>NC_087436.1:34110480-34735480 GCF_036321535.1 Camelus dromedarius
TGAGATGGTTTCTTTTTTCCACAAATTAGAGGCCACACAAAATCTTAAGTAGCATTTTAAAATTTTACTAGTTTCAGAACAAAGTAATGTATAAACATACATTGTTGCTAAAAAAAAAAGTTGGTTTCTCTAGTTTTCACAGACTTATCAGCAGGTGTGAAGCATAAAAAGTAACAGATGGAAAAGTCAAAGAAGAAAAAAAACTGGGAAATGTTGCAGATAATTCTATTTACTATAATAAAACATAGTGTTAAAAAGGGTGGCCTGTTTATTTTTGCATTTCTCACTGAAATAATTAACATGGAACATAGCTCCTAGCTTTTCCTGGGACCTGAGAATAAGAAATTATTCTTTCTATCTTGAATAAAATTCCATTTCACTTAACATAATTTTGAGTGCCAACAGAACAGAATTTTAAAATATATTTGTTTAATGGAGTCATGAACAAATATTTATGCCCACAACCCAGTCATTTAAGAGGAAACAACTTTATTTAAAATTTTTTTAGTATTATTGACAGAATTGTAAAATAACAAATGAAAACTTTAAATGTTACACCATCATCACTATATGTTTCTTTCCAAATACAGGTAAAGGAAACATTTAAAACAATGTTCACATTTACTCATTAAAATTGGATAGTTTCATTGAAAATTTCTTAATTTGGCTAAATTAATTTCTTTCCAATCACAATAATAGAGGAGTTGATTATTCATAAAATGCAAATCAGTTTTTCACATAACTTCCTTTTTTAAACTTATTTTGCTGCTAGTATCACCATATTTCCAGACATCTAGATTTGAAGCCTTAGAATTATAATTAATAGCTCATTTTTACATTTTTGCTACATCTAGTCATTTTCCATATCTTGTTGCTGTTTTACTTAAAAATGACTCTTATATTTACTTTTTTCCTCCCACTCTAGTTATCTTAATTTAGGTGCTTTCTTTCCTTTTTTTTTTTTTTTTTTTCTGTTTTTTAACACTTACACCTTTGTCCTGGAACACCCTTCCAGTACCTTCTTTATTCCCACTTGGTCCCAAGTAACTGACCCTTTACGCTCACTGCAGAGTTAAATTTTCAAAGCTTTGGTTATATCACTTGAACACTTAACATGGCATATTGTCACAAAAAAGTACAAATGTCATTAAATATCTTTCAAAACCCACTCAGTATCTTCATCTCCAGCTTTATCACCCATTATTTCCCCCGTACGCATTATCTGCTCCCAAAACACTATTCACATTTCCAAACATCATCTGTATCTCCGGTACGCAAACCCAGCGAGCCAAAGACGGAAGAGTGTCTTGCACTATCCCAACTCCAGTTTCCCCTTGAGGTGATCCTCACAACTCATTTTATTTTCCTATCACTCCTCCAATGCCTCATTCTGACATTATGTCTTTTCCCTAACAGCCCAAAGTATATTTCTACGTCCTCTAATCTCTCCCTGTACTTCATGTATGAGATTCATGTAATACATTATAGACAGCTGTGAGCTAGGTGTCCAAGCATATACTCCCTAAGAAATACTCAGAAAGTGAGTTATTTTTCATCATTAGTTGCTATCCCTTATACATAAAAAGCACAAATACTAATGATTTCAGTATTGTTAGTGTCTAATCCCACTAGCCTACTCACATACATGTATGAAGAACTTAAAAATACATGACCATTTTCACAGACAAAATTAGCAAAACAAACAATGACAAAAAGAGTCCTTTTAAAATAGTATATGGTTGAGGAAAATTTGGAGAAACAATTTGGCAATAGAGACTCTGGGCTTTAAAACCCAGTGCCTGGAAATTCAAGTTTAAAATGGCATCTGGCCAGCATCCACTGGCTCTCATTTCTAAATTCCTACCAGAATAACAACCAAGACAGAATAAACACGCATGCGCATGTGCGCGCCCGCGCGCGCACACACACACACGCGCACACACACACACACACACACACACAATTAGGACCAACAATCAATCAAATTTCATAATTTAGAAAATAATTAGACTAACAGCAAGGCTGATAAAAGTGAATAAAATAATTTTAGTTAATTCCAATTGATTAGCTACATTATGCTACGTGGAAAGCAGTGCATATGCTTGTACCAAGAGTATAAGCCTATGTAAAAATGCACAGGGAGAACCTGTCTCTTTCTCCAGCTGGTTCCTCTCTGAATCAGAAATGCAAGATCTACAGTAAATTGAAAATTATACAACTGTTGTATTATTTTATGGGTGTTGTTAATAACAGTGTCCAAATTCTGAGAGTTCCTTTCTCGGCACATAGACAAATGGTCATGTCCAGAATAAACGTGGGAGGAATAGGGTGGGGGGATGTGGACAGACCTGTTAGTGGAGGGGCATTTGAAGTACAGCAGTCTTCTCAAAATAAAGCAAGCACAGGTACTCAAAGACACCAGGCAGAACAGTCTACATTTGGCCTGTTTTTTTTTTGTTGTTGTTCAGTAACTTGATCTGCATTGTCTTTAGGGTACCTGGGCACTGGTAGATTATGAAATCTCTTACAAAAGATTTATTCTGATTGCCTTAAAGACAAAGAAGCTCTTATATAAGTTCCTTAAAAAAACAGAAAATATGAAAATTGGACTTCTAATATTTTCAGTGTGCTAAAAAATATATTCTAGAATCTAACTGAAGACTTCAGGAATTCACATTCACATAATTTAGGTACGACTTTGGCAAACAAAATTAGTTAATTATTTCAGGTTTAATAAAAACAGCTATGTTTTCTCTGATATAATATTATAAAATATTAAACATAATACAAATGTAGATTTATTTATTTATTAAAGTATAGTCAGCTTATAATGTGTCAATTTCTGGTGTACAGCATCATGTTTCATTCATACATACACATACATATATTCATTTTCATATTCTTTTTTTTTTGAAGTACAGTCAGTTACAGTGTGCCAATGTCTGGTGCCCCAGTCATGAATATACATATATATGTTTGTTTTCATTTGCTTCTTCATTAAAAGTTATTACAAGATATTGAATATAGTTCCCTGTGCTATACAAAAGAAACTTGTTGTTTACCTATTATATATGTACTAGTTAATATTTGCAAATCTTGAACTCCCAATTTATCCCTTCCCATCCCTTTTTCCCCTTGGTAACCATGAGATTGTTTACTATATCTGTGAGTCTATTTCTGTTTCATAGATAAGGTCATTAGTGTCTTTTTTTCCTTCTTTTTTTAGATTGCACGTTAGAGTGATATAATACAGTATCTCTTTTCTCTTTCTGGCTTACTTCACTTAGAATAACAATCTCCAGGTCCATCCATGTTGCTACTAATGGCATTATCTTATTCTTTTTTAACACTGAGTAGTATTCCATTGTATAACTATCCCACAGCTTCTTTATCCAGTCACCTGTCAGTGGACATTTAGGTTGCTTCCGTGTCTTGGCTATTGTAAAAAGGGCTGCTATGAACATTGGGGTGTCTATATTTTTTTGAATTAGAGTTCCGTCTGGAACATAATATATGCCCAGGAGTGGGATTGATGGATCATATGGTAAGTCTATTTTTAGTTTGAGGAATCTCTGTACTGTTTTCCATAATGGCTGCACCAAACTGCAGTCCCAACAGCAGTGTAGGAGGGTTCCCTTTTCTCCACACCCTCTCCAGCATATATTGTTTGTGGACTTTTTAATGGTGGCCATTTTGACTGGTGTGAGGTGATACCTCACTATAGTTTTAATTTGCATTTTGCTGATAATTAGCAATATTGATCATTTTTTTCATGTGCTTATTGGTCACTTGTATGTCTTCATTGGCAAAATGCTTGTTTACGTCTTCAGCCCATTTTTGGATTGGGTTTTTTTTTGTTCTTAAGTTGTATGAGCTTTTTATATATTCTGGGGATTAAACCTTTGTCAGTTGCATCATTTGCAGATATTTTCTCCCATTCTGTAGGTTGTCGTTTTGTTTTGCTTATGGTTTCCTTTGCTATGCAAAAGTTTGTAAGTTTAATTAGGTCCTATTTGTTTATTTTTGCTCTTATTTCTATTGCCTGTGTAGACTGCCCGAGGAGAATGATGCTGAGATTTATGTCCGAGAATCTTTTGCCTATGTTTTCTTCTAGGAGGTTTATAGTGTTGTCTTATATTTAAGTCTTTAAGCCAGTCTGAGTTTATTTTTGTGTATAGTGTGAAGGAGTTCTCTAACTTCGTTGATTTACATGTGGCTGTCCAGCTTTCCCAATACAGCTTGCACACACACATCACTACACACAAATTCATGAAATTCTAGGTGAGATGAAAGCCCACTAGTTAGGAAAAGTTGGGTCAAAAAATAATCTCAGAGTTTCCACTCACCATTGATCCCTCTGCTTAAGCTTTCAGTGGTTTTCTTTTGCCTAAAAAATTAATACAATGTCCAGCCTGGCACTCTTCACCTTCCATTATGTTTACTTCTTCAACATTTACTTTTTCCCATATGTTGACAAGAAACCCAACCTCTTGTCAATCTGGACCCGATACAGACACACCTGATCTCCCTTCCCTCAGGGTTGTTCAGTCACCCCAACCCCACTCAGAACAACACTGTCTGTTGTTCTTAGTCCTCAAATTGCTGCCCGAATGCACCACCCCTCCTAAAGTTTTAAAAATGTTTTTATACATGCTCTGTTTCCTGATCTGTAATCCTACATGAATTAATTGTATTTCCTGACAATTAACATTTGTTTTTTATTGTAATTATTTTATAATTGTTACTACAAATATTAAACTCCTAGAGCTCTATCAGACAACCAACGATAACTACATCTTGATATTAGACGTTGTGCAATAAATATTCATTGAATTGAATATGTTACGCAGTTTAATAGGAAACAATGCAATTTTAAGCTTAGTTCTTACACAAAGAAACGTCCATGCCTTATTCATTGAAAGTATTACAGTTTTGGAAGTAGCTTCATACTTACACATACTCATCTAGCTTATTTGTCTGTCATGAATTGATTACAGTCATCAAAAGTAATTTTAGAATTGGCAGCTTTCACCTTAGAAGCAACTCTTAACCCTGTTTGTAATTGTGGAACTGCCATTAAAAAAAAGAATCATGCAGCAAGTTATTTGAATATGTTTCTTTTCACTTCATAGATGTCCTTCTACCTTTTTTACCCAATCCTCCTGGGAAGAAAAAAATGTTTTAATTATTAAAGCACTTCAAAACCATTAGAGGGAAAGGAAACACTTTGGCCCACTTTATTTTTCCTGTTTCTTTATGAAGCTTCAGAGGCTCTCTTCATTAAACATTCTCTGATTCTAATTCTTTTTCTTGTGTTCCTTCAGTGGGTTAGGCAATATTAAATCTTACCCTTTTCAAATATTTTATACAATTTCAAATCTCTTTAACTTTCAAGTCAGAAGATATTTATAGTCCTTGGAGAAACTTGATCAAAGTACAATGTTTGTATATTCTCAAGACTCCCTCCTAATGAAAGAGATTCTCTCACATCAAAGCTTCCCCACTCTGTTTTGAAGAAAACTGGATGACCAGCAGAGTAACCATCTCCAGTTTATTAATTACTGTCTGCTTAATTCCATGTACCAGGATCTCAGGCAGTCACCAGCAGGACCTGGGCCCACAGCAGTGTAATTTCTCAGAGATTTTATTTCCCTAGGGTTTCTCTTTGTACCAACTTCCCACCCCCTTTCCTTTTAAGATTTTTTTCTTTTTTTTTTTCTTGCAAATAATTTTTACATCCAGCGTTAAACAATATTGCATTTCATGCTTGCTTGCTGCTTCAGGTCTAGTAACCACATTTCTTATGAACCGTGTAATAGTAAAAGTCAGATTGGTTATTTGCTTTTTGATGTGAAATGGTTATTGCACATGACTGAGGTGCCACAAATTATTTTGCCTCTGATCATGTCACACATAATAAAACAAGTAACACTCAGTTTAGAACACAGATTGAGTCACAAAGTTTACAGAGGGTTGTCTTTTTATGTGGAATTTATTGCTAATGTAGAAAAATAAGAATGGAGAATTATTTGCCCCCCCAAAAACCCTACAATTAAAAAAAAGTTAGAACCAGTTTAAATACATATACACACTTACACACACACACACGCACGCGCATATATAGGCTTAACAATCTGTTTAAAAAATAGTTTAAAAAAACTCAATGCTTAGGAGAGACATTATAAATTATGTATCAGTAGAACAGAATAAGATTATAAAGTAGTGGTGTATGTAAGGAAACATGAATCAGTGTTATTTAGTTAACAGAGGAAACTGATAAAGTAAAATCAAGGAGAAAACAGTTAGATACACACATACATAGACACACACACACAGCAGAGGCAAAGACACTGCTTTCTTATTTTTGTGCCCTAACAGTGATGGTCCTCCAAAGGTGGATTTTTCTTTTTTACCATGAAAATGGCATATTTTCTTTCTTTTTTTCTGTTATTGAGGATCAAATATATACTACTTCAACAATAAGAGAGTACATTCTGCAAAACCTAAAAAAGATAACTGACATATTTTTGAAGGATTTTATAAGATTAAATTCTTTTAAAAAATTAAGAATACTCAATTATAAATACACTAAAATACCTATAACACAACCATCTTAATAAAACATATATGTGTGTATACGTACATATATTTACATAAATGCTATGGTACTTTCTTTTTGTGTAATTACCCCCTATTCACTCTGTTGCTGAAGGAGGGAAGCCCACTCTAGGGTTTGGGGGTGGCTAGAACACAGGACACCTACCACTGGACAGATGAGCTGGACAGCAGTGTATCAGTCACGTATACTCATCTCCTGGGAGAGGAGGACACTGCACCCCACAGAGGGCCACATGGGGGTTGCACTGTGGAACAGAGTGAAGGGCCAGGGGCTGTGGGAGGCAGGTTTTACAGTCTCAAGTGGGTGGAGTATGCCCCAGATTCCTGCAGGAGGATGTGATGGGGTGTTTGAGTAATTCCAGGGGCTGGCTGAGTAGTGAAACCTGCCAGTCATGGATAAGCAGGCATTGGGCCTGGTCTCCTGATAAGGGCTGAGTGGTGAGGGCACCTTATCTGCAGGAGCAGAGTGAGGAAGAGACCACCGTTAGGCCAGGTGAGGCCTTCCCAACGTCACCACCTGTCAAGGTAGCACATCATATTGGGGCTTCAATTTCAGGCCTTAGATTACACTCTTCTAATAATATACTTGTTTCATGCTAAACTAAAATCAGAGATAGCTGGTGAAAAAGTATTATAATTAAATTGGTGTTCATAGAAACTTCTGTGGCATGTGAATTGTAGTGGCATAGACTAGGAATGTTACAGCAAAGTTGTGTTAACAGCTGTAACATTCCTCTGTTACAGGAATTGTTGAAGTTAGGTCCAAACAATCAACCAAATTTTGCTTTTGCCCCCCACTACTTTGGATTATAATGCAATTGCAGCATTACTTTTCTAGGGACCTTGTGTGAACATAGGGCTCATCATAGTCTTTCTGAGAAATACACCTATGTATTTTATGTCAATGATGCTAGAGTAACAGAGCAAGAATTACTTGACAAGAGGTCTACCCCTTTTATATTAGATGCACAATTATATTTTCTCTTACTTGAGAAAGTCTCAAAAAGGAAATGCCTTGCTTTAGGAGTTGAAACATAGGATTGAAAGGCCATTTAGTCCAAATTCTTTGCTCATGAATCCTCTACACTAACTCGCTGAAGTAATCACAGACACTTCCTGAACTCATCAGAGAAAGGAAATGCTCTTCTCACAGGGTAAACATATCTTTTGCGTTCTTGCTATTGGCTACATCTTTTTTCCTAATTGAGTCAAAGTGTGTCTCAGAAAAATAGTAGAAGTCAGCTTTTGCTTTTTTCCCCTGGTAGTATCATACCTAATGTATTTGACACCCAGAGTGGATCATTTTTAATGCCCCATCTTTACATAACAGAATCATATTTGGTAGTAATCAAGGAGTGATAAACAAATAATGGCCAGAAAAGAAATGGCAGTCATTGAAAAGTTTATTTTGTCCAATGTACACATGGAATTATATAAAAGGTAAAATATCACAGCATAAAAAAAAGAAAAGGAGTATTTGACTAATGTATCTTAATTATGTTAATGTGTATTTTGATAAAAGGGAAATAACACATATTGTTCTGTTGCATCCATGAAAGAAAGCCATGCAGCTTCTGTTTTTAGCCTTGGCATCGGTCAGTTTGTCACTCTGTCTTTAAAATTGATAATCTTCACATATTCAGGCTCAGTGGAGAGTATGGACAAATTTGCCAACCTATCATCACTCACAGGGGTTAGAAAATACTTTTTATTAATTTCAAATTTGAAAAGTCCCTTTAGCATGAAGACTCAGATGCACACAATACTTAGGAAAAATTTTAAATGTAAGGACAATTCTGGCACAGAATTTTTGGAAATCCAGTTTCATGATCAATTCCTGAGATTAAAATACTGTCCATGCATCTGTTCTTTAGGTTTTATGCTAGCAGTTTTCAAATGTTCAAAACTTTTTAAGCAAATGAAAACTCCAGGTTGTCACATGGAATTACAGATCTGAAGTAACTCAACTTACTTTTCTCAGTTTTAAATTCGTGTTTTATCATTACTTACATAAAATTACCCTTTAAAAGCAAGACTGTGGTGACAGGGTGGTGCGAGGCACAAGCTACATGGGATGTGATAGCCAGCAATTCTGAACCCTTAAAAGTTATTTTCAAAAAGAATGTTTTTGCCAAGTCTACACTTTTCAGGAAGATGATAAAACTAGGAATTTTCAATTGATGTAGTAATAATGTTTCTTAAATAATAAGTAATAAAAAGAAGAAAACTTGAAACACGTATATTATCAAAACTCAACAGGAATGCCAAGGATGGATTAAAATTTAGACTAACAGAATTTCTTAGGAGAAGAATATTTTATTATTGACATTCTTTGGGATTGCCAGTGCATGATGATAGCCAAATTTAGGGCCACCTTTTCATTAGTTTTATTGTCAGTTTTAAATCCTCTGTTAACCATATACCCTGTTACTGCTTGTACCCAATTCTGAGTGCTTCCAACCCTTTCTTTGAATACTTTTGCCATCAGGTTGCTCTGGGGCAGGCTGAAGATTTTCTTTGGTTTAGGCATTCTTTCTTTCTTTAAACAATCATCATATAATAGTATCCTGAATCTTCTCCATTCAAGTCCTGTATGCCCCTGCCTTTTCAATAAGGAACACGATAATCAGATTAGTAACAATTTAAGCTGACAGTGAATTTCTTTTTCTATTATAAGCCAAAAGTTATAACATATTAGATGTGTTCTTTGAGTATGGAATATTACATCTTAAAATATCCTGTGGTTCTCAATATTATCTGTGTCATCACTAATAGAAGTAATGCTAGCTGTAGTTATTTTATGAACTGAAACCATCTCACAATAGTTCTGATCAATAAGTTATCGCAGGGAAGTAAAAGGAATTCGTATACGTGTGCAATTAACATTCAGCAAATCCACTTCCATATTCATTATGCCCCATTTCTCTGTTTTATTTCTCATATAAACTGAGTTAATCAGTACTTTAGGTATCTTCTTTTAGAGTAATTTTGTGTTCACCTAACTGTGAGTTCTCTATTGGTGTCAGTAAGGTAAAATATGGTAGCTGTAAGAGAGTATTAAAAATGAGTGTCTGATAGATTATAGGCTGATATCCTCACTTTATCTGCAAAAGCATTTAATGTTTAAAATTTTTATTGAAATATAGTTTATTTACAATGTTGTGTTAGTTTCTGGTGTACAGAAAAATGATTCATATATATATATATATATATATTCTTTTTGTATTCTTTTCCATTATGGTTTATTACTGGATATTGAATATAGTTCCCTGTGCTATACAGTAAGACCTTGCTGTTTATTTAATTTAAATATAGTTATTTGTATCTGATAATCTCAAACTCCTAACAAAATTACTTTTAAATGAAATAGTTTTTTGTATAATTAATCCTACAATTTAGGTTGAAATTTTAGTAAAGAACATTCTGGAATATCGATATGCAGACCCCTAGAGCTGGACGAAGTCTTAAATGTAATCTAATCAAATTTCCGGAATGTAGAGAAAAATTAAGACCTATAGGTATAAATGGTTTTGAAGTCAGCAAGACCTAGCTTTTAGTCCTGAGCTTCACCATTTACTAAATATGTGACCAGCAAAGGAGATAATTCCTTGAGCTTTTACTTCCTCATCTGCAAACACTCAGAAAATAACTCAGAAAAGAATCAGAAAAGAAAATACTTCCCTCGTGTGAGGATTAAACAAAGTAATACATATGAAGCATTTTTTCACAACGCGTTGTGAAAGGCTGAACAGAAGTTTCATTGCACATCAATTCTAAAGCCAGGAATCTTGGTGCCACTAGCTATTCTCTTATGCTTCAGTTTTCTCATTTATAAAATGGGAAAATAATAGTACTTTATAGGTTCATTATGACGAATCAATAAGCTAATATGTGAAATGTACGTAAAACAACAAACATTTGAATCCTAGGTATATGTATATATATATGATAACTACTACTAGTGTAATTCTCTTAAATATTACCTCCTTTAAAAATGCCTCATTCTGTAAACTGAATGCTGAGGCTGCTTAAAGCAAGTGTAGATAGATTAGAGAGGTCCATACAGGTCTGAATTCTTAGGTTAGGGGGAGTTGAGAGACAAAATATATTTTTTTCTTTCTCTCAGTATCTGATTTTTTTTAGACTTTTCTAAGGTAAACAACAATGGCACCAAAACATGGTAGTAAATTCCTTCTGTCCCTATTAATAACCATATGGAAATGCAGAAGCTGGTTTATGAAAGCCCCCACATTAGGAAGAGATTATCCGTGTTCTAAAAATGTCTGTGGCCCTCTACAATGTCTAAATTACAGTCGGGAAGAATCTTAGGCATGGGCAGAATGGAGCACATTGTAATAAAGACAATTAAAGGATGCCTTTAAGGCTCTGGAACAAAAAGTTCTGTTTCCCCAAGGGACTTCTGACAATGTCTGGAGACATTTTTGGTTGCCACAACGTGGTGGGTACTGCTGGCATCTAGTGGGCGATGCTGTTAAACAATGCAGGGGACAGCTCCCCACAACAAAGAACTATCTGATCCAAAAATGTTGATCCTGCTGAGGTCAAGAAAGAACCCTGTTGTGGAGGGACAGCCTGAATTTAACAGACTTCATTTCAGGCAACTTCCAGTTCAGTAAAACCTTACCACACACATAAATGTGCTTGTTTAAGTTGTTGCGCCAACATTTCTAATACTAGTCACTACTGATGAGGAGACATTTCCGGGGATACTAAATGTAGCCTGTTGGCAAAGGTAATGTGACTTTTTTTTTGTTATTTTATCAGAGCTTAATTGCCAGGAAATATTCTTTCTGGTTATTACCACATAATTATGCACATTCTGTGTGTAAAACTTATGCGCTTGCTTTAAAAATACTCTAAATATTTGCTCTAAATATGTATGTCATCATTTCCTGCATTACAGCTGTAACCAGGCAGTAAAATCATACTTGCTAATAAAATGCAACTCATTTTATAACTGAGATCTGTAAGGTGAGAAATCCTGCTTTTGAGCAGATGATTTTTGCAAAGTCAATGTTTTACATTATAAAATATATACAAAGAGAGATATTTTTCATTTTGTTTTTATAGCATAATTATGCCCTGTACTTACCATTCCAATATGAATTATTATTATGATTATAAAAATAATATATGTTTATGGCCAATAAAACGAGTCACATGATCTCCTATCCCTCCCTCCTTCCCACAAGGCATACTCTCTAAAGGTTACTATTTAGGTTATGTTTCCTCTGCTTCATTTCTGTACATTCCCTGCCTATCTCCCTTCCCTTGAATGGAAGCACTGACAGAAAGTTCTATTATGTACATGCAACAGCTTCACATCATAATAAATTACAAGAAGAAAGCAGATGGATTTCCCTTCATCACTTCACATTACAACCCCCAAGTCAAAATAAGAAAGTACTCAAAGGCCACAGGACGTGTGCCTTGGCTCTCCTTAGGAAAATTGGTTGGGTTTGTTGTTGTTTTAAGAGTAGAGCTTAGCCTGACGTGAGCTTAGGAGCAATCTTGTTGCCAATGGTTTCGTAATCACAGGACTGGGGAGAAGAGTAGGGTAGTGACTGAACTTCCCACTGGTGTCTTAGAGTTCTTGAGGAGATTCTTGGTTTTTGCTTTCCCCAAGTTTGGCCTTAGATTTCAAGTTGAAGAGTCTCTGCCTGAGAAAGAGTGAGTCCCATCTCCACCTCAGTTTTCCCTGTGAGGAGGATACTTTTTTCTGATTTATATGTGATTTAATTCCAGTTCTTTTCACTATAACATATTTGGCCCAATGGTAGACATACATACTATATCCTTATGTCAATAGGATTTTGGAAGAAGAAAGGTAGAAATGTGAATTGAATTTCTCATTTTGAGCCAGATTTTTAAGTTAACATTTAAAGACTTATTTCTACCTTGCATCTGTTTGTCTACTCTTAGTTTGCCTCGAAAATTATTTATTCTAAAAAGTTTATGCATTATTTAAAATATCTTCTGATCCTACATCCAGCCATCTTATCTTGGAAAGATTAAAAAAACATGAAAGACAGTCTGTTTTAGAGATTTCTAAAAAAATACTTTCTTATGACTTTAGAATTACGAACAATGAAAGAATGACTTAAAATAGCTATTGTATATTGTTCTCTGAAAATTTCAAGAATGCCATCAAATTCACAGTTTTTTAGTTTTGAACCACCATAAAACTTGCAGTAAAATCAAATGGAAAGCAATATTGGAATTCCCTCAGAGAACCTTTGAATCTGGGCTATAGTTTCTTGCCTTTACACTTTGATTAGTACTTCCTGGAAAAGCCTAGTTTGTTGGTTTTAATGGACTCTTCATATATAATTTATAATTGCTCCTATAACAGAAATATGGAAAAATGACATTAGATCTAACACACAATACAAATTGTGTTATTTTATGATCTGGAAAGAAACTTCATTGGAACATTAAAATTATTTCACACGTATATATAGAGGGAATCAACAAGGAAGATATTATTATTCTGAACATCATCACTTACTGATCAAAATGGATTAAGCAATGTATGATTTAGTTTTATAATTTACTAGAAAACACTGTATTTATTTACAGGAAAAAGGCATTTTTTATCACTAGAATTACAAAGTAGAGATAAAAATGAAAATCATAAAACATTTATTGAAAAATTTGTAATGCATGTGGAGAAGATAAATTTACAAATGTATTACAATTATTTTGCTTCTTATTTTCAGTAACAAGCTTGTTCTAAAGAAAAAGATAGATAGAGAATGTAAAATTGGGTTGAGTATGCAATATAATTTGGGTCCTATGCTTTGGAAAGATGTTACATGTTAGGAACAATAAAGTTGTTATGTCACATGTTGTATTTAAAGAAAATTCAGCAAGGAAGGTATTATTTCTAAACATCATAACCTATTTATCAAACTAGTATAATCTTGTCAGCCTTTTTTTTTCCAGAATAGTCTCAATAGGTTTAGCTTTTTCTATTATTTATAAAAGAGTCTTCACATCAATGAAATAAATAAAAATTAGGTAGTGACTTGGTTATTCTGATATATTTGGTTAAATCAGATGAGACATGTCAGCAAAACTGTCAAAAGTTGTTTCCTTCCTTAGAAGTTTACAATATTGGTGCACATGAATATGTTCTGACAGTTGAAAGAAATTTCATGACTAGCAGTAAGAAACCACTGCCTGGAGAATTATCTTCTGTTGTCGAGTCCACATTCTTTGTCCCTACAAATTTACTGTGATAACTGGTTTGCTAGGAAGTCAACTGTAAATAAGGAAAATCAAAACATCATAATTAATTTTAGAAATATGTCTAAAGTATTTGAATACATGTTTTGTCATTTCTATTCAATAATCAGCGATTGCAAGATAATTGAGCCTTTTTATATGTGGACAGTTATCAACTGATGGACCCAATGATTAAAATAAAACAATATAAACTCCCCTAAACACATACACACACTCACACATTCGCAATGGCTTTAATGACGCTTGGGAGAATGAACAGATTTCCAGGGTGTCAACTTACTGTTGTTTACTTGTAACCATTAATCACGTAGAATTACTTCTATTCCATTGCTATTATATACAACCATTTCAATCATGTGTACGTGTGTGAACATATATATATATATATATATATGTATTTAGTTTTTATATCTTTATTTAATTTTGACTCTGACCTACCTTAAACTTGTTCCTTGAAGAGCATTATAATATGAGGGAAGAAAATTGAGCTGGGATATAAAAGATGCAATTCTAATCTCTCCTTTATCATTCAAAGCCTTTAAAATGCCTATATGAACTCTAAAGTCCCTATCATTTCTCACACTGTATAAAGTTATGTACAATTTCAACAAAACACAAATATCTCCTCTGAATTTTTATCAATTCTGTAAGAACTATTACAGAAAACTCTTAATTTTTTTCAGTTTCAACCTAAATTCTAGTAAACTTTTAAATTCTTTCCTGAATTTTTTCTTGTCTAAAAAGCATATGCAACAACCATTTTGACAAAAATATATAGAATGATATCTCAGTATCATAAATATAACATTATTAAAAATTTTTATATATAACCATAAAGTTATATATTTTATCATACATCGTATTTTCATAGTTTGGGAGTTTTATCATAGCCTATATTTCTTTTTTTTGTACTCTCTTTTCCTATATAGACTATGTATTTCATTTATTTTTGATTTGCAATTTTCTTATGTTGGCAGACTTAACAATGAACTCCACTTAGGCAATGTATGAGGATTCTGCCGTTGCTCAGAAAATTCACTTCAATTATACTCAGAAATGGGAGTAATGATACCAGGGTAATTTTGAGTTTCATTGGACCTACCTGTAAGTCAGATTACAATCAAAACTCTTTTTATCTTCTGACCTTATATGTGTTGGAGGAGCATTTGAAGTCCTGACAAACCAAGGTTAGCACAGAGCCATTTCCAATAACCTCACCAAAGAGTGGTTATTTAACTTTCCACACCAGTGCAGTTTATTCAGTGAGCTGTTTTCTGAAATGTGCTTAAGAATGTACATAAGTAAAGCTGAAGTTATTGATTAAAAAAAAATCTGGAAGAAACTTTTCTTAAAGATCAAGCATTTATTTTGTGTTTACATTATGTTCAGTTCTTAGTTTTCAGCTGGGGATTTTCTAGACTGGAGCACACATCAGTGTTACTCTTTTCTAAACAGTTCCTCTCTGGTAGTAATGAGGAGCTCAGGGAGGTTTCTAAAATTTATTAAACCACTAAATTACCATTTAGCATATATTAAACAGTATTAATAATAATAAGAAATAGGATTGGGAGGAAAGACCATACAAACATAATAAGGTAAGATGCCCAAGGGGAACAAAGCAATGCTTTAGGACCTTCATAGTAAGACTGTAAAACACAGTTAAAGAAAATGAGTATTTTATCCGTGATGATAAACTTGCAGCATAATTGAATTTAAAATTCAGTTCAATATAGTTTAGGATAATTCTATGATTGTCCCTGACGTACTGCAACAGTAATGAGCTAAAGGGCATCATTATATCTGGGAAGAATTCGTGATATTATTCAGCATCTGGTAAATTAGGCAAAGAGTGACAGACTCTTTCTGCATGACATATTAGAGTGTGACATTTTGTTTCATTCTAAAATGCTACCATTTGGGAAATTATCTGAATAGTTCAGGTCTCCATCTCTTTTGACTGAAACAGCAAATAACAGGGAGCAGTGCCCTGGCGGGAGTGAGCGCAGTTTTCGCTTTGCATCTACTCTTTCTCGTTTTTGCCGCAGATGAGCACAGGCTACAGCACCAGAGGGAACACGCCTTGTGATTACTACAAAACTCTTGACTCATAACAACACACTGAACTAAAAAAATTACAAAAAATGTATAGAACATACATAGAGGGGGTCTAGGAATTGTGAATCAAATATCACTTATCAAAGTTGGCAATGAGAGCTATGTACAAATTGCTTGGTATATGGGTCACTTTATTAATAGTAATTTAGAGGAAATTAGAATAATGCTTTCTACCAAAAACTTGAAGTGAACCATGAAAAAATATGAAGGAAGCAGAGTATAAATATCTTAAAACTCTTTTTGGAATTTACAAACTAATTATCAAACGAAGAGGGATTCTGTGATATGGGGGAAAGCATATATGCTATAATATTTTGGATTATCTAAAAATATATGAAGGATATAGGAGAGAGGCCAACCAGAAAAAAGTTAAGTGAAAACTGAAATAGTGTATGTCAGTAGAGTTAAAATGCATAATCTGCTTGCAAAGTTTAAAACAACGAAGTCCTCCATATCCTATAAAGTCAAATTCAAGGCACACATCTTCCCAGCCTTTGCCTATATTGGCAGTCAAAAGGGATTTTTTCTTCCCTTGTTCTGTGTTTGTAGTTTGTCTGTAATTCTATTTTAATTCTTACTGTAGCCTGCATTGGATTATATTTGTTTTTGTTTTCCAAACCATACTGGGAGCTGCCGGAAGGTAGGATCCTTTTTACTCTTCACAATAACAGTTGGTTAAACAGGATTAACTAACTTGATGAGAATATAAATGTGATCTAGCTTGGACAACTGTCACTCCATTTCCTTCCAGAGTTGATTTAAGCTGATCTGGCAGCCTAGGCTGGAATCCTGTAGCTTCCATGTAACTCTTTGTTGTGTATGCTTAAATGAATAGACAGACTTTTTGGAGAAAAAGAAGTGTATCATTTAATAAAATATATTCCATTTGAATGATAATGATGCCACAGCCTATCATTAATTTGAATGTGAGATATATAGTATGTACTGCAGTGTACCGAGAATTATGGGTGTGACATGAAGACATGGCATAACCAAAAGCAATGCAGAAACAGGCTCATTTTGTGTGTGTGTGTGTGTGTGTGTGTGTGTGTGTGTGTGTGTATGCACATGTATACATTTTGTGTCAGAAACTAAAATATATGCAAATTATATCTGATATCTCATGTACATAAGCGTGGTTTCTAATAAATAAATTTTATGCATATGATGCAAAATGCTATATTATCATGCACCATCTAGATGAGTAATTGAGACACTATGATGGATTCTGAATATGGAGTTAAGATCTTATGCCAATCAATGGCAACAATTTAAATTGTACTATGACTCTTGTGAACCAAATCATAAGGGTTTTTTGGAATCCTGAATACAAGAGTAATATCCAAGGCCTATTTCAGTGAAATTATATTTTTAAAATGTCTACTATATTCAGAATCTGATTCATTGGTAATCTGTGTTGTTTAAGTGGTTTAAGAGCAGTTTTCAAGTCATACCATCAAAATGTAAAAAAAAATTGAACAAGGTTAATTCTTCAACTTTCTCTGCTTCAGCTTGTTGGTCTTCTTTCCAGCTACTAATGGACTAGACAAGTTCAAATTCTTAAGAAAGAATATCTGATTGACCAAGATACTTGGTAACATTCTGTTATCTGTCACTGAGTCAGCTGTCCACAGTGAACCTACCATGTGTGGCTCTTGGGGTGGACTATGAGGTATTGAACAGGGTCACTCCGTGGCTTTACGCAGCCTGTAGTAGAGATGGAGCGGTTTCCCACAGAGGGACAATGACATGGCAGAAACCAAGATTGATTGTCCAGTAAATTTATTTTTTTATGCACATATTCAAATGTGGCCAAACTATGCACATGCCAAACTGGAAAATCATCTTTGAATCTGTAAAACATATGAAAATCTGAAAGTTAAGTACCCAGTGGAATTTAAGGAGAAAATAATACGTCCCCATTAAAAAAGCTATTTTTCTTAATTGGCAATATTTCCTAGTGTGTTTCTTTTTATCCTTTCCAACAAAGCATAAGTAAGCAATTGACACCTGGAATGTTTGGCAAATGCATTAGCCGTGGCACACAGAGAGATGAATAGTTGGCAGACACGTGCTGAAATCTGGCAGATCACCAGACCAAGAGATGACAATGCCTAAGATATTACTGCTTTCCTTTTTACCTAAATTTGGCTTTGTATTTAATTGCATTTACATAAGAACAACAAAGTTATAATTTTAGGAATTTGCGGAGGTGTAGAATTCAGCATTAGCTGAAACATTTTCCGATATATATTATTGAGAAAGACTGTCCTCCTTTGAAAAAGGTGCCTCAGGTTCAGTGGAAAAGAAAATAAGCCATGACTACTTAACAGAAAGAGAAATTAAGCAAGCAGATGGATGTCACCCTCTCCCTGAATTGGCAAGGAATTAGCAGAGGACATGGGTACCCGGTCTAGATATATCAAGGAAAGTTAGCACATAAAAATACAGGGTTCTAGAGAAGCAGAAGCTAAGACAACCACTGAATGATTGAGCTAATGGCCACAGCACCCTATTTGCAATTCAGGGTTCAACTCACTGCTGCTGTTATCACAACTGAGACCACACCTGCCCCTCACATCACAATGCTGGGGCCACTAGCTGCATGGCCCCGGGAGCCACAGAGCCCAGGCTTCTCTGTGACCTGGCTGCCACAAGATGGTTTCTGTCTGACTTTCATCTGCCAAGTTCTTGCACAGTGAATGTAATTTGCATCCAGAATTTTATCGCTAAGGACATTTGGAAGATGCGCTTGCTGGAAGAAGCAGAGTGGAGAGGAGAAAACACAGTTTCTTACACACTATACAATTTCTTCCTCTAATACTTTCATCTCCCATTTTTATGTTTACATTTTTCTTCCAAATCTTATTTTTCTCTTTCATTCACTATCCTTTCCTATCAATTCCAAATTGATTTCCTATCAATATCAAAAAAATTTGCAAAAATAAAACCCCTTGATTTTGTAAAATTGTTTATTTGAAAGGTAGGAGGAGATGCCTGGCATAATCCATCACTTCCTTTTTCAGTACAAGGAAAAGGAGGAAAATAATTAGTGTTTTCCTCTATAAGGAGGAAAATAGTAATTATTAAAAAGAACTTTAGAGCAGTCACAAATATATTTTAAGTTTTAGTGATATTATATAATAACCTAGTGTTGTCTAACTATGCATCATATTCTCAGAGATGTTATTTTCACTCATAACAACAAAATATTTGATTGTGTTTTATATTAAGAAACATTGTTAGTAGAACTATCACATCAACATTTGCAGCAGTTATGAATTTTAAATATATTAAATTTTTTACTTATAGATACATTTGAAAAATTACTGAATTTTGCTGTGATTCTTAAAAAACTCATTGGTGTTTCTCCTTTCTTGTTTGATATTCATAATTACTATTTAATAAAAAGAATAACTTCTTTTTTTGTTCAACATTCTCAATTCTTATTTTATAAAAAGAATCCTTGTGGCAGACTATTTTTCTGACAAATAACTTATACATGCTAAAATGATGGAAGGCATTATATAATATTTTATTTTTATTTACAACAAAAAATATAAGTTCCACTGGGAAGCAATTATGTTCTAGATGACACTGACTAATAGTATACATTTTAATAAAATTACTTGTAACAATGCAGAATCATTGATAATAACTTACAGTAATAAGCATTGTAAACACACTGGCTAAAATATAATATTAAATCTGATAACTTTTTTGTGGCTATTTTGGCTTTCTAAATATAATTGCATCAATTTTAAATATTAACTTATTTCTTTATCTATACTCTCTTATTTTGTATCTTTTTTGTTCCTATTTACTATGCTAGCTGAAACCTGAAGTGTTATGTTGAATAAAATTGGGGGTAGTAGGGACACATATTTCTGACCTTAAAGACAATGCTTTAAATGTTTCATCAATTCAGTTGGGTATTATATTTGCTTTAGGTTTTCAGTAATTATCCTTTATAAGTTCAAGAAGTTTCTCTTTTATTTGTAGTTTTCTATTAACTCTTTATGATGAATAGGTGTTGAAATTTATTCATGCTTTTGTTGAGTCTACTGAAATAAACACATGATTTTTTCCTTCTTTAATATGCTGGTATGGAAAGTTATATTAGTAATCAAAGTACTTGATGAAAAGAACATGGTTTAAGAGAATTTGGTATGGTTTTGGTGTCAGGGTTTTACCAACTTGTTTAACAAATTTGAAAAATATATTATTTCTTTGTTTTCTTTCTACTTCTTTCTTAATATTTTGACAGGCTCTTCAAAAGTATTCTTAATATTTTGACAGACCCAGACAGGCTATTTCTGTTTTGCTTTTGTTTTCCCTCTCATGGAAGAATTTTAAATGAATCATTCAATCAATCCTTTTCTAAGTATAAAACATCAGGAGGTTAACTTCTTGTTTCAGTTTTTTTAAGAGTGTGTGTCTTATATAAGTTTCCAAATTTAGTGTTATAAATTAATTCATGTATTTTCCCATTAGTTTTAAAACACTTTCATATTAAACTATAGGCATTTTTAGTTTATTAGTTTTCTTAGCTTAATTTTTTACTAAGTAGAAGCTGAGGTAAAATATTTATTCAGATAGTTTATTTTGGATGTCAGCCCAAACAGCAGAGATGAAGAAGCAGGGAGACCAATACAGGAATAGCAGAAATATCAATGTAAGTGTAAGTTATCCAAATCAACACGGTGGGTTATAGGGGCACATTTCTGCTATGATCTCCCAGAAACCCTGGGAACCATACAGAATGCCTGTGCGAAGTAGCTGCCTAAAGGATGCAAGGTGGGACCACACATCAGCTATCCTGTCCTTTAACCAAGGATTGCCTACAGGAGTATTAACTCACCCGCATTTCTCAGTGATTCCTACACAGTCTAACATGTTTCCATTAATGGCCATGACATTGCAGGAGACCCAGGCAGAAGATGAAGCCATGTAGCACATTCTTTAAGTGGGCCGGTTTTGGCAAGAAGAGTATCAGTCTACGTACAGAACTATCCACCATGGCCATAACTGAAATCTGAGGTGCAGTACACCCTTTGCATCAACCAAGTACATTTATGACCTAAATTAAGTCTTTGCTATTGCTGAGTATTCATGGTAGTAGCCGGTAATCTTTTCAAAATCCTAATACATGAAGGTTAGTGCAACATGCTTCTATTCCTTTACCTGCAATTATTTACATGACCATAATTGATATTCATAATTTCTGTCCTCCAATATGCATTCTAGATACCCCCTTCCTTAGCCAAAACTTACAGTAATCTAAGTTTCATTACTGTGAGATGACCTAGTCTTTCATCCCAGAGAAGTTTGAGTGCTTGATTGCCTTCCCTTGATCAAACCACAGTTGCTGAAATTGCACATTCATTGTTTTCATTGGGAATCAATGAAACATGATGTGCTCTGGTTCCTTCTTTATGTAGCAGGAGTCATTGATCCTTAAGGTATCAGAATTGAATATTCCTGCCATTATAGTAAGTTTGTTCCTTGCTTTCTGGTCCACCAACATGAGGAGTCCAAAGTTATCCGATGATAACCATAGATAACAGATAAGTTGCTTGCATAAAGGTGAGAAGTATCAATCATATTTTCACCTCTTGATCTCTGGGTAACAGATATACAGCTGTTGATTTACATAGAATGTTCTAAAGGATGATGCCCAAATGTACAAAGTTTTTCATTTGCAGCTACTCTTGAAAGATGATTTTTCTGTGATACAAATGTCCAGGTGTATACATTTCCACAGAATTCTGGAGTTCTATGTTTTGATGTTACTGGTGAGAAACCTTCCTGCAACATGCACTTCATTTATTTCAGATGAGATGCCCTGTTTTTTTCCAGGCTGCTCTTCACATCTTTGTTGACATTCTGCAGTTTCAGTTTGATGAGCTTAGGTGTGGATTTCTTTTGAATTATTATTCTTCAGATGATTGTGTTGCATTTTCTCTGGGATCAAATTTTTGGTTTTAATTTTGGAAAATTTTTAGCCATTAATTTTGCAAATATTGTCTGTGTGTCATTCTCTCTCTTCTCTCTTTCTGTAACTCCAACTACAGGTATGCAGGTAAAAGAAAGCTACTTCCTTTACTCAAAACACTTCTGACACCAAATGCTTGTTTTGATCTGTTTTTCCTACACCAACCAATTCTCCAGTTCTCTGCAGATACCAGCTGGGTGCCCAGCAATTTAATTCAGTTTGGACACTCACCACCTGGACTTAGCACAGACCCCACAGGTTAATGTCTCAGTCCCACAAGACCACCTCCCTCTTCAGGTGCCAGTTCCAAGTAAATAGGTCTCTAGAGAACTTACACTTCTGTCCATCTTGGCTACAAAGTTGGGGCTTCCTACAATCCCCCAGTTTAATAATTTGTTAGAATGGCTCACAAAATTCAGGGAAACATTTATTTAAACTTACTGAGTTATTATGAAGAATATTATAAAGGATATAGATGAACAGCCAGATAAAAGAGGTACATAGGGTGAGGTCTGAAAGCATCCCATGTACAGGGGCTTCTGTCCCCTGGAGTTGAGGTTCACCATCCTTCTAGCATGTGGATGTGTTCTCTAACCAAAAGACTTTCCAAACCCTGTGGTTGAGAGTTTTTACAGAGGTTTCATCATTAAAGCATGATTGGCTAAATCATTGGCTATTGGTGATTAGCTCAATCTCCATCCCCTCTCCCCTCCCTGGAGGTCAGGTGTAGGGCTGAGATCACCAACTTTGAACCATATAGTTAGTCTTTCCGGACTAGCCCCCATCTGAAGCTATCTAGGGGTCCCAGCCACCAGAAGTTTCATTAGCATACAAAAAGATACTCATCACTGAACAGTTTCAAAGGTCTTAGAAGCTCTTATGTCAGGAACTGGAGACTGAAACCAAATATTGTAACAAATGATGATCCTGTCATCCAGGAAATTACAAAGATTTTAGGTGCTCCATGCCAGGAACCAAGGATGAAGACCATATATATAGTTCTTATTAGAGCACATTTCAGTAGACCTTGTCATTGTATAGTCCATGTCTCAACACCTCTTCTATGTTTTCTGTTTCTTTAGCTTTCTATGCTGAATATTGGGGAATTCTTTCAGCTTTAATATCAAGGTTATTGATTCTCTCTTTAACTGTATTATATCATTCATCCTTTATCCCATTTTTTGTAAGATTTTTTTTTTCCCTAGAAGCTCTTTTTGACTAATTTTCTATTGCCCCCGATCATTTTGGTTGTCTCTTTACAGTGCTATTGACTTCATATTTTATGTCTTTAAATTGCTTTGTATAGATCTACCTTACATTCTGTATCTCATAATTCCATTTTCTCCTAAGGATGGTTTAAGTAAGTATCTTCTTTTTCTGTTGACTGTCTCTTATAGTGGCCTATTATTTTTTCTTTTATGTATAATATTTTTCTGTTCATATATAATTGAATTAAATTTTAACCATTGAGAACTTAACATGTGACAATCCCAAGGGGCCACAGTTGGGCATGCTTTCCTCAGGCAAATTTTAGGTTTGTTTCTTCCTAGCATCAAGGAACATTGCATATCTAGAAACATTCAATATTATTTCTTGGTTGGGTTTCCCCAAAAGGAGTGATATAGTGGGGGTAATATAAATTAGAATTCCTGGTCTATCTGAGAGCAGACCTATGTTGACAAAATTTGGAACATGATGATAGATGATGATGATGATGATGATGATGACAAGTGTTCCACTCAGAAACAGGGCTTCTTTTGGTCTCATTTTGGCAACAGGTAGATATTTTCTTGCTCCCTTTTTACTGGGGGGAGGGGCATTTTCAATGATCCTAGCTTTATAGTTTATTACTGATCAGCTTCTCTTTCCCTGTCCAACTTCCATATATTTAAGTCCTGTAATCCAAATATGCATGTGACCATTACTCTCTGGTAACAGTCAAATATCTTTTATCATTTTTACACTCATCAAATATGTTTGGCTACATCCATGGTCTTAACTGCATATCACTTGTATCATCTCAGTTCTTTATTTGCCTTGTCTGTTCATATTCATTACACTTTCATAACAAATAAATTATTGCTTTATATTTAAAAAGAAGAAAAAAAGTTTATTCTAAATTGACTACTGCATTATTCTATTAAAACAGTATTAGGGAGGAGGTATAGCTCAGTGGTAGAGCGCATGCTTAGTATGCAGCAAGGTCTTGGGTTCAATCCTCAATCCCTCCATTAAAGAATAAATAAATAAATCTAATTACTTCCCCCTGGCCAAAAAAAATTTTTTTAAGAAAGTAAAAAATAAGAATTGAAAAGATAAATTTTTCAAAACAGTAGGAAAGATTAACTGTGGTTTCCAAAAGCCAACTGCCTATATAAACAAGACTCTGTATCTTCTGTTACTAAGGAGAGACATTCTTACTACATGATTTGGAATAGTACTAACATTCTTTAAAAGTAATCATTTTATTATGAAGTATCTTATTAACAGACTTTACAGTGCAAATCTTTTTGAGAATGGTGCAAGCAAGTTTTAAATATGTAATTTTTAGAAATTGAATTTGTCTTCAATAAGATTTTTTTCCATTTTGTAAAAATTTGCCTGTTTTCTGTTCTTTTATGAATATTCACTTCCATACCTTTAAACAATTAGTGAATGAGTCCAACGTAATTTTATTAAGAGGCGTGATGTATATGAATATAACTTCAACTGGAAAAAATTACTGTTATCATCTTAAAATTAGTCTTAAACACTAAAAGGTTTTCATCATAATTTAGTTGTATACAGTTGATTTTTTTTTAACAAAACAGCTTTGAATTGTAGGGCTCCACTTATACACAGATTTTTTATAATAAACACTGCAGTACTGTATCCACCATTGGTTGAATCCAAAGATGTGAAACCATTGTTACAAAAGAACAATATGTATGGAGGGCCAACTATAAGTTACTTATGTTTTCTAATGCACAGAGGGTCAGCACCTCTCTAACCCTGGCATTGTTTAAGGATCAGTTCTACAATGACCCAGGCAGTAGCAAGGTAGTTTTAAGATCAATTTCTTCTACTGTTCTTGATAGTTAGTCCACTCCATTTTTCTGTGAAGAAAATCATTGAAATTATATTCTTCTATTAATCACTTAGAAACTAGAGAGTGAATTATGATACTTAAGGATTAACTTGTCTCTGTAAAAGTTTTGTTCATTTCACATTCTTAGAAGCAAGTCTCTTTAAATGTTAGATTTCTATTAACCTCCTTGGGAAAACTTAATAGATTTTTATTATTTCCTTAAAATTAATCTATGAAGCTTGGATTAAAATATGTAATGAATTTTCTTTTCTTTCTTTTCTTCTTTTTCCTCCATCTCTTTCTTCCTCTCTTTTTCACTTGATTTTTGAAATCCTCAAAAAAAAAAAAAAAAAGAAAGAAAAAACTAAAATGTAATTTCTTCTGCAGTATTTTGTGTTGACACTGAAATTTTGGCTAGAAACAATTCTGCTTTAAACATTCAAGAGAGTGTGTCTGTTTTCAATATGAACTCAAACGTTAGGGAAAACATTTTAGACTTACACAGCCTTAAACGGTGTTGCCTGCCAGGAACTCCAAGCAGCTGCAAAACTCACTAATGAAAACTGGGACTACTCTTAACCGAAATGGCTATCGAATATCTTTACAAATAGAAAATAGAGGTGAGCATGATTAACAAACTATATAGTGAAATAATGCATATTTCTATGACTTTCTCTCATTGTTTCCATCTCCACTGACAGAGAGAAAGTGAGTTCATTTTGCTACCTTCAAAATGATGGGTGGCAGAGATTAGTCACCTCTCACTTGTGTCACTCACACTCAAGTGTATTCCAGTTTAGAACTGGCAAGAGACTGAAGGAGATTTTCAAGTCAGGATATCCAAAGCTGAGAAAGCAGTTTTTTTCTTGGGATTACACAGAACTGATCAAAGAGTGGGAAATTACACTACATTGCAGTTCTGTGCATTTGAGGTTAGGAATGAGTTTGAGGTGAATCTTTATTTGGTCTCCCACCCATGTATACATAGCTCCACTTCTGAGACTAGAAAAATGTGTTAACAAAGGACAATAATAATATTTCATCATTTGGAGGAATTGTGTCTGTTCATCAGAGTGGAGGCTGCAGGGCCAGGGTCACAGTGAGCATAATAAAAATATAAAGGAGATGATAACCCACGTCTCTCCCAGTTAGTGTCCTTCCACAACGATCTAGTGGTGCGACTGTCTTACCTAATTAAGGCTAACAAACGATAAATTGGAAACCATGCTCATCTAAGATTCTGGATATCCTTTACAGTTATTATCTCATAATACTTCAGCACAATATGGTTTAGAAATGCTTGAAAGATAATTTGTGGTTTTCCAATCTCATATACTGAAAAAAAAAAAAGAAAGCCAATTAATATAGGAAACATTTTACAAGCTGGGTAGTATAGCCAAGTTGAGAAGGCAGTTAGGTTATAAGACTTAAGCCAAAATTAAATGCTGTATCTCCAAGAAATGACTTACATCCAGCAATTTTGTTTAAAAATCCACTTTCCTAATCAGATTTTTTAATTACCACAATGAGATTTCTTCTTGCTGCTACCACTACATCATGGCCTCTCATGCTTAATGTTCATTTGGATCTCCAGAGGAACTTGTTAAAATGCAAATTGTACTTCAGTGTCCCTGAGTTGGCACCTGAGATTCTGCATTTGTGATAAGCTCGCAGATGACTCTCACACTGCCAGCATTTCTGCACTTTGAATAAAAAGATCTTCAAGTCCTTGAATGATTTCATGAGATTGACAAGGAAAATATTAGGAAATTAGGTAGCAGAGTTTGTGTTTATTTGCAGGATAAAATATGGATTTTTAATTCAAGAAAATCAATTATTTTGAGTTTTCTTAAAAACTAATTCATGTTTTTATATCTTCTTCATTGGAGAAAAAACGCCCCCTCAAATCAGATAAAAATATGCAGTTATATTAGTTATCTGTGTGTCTATGTTTGGAATAAGCTTTAAGTATTTGTATCTCTATTTTTGAAAGGAAATTCTGTTAGAACATTTACATAGCTCTGGACCTGAGGGTGTTTCTGGAGAAGGACTGGTTATAAGATCTCTTCCTAAAACCAAGAACCCACAAAAGGCATTTCTTTGCTATTAAATGACAATTTTAAAAGTAGGTAATCCCCAATCGTGACAGCCTGAGACTTTACTGACATGAAATACTATGAAAATAGAAACACAGTATTTTGTTAATTTTGAGCTGCTTATTTAGAATCTCCTTCCATGGAGAAATTATTTATATACATTTTTTTTCTTACCATGGAAACAGTGCCTTTAGCAACTTTTTATATATTTGGTTGCCATTTTGTTAAATAAAAATAAAATTGTGGTTGTAATATTTTCCTGAATACTGTGGTGCTCCTTCCTTTCCCCCAGGTAGACCAGCCAAAGCAGCGTCAGCCCCTGGGGAGCAGGCTTGCATTTCCTTCCCAGCTCCTGCCAGGCCATGGCTATGTGCCCTTCTTTGCACAGGAAGTCCTACAACTGGGCACTAAGCAAAGTGTTGTTTCCAAAGTAATTGCACCAAAGTAGCAAGACTTTATAAATATTTATTGGATTTTTGTTGTTGTTTTTGAAGTTTAAGCCATGGCAAGACTTCTTTGTGTTGCCAGGAGGGAGATAATCAGTTGAATTTTAGACTTTGTGTGTGTGTGTGGTCATTTAAAAAACTGAGGTATCCACTGGCTAGTTGAACACCCAGGACAGCATACCAAGAGTGGATTTAAACTAAAGATGTTGCCCCATTGTACCAGGGCTGTGGGAAGAGGTGCAATTGATGGGGTGGAAGGTAAAGGGGCTGGGCCTGAGCCTACAGCCCACAGTGAATCTAGAGGACAGAGCAGAGGAAAACAAGAAACCTGCTGCTACATTCACGTCTGTTTTCCAAGTCTCTGTTTCACTAAAGTTGGATGAAATGTTAATCTTCAGATCAAGTGATACATTTCAAATGCAAGTACTACACATTAGAATTTTTAAAAGACATGTGCCTGTATATAATATAATTTAAAGTTTGGCAAATACCACGTTATAGCTAAATACCTTATCTTTTTGCAATAATTATTTAAAATGAGCTGCTTACTGATAATAGTTTTCTTAATATTCTAAGGGTTATAGTTAATTAACATCCAATGCTAATAATTTAAGAACAGAGTTTTAAATCTTGGCAATGAAAAATAAAAATTCAAAATTGTTAATATTTATTAATCTTTTTTGAATGTCCTGTATTTAATTATAAGAAACAAACTTCTGAGTAATTAAATTCCTTTATTCTGACTGCTGTAAAATATTCAAGGACTAATTCCGTGAAATTATCCAAAGACTAATCAATCAATGTATCCAGCAAATGTCTCTCCAAAATGTTGCATTTTAATGGGAAATATTCATGATTTCATTAATTTATAATAGAGAAATAACTAATCAAAGTTCTTTTTAATAGCTCAGGTAGTGAGCATAGCAAGTTACTTCTATTAGAATGAAAAAATATTGTGTAAGAAGAAATTTCTAATATAAGTATTAAAAATATAAATGATACTAGAATATGGAATTCTGTGTATTTTCCAAAATCATTATTTTATTTTCTTCCTTTTCTATCCTCTCACATTCATTCCTAAAATTCCTTATAGAATTGCTAGCCCTGTCCAGGCACAAATATGTCATTCTAGAAGAGAGAAGGGCAGTTGGACATTTCCTTCAGATTGAGTGCAGAAATGTGGTGTCACCAAAGTTCTCCTGTTCGATGGGCTAGGAAAATGTCTCCCACCATCATTCCCAGGAAGTAGACTGCCATATCAGTGAAAAATTAAACTGTTGATATATAAAAGACTGTCAATATAATTTTTGCTAAATCCAATATGGATTCCTTCTATTCGTGCCATAATCTTATATTCAGTTGTTTTTTATTTCCTTACAGATCACCTCCCTATTCTAAGCCTTCTATTCAGTTCTAATGGCATCTCCAGTTTAACTAAGATTAATCTATCAATAGCTCAGTTCTCATCTTTTCCCATTCTATTTTCATTCTGGATTTCAACATCCACTTTAGTCAAAATAAGTTATTTATGGAAAAAGAAGAGTTTAATATCTAGATATTGGCAAATAAAATAAATGATGTCTTGCATAAATACATTTGGAGGAAATTCAGAAACAGCATTGTACCCTTGTAAATTTTATGCTTTGTAAATTATGCCTTCAAAAATATTGCTCTATTTTTCTTGTCTAATTTGAAGAGATGACTCTAATGTTAAGAATTTCAAGCTAAGTTAAGGAAAAATTCAATTATATAATGGGATAATGGAGAAGGAATTTTGTGGGAATGGCTGGTTTTGATTACCTCAAAATGCAATGTGATTGTCAATGATATTTTTAGATTGAAGTTTGTTGTAATGACCAAGAAACTCAAATTTCTATTCCAATTAATAACTACATGTTTCTCCTTTTAAAGTCTTAGAGAAAGACAGACTATCTACCACTGAATTTAAACTTCAAGACATTATGAATTTTATCATTATTTTATATTCATTTATTATTATCTCCAGTGATCAAAAGTGTTCTTGTATAACTTCAGATTCTTCTCATAAGTTTCTTCCACTTTTATTCTAAATGGCACCAAGTATTCAGGTTCTGACATACTCAGTATCTCAATGGCCTATTCAGTAATCTCATTTTTTTGTTCCTTATTGTGTTTTTGTCTTTTTTCTGATGTTTTTGAATAATCATCTATTTTCTCCCTGTCATATCACCCTGATCTCAAACATGAACATGTATTTTGTATTTCCCAAGCTCTAGTTAAACTACTTTTATTGATGTTACCATATTGTTCCTCTTTTGTTCAAGCCCAAAGTCTCTCTTTTAATGCTTTTCAGTCACTTTCCTGTCTTTTAGGCTCTTAATCATATTCTTCTTAGTGCACCTTTTGCCTAATATCTGTCTTATTATTCCCTGGACATTAGGTACACAGTTGATTTCTCTTAACTTTTGAAACTCATCTTCCTTCTTCCAGTCATTAACTGTGTGTTTCCAAGGTTACTGCACACCTGCTTTGGACAATTTGGTGGATGCAAAGCCATATCAAATATAGTTCCTGTTCTCAGGCTATTACAGTTTAGTTAGGAAAGTGCAAAATCATGTATAAAAATATAAATACTAATACAAGGCAGCAAATATAGTCTAAATGAATGGGTCAATTCTGTGGTACTAAAATGTTTTTCTTCTTTTTTTGTGTGTGTTAAGGAATTCTTTAGAGGCATTTTGCTGGCCTTTTCCAACTTAATCAAATATGTTCACTCTCTACATTTTTCCTATTATTAAATCTTTCCCGGGAGTCTTGTGAAAAAAAGACCTAATTGAAATACTCAGGTCAGTTCAGCTTGCCAAACAACAATCACCCTGAAACTATGAAAGGGTTAGCATCTTTCCTGGGACCGTGGATCGTCAACACCAAATATTGTTTGTGACCAAGGCATCTGTGTGTTTGAGCTGAGGCCATCAAGTCCCCAAAGTGTTATTCCAGCTTCTTGAATGACATAGTAAGAGCTTTCTTAGTGCTATTTAAAAAATAATTTCCGAAGGTGATCTAGGGTAGGGCACACCCACAATTACTTGAGTTATAAATCTATTGTAGTAGCATATTTTTTGTTCTATAAAAGGAAAGTTTTAAGATTTTCAATTCTCCCTTAGAAATATTCCCAGGGAGCTTTCTCCTCCAGCGTCATTTTTCTCCTGTGAAGAAACACTTTTCCACAAAATCAATAAAACATAGGATTTCAGAATTGGAACTTATCAGAAAGATAATTTAATTGGAATAGGTACTGATACAAAATAAAAACACAGAAGTAAGATAAGATATTAGACAATATGACTGTTAAAAATATCAGAGAAAAGATTGCTTTATAAGCAGAACTTGGACAGTCACAGGCTGAGCTGCAGATCAGGAGGGAAGGGCAGGCAGAGTCCTGGCAGCAAGCTGAGGGAGGTTTTTGAACCAAAGCTCACATGAATTGGATTGTAAATCTGAGCAAACACTTCCAAACAGTGTTCCAAATGCTAGACTTAGAAGATGATATAGGGGCCAAAAAGTGAGTATGTGTGTGTAGGGAATGGTGGCCAAATAATTCTGGAATTTCTGGTTTAAAAAAACTGAGTGTTGTTTTGTATCAGGACTTCTGAGATGTTAATATACTTGCTTGGAGATGTAAAGCAATAAATACATTAGGTAGCTAATCAACACTTTTTTTTTTCTTTTTCTAAAACAGATTTTAAAATCTACTGCAGGGCAAAACAAAGCTAGAGAGAGGTTTCATTCACAACATAGGACTAAATTATTTTCGAAAGATATTCCCCAGTGCCTCTCACATAACCCGGCAGGTTGGTTGGCCCCAAGTCCTGTCTTCTCTTCAGACTCTACAATTCTCTGCCTCCAGTCCACTGGCTGCTACTGGCTCTAGTTTTCCCTACCTTTCTCTCTCACCCTTTCCAATCTTTTCCGGGGATAAGCTCTGACCTTTAACAATTAAATCAATCAAATAGTTTCTGGATGCTTTCAGTGCTCCCAATCCCATTGTTTCAACCCTCATAAGGTTCAGAAATTTTTCTTAAAAAGTAAAGGTTGACTTTTTTTTTTAGCTGATGAGAAAGAGATAGACAAGAATTTAATTCATTTATTTATTAATTTAAACTTTATCTCTCTATCATATATATATAACATTAATATCAGAGCCCGGTGATTGCTGAGCCCATAAATGACAACTGTTACCACTGTTAACGAGAGAGGCACAGTATGGAGGGTGGAGGGATTGCACCAATCCATTTTGGGAAAAAGCCCAGAAGTTATTATTCTGAGCATGGAAATCTGAACTGAACAGTTCCTTAAAAAACAAACTTTTATTACTGAAAATGTGTATAGACATAAGTAGAAAGAATTATATAATTAATCCAATGTGCTTACCATCCAGATTCAACAATTATCAAATATAACCAATCTTCTTTGAGTTATACCAACACCCTTGGTTTATTTTAAATGGATTTCAGGGATTATATCTTTTCATCAGTAAGCACTTCAATATGCATCTCTAAAAGATGTGGATACTTTATACAAAACCACAAATACTCTTAATACATCTCAATGATTATTGGTTATTCATTAAGACCATTAAATACCCTGTGTGTGTTCTAATTTCCTCCAACATCTCATAAAGGTTTTGGCAGATTTTTAAAATTATTATTACTGTTTTTAACCAAAGTATAACTTATAATAAGGTGCACAAATCTTAAATATACAGATTGGTGAATTTTATACAAGAATTTATCATTTAAACACCATCCAGATCAAGATATAAACACTTCCAGTATCCAAGCAGGCTCTTTGTACTTCTTTTCCATTAATCTACCCCACATTAACTGTTCTTCTCATTTCTGTCATAGTTTTTTTGTGGAGGGAGTATAGCCTACCAACATCCTACAATAACTATAAATGGAGTGTAACATTCAAAAATCGTGAATCACCGCGTTGCACAGCTGAAACCTATACAATATTGTACATCAACTACATCTCAACAACAACAAATATTTTGAACATAGAAACACATAACCTACAGGCTCCATGCTTGCCCCCAAAGCACCTGATCTTAGACTAGCACGTATGTGGCTTTCTGCAGCCCAAACTCGAGCTTGGGTGGGAAAAATCCTGGGGTAAAGCACCAACTTCTTGGATTATCTTGATCTCATCTTCCACCATAAATGGCCACAAATCCCTCCTGAAAAGCTCTCTATGACTTTCCTACACCCTCCAAACTCATCCTCTCCCATCCTAGATCTCAAATATCAGAATTTGAGGTTGAGGTCACGAAACCTTCATTTTTGACACTTCGAAATGCCATTAATGCACAGCCCAAATGCAGTGATACTCCAGGGCAGAAATGAGTGAATTCAAGTTAAAGGCATTCAGGGTATATTCCTTCAAAGGGCAACTTTCCTCTTCCCATGAGTGAGCACAGTCCTCCACTGAGGAACAGCTGAAGAGCTTCCACTTCATTTTTCAGCCTAACACATTTTTAATACAGTGGACCCTCTCCTCTTACCTATAGTGGCTATGTCTTATCACTGTCCCCAAAGGACCAGCTGCTTTTGTAGAAAGTACGTGTGTGTGTACTAATCCTTGAAGAGGGATTTAGATTTACTTGAAGGACTGAGGGGAGAATAATCTGTCCGAGCAGTCCAGGGGTCTTGAGCTGTCAGAGCTTCAGCCTCTCAACCACAGAAGCACGTGGGACTTCCCAGATACTGCCCACAGGACCCTGTGTTAATCATCAAACCTTGAAAGGGCCCTGCCATTTACGGATGATCTGATGGTTCCAGCAGTTAGCCCAGTATAACTATATTATATTGAGCTTAAATGGCATTCATTGACAAATACCACTCTTATGGGCTGAATTGTGTTCCCTCCACATCCTTAAGAGTCATAACCACCAGCACTTCAGAATACAGTGACTGTATTTGGAGAGTGGGCCCTAATCCAATATAACTGGTGTCCTTATAACAAGAGGAAATTTGGACGTAGATGAAAACACAGGGAGAAGGCCATCCACAGACCAAGAAGAGACCTCAGGAAAAAACAACCCTGCTGAACTTCCAGCCTCCAGAATCGTGAGAAAAAAATGTTTGTGGAACTTTGTTATGACAATCTCTGTCATAGTTTTTGCATACTTTGGAACTTCATGTAAAAACAGTAAACATGCATCTAGTATATGACTAGCCATTCCATTTCTAAGTATTTACCAAAGAGAAGTGAAAGCACATGTCCATATAAAGAATTGTACCTAAATTCTTCTGGATGCTTAACATGTAATGGCCTCAAACTAAGAAAAATAATCCTAATTATCCATCAACAGGTGAATCAGATAAATAAATTGTGGTATGTAATGCAGTAAAATACTATACAGCAATAAAGAGGAACAAATACTGAATCAGGGATTAACTAAGATTTATCTCAAAATAAATATTCAGAATGAAGAACCTAGTACAAAAACAAGTATATACTGTGTATTTCTGTTTATATGAAATTTTAGAAATGAAAAATCATGCACAGTGATGAAAAGAAGATCAGCGATTGGGTATTGGTGAATGGGCAAGAAGAAAGGATTAGAGAGAGGCAGGAGGGAATTTGGGGACAATAGATAGGCTTGTTATCTCAGTTGTGGTAATAGTCTCATGGGTACATGTATCCATATGTAATAACTTATCAAACTGCACACTTAAATAGGTGTCATTTATTATACTAATATCCCTCAATAAAATTCCCCCCAAAATAAAAAGAGACTAGAGGTTGGTGTGATCCTTTCTCTTTTTCCTGCCTGAAACTCACGTTGAATACAAGAGACCACACTTGCTGTCTTTTCCATGAGTAAAATGAAAATAATATTTTAAAAAAGAAATCAGGAAGGTACATTGCCATTTTTAGAGAAATACTGAAAGAATTGTGTAAGAATGTATAACTAAAAACCCAAAATAGAATTTTTAAAACTTAAGTAATCTAAAAATGCATGAAAAAAAAGAAATGAAGAATACATGAGATAAATAGCAATATATTCATTAAACACAAAATAGTTGTGATACATATAAACTGACTAAAATCCTGTTAAAAGGCCACATTTGTCTAACTGAATAAAGACACCAAAGCCAAATTAGATGTTGTTTACTAGAGATACACTTGAACTATAAAGATACAGAAAGGATCAAAAGGATGAAAATATAAATACTATGCATACACAAACCAAAAGATAGCTATTACAAGTTTATTAATATTAGTCAAAGGAGACAAGGGGCACTACTAGAGAAAAAGACATTTCGAAATGATAAAAGAACTAATTCTATAGAAAGTTACAAGAATCCAAAATCAGCATGCATACAATAACAGAGCTTTAAAATATAAATAGTAAATATGACAGATTTAAGGGAGAAGTAAAAGTGTCCAAAATCTTATTTGAAGATCTTAAAAACTTGTAGGAGATTTGAATAACTATTAACCAGTTTGACCCCACTGACCTACAAAGAACACTTCAGTCAACAATTAAAATAAACAAACACCCACTCTTTTCAAGGGGAATTGATCTGTGTAGCCCATCTTCCCCACCCTTTCCCCAGGAACCCTTTGGTAGAGAGAGAAAATTATCTGGGTTTTCATTTTTTTTCCAAATTAACTTGCATCAAGTTATATAAAGCAAGTCTCTTAATAATTATTTTTACAATTGCCTTTGTTTTGATGATAAATTTGCCCTTGTTATTTCTAACATTGTGCTTTGCTCGCATCCCCACCTCAATTCCCTCACTACCACCACATTTTAATTGAGTTAGCTGTTTTTCAGTAGTGTCCTTTTTCAAACAGTTTTTTCTAAAGAATTATGATTAGGACTGATTTACTTACTGTATTCTCACAAATTTAATTTGGCTTGTATGAAAAGTATTGCTGAATTATTGGTGCACACATATTAATATATGCTATATCTTCATTCTGAATTTTACTCTCTGGCCTTATAAAGTGTCCTTTTGTGTTCTTCTTTTAATGTTTTTTGGTCTAAATTCTGCCTGTCACATATCAATCTGCTTCCTTGTTATTTGCGTTTATCTTATATAACTGCTCATTCTTTAATTTTCATCTGTTCAGAACATTTATTTCAGATCTGTCTTGTGAATATAGCACAGAGAATTGAATTTTGCTTTGTCCGACAATTTTAAATTCTTTTTTTTTCCTATCAAAAGGTAATTTAAGCTGCTACACAACTGTCAACATGAATAATAACATTGGTCTCTATTCTTTCATGTTATTTTATGTTATACACACCCACATCGATTTTCATTACATAGTTGGTTTTATATGTTCTCTTTCTCTCTCTGTGTGTGTATCAATGTACCCTTTGGCATTTATAAAGGCTTTCATTTTTTACATGGCTACAGGATTGGCTGTATTTCCACTGTTACACTGGATTAAAAAAAATCACCCCAAAATCAATGTTTAAATCAATAAGCATCAACCTAGTTCATGAGTGTGTGGGTCAGTAATTTCAGCTGGGTGGTTCCTCTGGTTTAAGCTAGATTTGCTTGCACATCTGGGGCTATGCTGGCTCCTGGCTGGGATAATTTAGTTCTGTTCCCCCTGTATCTTAATTCCTCCATCAGGCAACGCCAGACTTCTTATGACAAAGGCAGAGTTGCAAGAGCCTAAGAAACAGCAGGCAAGTACCTCTTTTCAAAACTCTGGGTTGTATCTGTTAACTTCTCATGTGCCAAAGGAAATAATATGGCAAAGCCCAGAAACATAGTGGAGGGCAAATGAGAGGAATGAAGAATGGAAAGTCATTTCTGCAATCTAACACAGTTACAATTATTCTAATACCTTTATATAAGATCCCTAGGCAGCCTTTTTGGGGAGGGGGTGGATATTGACCTTTTAAAAATTTTTCTATGATAAATGGTGGAATTAGCTAGCAACTTCTGTTTCCTCCCCTCTTCTTTCTCCTCTTAGAATCTAATTTGAAATAATGACATTTTATTTTATTCAATTCCTATAAGGCAATCAGTGAGATCTGGAATTAGGCTGAGTTATACTCATTTGTAAAGAAACAACAGGAATAGGGAAAACATACTGCTTCCAAGAGTGGTAAAAAATATAGATATCCAATTAGCATTATCACATGTCTTTTTATTCCCAGAACATTCAAAAGCTTGAATAAGTTGTGAATTTAAGGGGGGTTGGAGTTTTGCAAAGGGAAAGGGGCCAGAGAGCAGAGGAAGATGCTATGAAACAGTTGTAGAAAGAGAGTAAAGACATGAGGGTCATGATGGACAGGGAAAGATGGTGGGAAAATGGATTGGGACCTCTTTACCAAGTCTACAAATTATTGGGAAAAGCACATTTGAAAATTGAGAGATGATATATGGAAAGCAGATGTTGGAAATTGAGGTTTTGGAGATGTAGATTGAGTATGATGACAGGAGTAGATAGCTATGTCAGGAGGGAGGACAGGATCTTGTGAGAGAGGCACGAAAAATGTTTAGACACAAGGCACATCTCCCTTTGTACTGAAATAAAGCATGGACCATCTAAGGTCAGAGGAAATTCATTCATCCAAAGGTGTTCAATTAATTCTTATACTTAGTTTTGTTCTATGTACTGAGGATAGGGGAGTGGTGGATAGCCCAGACCAGATGCTGCTCCTGTGGGGGTGATGTTATAGAAGAAGGTTAGTTTAGAAAGGGGTTGACTTAAGTTGTTTCTGAATATTGAATCAGTCAAGCTTGTGACAGAAGCCGATATATAGCCAATTCAATACTGAATTCTCTGGCAAGATCTTAGATAAATTGAAAAGAGATTTATATTATGTAGATTATACATATGCAGTGGGCAAAAATAATATATTTGCTAGTTCACTTAAAAATTGGTTATATATGGGACATCATTTCATATTCACATGGAAGTGGGTTGTATGTGTCTACTGGATCTTCCTAATATGTGGAAACAAATAAACTTACATTGATATAAATAATCCACTTATATCACTGGATCCACTTGATCTTGATAGAGTATTCATTGTATCCTCATCTACAAAGGCTTCATATAAAGAATTTCCACCAAGGGCATCCTCAAAGGGCAGCTTAGTCACAGTCAGCACAAAGCACTCATTTTGTTTTTCCTCTCCTTGTACCAATTTTACAACTACTGCCCACAAAACAAAGACACTTCCACGTTAATATTGCTAGCAATGTCTCTTAAGAGAACATCAGCATCTGTGTCAGATTATTGTCTCCGGATGCCCAGAACTATTATTGGCAATCCGTTCAAGTTCTAGAGGAGATCTGAACTCCGTATTAGATGCTGGGCATTGAGCAGTGGGAGGTATATACTTCTATGTAATTTCATGCCACAGCTGCCCTGGGCTATTAAGCATTCCCCTCATGTACAGAGTTCTCAGATGTCCTCCGGACCAGCTCCTTTAACTTGCTATTGGCTCTTACTGAATCCAGTGACATATGTCACAGTGATTCGAAGTCTGGACCCTGGAGTCACGTAGAACTCATTCTCTTCACAGTCCCTAATAGTGTAGACTTTAAGGTAACTATTTATAATGAATAGATTTAAAATACACTTGTTAATGGATGATTAAATTCCAAAGTATAAATATATGTAGATCATCCAGGAAAAGTCATATTTTAAAACATATTCTAAACTTTCAGTATAAATATGTAGAAACTATCCATTAAAATATTTTTCAATACATCAGCATGTTGCTAGGAAATACATTTTTATATGGGAAGATGCAATGTGGATAAGGAAAATATTTAGTTTCTTTACCTTCAATCATGAATTCTAGTTGTAGAAGTGGGAATCAATAAATGCAACGGACTATGAATGAAGTGTTGCAAAAACCAGTAGAGGCAAAGACAAAAATAGATGTTGTCTCCTTAAAGCCAAGACTACACTTACTTAGACAAGATCTGCACTTCAACAGTCAAAATATGTTGGCCGACGGGTATCCTTTGGGAGCCATTCTTTCCTTGACTTCTTTTGGTTTAAATACCAAAAAAAGAAAAAAAAGAGTTATATCCATGAAGTAACACTTATTTTTGCTTTTTCATTGTTTTTCTCTTTTTAACAGTGATTATGCTGACTTATAAGATCATAGTACAAATATATGTGAAACTTAGCAACTGAATACAGGACAACAGCCTTACAAATTTTTATAACAGAATCAAATTATTATTACTCTCAGAGATCGTTACGATAGTAATCCATTCTGTGTAAACTGATCTGACCTGATTAAAATGGAATTTAGCATTTGTTTCTGGGTATGTGAAGAAGTTTTGGTTCACATAAAAAGTGCCTGCCATTTTTTTCAATTGCTTGATTTGGTTGAGTGATCCTTTAAAAGTGATAAAGAAAAGAAAAAGAACATTTTCAACTTGACACTTTTCTGTTCAAAAAAACAAAACATCTTTTTTGAACAAAACAATGTGGTCACCAGAATTATTCCTTACAATTTTCCTAAGGGAACAAAAATAATGAATAATACAGTCTTTTGTCTGTGACCTCCTTGGATTTCAACAGACTTTTTTCTTTTAAAATGAAGAGTGAAAAATCTAAATCTATTGAGCAACGGTCAACACGTGAGCCTCTAGTCACTCACTTAGTGACTTAACGCAAACTTTTCTCAGTACAAGCATGTGGCATTGGAATGAAACAAACAACACTTTGACATTAAAATCTATTGAAATCAAACAAAGAAGAGCCCTTAAGTATTACACTCTGTGTAAAACTCCTGTCCAGAAAACCATCCTCAGAAACTGAATTCCAAAATTATATGTATCTGAATGAAAACATTCCAAAAGCATTTTTACTACTCGTTTTTTGTGACTATTTACTTGTTTTTGTTTGCTATTTTGTGTAACTTTTCTATCCAAAAGACATAGCACAACTTTAATTTCCCTCCCTGTATTGAGAATTTGATATTTATTTTTAGCTTTTATTGCAAAAAAAAAAAAAAATTGTGTTACCTGAGAGGGAGCAATTAGGTTCAGTCAGTATGCTGTCACACAGCCCTCTGGGAGAAGAACTTAATTGTGTTTTCCAAACAGGAAAGAATGAGATACATTCTCCTCTTTCCCCCTGTAAAGAGGGCCAGTAGGGCTTAGCTCCAGGAGGCCTGAGGATATTCTTCCTGTGGGGGAGAATGGAAGCTTATATTTTCCAAGACCTAGGCTCTTGACAAAGAACTGGATTGTTGGGAAAGGAGGCTGGGCTGGAGCTTCATGAGAAGCAGCTGCTGGGCCTGTTTCAGAAGGCCGCTTCCCAGAGAGAGCCGAGGCAGGTATCTGTGAGGTATTGTGTGGACGAGGCACCTCCCATAAGCAGCGCCCCGGATGGGAGGGCACGCGTGGGTGGTTGTGGTACCGCTCTAGACGCTGGGCACGTTGGAGAGGAGTTACAGTTTCAGTTGAGAAGATACTAGGCACAGGGCCCCGCACACTGTGCAAGACCAGCACTTGTTCGTGTCTAGTGTGGCCGTAGGGCCGTGAGACCCTCACAGTGAGGTTCGAGGCCAGCATCCTCCCCGGTCTCCCGTGAAAACCCTAGGAGGCTGATCTGAGAAGAAAATGGAAGGGACCTCCTCTCAAGACCTGGCAAACAGGTCCTTCCTCACCAACGCTGGTAGGTCAGCTTCAGTTAAAGTATTCGAATCCAGTGGCGCAAACTCAGAACACTCAGATAGGTTATTCTTTAGCCAGGCCTGCCATTTTTCAAGAACTGCTTAAATTTGTAGGTCTCTTATCTGTACTTTACATCTGAAAAGTAAAAGTTTCAGCCCAGTATATAGTCCAAGTTTTCTTTCCTGGCCAAAAAGTCTAGGACAATTTCCTGTTTTATTTGCATGGATAATTAAAACTTTTTTTTTTTTTTTGCCTTATTCCTTTGTGTTCTGCCTCCAATGTCTTGTGTTACTTAGGTTTTATTTTTGGGAATGGCTGTCATTAATCAAGCATTTCTGAAGCTGTCTTCTTTCTTCATGTGTACTTTTATAATATTCTAATTTGTTCTTCTGAATTTATTCCACTCCTTTTCTGTGAAATATCTTCCAAAATATGTTGACATTAGTGATCGGAATCCTTGTTTGTAACTTATGGTAGGACAAGGTTAAACTCACATTTTTGAGTAAGTGTCCAGTGCATCCACTTTAAGACACAAAGGAACAAAATTAGCTGATAAAATATTTGTTTATCAGGAGTTTGTCTTCCTCTCCTGGCCATCATTGTATTCTAAATACTGGCCCTTGGCTTGGCAGATAACATTGTGTGTAATAAATGACTCATTAAGTAATTGAATGAATGAATGAGTGTCCTAAGGCAAGTTCCAAATTTCAATTAAAAAAAACCAAAACCTCTTCCTTTGAGAAGATTCACTGAAAGACAAATGACAGCCTCTGTTTAACCTAATTTTAAAAAGCCAGAAGACTAGTTTAATGTGTCTGTTCAGACTAATTAACTAAGGTATTAAACTTGGGAAAACAAAAAGGAGAAGAAAATAGCCTTTCTAAATAGTGGGGGAAAATCTCCTTACAAATATTAAACAAAGATATTTATTTTACAACAATTTTAAATGTTCTTCCTTTTAAGCCTCTATCTAGAAAACTCCCACACCCATCTATCTTCAAAGTCTATGTCAAAATATTCAGTTTTTGGAGAACATACCAAGTGAACTAGCGGTGCTCTCAATACACGGTGCCGTTCATGGTCCTTTCTAATTAACAGGTACTTCAGCCAGAGGTTTCACGTCTTAACTCTCCTAGGTTATTTTCCATGAACTATTAATTATAAGTTCATGGGTCATTTACAGAAAGTTTTTCAATCTAATGAAACATCTGGACACATAGTAACAATCCCATTTTCTAAAATGGCTTAGAAACATTTTTTGACTCTTTCTTTGGCTATTTACCTAATTAATAGTTACCAGCATATATAGGATGAAATATTTAAATAAAGAAACTTTACACACTGATAAAACCAGAGAACAATTATACTTCAGAGTAGAGAAGTGTAAATAACTATTTCTAAAGGCTAGAGAAAGCTCAGCACATTAGGAAGGTGGTATCAGCTTAAGTTTTCAAATTATCATGGAAATGTATTTCAAAATGGTCCTTAACTATTAATATTTCAAATATATATTTTTGCTTTAAATTATTTATTCATTGATAACTAAAAACTAGCATTTTGAAGTGTGAAAACATTATTATTCATCATTTATATTTCATTTGTTCTTCATAAATTTAAGTATTTATGTAAATATCTTAATGTATAAGTTTAACAGATGATACTATCAAATATATATTTATGCACATATTCATAATGTTTTTTAGCAGTTTCAAACTAAGCCCTTTATAATATCATACATTGTTCTAATTTTCCCATATTCTAAAATGCCTCTTTAAATATTACTTTGTTCCTTATTAAGAGGCTCTGTTTGATGGGAATGGACTCTATTCACAATTTTACCCAGAGATGATATACCTTATGTCTTGTGCCAGGGTTAAACCTCACAAAACCTTTTCTATTTTCAAAACTCAAATCCACAGAGATGACATACCAAATCAAGTAAATAATCTTGGGACTAAGTACACAGAGAACAGTTGGATTAATTCGTTTATTAAATATGTTTTCTGCTGAAGACAAAAACCACACCCTACATCCCCATTTTGATAAAGATGCAACAGTATCCTGTAAGCAGTCACCACCTCTGTGGTAGGTAAGTCAGACAATAATCTAAAAAGTATTTTGGAATATCTGCACACTAAGAATACATATTTATTGCTTATCTCTTTCCAAAGTAAATGGCTTGGAGAATATACAAAGTTGTACACACAATAATTTAAAAGTTAAGAAAATGAGGAAGAGATCTATCATTCAGTTTTCTTCTATTTCCTTATTTCCAGGAAACCAATAGACACACACTCACACCTGCCCACAAGCACTTAAGCTTTAAAATGGAGAGTTTCAATAGGAATTCCACAGCTGAAAGGCTGTAACAGCATCCTAAAGGATAGTGTATTAGAGACTGGAGAGTCAGAAGTCATTGGAAAGAACAGGATAGATTAGAACTGGGAATGTCAAGAAAGTCCGAAAACCAAGCATGCTAGTAGAATGGAATCTTCTTCTGTGCTGTTGGGAACTTTGGAAACCACTGGCCTCCTTGTCTCACTCTGATCCCTGCCTTTTTTCTGTCCTTGTCTCCCTCCCTTCCTCCACGCCTTCCTTAGTGCCTCCTTCTCTCTCTCCCTCCTTCTGCTGGCCTCTCCTGCATCTTTCTCATAGCATGTATTAGAAAGCAAAGAAAACACTTTCTCACTTGAACCTCTGGAGCATGATTCCAGAGCCCACCTTCTCAGCCCTTAATATAGAACTGCCTCAGGATTTCCATTTCTTTCCAGTATGACTTCAGAGAGGTGGAGCACAGGTTTTATACTTTCGTGTTGCGTAGTGCTTTTAATTTAAACGAGCATGTGCTTCTGTGTGTGTGTATGTGCATGCCATTTTTAGAACTTTATTTTCATATCTGCTTTTATTTATTGTTGATCCTTCCAAAAGAGATACTTTTTTACAAATCTCATTTAAAAATCTCTGTATTATTGCAATTTGGGGGAATGATAATCCTGTGCAGGGTGCTGGGTGTCCACATAGTGGACTGTGTCAACAGCAGCAGCCACACCAAGGGACCAAAAGCTTACTGATCATGTTTTTGCCCGGTACCAGGCCCTCTCCTCTAGGAGGTGAGGAGAAAACGTCAGGTCTCTGACGTCCAGGAGATCACGGGTGGTAGAGGAGACAGGGAACACACTAAACAAACGTAAAATCAGACCGTGTGTCAGTTGGCAGTGATTGCTGTGACTGTTAACTATAGCACTTCTCAGCCTCCGCCGATGCGGGGCCTGCACAGTGACTGTGAGCATGTCCTGACCGGGACGCAGCCAGGGTCCCCGTCGGTCCCCGCCCCTTCCTCACCGCGGATGGCTTCCTGTTTCTCCCCTCCTGTCTGCCCTCTGAGCCCATTCCCTGCCGTTGTCAGTGACCTGCTGAGCCTGAGCCAAACTTTATAGGAGAGGCTTTGGCCGTGGCCTGGGGCAGAAAAGGGACAAGGAGACATAGGTAGACCAGGAAGCCAAGAGCCTCGGCTTGTTCTTAGCAGAGGCTGCGCCCCCACTACCCCCTACTGGCCCCGCCTTCCAGTCAGCGTTCTGCCCCAGGAGGCTGGCTCTGACAAGAGCCCGCCCCACCGCACTCGGCCTCTCTCCACACCGAGGCAGGGCAGGGCCACCCCCGGGACCTGTTCCCAGGGGTTACCTGAGGCTCAGTCAGGTCTGTTTTTTTACCCATTTATATTATGGTCCTAATTTTTTAAAGTAAAGCTAACTTTGTATGGATGATGTCACCAATGTATTAAATGATATTATTTAGGGAAAAAAATTGTGCAAGTTCATACAAGGGGAAGAAATTACATTATATTATCTTATCTTCTATTCCTTTATATAACATAAAGGAATATTATACTATTATATATCAAATTTATGTTAATTCCTTGGCTTAGAGACTTCCAGAGCGTGCATACAGATAATGTTAATTCAGATTTCATACTACACTGGGGTTCCAGAATTTTCACGGCAGATATTTATATAAAAATGTGTATATATGTATTATGTATACATTATATATTTACATTTTATATGTGTCAATATAAAACATATGTATATATAATATGTACATAGAGATTATGCATATATATTTTGTTTTCTTTTCTTCTCCCAGGAATGGACTCATTTAAAAAAAAAAAAATCTCCTGGGCTGATGGCAAGCCCCAGCTTTATGGGGCGATCTCAGTCTGGCTTTCTCTCCTGAGACCATGTCTCCTGTTCAGAGTGGGCGTTACTGTCTCAGGCCCTAGCACTTTGGTCCCATCTCTGCTCTGATACCTTTACAGCCACCAGGGTACCAGTTTAAGAGCATATTGGGAGCTTATTGCAAGTTTACTGCTTTAATTTGAGGTTTCTTCTTCATCTTTGCCTTCTGGGGACTTCTTAGATTTTGTGTTTGTTAAAAATGCAAAGTTTTTAGGTGTTTGTACTTGGGCCCAGCAGTTCATATTAGCTCAAACCATTATGCTCTTGGCTGCTATGCTACTAAACTCTGCTGAATTTCCTCAGTCGTTTAAGCTTTCTTCCCAGGGGTTCTTCTAATTGTAGTTTTTGTTTATGATTTTAGTGTTTCTTAGAATCTAATATTGAAGAAAGAATTTCTTTGAGAGTCGGCCACTAGCTCTTCTCTGCTTGCAGCAGAAACAGTTAGTAAAAGTATAAGAATTATTGTTTCAATAATGCAGTGTGGTATGAAATTGCAGTTATATTTTAAGAAAGTTTTTTTCCCCTCAATTTTCTTTCCCTTCTTCTCACTCTTCTTACAAATTGAAATACTGGACCATTTAGCACTCTGTCACGTCAAAAAGAAAATAATGCTGTTAAGGAGAAAAGGAGGACTCTCCCCCCAACTCTAGAGTTCCAACAGTAAAACCCATAAGGGAAGACAGAGTGCACACAACTGGGAGAAGGATTTAAAAGAAAACATCATGAATTAGAGTCAGGCTGCCCTGTCCTACCACTCCACCTAGGACAGACGACAGGTGCCCGAGGCTGGAGTTGGTTAGGATGGGGAATAGTTGGAAGAAAAATTTTTATTACATGGATAAAGGTGGATCTCAACCAGAGAGAGACCTGCACCTGAGTGCTAGGATGAAGCCCATAGGAAAGAGCAAAAGGCATAGGTTTGTGGGTTCTGAAAGTAAAATGGCATAATGAATCCTTCTCAAAGAGAGGCATTTAAATGTTGAGTCTAGAAGATACAGTCTTAGTTGATGTTACAACGGAGAGATGTTGTAAAAACAGATCCACTTCTAGGTTTCCACAATGCCAAGAAAACAATGAGCAGGACTGGGCAGACCCAGAAGCCATAGAGCTGAAAACTGGAACATTTCTACAGCATGGATAAGAACTGAATTCCAGAATGTCCTAAAGCTATCTCAGCAAGACACCAAAGAGGACAAATGGCACTGACAATGATATCTCACTACTCATGCCTTGTGTCATAAGCCTACTTAATATTGTATGCCTCGTAAGAAAAACACGTGATCACAATTTGATTACAGTTCATTTGCAGCTTCACAAATGAGTGGAGGACAGAAAAAGAAATTGAGTGATAGAAACTACCAGCAGGAACTGAATTTGAACTTGCACCCAACACAATGCTTTCCTTAATCCAAACTTTCCTTTTATTTATTTATTTGATTTGAAACATTTCACCTAAAACATTCAATATTTTTCTTTTAGTAGCAAAAACATGTTATGCTTGGTATGTATGTTTTCCAAGGCACTGATTTCAAACTAATACCTAAAGCCAGTTTCAAATATATTCTTTTGTTCAGCTCACAGTGGGATGCTGGAGACTGCTCAGACTTGCTCCCAAGAACCAATTACACACCTTTCTTCCCGTCTTTACTGATGTTTACTGATGTTGTCCAGGTAGCTCAAAATTGGCCATAGTGGGAGTATTTACACCATAGAAAGCAGCAAATGCTATACATCAGGACTTCCCCCTCCTATTAAATCTTTAGCAACACACTGCTGATCCTGTATCTCTAGCACTTGAGAGCCATTTTTTAAATGTCCCATGTTTCTGCTACAACTGAGTTTATTTTTAGTTTTTGAGCAGAGACTATCCAGTCACATATGACATTTTTTATGATTCCTGGGAGTTCCAGATTTCTAATTTAGTAAAATTCGTGTTTTATGTTTAAAAAACTTGAATTACTGGATTTACGGAATGAGTATATGGGGCTACGACCCAGCCGCATGGTCCTCCGTCCCTGTGGTGCCAACCCAGTATTTCGCATCTGCTGGGCGCACATACAGTGGCCCCGGCAGCCGCAGAACACAGGTGCTCGTCCAGCAGCAGATCGATGACCCAGAGGGTGGATTTTGTATTAGCCCTTTTATGGAAGAAAAGAGTAGTAGGAAATCATGTCATGTAGCTGTTCTGTGGGTAGGTATATAATTATAATGCTGTTTTTATTCTTTTTTATAGTCCTAACCAATGTCAGACTTTTGAAGAAATTAGTGATGAGGAAATTAAAGGAAGGAAATGAAATGGACTGCCACAGTGTGCATAGTTTATCTAGCCTTAGAGAACTCAGAGATAAAGGATGAAAGACTTGTTCCAGAAGCAAAGGGTGAGAGTTCCTTTTATCAAGTGAAATGAGTATAAGTGAGTTAAAAGATCACTCAGAAATGACTTTGCTTATTATCCAGATCTTCTGTGTTTTATCTTTTGCAGAAAATAACAGTTCCTGAATGCTCTGTTGAGTGCAGGGGGGAAGGCAGTGGTGTGGGGAGTGAGGCTAAAGACAGGAAAGCATAAAGTTAAGACAAAATAGCCTGACGGTTGCCTGGAGGGGAGCAGAGGGAGGAGGGCTGAGGATTATGGAAAAGTGTGCAATTTCCAGACCCCACACAGACTTCCTTCAACAATAGGGGAAAACCTCAGGATTTCCTACTCCCAAAGATTGAGACGACATGATACAGTAGGCTAAGGGCTGCTGGCTCAGTCACCAAGCCAGTTGTCTGGACTCTCTGTAGTTTATAACAGTTATCGCATGAGCTCCTGATGCCAAAAAAATTATTAAAACGAGAAATTTCCCTAAATCACAATCCACTTTGATTTGCAAAGGATCTATTTGTAATAATTTTCTCTCAGACTGATCCTTTATCCAGTGCTCAAAGTTATTTTCTCCTCTAACATTTTTTATCAGTCTAGTCATACAAAAACCATACTGAAACAGATGTCAATGTTCAAAATAAAGTAAAACTTTGTCATTCTTATATAGTTTATAATTTATTAGCTAAGTAATTTACATGATTCTGCCTTTTTACAGAAACTGCCTCTGCTCTACTGAAATAAATATCTACTAATTTATATCTATTGGATGGAAATTTTTTTTAGTTGAAATACATTACCTATTTTTTTTAAGAAAAATACAAAATGTCATAGCATAGAAACACTCACTTGAGTAAATCATAGCAGTGTATGGGAAGTTAAGATCTGAGCCACTTTCCTTCAAGAATGTATAAAATAATTCAAACAGAACTTTGTTAAGTCGTGATTCATACTAACAGTAATTCAATTTAAGAACAAATGCTGCTGAGCAGAGGATAAAGGATTTTAAGGCAACAATGTAATGAGAGAAAAAAAAAAGTCCCAGGTGGCCAAGTGTCTTCCTTACACTCAGTTCAATGCAGTAATTATTTCAGGTGAAGGATTTTATTCACTCATTCAACAGATATTCTTTGGAGCCTAATATGTTTCAGGTACTCTTTAAGGCACTAAAGACACAAGAGGGAAAAATAGCCAAAAACAAAAACAAAAAAGAGAGAGAGAGAGAGATAATATTGGATCATTTCCTTCAGTGTCTGACCTACTGGGGAGAAACTAAGACCTAAAAGAAAGCAGAGGCCCCTGACTGCATTTGGCCTGGTGGTAACACACACGAATTAACATGTGGGGAACATGAAGAAACCGGCTTGGCCCTCTTCTCTGTCATTGCTGATTTCCTGATCAGGAGTCGGCTACAACCAGTTCAGAAAGCTCTGTTTTCATTTTCTCCCTCGATGTGCAGAGCAAAACCTTTTAAAAGCCCAGGGTGTGGATTTAGGGATAGGTGTCTCCTCTCTCTCCCCAAATCTAGGATAATCGTTGATAGCTTGGTATTTGCCTGAAAAGAAGTTTTATCAAAACTCTAATATGAGGAAGCTGGAAATTGTTTCCAGTCTCTTAAATAAAGTTCCATTTGGAGAATTTTACTTCTGTTATCTTCTTTAAACTTTAGCTTCTACTTCACACATTATCTAGGTGCAAGCTGAAGGCACTAGTCCTTGCATGCTTTAGCCATTTGTAATTTAGAAGTGGATGTTGCCAGCTCTTGAGTTACCTTCAGATTGCCTTTCAATTTATCTAATATCTTATTAAAAATTTTTTTTCAAAATTTTATTTTATCCCGTTTAAATGAGACAAGACTGAAGTCATCAATTTTATGTTCTCTTCAGACCGGAGAGATGGCTTCATCTCTGCTCTTGGCATCATGAAATGCCAACTAAAATTTATGCCTTGACTATTTTAATGAGCAAGTCTGTTGCATTTGGAACTTTCTAATAAAATCTATTTTCAGAGCTTTAGCCATCTTGGTCTTTTTTGTCTCTCAATTATGCTGGTCTCAACTCTGCTACAAATCTGTTTCTGGGCTGAGAGAATTTGGCCTCCTAAAACCCAGCATGCTTTTTCATCTAGCTCATTCCAATTCATCCTTCACATCAAGCTTCCTTTAGGCATCACATCCCCTTCAGGTTACCTTTGATTTGTTTTGTCATGTATTTGGAGAGAACCAGGTAATTTCCCTGTCTAGCCTTAAATAAAATGTAATTTTAAGATTTTTAATAAAGAAATTTGTAGAGAGAACAGTATGATGAATTCCTATGTACCCATTACCATCAGCTTCAACAATAACAATCCATGGATAACTTTTTTTTCTTAAAAATTAAATCAGTCACAATATACATAGAATAGTATTTAGTGATTTTAAATTTAAAATTGAATGACTTTTGTCTAATGCATATAGTTTTGTAACCATCTCCATAATTGTGATACAGAACATATCCATCACCCTAAAATGCTTTTTTAGCCACTTTGATGTCAATATTACAACATCTTTCTGTCAAGTTTTCATGTCTTATCAAGCTGTAAAAATCCTTTATATATTCTGGATACAACTACTTAGGTATATTTTGCAAATATTCTTTTCACAGACTGTGACTTGTCCTCTTATTTTTTTAATAGTGTATTTGAAGGCATCAAAGGTTTTAGTATATATGAAGTCCAATTTATCAAATTTTTTTAGGGTTTATGCTTTTTGTGTGCTTTATAAGAAATCTATTCAGAATCCAGGATCACAAGAATTTTTCTCCTATATTTTCTTCCAAGAAGTTTTCTAATGTTAGGTCTAACCTTTAGGTCTATGATCAATTTTGAGTTAATTTGTGTATGTGAGGTTTAATTGGTTTAATTTTGTATGAGAATATTAAATTGTTCCAGCATCATTCATTGAAAACAATTTTTCATAGTCAAATACCTTGACATCTTTGTGGAAAATCCATTTACCACATACATGTAGGTCTACCTCTAGAGGCTCTATTTTTTCTTTGAGGTGCAAGTCTATGTCACACGGGCTCAATTACTCTAGCATTATAGTAAGTCTTGTAATTAAATTGTGTATATCCTTCAACTTTAACCTTTCTTTTCAAAGCAATTTGGGCTATTTCTGGTTCTTTGCATTTTCATGTGAATATTAAAATCAGCTTGTTGATTTCTAACGACAGGAAGAACAAAAATCCATTGTGATTTTGAATGGGATTGCCTTAAACCCCTCTAATCAGTTTTTTATAAAATTGACATTTTATTAGCACTGAATCTTCAAACCCATGAACACATACTCTCTCCATTTACTTAGTAGCATTATTTTATAATTGGAAAAGACATAGATTTTATGAGGTGAGCTGGTGAGAAAGAAACACAGTGAGAGGAATGGAGTAACATCTTTCCCATATCAGGTCTTCTGAGCTCTTTTTGAGATTTCTGTGAGGAGAGGAGTTAAAAAAAAAAAAACTGATGCCAATAGTTTCATTTAAGGACAACAGCCCTCTAGATACAAGGAGGGAGCTCGGGTGACAATGAGTTATACCCATCACAAGTCATGTGACTAGAGGTGACATGTAGGCACATCTAGCATCGGCTCCCTTGACACAGTTTTCTTTAGTGCAATAATTACTGGAGCTTGGGTGTTTCCTTTCAAACTGTCAACACTCTTCTGGTGACAGAGACTTGACCTGAAGTTTCATGGGGCTTGAGGATATCCAATGTCATATGGGGCTATTGGATGGGGGCTCATCGAAGTCCTGAGGTACAAGCTTACACCCTCCTCGGGAAATTCTTCATAGCCACTATCAAAGAAAGCTCTCATTCCAACTTTGACCAAGAGAAGACCTGCTGTGGCTTCTCCCCACAGACATCATGATGTACTCATTTGGGTGATCAGGGATGGTTTGCTGACATCACCTCAGTTTGGCAGATTGTGTTTTCCAAAGATGGAAATATGTATATGAATTGATGGGACCTGTGTTCCCTCTCTTGAACCTAGGCAGGGATTTATAATTGCCCTAACCACTGGGGTAATATGGAAGTGACGCTGTGGTGCTATGTGACTCTTTTTTTTCCCTTAAAAAAAGTATTTTATTGTGGTAAGAACATTTGCCATGAGATCCGTCTTCTTAACAAACTTTTAAGGGTACAATACAGTATTGCTAACTATAATTACAATGATGTACAGCAGCTTTCTAGAACTTATTTATCTAGCTTAGCTGAAGCTTTATGTCCGTGGATTAGCAACCCCTGACTTCCCCTTTCCCTTAATCCCTGGTAACCACCATGCCATTCTTTAAGTCTATGAATCTGACTATTTTAGATACCTCATGTAAGTGGAATTTAGCCTTCTGTGACTGGCTTATTTCACTTAGCATAATGACCTCAAGGTTTATCCATACTATTACATATTGTAGCATTTCCTTCTCTTTTATAGCAGAACAATAGTCTGTTGTATGTATGTACCACATTTTCTTTAGCCATTCATTCAGCCATTGATAGACATTTAGGTTGTTTCCACACTGGCTACTGTAAATAATGCTGCAACGAACATGGGAGGGCTAATATCTCGTCAAGATCCTGGTTTCAATACTTTGGAATCAACAGAGAGGCTTCTGCCTGGTGCTCTTGCTCTCTTTTTTCTCTTTCTCAGGATACTCACTCTTAGAACCCAGCCACTATGGTATAAGGAGTACCAAGTGACAAGGAGAGATGAGTATGTACGTTAACAGCCTCAAGTAAGATCTGAGACAATAGCCAGGCTCGATGATAAGATATGAGTGAAAAAGTCTTTGGAAGATGACAGCCTCCAGGCTTCAAGTCGTACAGTTAAGACCTCAAAAATTCTGAAGCAGAGGTATCCTATCCAAATTGATGATCCACAGAAACAATGAGAGACAGCAAATCATTTTCTTAGTTAACCCATGAAATTGCAGGATGATTTGTTATAAAGCAATAGACACTTAAGATACTTTTCCATGAGATTTTCCCGAGCTGGCCATAAAGGGGCTTAGAAGTCTCTTCATCCTGATTTCTCTCCTCTCCACATGGTCCTCCATGTCTGTTTCTCCCATTTCATGGCACAGGCTTACCCAGGATTTCTTCTGTTATTCCCTTCCAGCCAAAGGGCACAGCATATCTGTCTTTCTATCTATTTCCTTTTATAATTTACTAAATAGTCAACACTAAATAAATATAGTTTGTTACTAAATAATACTTAAAAAGCAAGATATTAGTGTTTTCAAGATTATCTCTTTAATTCCAAGATACTGTTTGATATTCAGAATATTTGATTCTTTCTATCTTATATCTTTTTAGCTATATGAATCTTAATTGTCTTTGATTCAGTGTGGAAGACTGATGTGTGTGGAAAGAAAAGCACAAAGACGAATATTTTAGGATATAATTCACTAAATGTGTGTGTGTGTGAGACATATAAGTAGGTTCTATGTTTATAAATGGAGATGAAGGATCACTTCTAGTAAGTGAGCATTTAAAATGTCTATTAACCTCATTCACACTCACTTTCCTGGAGAGCTTTAGCATTATTCCTATTCCAGATTGCCAGTGAAGTGGGAGGAAAGGGGGCAGGTCACAACCACTGAACGAGTGACACAGCAGTTGAGGACAGGACAGACTGGTCAGAACCAAGATGGCGGAAGATTCAACTTCCAGTAGACCTTGAGCCTCATGGCGCACCCACTGGCACCATGACAGTTCCCAGGCTGACTATGAAAGGTCAAAAAGTGGGCAGGGGGGGTTCCTGAAAATCCTCGCCCCTTCCCCAAAGTAATTGGAATAATCCTCCTACCCATTAGCATGTGAAATTACTGAGCCCATAAAACCTAACAGCTCCGCACCTCCTGATCGCTCTTGCTCTGTCACTCTTTCTCTCACCTTCTGTGGCGGCCCGCACTCTGTCTGTCTAAATAAACTTGCTTTCACTGTACCATGCCTTGCTCTTGAATTCTTTCGTGTGTGAGACAAGAACCTATTCTCCCCCAACAGCAGGACCCAAAACCAACAGGTCCTCAGTTAGGTTTACATGTACACAAGTCTCGCAAATCAGTCTCTGTCATTTAAGAATGCCCAGCATTGAGGACGTTTCCAGTAAGGAACCAGTTTTCTTAGCTCCCTTGCTACTATATTACTATTTCTTTCCAACAATGTATATTTTCATACATTTTCCATTGAACTAATATATACCTTCATCCAAACAGAAACAACAACAAACCAAAGTGGACAAAAGGCACATGTTCCTGTTGTTAGAAGTTTTTCATTTGCAACCCCCACCTCCACTAGCACTCCTTTTATCAAAAGACACAAAGACTTTCAACATCTTTTCTTGGTTTCTTGTATTTTTATGCAAAACTCACAGACAGAAGTTTCAGCAGAGCAGGGTAAGTGGAAACGGAAGCAATTTACTTTTAATGAAGTTTAAGACACAAAACCTGAACATTTCTATATGCAAATTAGAACTTTTTATTCTCAATAATGCATGCTCCTCAATTGTTAATGATTGTAACTACATCTCAATATTTCTCTAAAAGTGAAATTTAATATTACAAAGTTTTGAAAATGAACTGATTAAGCAAGTTTTTTTCCTTTTATTCAGATATATCTTTTGTCAATAGAACTATTCAATCATGCAAGTTCCCATGAATTATTTGCTAATGAGTGATTACATGTCATTTAAAATCTGTCAAGGAAGACCCTCCAATTTGTAGTTCTAGATGCACTTTATAAAAATGGTTATCTTTTCAGGAATTACAGTTCATTTGGATTAAATTTCAATTGTAACACACACTTGTGAGTTTGGTATCAGAAATGTTCTCATTTCTTTGGATATCACTGTGGCTTGCTGACCTTTTATCTTCTAAAGTTATATGCCTTGTAGCTGGATCAAAAATTGGGCCAAAAGCTTGGGACATGAGGTAATTTGTTTTTTTATTAAAACTAGGATTCCTGTAAATAAAGCCCAGGGAAAAGTTCGCTAAAGAGGGCCTTTTAAATCTCCTCTGCCACATGCCAGAGGAGGATTTTTTTCAGGCACCATGAGTGTGTGTCACAATATATGTAAGGGTCAAAGAAAGTGCGATCATTCAACTTTTGGAACTTGAGGTTATATTATTTCAAGGTTGCCTATTTTCTAATACCATCAGGACTGGCTAACTCACTTGAGCTGAACAGTTTAGTTTAAAAGTTCCTAGTTGTTGAAAGATTTTTTTTTGGACCAGGTGACCGAAGGAAAATAAAGCCGGGTAAAGTGAACACAACAAAATAAAAACAAAAGCAAACATTACAAGGACAGGATGGCTGCATCTTCTCCATGCTCTTTACACTCCCTTCCAGGAAGTCTTGCAGGGAAATTCAGGACTTACGGCTAATTGAGATTAACAGCAAGGGAGTGAGGATTCCAATGTTGCACCTTACTGGACTGTGAGTAGGTATTTGAGACTCTTGTTCAGCTCTCACATTGATTTTCTGGAGGAGGGGTGGGACCAGCAGGGCTTTCTCTCTAGCTATTTACAAGTATACTTTAATCCCTCCTAGGAAATCATTAATGATTCTCAGCAGAATATTTAGAATATCCAAAAGAAGAAAAAAAAAAAGTTATCCATAGACTTACTGTAACAGACAAATGCTTTTGGTGTTTTAGGGTATTTCTTCCTGTGTTCTTTGAAAGTATAATTGTGTTTATATAATATAATAAAATTAATATTAACTTAAACTTTACCTAAATGTAATTTGCTGACTTATATTCATATTAATAAGTGCTGATTTAAAATATATATATTCATATTTCATATTTAATTTCTATAAATACAGTTTATATTTATGTTCACATCCATATCTACATCTCTATATAATTTTCTCTGATTAAAGAGATAATACAATTCTTGAGAAATAGTACATTTTTAGAAAGTAATTTTCAAAGATACATATGTGATATTTTTCTTAGTTTTTCATAACTAAGGATTCATGTATTTGCATTCATACATGTGTTAAATGCATTATATGAAATTTTGAGCACACACATTCTTTTTCATGACATTATCTAGATGCTAGCATATTGATGGCACTTTGTCATTTAAAATTGTATCAGGTTTCTCAGTTAGTCTTGCTTTTATATCCATTGGTATACAGTTTTATTCTATTTTCTTTGTTTTAGGTTTTTGTGAATACCTCTTTTGTTTATTAATTTCCCTTTCCATCTCATCCTATTGGCATTTTGTTTCAGCTCTTCTCCCCTTGTGACTTTTAAAAGGCCATAATTATTAATTTATTAAAGATATTTATGTAAAAACCCTTGTCCTTCTGAAGATTGAAAGACTGGTTTCAGTCAATGGATTATACTTCTTAGGATTCTTAAAGTAGATTGAAAATATTAAACCTTTTCCTGAAATTTACTTTGGATTCTCAAATACATGATTTTTAGAGCAATATCATTGGTGGTGCGCCATGGTGGTCTTGACATGCAGACTAGGGGGCAGAGAGCTGGGGTCAAATTTTGCTTCTATTACTTAATAGGAGTGTGACTTTAGCCACGTTGCTTAATTTTCTCCCAGTTTCCTCATTGACAAAATGCAGATGATACTAATTTCTATAAAATACATGCCACTACAGATATTGTTTAATTCAGTGTTAGCTATTAATATAGTTAATTACTCTGACTTTCTAAAAATGTCGAGACTCAATCAAAAAGAGTTTCAAAATGGATGCCAAATTTTCTGGTTAAACCTGAAGTTCTTTTAAAAATGGGCATATTATAAAGAGAATTTCTACCTTCTTTTAGGCTGAAACCTAAGACAATTTCTTTTGAAACACCCAACTCTATCTGCCTTATAGTTAATGGAGAGGTATCCTAGATTCCAGCATTACTTTATTTAATAGACTCAATTTCTGATATTCCTATTGTTTTTCACTTTTCCATTTTATTCATAGGTATTTTGAGGTAAAGTTGGTAGAAACTGTTATTTTAAATCATAAAACAAACCCAGCTTGTGGGTTATTTATTATTATTATTATTTTTTTTTATTCAGGTATGAAATACTGCAACAGTATCCTAGGCTGTTTGGAGACTGGGTCTGTTATTCTCCTGGAAGAAAGTTGTATTCTTTAGTTTTGCCTGGTTACCAAAATCAGCGATTTTAGATACGAGGTTTTCAACTTTCCTTGGTGTACTGAGAAGGGACTAGCTAGGGTCAAAAGGCAACTTGAATATACTGAGGGGCCTCTGAACTTCACCTAGTTTAGTTTTGTCAGACCTTTTGGCCATGCCCTGAAGAAAGAAACGCATTTTACCCAGTACACACACATATACAAACTGAAACAAAATTTTCCCCAAACTCTATTTACTTCTACCACATGTGATGCATTCTTTTTTTAACTTTTTGATTTTTTTTCTTTAAAAGTATCATTCACAACCTGTTCAGTTTAGTTTATTACCTCTAAAAATTTGTGGCATTCAATTAAAAAACACAAATGCAAAAATCACTGGATTAGAGTTTTAAGGTTCTTACGACTTTCCCCCACCCCATATTGATGGTTTCTTATCTTCCTGGAACTTAATCAAAGGTAAGAAGTATATAAATGATATAAAAAGAGATTAAAATGTATTTCACAGAACAAAAACAGAAAACAGGCTGACTGTAAAACATTTTTTGTCTATCATTATTTCCTATACTCTATTAGACCTCCCAGAAAAGAATAGAAATATCATCAATCAAGAACAATACAATTGTTTGACATGTTTCTTGTAAGAAACCAAGAAAAATACTAAATATAGGAAATAAAAATGCCTTAATCAAAATATTTGGAAATTTTACCAGTATTTATTGTACACAGATCTATTTTCTGCAACTGGACAATTATGTTCTCATAGAATAGAAATCTGAAAACAAGATCAACTAAAACAAGTTAAGTTTGTTTTATTCATAAGGTGGAGATACTGTGAACTGACCAAAGCTTCTAGAGGCTCTGAGTTTGTAGACTCATGACAGTGAAGTTTTTCCAAGCATTTATTCTTTCTATTTTTAATTTAAAAACAAATAATCACCTGCCATTAAATTGTTGGTAATAGAAAGAAGCAATGGAAAATAATAATCAGACACTAAACATATCTGTTATTTTTGCTTTTGCTTTCTTTTTTATAGGCAAGCAAATCTTATAGCTAAAACTGGCATTTCACACTGTATTCTCATATGTCAGACTGAGATTTATATAAAGTTTTAAATTCAGCTTTTGCTGCAATTTAAAAACAACATAGAGCTTATGTTTTTTTCCTCAATTTTATGAGCCAAAAAATAGACATCTGTATTATTATAGCTACTTATTGGGCCCCAGGATTTACTGTACCTGCCCAATTAGACTGAAAGTACCATAAAGGAATCCTAAAGTGTCCTTACATAGCTTATTTAGTAAGTCTTTTCTAGTTATTTACCTTTGGGAAGTCAGCTGATATAAGGGTAGAGTATCACTTTTCAGGTTTAACATTGGCTTATGGTCAAAAAAAAAAAAAAAAGAAAGCGAGAAAGAGGGAGTGAGAGGGAGATTATTTCTTTGTCAAATTAAGTCATTTTTCAAGGATCCCATGGGAGAGTACACTTACTGGCTTCATATAACAGGACTAGTAGGGAGGTTAGGTCAAAAATATTGCTTTGAAACTGAAGTGAGAGCTAACAGCTGAGAAATGTATATTTAAAATGGAGGTTCACATGAAGTATCAAAAGTTCAAAGTCTGTCTTTGTTTCCATTTCTGTGTGTTTCATATGTATTTAACTGAAAGGCAGAAGTAGAATATTTTGAGTAATTTGTACACTCCGTGTCAGGACAGGGGGTGGAGATTAAGAAAGAACTTCTCACTAGACACTGCCATAAAGTTGGCAGTTACTTGCAATTTGATAGCTCTCTTTTCCTCCTCTTGGTCTATCTGCTTCTAGCCACAAGCACAGTCAATCAAGTGAGTTTTATGTTTAGTCACAAATACTATATACTATAGGGGAACACTAAGTTTTTTTTTAAGTTTATATATATTTATGTTCATTTTGGTCAAGGTAATTTTCTTTTATACTATAAAATTTGACAAGACCATTTGAGCAATTTTCTTTAGGGTCCTTTTTCACAGTAATTCATGACACTGAATTTGAATTTAAGAATAAGGAAAATACATACTTTGCTATATACTTCAATCCTCTCAAAATATTTTGAAGAAGAAATTAAACAATATGCATGTCTACTTTAAAGGGAATAATTAAACATCATAAATTTTTCCTTGTACATTAAAGGAGAAAAAAGGGGCATTCTAGAAGAAAATAACTATGTGTCTTGCATCTATTTTTCTCTTTTTTTGGTTCAGCTGAACAATACTCTGTTTATGAAATATAAACACTCCAGGAGTAAATTTAAAAAGAACAGGAAGAACTTTTGTAAACTATCACTGTATTTCTCAGACGCTCTGTTTTCTTTCTTTAATTAACTAAGATATTTCTTTAACTTCAGTATTCATTTTTTTCTTCTCTATGTAATTTTTTTTTTTAGTTTCTGTAGCAAACGCTTAGAGGCTCCTCAGTATTTGTTCTCCTCTTCTTCCACAGTAATAGACTTTCTTTTAGTCGGGTACATGGTTGTCAAACTAAAGGCTGTATCTCCCAGCTTCCTTTGTGACTAGTTCTGGCCACTCCAACACTGTGTGCCTCATGTTCTCAGCTGTCAAGTCCTGTAAAGGTTTAAAGCAGTACCTTGTACATGATAAGCATAATTTACATTTTAGGAAGAGGGAGAAAATGAAATTTTTAAAAAAATACACTAGTTCCAGGTCTTGCTCTAAAACAAATAAGCATCACTCCCCAAGTTTCTCACCCCCTTTTCACTAACTAGGAGGTGCCAGAGATGGAGCAGCCATGTTGGGCCCCCACGTTAGTTGTGTAAAGACACTGATGGGGCTGCTTACCAGCCCTGGATGCCTGCCTACCATTGAACTGTTAACATGAGAGAGAATAAACTTCCATCTGCAAAACCTACTGAAATCTGGAATATCTTTCCTGGTGGCACTAATCCTGGAATCAACTAATATGGATTACTAATAATTCTCCTTATTTAAGAGAATTTTTCTTAGAAAATGAAGCTAGTTATTAGTTTTAAAATATGATATCGATTTGTTTGGCAAAATTATTAAGTACAGTTTTGCAAAATATAATGATTTCTATATATGTATATATTTTAGCCGACTGAACAAAGTACTCAAGACATATATTAGTCAAATCTGAGTAGTTATGATTATACTAACACGTATGTAGAAAGATGCTCAATTTCAAATCCATTGTTCCACAGAGAAGTTTGAACAGGATAGTGCTGATCTTATCTTTACAATTTTTGGTAAACCTGCGTATGCAACTACTATTGTGTAGGAGTCTTGTGTACAAGACCAAAAAACCCCCCAAAACAAACAAAACCCTGAGAGCTCCAGTAATACATTCACACTGTGTGTGCATGCACATATGTATTCAAAATAGCCTTTTGACCAAGCCTCTTGTTTTCGTCCTTCCCTTTCCTATTCATACTCCACAAAATTACCAAAATATTTTAGCTTTTCTATTTTTAAAGATAATTTGCTATAATAAAGAACTCTATAAGACTCCCCTGCATGATTAACTTCAATTTGGGGGTGCATATTATTCATAAATTTTCAGAATCAAGTATCAACCTACATTTTAGCCCTCTTGGTCTGTCTTTCCTTCCAAGTATCTCTTATTTTATCTAAGTAGGCAGAATTAGTCACAGTTTTCCTTTGTTTCCGCAGTGCAGCTGATTTTCATACATTAGAAGAACATTAAACACCTTGTTTTTTAGTTACTTAATTATCTGTCTCCTTCATTATATCATTAATCAAAGATAAGCATGCCATGTGATGCACATTTTATACTCTCCAACATTTATTTCAGCATGTTAATATTTCATTTTCACTTTGAAGTTATTTTTTCTCAATATTGCCTAAACCCACTATTGGTAGAAATGGATTGCTTTAGAACCCTAAATCAAAAAAGAAGCTTCTTATATGATCCCTTTTGTATATTTTGTGTGTGTGTGTATGCTTTTACACCAGCATTTAACAATAAGATACTCTAAAAAAACCTCACATATGTATGTTTTTTATGTGAAACATCAACATATACAAAAACACACAGAGTAACACAACAAACTCCCAAATAACCATCAATCAACTTGAACAATTGTTAGTCCTCTCTTTATGGATTATTTTGAAGGCAATATTAGAAGTTGTATCTTTTTACCTGTAAACATGTCATTATGATCTCTAAAAGGTACAGCCTCTTTTTAAAAATATCGCCACCGTGCCATTACCACAATTAAAAACAGTAATTTCTTGACATCATCGAACATTCAATAATGTTCAGTTTTTCAATTTAAAAATAAAGTAAATGTTTTCAACTTTTAATGTATAGATTACCTACCAATATATTTTTTTGTTGAAATGTATTTGTCATTTAGAGTGTCTCACTATTTGGGTTTTGTGGTATAATACAGAATTTTTTTCTCCCTGTATTATTACTTTTATATTGGTATTTGGGTCTACAGGCTTAATCAGTATTAGTTTTTTTTCCCCTCATAAGACTACTTCAAGATGATAGGGTGATGTCGTGTTCTTAAATCTAGAGGCACATTATAGCATGAAATGTGCCAGTACACTATGGGAATACTTTACTTAAAAATATTTGGATGCTGTTCTTACCAATAGGATGCTTTTACCATAAATTGGGAGCACAACATTCAAGTTTAAACAGCCCAGAAATCCAGCTTATCTTTAGGGTTTTTTTTTTTTTTTCAGCTAAACAAGTCAGTTAGCTGAAAAAACTAAAAAAAAATTTAGAGGAACAAACAAAAACTATAACTAACATTTATTTATAAGATGTTGTAGAAGGAGATTGAACCACAAGGTAAATAGTTAAAAGAACCAAGACTGTCAAAAGGCAATATAAGGTAGGAGTTTACTGCAGGTTATTTGGGCAAGTCCCTAAAGGGATTTTGTGTATGATTGGGAAAAACCTTTTATGTAGAGGAAAGAATGGAGGACAGAGGCAAAGACTAGCTGACTGTAAGCTTGATATGAGTCCACAGTATACCACGGCTGTGTGAAGCTCAGAGAAGTGATGGTCTCCTGATCATAATGTGTTCCACTCTGGGTAACATCATGTGTTTAGCAAAATATTGAGGACTTCGAGAACATTTAAAGCAATTGAGCAAGATGATGAACAGTTTGGGGACTGCTTTGCGTAGCTTGAAAAAAAATATGTGTGTGTGTGTGATTGTATGTAAGGGGTGATAAGGGTTAGATTAGGGGTTAAGGTATCCTATAGCAGGATAATATTCTGTATCCAATAACCAGGAAGTTGTTTTTTAATAGCAAGTGATTGCAGGAAGAAACAAATGAAGGAACAACTTACCAATCCTTTGTTTCTTCAGTGGCATTTCAAAGGCCAACCCAGGTCAACACGCTTCCTTATACTACTCTAAATCACCAACTGGGTAATGGTGTAATTTCTGACAAGAATCTCTGGTCTCTATCTGTCTGACCTTTTCAAATAAGCTTTTACTCAGCCACTAATTCACTCAATGCTGTCACTGAACTGTGGACCATCACAGCCTAACATGTGGAATGAAATAGGAGGTATGTTGTTGTTAACCTTCCACATCAGAATCCTGTCATCCTTGATGCTTGTGCTGCTTTGATTTGGGGACACCAATCAGCCACTGACTAACATTTCTTTTTTGAGGCTCAGGTAATTCTTAGATTTAGATTTAGATTGCCCTTAAAGCCTACTTTTTTCTTGAATTAACTTGATTCTGGCTGCCTTAACTCTTTACTATTCATTCCCCATTTTGATAATAACATCTTGAACTCCAGTTGAGAGAACAGAACTCATTGTCCCTGTGTCCCTTTGTCTGGATTTATATATTTATATCTGTGCTCCCATATTTAGAGGACTCTAAATCAACTCTCTTAATTCAGTCTTCCTTGAATCTAGAGTTCAGATCCTCTCTACCTAGATCTTCTCAATGCCACACAGATTAAGACCATGATACCGTGACGAAGAAAACAATAACCTTTACCGACTGTTCCTATGTCCCAAGTTATAGATCAAGACAATTTTGTGGAGCTTAGTAAATTTATTTACTAATTAAAGAAATATAGTACATTTTTCAAAGGTTTACATAAGTAGAAACAAAAATGCTGCACCTGGGTTCAAAGAATATAGGGATACTAGAGATAATAGGGAGTAAGGATAGTAATGACTATGAGAAGAACTTGACAGTGATAGTGAATTATAGGGGAACAAGAAAAAGGAATCATAATGGAAGTAATTCTAAATGAAGTCAAATGACTTGTGAAAATTATATATACTTAATGTATATTGACTTCACATGTGTCACAAATCCTCTTTGCCTATAGACTTTTTTGGGAGAACTGCCTAAAAATCATAGTTATATTTTAGAGCATATATTTTAGAGAGCAGAGGTTCTCACCCACACTGAGTAGGGTTCCTCGCAGCAACCAGCATCTCCCTTCCCTTCCGGCAGTAGATCTGTCAGTTTACCACGTGTGCCCTGCAAGTACTGCTATCATTTGCTAGGTAGACTGTGATGGAGATGAGGGAACACTCAGGAGAGTCACTGGTGGAGACAGCACGTGTGGCATTGCAAATGTCTTCTTTAGTTCACTTCATTATAAATATTACAACAACGTGGTTTTGTCAAAGATGAATTCTCTTTTTCAGCAACCGAATTTTCCAAACAGAGTATTATTGAGAAATGATAAATTAAAAAGAATACTTTGTAAAAAGTTATACGAAGTATCTCTCTGCCCTCCAAAGCCCTGAGGCATACATACATCATATTACCATCTATAAATCTCAGATTTTCATTATTATGAAATCAAAGAGCAGAACTATCTAATTTATGAGGCTGGAAATTGTATTTCCCACTTCCATCATTTGGTATTAAGATTTCTCCTCATTAAAGTTCTCAGTAGTAATGCTTCCAAGAGTAAAGCCATTTTTCAAGAACTTCACAGTTATGGCTGCAACATGTTAAGCATGATTTAATTAATCGTGAATTGTCTGTCTCTGAAGCTATACCAGCAATGTCATACCCAGTAGATCTCTCTCATGTTCCATAAAGATGGCAAATTAGTTTCACAAAGATATGTAGTGAGTTAAGTAGATGCAGAAGTTGCATATTAGAAGGATCTGTTTCCTTTAGATAAAATTGAAAACTTGTTAAAGATGTGAGCCCTTTGATAAGTTACTTAAAATTACTTTTCCCATCAGTTTTAAAAAAGAATATGCACAGTGCTTGTCTTGTTAAGGAAAAAAAAATAAACAAATGCTGGGAACTGATCCGCCAATATTATAAATATGTTCGGCACCCGTACAGAGTGTAATCCAACGGAATGTAATAAAACTAGAAGCTGACATTGTAATGAAGAAAGAAGAAATGCTATATTGATTTATAGGGAAAAGTCTGTTCTTCTGAAATGAAATAAAAGCACCTGTTATGAGAAGAGAATATAAATGCCAAAGGGAATAGTTCTGTTCATAAAGTTTTTAACTTAGAACTGCAGAATTCAGCTCAGTAAATCAAAACTGTATACAATAAAAGAAAAGCCAAGAACTAGTTTTATTGTGAAAATGGTGTTTTAAAGGCTCACTAGACCATCAATTCTGTCACAATGTTGGAAAAATAAACTGTAGTTTACTATCCAATTGGCACTTTCTTCCAGAACAAATTTTAAATTGGATTCAAACATCATCTATATATAATACCCGACTGATGTTGACATTTGGCTTATACACTTTCTGATTACTACTCAAATGTCCACTGTATGCCTCTTCTTTTTATGTCTCTATTTTTTCCTTCTCTGACTCCTTTCTTTCTAGCTAGTATTTATTGAGCACCAACTCTGTGAGGGACACTCTGATAGGTCTTGGGGAAAAATAAATCAGACACAGGCCAGGGAGACAGCAATGGGGACCCCAGTATTCTCTGTACACCGTGCCTGAGGTCCAGTCTCCAGCTCGTGAGTAGGATCTGGACAAAAGAAGGGTGCCATGTCCTCTCAACCGCTTGCTCAGGACTTAGTCTAGGCAACAGTTAGCTGGGCAAGGGGGGAAAATCCTGAAGACAGGCCCCTCCCAGGAAGAGAGCCTTTTGACTGGGATCTCAAGGGCAGGGGAGCTACAGCCATGAAGAGTGGCTGTCTGCCTTGCTGAGCTGGGAGCATCAAAGCAGAGGGTCACCTTGGTTCATATACCACAGTCTCCTGCCTTTCTTCCTGAATTTTCTGTAGATTTTCTTGAAGAGGTCTTTCTTTCTTTGTTGTTTCCTTTTAGGACCACTTACTCAGGCTTTAGATGGTTGAGTTTTAAAAACAATTTTCACCAGTTTCACAGGTTAGTGGGCCCTTTCACGCTATCTTGCTAGAAGTCAATCTTCTATCTCATTGTTTTAAATAGAAAAGTTTTTGTCAAGGGGGGAAAATGGACAACTTTCTGAACAACTGTTAATAATATATTTGTCTATTTTCCAAGTGGATTATAAACTTTCTGTAATGATTAGTTAAAAGGAAATTACTCTTTTGTTTTACTTTTTTCCATTTTTTCTTTATTCTTAAGTTTATTATAATTGTATATTTACCCCATTTAATTTTAAATGCGGCCTCATTGATAATATGTTTCATTCATTGATTCTGAGTATCAAAATAATTTACTTGTCTAGTAATTTATTATCATTTACTTAACTTGATGTGTTTATTAAAAACCCTGATTTTTCAATTATGAATCTAGACAAAATTATTATCATGATTTTGCCTACAAATCTTTGCTCTGCTTAACTATTGACGTCAAAGCCACTGTGGTTGGTTTCATCAATGACAACAATTTTTTTTTTAAGCCAAGATTTCCAGCTAAACTTGGATGGCCTGACTGCTAAATGCTTATACTTCCATGGTCCTCAACGATTATTTTATTCTACAGCCTCCTCAATTAGGTGGCACTGATATGTGCAACATTACTAGATGTCACTTACTACTCCAAATTTGCCTCTGAAAACAGAGTATCTCTATCAACTCTCTCTCACCTCCAAGTACATCTTTTCAAGACTTGGATGACAGCTGTCAGCTCTTCTCTTTGGCTTTAACATCTTATTCCTGGTATCAAAGCACTAGATTATTGCCTCCAAAATTACCATCCAAATTCTTTCCATGTGACCCATAGCTCTCACGCAAATAAAACCCTGCTTGCCAGATTTGCTGTCTTATTTTTTCTCAAAGAACTCTGGCTGTAACTGTAAGACTTCAAGAAAATTTATTTCATTTTGCAGGCACTCAGTTTCCTTCAGAAAAATAAATAAGTAGAAAGAAGGAAAGGGAAAAGGGAGGGAGAATAAAAGGAAGGAAGGGACTTAAAACTTACTGAACAACAAATTACACTTGTACTTTTTGCTATGTATATACCAAGCCATATCTGGGGTAAATTTATATATAATGTGTATATTTTATATAGATAGTTTTGTCATGTATTAAAAATAATGTGTATATAAATTATTCATTTTCTTCTTAATGTCCTGAATTCTCTGCCTTCTGAAATTTGCTGTGACCTGAGTTCCAAACCCCCTGCAAGATATTTAAGTTACCATTGTTCCTAGTTGTTACTGGCACCCAGTACATGCTTAATTAATAGTTTTATATGTATTTTTTAAATGAAGGAATCACTTCATCATGGCTACCACATGCAATGAGCAAATTCTGATGGCTTGGTATCACTACACCAAAGAAAAAAAAAAGTCTAAGAGCAAAATCAAGGAAGAACTTAATTTCAAGAAGTGAGCTTTTTATAAACTTATGTCAGAGGCATTTATATAGTGCTAATTAACAGCTATCAGTTTAATTTAATTATTTTCCACATTATTGCTATTAATGGTCTCCATCTGGCCCAATTAATAAAAACTCTTCTTCCACTGGTTCTGATCATCAGCCAACACTCATTCTCCCCAATCTGGTTTCACTAAGAAATACTGTTTTTCCATCTGTAACAGTCTTACTTTTCTAATAAGTCAGAGACACAATGATCGCTGATTATACCATTAAAGCTATGTTCTAGCATATCTGTTGAATCTTTGTCTTACCAGTTAGAAGATGGGAAAAAGGCTGAAACTCTTTGAGATGCCTGTTCCAGAAAAAAGATCTTGACATAGTATAAATGTAATTTTAGAGGTAGGGACTAGAAGTGTGTGCTTTGGAACTCAGTGATAATTCTGAAACTTACATGGGTAATTGAGCATAGAAATTATAAATAATTAACAGCCACAATACTATCAAACAAATAAATTATGTCTCTGATGTTTTAGAAGCAAGGACATCCTTTTATGAGGACTTATAACTCTTATTTTCTATATGTATTCACAAGGATTTATATTCTCCTAAAGAATTTCCAATACAGTTTTTTTTTAAGAATGAGAAAGATTTACATTACAGTATCTTAACATCTAACGAACTATATACACTATTCAACTATAGATCTTTTAATCTGTGTAGTCTGAACACTCATACTCTTCCAGGTATGTTGAGCATTCTGTGAACTGCATGATTGCCCTGATTTTACCTGTTCTCTCAGGGTGATATTAGTGCCTTGTTTGAGTATCAACAGAATCACAGTTATGACAATAAATTATATAAATCACTTATTTATAGCAGTTATTGTCATTGTATTTCCTAAACATGGCCCAGATAAACTAAATTATAAACAAAATGTCATGAATAAAACCTTGATTTATAAATTCAGTAACTTCAGTGCTTTAAATTAATGAATTATGATTCAAAGTTATTTTAAATAAAAATAAACCTGTATTAATTTATGACGTCTATTTGTTTGAAATTTAAATATCTGACTTTTGTTCTGTTTTTGAACAAGTTTTAGAAAATCTTTCTCTCAATGACCAAAAAATTTTTTTAAACCTGATTTCAGAAAAATCACTAATAAAAAGATTTCATTCCAGTAACAGCCAGTGAGGACACTGTTTTTGCTTTTTTGTTTCAAAAGACTTTTATTTTTAGATCAGGTTTAGACTGACAACAAAATTTAGAGGGTGATACAAAGATTTCTTGCATGTCCCCTGCCTCATACACACAGAGACTTCGCCGTTAACAACATCATTCACCAGAATGCTACATTTGTTATCAAAGATGAACCTATACTGATACATCACAATCACCCAAAGTCCATAGTTGACCTTAGGGTTCACTCTCAGTGTTGTACATTCTCTGGATTTGGACAAATATAAAATGACACGTATCCATCAGCCCTATATTGAAAATGAGTGGCGAGGATGCCCGCTCTTGCCTTGCACCTGATCTTCGTGTGAAAGCTTCGAGTTTCTCACCACTAAGTATGATGTTAGCTGTTAAGTTTTTTTGCAGATAGTCTTTATCAACTTGAGAAAGATTCAGTCAATTCCTATTTTACTAACAGTCTTTATCATGAAGGGGTGTTGGATTTTGTCAAATGCTTTCTCGGTATCTATTGATAAAATCACTTGATTTTTCTTTTTTAGTCTGTTGATGTCATGAATTACACTGATTGATTTTCGAATGTTGAAACAGCCTTGCATACTTGGGATAAATTCCACTTGGTCATGGTTTATAAGTTTTTCATGCATTGTTAGATTTGATTTTCTAATATTTTGTTAAGAATTTTTGGATCCATATTCATGAGAAATATTGTTCTGTAGTTTTCTTGTAATATCTTTGTCTGGATTTGGTATTAAGGTCATACTGTCTCATAGAATGCATTAAGAAGTATTTTCTCTGCTCTTAGCCTCTGAAAGAGATTGTAGTGAGTTGGTGTACATTTTTCTTAAATATTTGGTAAGATTCATCAGTGAAACCATCTGAACCTTGTGCTTTCTGTTTTAGAAGGTTATGAATTATTAGTTTGGCTTCTTTGATAGACATAGGCTGATGTCCCCAATTTTTACAACCATAAATGCCATATAGTGGATAGCCAATAAATATTGACTGAATGAATTTATTGCCACTCTCAGATTGGTTAGAACTCAGTAATTATCTCTTTGATTTAGCCACATCTTAGCTCAGGATGGAATTATGTCCTATTCTTGAGGTTTTGCGGTGATTTCTTCTTGGCTTCTTGTTTTGCTGCTTTGTACCTTCCTTACAGGATCATTTCACTCCAGATGCTTTATCCTTCCTGGTAAACTCACCAGCCCAGCACTGTCAGCTGTTACTCCCGGACATATGTGGACTTTTGACTTTTCCACTCCACTCAAGGATGTGTGTATATGTAGGGGTTGGAGTTGGAGAGATTAGGAAGTAATCATATGCTCTCCATCTGCTCAACCTTGTCAACTATTAATTTACTCAAATTTTCCTATACCAGTTAATAAACGGAGAATCCTGCAAGGCAGACTCCTCCCAGAGTCCCATGTGGGAAATCCTGTTTTTGGCTTACCCCTCAACCTTTCCCAGGCCTTGCTCTAGGATTCCAGACTGTGAATGAGGAGGCACATGGGAGTTTTATCCTCTCTCTGTTTCTGCTTCCATTTTTGACCCTCTTTTCCTCCCTATAATTCCACTGGACTGGAAGTTTGGGTTTTTCGTATTCCTTCATATCAAAAGCTGAGTTCTCTCTCATATAGTAGGATTTTTTCCCAGCTTTTGACATGTTAAATAGAATACAAGTAACAAAAAAAATCATTATCTTTTCAATGAAACTTGGGAACTATTTTCATTTTATGGACTCTAGAAAGTCCCTTTGAGACTCCAAGCTCATCATGGACATCTCTTCCCACGCCAGGTGAGTCCACTCTACTTTTCTGAGCAAACAAAATGCTAATCAAAGGCCATGAAAGGATATGAATCAGGAAGAAAAGGAAATGTATTTTTATTCCTATTACCCCCATTGTGTATATTTAATTGGAGTGTAAAAATTCTCACCAATACTCCCCTTTCTTGCCTATTATGAAGTTTATGTACCCGACATCCATAGAAAATGAATGATCTGAAGAACAATCTCTGATGATGACTGAAAAAATACAATTAGGATGCAAAGTATAAATTTCAGTCCTTTTCAAAGTAGGAAATAAACTAATATTTATTCAGTATGTCTTTCATTTCAGTAAGTTTTAGATATGGTATAAAACGCCTAATAAAACATTCTCACTAACGTGATAGAATAGAGTCCCTCAAACTTGGTGTTGTTGTAAGTCTTTTTGCTGAATCACTAAGCAACTTCTTGTAAAACCAGCCATCTTTGTTTCTGTTGTCTCTTAACTACGGATACACTCGTACTCCCTTTATCTTCAGCCCATGAAGACATTTTTACACAATTCCCTTAATATCCACCCCCCGCCCCCACGTCTCAATTTTACTGTCTTTATTTGTCTTCTCCTTTTTGCCTCAAGGGAAAAAATGGCCTTCTTTCTCCAGTTAGTCTTTGCAGCAGAGTTCTGAATCTGATTACCTTAATCTCTTCTAACACTTGGATCCTTCTCTTCCTTGCTTACTTCTGTCTCTTCACTGTCTCTTCCCTGACACTGTACACCTGTCTTTGACTGGACTATTCTATCACAGCATCCTTCCTGTCATTCTCCATTTGACTGGACTACTTTTCCTAGCATTATTCCCTCTCTCTGCATTTTCACTGACCTCCATGTCAAAAGAGCTGTCTACATTGCCAACAGCTCAAATATCCAGTCGCTTCTTGAATTCACGTTGGTGTTTCTGCTCCACCTTTTTACTCCCAGGCATTCGGTACACTATCTTCAAAGTTGTGTAATAAATCATTTGGAGACCCAATAAGGAACACAGAGGCAAGGGCTCCTTCAAGAGGATAGAGCTACAGGATGTCTGTCCTTGTATAAGTCTCCCACGTGGTTCTAAGAAATATCAAAATTTAAGGACCATTGTGCTAGTGATTTTTAAGATCACAACTTCCTAACCTCGAGAGTATGTGATTTTTTGACCAGTCCACCTTTCAGAACTGTCTCTCTCTTCTTTCCTTCTCTTATAGAGGGCTCTTCTGGATCTGACCTCTTGGGCAGTCTTACCCCCAGTAAAACCTCAGGAAATGTTTGTTGAAATGAACTGTGTAAACAAATGCTTTATGAGAAACCTGGTCTTTAGTCTGCTTTGCCCTAACTCAAATTACATTTCTTTTAGAAATTAGCCTAAGGTTATTACTTTTTTAGAATAACAATCCAGGTTTTGTCTTTCAGTTCTACAAGCAAATCACTTAAAATAAAAATCCACATACTAATAACAGTTATTTTCCTGACCAGACCATGTTCATACTAGCATTTAGGAGTAGGAACTTAAATGATGACAAATTTACCTAAGGAAAACTTATTTTAATATAATTCTGTAACACTTTATTGCTACTTTGTTGGTGACTGGATGAAGAATGCAGAATGTGGCTCTGATTCCCAAATTACATTTCTAATTCTAGGGCATATTCAACCAATGAAATAGAGTTTTTAGTTTAAATTTCAGAACATATTGAAATATTTGATAGAAAATTGAGTTTTGGGGGCCTATGGCTCTGTTCCCCTCAGAGGATCCTAATTGAAGCCAAATTCTAATGAAGCTAATAAAAATTTAGTAGATTGATAGTTGATTGCAAGAATACATTTGTTGCCAACTTACTAAAATTAATCTGTTCCATATGTAAAAACAGCATATGAGGCCATTCTTCTTCTCTTTGACGCATGTTATTTTAGCTTGAATACCTACCTTAGGATCCAAGTACCCTTACAAGACTGTCTTCCCTGCAATTGCTGGTGATAATCCGCCCATGGATTTCCATGGCTGTGCAGGGCTCCGTGTATTTGAGGCCTCCTGTATATGTGAGCACACACCTGTGTATTCACACACACATACTCCCATTAACAGATCACATGCATGTAGGTCTAAATGTAACTAAGGTAGATCAGTGTTAAGCTGAGATGTTGAAGCCTACATAAATCAGAAGATTCAAAAGTTAGGTTCTCACAGCAACTTGAAACTAGCCCTGGTGTTCTGTGCTGTGACAGGGTTTTTCCATTACACAATCGGATAACCCTGTATACTGTGACATAAATATTTGGCAGATCTTCACTTTGCAAACATACATTTACTGTGTCATGTTGTATAACAGGCTTCTATAATGTGGATGATACGAAAAATAGAAGTTCTTGGTTTTATGCATTAGGTGTAAATATTTTGCTTATGAGACATGCATTAATTTTGAAGGCATACCAATATAAAGAATTGCTCTTTAAAAGATAGCATTTTGTTTTAACAGTGTGTTGCTGATATCAACAAAAAGGACAAACATTGAAAGATTAATTAATAATCACAAATGATGAATGAGGCATACATTTGGTAAATATAGGATAAACAATATCTCTTTGCTCATAAAAAGTTTTATTTTTCGTTTATAATCTTATAAAAAGTTAGATACTCAGTAATACCGTAAGGTAAAGGAAAAGATTTTAAGGGTAGGGAATAAAAAAATGAATGTAAATCTTAGACATAAACTTGTTAAAATTCTTATTATTTATGTATCACATTGCATATTTTAAGTAAATGACAAATAATATTTTATTGTTGTTTCATGTATATTTTATAATAAAAATACAAATATTCACAAAAAATATGAACTACCCATTAAATGTAACTATTTAAATGTCTTGTAGATTGTTATCAAGTTGCATAAGAAAAAATTGCAGTGAAATGGAGTTTGTTAGTTGTTTATTGTCTTAACAAGGCTAAATCATAGTATAGAAAACTGCTCAAATTATTAACCCACAAGTTAATTTAATTTAATTTAATATAATACCAATTACACATCAAACAATACATAATTACTGGCTCTAGATTCATAGCAAGTAAGAGGGAACGCCTTATTAAGTCATGCAGTCTTCTCATAGTCTAACCAGTTTGGTCTTTAAACCAGTTATTGACTCAGTGAATGGCCGTTACGAGTCCCCTGTGCCAGGCACTCTGCGAGACCAGGGGAGTCTGGGGGGACTTACATAGACATGGGCACTTCTTTCTCAGTATTTTCTGTCCAGCGGGGAGGACAGAGATTCAAAATGTCCCTTTGCTTCTTTGAAAACATATTTATTTCTATTGTTCATACTAGAATCTGTACAGCTTATATTTGTTGAAAGTTTGTCCCAGGAATCATATTGCAGATTTTATATGTATTAATTTGCTCACTCTTCACAATGATACAATGGGGTAGGTAGTATTATTCACATATTATAGAGGAGGAAACTGAGAAGCAGAGGTCTACTGTAGAATGCGTAAGGTCACAAAAAGTTATATGGAGTTCATTTATGTGCAATACCTAGAAACAAAAATTAATCTGTGTGTATAGAAACCATTAAATTACAAAAAAATAGTAACACCAACATTCAAAATATGTATTATAAAATAGTAGTGGCTTTTTTACTATTAAATATTCACAAAAAATCATTTTAACCAAGGGTTAAATGTTCCCATTTAGAATAGTCACTAAGGTATATAAAATATAATTTTTAAATGAAAAAATACAAAAATTGTACTTTCATTTTTAAAATTTATTTATTTTTTTTAACATTTTTTACTGAGTTATTGTCAGTTTACAATGTTGTGTCAATTTCCAGTGTACAGGACAGTTTTTCAGTTATACATGAACATACATATATTCATTGTTGCATTCTTTATTGCTGTGAGCTACCACAAGACCTTGTATATATTTCCCTGTGCTATACAGTGTAATCTTATTTATCTATTCTACATATGCCTGTCAGTATCTACAAATTTCAAACTCCCAGTCTATCCCTTCCCACCCTCCTCCCCCTTGGCAACCACAAGTTTGTATTCTATGTCTATGAGTCTGTTTCTGTTTTGTATTTATGTTCTTTTTTTTTTAGATTCCACATATGAGCGATCTCATATGGTATTTTTCTCTTTCTGGCTTACTTCACTTAGAATAACGTTCTCCAGGGACATCCATGTTGCTGCAAATGGCATTATGTTGTCATTTTATAGCTGTATAGTATTCCATTGTATAAATATACCACATCTTCTCTATCCAGTCATCTGTTGATGGACATTTAGGCTGTTTCCATGTCTTGGCTATTGTGAATAGTGCTGCTATGAACACTGGGGTGCAGGTGTCTTTTTGAAGTAGGGTTCCTTCTGCATATATGCCCAGGAGCAAATTTGAATGTTTAAAATTGTATTCTATAGGAACTGAAACTAGTTTATACAACTTTTTTTTTGTTATAGTTAATGGTATATGATTATCAACCTTCAGATTCATGTTGGTAGATTTGAGTTAAAAAGTTATTATTTATGAGGCATTATCTGATGTGAAATATTACACAATAAAATCTTGTTTTAAATATGGCTTGGTTATCTTTACAGCAAATTCCTTCATATAGTTCTGACACTCATTAATCACTCTTTGTTATTCAACTTTATATATATATTTTTAAATAATATATTTAATTGTAATTTTTTCTGGTATCTGCAAACCACTTAAAAAATGCAACAAATTTCTATTCTTGAAAAGCTTTGGCAAAAAAGAAAGACAATTTTTAATAGATTTTTATAAACTTAATATATAACCAAGTTACTTTGAAACTATGAGTAAAAAGATCTTTTTCATAGATGGAAAATTATCTAAACTGTATGAAACAAAGAAGAGAAGTAAGCAAGAACTTGTCTTGATATATATTCCTCAAATATCTTCCACACTTGGATACTGAATCTGATTTTATTTAAGATTTTTATAAGTATTCTGAAAGAGCCCCCCACAAAACCTATTCATCTGTAGAAAGTGCATTTCTAGATATTTAAATGCAAACCAATGGAAAGAAATGATAGATTTTTGATCAGATGAGTGATTTCCCTAGTGATGCTCTGCCCTTTCACAAGTCAGTGCATTTCTAGCCAGCAAAATTGCTATAAAATAAGATTGAAATATGTCAAAGTATATATATTTTAATAATTTATTAAATATCATTATTTCACAATTATTAAATAATATTTATCAACTGTTTATTATGTGCAACATGCTATTCTACATTATATTAAGATAATACCAAAAAAATTGAGACAGTCTTTAACCTGAAGAAATATGTGATCTAAGGAGGTAATATCACTAGTAGAGAGAGGACCGTCATATTACGAGGAGTTTTAAAACTGTAATCAGGACGTTTAAGACTTCAGAGACAATTCCTCAGGGGCTACTGGAAGAAGTAGGAAGGTGTAAAGGAAAGGAGAGGATACTATAAGGACCCTACCCACACTTCCACCCTAATGATCAGGTAGTTACATGAAAACGAATGGAATACTTTGAAGGTTGATTTGAAAGTAGAAGGCAAATTTGAAATACTATAGTTGGGTTTTTTGAACCCCCAAAATATATCAGTAAAGTATAGTGAGACTACTGGTGCTACTGCTGCTGCTACTATGGCTGCTAATAGCAGTAATAAGAGTAATAATAATTTTAATAAAAATGAGTAAATGCCTACATAGTCCTTACTATATTAGAACAGGAAACTTATTAGGAGCTTCTTGAATGTCAGGGTTAGTGGGTTTGTGTTTAAATCAATAAAATTGGCCAGCTGTTAGGCCATTATGAACAGAGAACTACGAAGTTCACTTAAGAAAAGATTAATCTGTAAGATTTGAGTAACATAAATTAACATTGAGGGAAAACAGGAGAGAGACAAGTCAGGCATTTCTTGCAGTGAATAATCATCTGTCTTACAGAGATGGTGGACAGTCACAATAAAACAGATGTAATATATGTGAGAAACGTGGGAATTAATATCTAGTATCTGACAGTAAATTAGATGTGGGAATAAGAAAGCAAAGGCAGGAATCTTTGGTTACTCTGAATTTTCCTGCCTGCGATGTGGGAAAATGGAGTCAGGGTAGAGCAGACTGTAGAGGGAACGTAACACTTTACAATCACTTTTGAAAACTAAAGCTTTAGTAATGCTTATAGCCATAGCAGCAGATGGTTCTGTGAGGGAGATAATGTAGACAGGAAAACAAGGGAAGATCAAAATAACCAATTTGCCCAGCTTCAGGGTCTAAGAGAGAAACAAAGGCCAAGTGTTACAGAGAGCACATGAATGTTTAGAATTGAGGTGAGATTGTTTTTGACTTTTGAAAGAGCAAATTCATTTGCCGGAGGGAGAAGTCATTAAAAGGCAGTAGAAATAATGATATGTGTTTCTCAAATATTCAGAACTGTCTGTAGGCTACAGAACATTTTAGGACTTCATCATGTGGACTTAAAAATATACCCCTACATTAATTTACACTCAGTTTCAAGCATTACACAAGCATGACTGCTTTAAATTTCCTAAAACTGTCTATCAATAGCCTATCTGTGTAATACCTTTCCTTATTAACATCTTGTCACATCTTTATAAAGCTCACACACACACACATACACAAAAAAAACTGTCTCTGGTTCATCATCCTTTTTTTTCTCCCTTGTAACTGACATTTAATTGTTCAATTAATAAGTGACTAGATCGGGTGTCATCATTTTAACCATAAATACATCAATAAGCATGTTTAATGGATATGATATTTTTAATCTTAACCAACAAAATTAAAATTAGCCCCTCAGTATTAAAATATCTTTGTGCTGTGATATTTTTAAATCAGGATTTCAATGAGGTCTATTTTGCAATTTCTTGGCATATCTCTCAAATCTGTTTTCATGGTAATTATTGTTTTTGCAATTGCATCATTTGTTCTGGAAATTTTCAACATTCTGCATTTGGCTGGATGTGTCCCCCTGGTGTCATTTAACATGTTTTTCCATCTCCTGTATTTCCTGCACACTGGTAGTTAGCTCTAAATATTGATTATATTTAAATCTTCTTTTTTCTTTTCCTTTTTTTGGCAAGACTATTTCAAAGGTATTGTTGTGCACTTCCAATTACATTTCCGTCAGGAAGACTATAATATCTGTCTGAATCACTTGAGCTCACTTTTCGAGGTCCAGTCCTCGTTTTCCCATAGTAGGTGGTACATTCCGGAGTTCTCTCACCACTCCTCTGAACACACATGGCTCCTAACCAGTGACTCATTTTGCCAATTAAAACTATTTGTATGTGCATATTCTGCTGTCTTGATTATAAGTTTTTCCATCGTTGTGACCATGCATTCACCATCTTTGTATCTTCTGTGTCTAATATTGGGTATTACATACCACAAGGCTTGATTGGGATAAAAATTTGGGCTGTATCCATATAATGCTTAACACTATTATGTATTCCAAAGGATGCTAACAATTGCATATGAATTACATTAAATATGCTTATATGATTTGTTTACTCTTCACCACCTAACTTTCCAACATTATTTCAGGCTATACACTCTTGCCCAGGAGGCACCAGTCACACTAGTCTCCTCTTAGGCTCTAGAGCTTTGTAATAGTCTTCCTATTGCTGCTGTAACAAAATATCATGATTTAATGGCTTAAAACGGTACACAGTTATTGTCTCATATTTTCCATGGGCAGGAGTCCAGGTATGGTTTATCCAGGTCCTCTGCTCTGGTCTCACAGGCTGAAATCAAGGTGGTCACTAGGGTTGTGATCCTCATCTGAGGCCAATGATCCTTTCCCAAGCTCACTGATGATGGGCAGATTCATTCCCCAGTGATTGTAGGACCAGGTTCCCTGTTTCCTGGCTTGCTGTGGACTAAAGCTTGCTGTCAGCTTCCAGAGGTCCCCCCTCTTCCTCTGGCAGTTAGAACTTACTCTTGTGCTTTCTTCCTCAAGGCCAGCAAGCTCATCCCTCTGACTTCTGCCACCAGCCAGAGAAAACCTTCAGCTTTTCAAGGGCTCACCTAGATTATTTTTGTATTTTAAGATTAAATCACCTGGAACTTCCATTTCATCTGAAAAAATCCCAATCCTAGCAGTTGCCAGATTAGTGTTCACTTGGATAAATAGGGCATGGGGATTTTGGCTCTGGGCCGTCTTCTGATTCTGCCACCACAAGTTTATCAAGCAAAACTTTTCCTTCGAATCTCTTCTGCCTATTTGTCCCGTCTCCTTGAGTGCCCACCCAAGCTCTTTTCACATTTGGTTCTTTCTCTTCCTTCAGTCCCAGCATGAACATCACTTCTTCAGAGAGGTCTTCCTTGATTACCTTATCTGAGTAAGTACCCAACCTGAAACTTTATTTTCCCATCACAACATTCTTTCTTTCCTTCATAATGGTAATCACAGTCTTGTTTATTTCACTGATGCATCTGCCCACTTGTTTATTGTCCCTCTCTCCCACTGGAATATAGAACCTGTGAGACAGGAAAACATGTATTCCTCATTAGAACTCCGAAACCTAGCTGAGTACATGGCATCTAATAGGTGCTTGTGAATTATCTTTCATTGAATGAATAAAGTCTCTGACTATGTAAATAAATATGTAACACAAAATGAATGCTCTGAAAAATAATCAATTGCTGCTCACAATGTAAAACACTTAAATAAATGGAACTGTGAAGTCCTTGAAATTGAATTTCTGCTTCTCTTATCTCAAAAGTATCTGTATAGCATGGGGAACTATATTCAATATCTTGCAGTAACCTATAATGAAAAAGAATATGAAAATGAATATAGGTCTATATATATATATATGACTTAAACATTATGCTGTACTCCAGAAATGGATACATTGTAACTGACTATACTTCAATTTAAAAAAAACTTTAACTACAAAAGCAAACCTACAACTTCATAGAAGAAAAATTCCAAGGTGAAAAAAAGAGAAAAGTACTAAGTTGTATTATGAGTTCTTGATAAACGGCCAGATGAATCTCTTCTGGTAACAAACACACTTCTGAGGCTTTCTTTTGCTTGGAAAAGATGATGCATTAAAACAGTGCAATGGTTACGAGTGGGAAATTAGGGAAGGAAGCCATATTTTTTAAAGCTGGTGACACTGTTATTTCCATTTTCAATCAGAGGGTGGGATTTTCACACTCCCGTAATCTTGTTCTTTAAAAATGCTTTTAGCATTTTGCATTTAGCAGAGTAGAATGTTGGAACCAAGCACTCCTCTGTGCTTTTTTCGGTCTTCTAACCAAAGAATTGGACAAATTAAAGGTCCAGCTTTTGGTGGTGTACTATTGACTGTTCATTTGTCTCCTCCCTTTCAGAGAAGTATGCTTAAATGATTTACTACATTTCACAATGAACCCTGAAGCTTATTTTGCTTTCTGCAATTTCACAATTATTTAACAAATCATATCTTCACTATAATTCAAAGGCTCATGAATAAAAGACGTGTCTTTCTGGCTCTTTTACTCCTTGTTCTTCATCATCAGATCCCTGAAGCTTACAAGTGTTTTCTATAGTCCTTCCTTCTATCAGGATATTTGAAAGGGCCATTGTATTGTACCCCAACCCACCCACACTGCTCCGGTTTCCTGTGTGGCTCTGGCAGCCCCGTTTCCTTCTCAGACAACTTCTTCCATGCCCCCGGCAGTGGGAGGCCTGGTATCTTAGGGGGCTGGCTTGTGCCTCCCTCAACCATCTGAATTAATAAACTGCATTACTTGTAATGAGAAGTCTACCCTAAGAGTTTTTCCCTCTTTGTCTTATTCATCTCTGCTACCACCAAAATTTCAAACCTAGCTCTTCTTTCTCCCTTATTTTTTAATATTACTTTCCCCGACTCCTTGTCCTTTACCTGGAATGAGGGGTATACATTTACTATTCGATGTAGATAATTTTCTCCACGTTTCTTACTAGCTTGGATTCCCTTCCTCCAGTGGAATGGAGTAACCAGGTGCTCAGAGGAGTAAAAGTGATCACTGTGTTGTACACCTGAAACTAATATAATATTGTAAGTCAATTATAATTCAGTTAAAAAATAAATAAAAGTGATTATAGTGAGCAGGGAAGTATGGAAACTAAAGGCTGAAATTTTGCAAATGTAGTGTTTTTTTTTACAAATTCACAGTTCTCTTTCAAGATGTGAAGTTTCATCATTTTAATTAAGAAGAAATATACACATATCAGATGTAACATGCACATTTTAAATTATGAGCTAATAATTGTGATAAAATTAACATGATATATTGCTGATTGGGTATTTAAAAGAAAAAATATAAGAAAAACCATATGCTATTAAAAGAGTTTCTGATCATTCAATCATGAGTATGATTGAAGATAAAATGAGAACAGTCATCCCTAGTGATGAGGATAATTTATAGTTTAATACTACAGATTTCAGAAAAATTAACTGAAAAACCTAACACTTTTGTAGGTTTATTAACTCCCAGAATCCATAAGGGTAATTTAAATTTCGATGAAGAACTTTTTGCACTGTACAAAGTGTCAAAATAATGAATTAATATTCCACATTGCCTTTATCTGTTGCTTTAGTCATCTTACAAAATGTTAAGAATCTTTATATTCCCGGGCTTGGGCTACATCCACGATCTGATGTATGGGCCAGAACAAATAGAATTAACACATAGATACTGGGTCATTCAAAGTAAAATGAAAAATTCTGGAATGGAGAAGGAGAATCTTCTAAACTATTTAACAACATTTAGAATTTACTTAATCTGTAGTAAATTATCAATGTATAGGTTAGGTCTATACAAAGTCCTAAGTATTTTATAAGTGGATTACAACTATACATTGCTTTATCAACGCAATAATTCCATGAACTAATTTTCATAATTATCACCATTTTTCAAAGAATGAAACTGAGGATGGAGGAGTTAAATAATTTGCCCAGTGTTACTAATCCAGAAAGCAGTAATCCCAGAAATTGAACATAGAGAATTTGACTCCAAAGCCCCAAATCAACTATGATGTTCTGCACACTGTCTCTAGGTTATGTTTCCCTCCTCCAACATGTGCGTGCGCACGTGCGCACACACACACACACTTAATTGTTTTCAGAAATATGTTTGCCCACTATACATGCTGCTATATTACACATTTGTATTTTTATCTTCCCAGTAATACCATGAAAGAAGTATCATTTTTTTCCATTTTATAATTGTGAAAGTAAAATTTGGAAAGATGAATTAATTTGTCTTGATCACAGAATAGAGAGCCATGAAATAAACCCATGCTTAATAACGGTCAGTTAATTTATGACAACGTAGCCAAGAACATATAATGGGGAGAGATAGTCTCCTCAATAAATGGTATTGGGAAAACTGGACAGTCACATGCAAAAGAATGAAACTGGACCTATCTTATACCATGCACAAAAATTAACTCAGAATGTGTTAAAGCCTTGAATATAAGACCTGAAACCATAAAACCATTGTTTCCTCCTCTACATATAGTAAAAAATCACCATGTGCCTCCCTTTAAAAGGATACATTTGATTGCATTTAGGGTGTCCACATAGATAATTCAGAGTAATTCCTCATTGCAAAATCCTTAATTTAATCATATATGCCAAGACTCTTTTTTGCCACATACAGTAAGTAACATTTACAGGCTCCAAGAATTAGGAAATGGATATAGTTTTTCAGCCATCACATACTCCAGTTCAAACTTAGTAATATTTTCACCATAATTACCATGTTTTTTTGAACTCCAGGAAAAGAGAAAGTTTACTTCTTTGCAAGACTAATCCTAATACCTGTAATAGTGATCTCACGTCCTCTGGTTTCACCCCAAGACCTTGTCCCATCAAGTATCCCCTTGTTCTTTTGTATCAATCTCTTCTCCCACATAGGCTCCTTCCTTCAAGCGTAATATCATGTGTAAATCTCCCCTGCCTCATTTTCCAAATATATATATGATGGATTAAATTGGGGTGTGAATTCTTTTACAAATCTCCCATTCCCAACACACACACACACACACACACACACACCTTTAATCTGAGTGGGCTCAGTGACTGCTTTCACCAGGGAAGAACGATGAAATGGCACTGTGCCAGTGTCCAGGTTCAGGGCTTAACACACTTAACACACAGCTGCCATGTCTGCCTCTGGAAATTTTCTTTCCAGGAGTCCTCATCCACCTTGTAAGAAGTCTGACTTATCTTGACTACCATGCTTGGAGTCCATGCGTTGTTACTCTGGTTAGTTGTCCAAACTGAGCCTATCATTCCTGTGATCTTTGAGAAAGTATCAGATATATGAGTGAAGCTGCTCTGGCCCCTCCAGACTAGCCCATCCACCAGCTGGGTACTATTGAGTGGCCTCAATCAATACCACATGAAGCAAAAGATTTGGCTAGATGATCCCAGCTTGAATTTCTGACCCACAAAATCATGAGATGAAATAAAATTCTTATTGTTTCAAGCCTCTAATTTTGGAGGTAATTTGTTGTGCAACAAAAGACAGAATTTGGAATCTGGAAATATCATCACTGTCTTTTGGACCAGGTGGTAAACAAACTTGGATAGGCCTAGAGGAGAGTCTTAATAAGAATCTGGAAACATCTCAATGATATTATTGGTGAAGGCTGGGAGGTCAGGGAGGAATTTTTAGTTGATGGTCAGAGAAAATGATATCCTCATGATGTGTAGCAGAAAATTTGGCAATAATGTAGAAAATAAAAAGGGTATCTAATTAATTTATGGATCTGACTGGAGATTTCCAAGCAAAAGGTAGAAGTTGCCAATTCATTTCTCTTAGCTCCTCTGAGAAAATACAAAAGGCAGACATGAACTAAAGAAGGACCTACTCAGCTTTTGAGCATAGTATACCAGAAATACAAAGAAATAAAGTCTTTCTGAGTTGGAAAACCAATCTGTTTCTTATTCATATGCTCTTCCAGCAAAAACAAAAATTCAAAGTTAAAAAAGAAAAAAGGCTTCAGGATAAACACAAATCCAGCATGGAGCTGAAAGATTTTTCGTTAAGACCTCAGAAAGATATGTGTCAGTGCAACATTTACCCTTTCAGCTAGTCAAAAGCTGAAGGAATTCTCTTCTAAACAGAATTCTAAAGACATTGTCTCTAGGATAGATGTCTACACAGAATCCCTCATAAGATTGAAAGGGTCTAACTGAGTGACCTAATAATATTCATTGAAAACCTGTAGCACTTTAAAGAGAACTCTTATCATGAGAAGCAGCAATAGCTTGGACTTAAAGGGACAGAGAACGTACAAAAAGAAAAGAGATATAATAGCCCCCTAGTCTTCCAAACAGGCATAGAAGGCCGTGTGGTTACAAACATGTGCCAAGAAGGATAATTCAACAGACAAAACCAACAGGCCATGGGATAGAACTAAGAGCTACAGAAAACATTCCCAGGAAGCAGGACCCAGACCTAATCAAGGAACTGGTGACATCTCCCAGGCCAAATTTCAGAGTTTCTACGAAACAGTGCTGCTATATCCCTGGGTTTTTGTGTGTGTGTGTGTGTGTGTTTTTTTTTTTTTCCTTTGTAAATAGGAATGTCTCTTGTCTTGGTCTTATCATTATGTAGTAGGTTTTTTTTTTTTTTTTTTAGAAGAGGGGAGAAGAGGTGTAGAAAACTTACCAAGTTAGTTTGCACAGCTTTAGTGTTAGAGGAACCAGACTTAGGAAATGATACCTATGGAGCGTCATTAACACCTGGATTTAACTTAGGTGGTGAGATCTAGAACTCGGAGCCAATGCTGTATTGGAACGAAACATTAAAGATCTTGGGGTGGGATGAATGTATTTTTTAGCAGAAGGAAGCCAGAATATAAGTAACATAGAGAGAGAAATATGGTGAATTAAAGATGGCCCATAATGTTTTGAAATGTCTCCCGTCAAGAGCTGAGGACTGCTTCCCCTTCCTTTAGCTGTGGAAGGATTGTCTGAGTACTTGGACAAACAGAATGAGACAGAAGTGAGACTGTGCTAGATTTTTGCCTCAGTCCTTAAGACACTGACAGCATATCCTTTGATATCTTTCCTAACCTTTGCAAGACTTGCTTTTAGATCCCAGTTTACCATGCTGTGAGACACTGAAGCCACACGGGGACACCATATAAAGGCACCTGAGTGGACAGCCCTGAGTTCCCAAATAGCAATCAGAATGAACTCCAGCTCTATGAGTGAGTCATCCTGGATATTCAGCCCAGCTGAGCCTTCGGATAACTTCTTCCCCAGTCACTAATTCACGCTGATTGAGAGACTCCAACAATTCATTTGGTCCTCGTCAAAACTCAGTACTACAAAAAATAATTACAAATTCTAGTTTTAAGCCACATTATTATGTGAATATATAACACAGAAAAAGACAAATGAGAAAATGAACTGTCTTATTTTGTTGCTGTCCAACAATTTCCACAGTCTCTCCAAAATTATGTGTCATTCTTGCTAGAAGTAGTTGTGTGGCCGTGAGCTATGTTTTGCAGACCATCTTGGATTCAGGCATGACCATGAGATAATTTCAAGCATCTGAATGTGGGCAGAAAAAGATTATCTATCTAATTCATGATGCCTCTGCTCTAAATTTTAATTTTTGCTTAGAATAGTTCAATATTATTTTTTTCCCACAAAAACATTCATTTTTAAAAGGATCAGTTGAAACCTCAGCCCCTTCTAGAAGACCCATTCTCCCACACATGCAGGCTCTTATCACCTCTTCTACCTCATTTGAATCAGTACTTCTTCCTCTATGTCCCATCACATTTTAGAATCATTATCTTTATTTACCTCATTATAAATGGTTGAATAAATATCCCCATCCATTACTATTTCAGTCCGTTTAGGCTACTGTAATGAAGTACCACAGACCGGGGGGCTTATAGACAACAGAAATTCATTTCTCGCAGTTCTGGAGGCCGGAAGCCCAGGGTGGGTGCCAGTGTGCTCAGATGAAAGCCCCGACCCACAGACTCACGTGCGGAAGGGGCTAGGGAGCTCTGTGGGATCACTTCTGGAAGAGCGCTAATCCCTCTCAAAGGCACCCAAGATGACTCACGCATAGAGCTGGAGTGAATTCTGATTGCTATTTGGGAACTCAGGGCTGTCTACTAATACCATTGCCTTTGGAGGTTAGGATTTCAGCATAAATTTGGAGGGGACAGAAACATCCAGATCTTGACATCAAGGAACTAAATTTCTAGCACTTAACCCAATGCCAGATATATACTAAATATTTTATGTTGAGTAGAAAATGTATACATTAATTAACTACAGTCTTCATTTAAATTTCTTAGAATGTATTAAGTTAACATGTAAAAAGCCAAATTTTCAATTCTATATTTTATCTTTTTTGCCCAAATTACTAAAAGCTTTAAAGGAAAACCTTGGTGTTTCCTTCTGTAGAGTGAGGTCTTAAACAAATTTATACAGCATTGCTTTGGATAGATACAGTGGGGAAAAAAAAGGTTTTGAAAGATTGACTTGAAAATAAATTCACTTTAATTTATCCCCTTCCAAGAGAAATTTTACCAAAGTTTCAAAACATTTAAAATTGTAACAAGAAAGTTGATAAATTATTATATTTGAATCCACCATGTTGCTATCAGTTTAGGATTTTTTTTTAAACTTAAAGTTTTAACACTAACTGTTAGCAAAAAACTCCATTTTATTATTACAACTCTGGCAGAACAAACTTCACTTCTTTAGAGCTAATTAGGTCTTCTCTTTCCTATACTTTGAGAATGTCAATATAATTTTAGATAGAAAACAGAGAATGACAGTTCCAAGCTAGAAGTAAATTGTGTATTTTATATTCATCATAGAGTAATATTCATCAGCATGTGTACTTGAAATTTCTATAAAAGAAAACATACACTAATTTGAAATGTTGTTCCTTCCTTAAAGTCATCCGTGAGTGTATATATATATAGAGAGAGAGAGAGAGAGAGAGAAAACTCAATATTGTTAGGATAATAACTATGCAGGAGAAGCAAAATGCTTTATTTACTATTTGACTATACCTCGAAACATGGACACAGATTATCTTTATTTTTAAGAGAAGTAGACAGCTACAATTTTAGGTCTTTCTATTTGAATGATTATCCTGTATCATATCAAGTCAATCATTGGGACCAAAGCAAGGAAGGAAGATCTTGTCAGCACTGTAAACCTGAGGTTGGATGAGAGAAAAAAGTCTCAAAACACTCTTTGTATTTTCTCTTTCCAAACTTTTAAAAGTTTATTTACATTCCAACATTTTTATATTTGAGTAAAACAGTATTACACTCTGACCTGTTAAGGATAAAATATTACTCCTTTGACTACCAACAAAGCAAGGTTTTCTTAAACAGATAATATTAAAAGAAGCATGTAGAATTGTCAAAGATGACGTGTATGTGAATATAGACTTAATTATTTTCCACTAGGATGTGGACGATGCTTTGGCACATGAAGTGATTAAATAGTAATGTGCTGAGAGATAAAGTTCATACTTTTATACTTCTAAGTGTACGTCTGACACTTTTGGTAGATATAATTAACTCTGCTTTGAAATTCTTTCTTTCTTATGTGAGTCTAGTTTGGTATTTTATATGTATATAGAGCTAATGACTCTAAATTGATTTCCTTGTACTTTATCTTATGAAGCATATATTTTTTTTCTTTTTTTCTCATCTTAATATGCTCTTAATGTTTAATTCTACTTGAAATATTTTTATAGATGTCTTGTGTATACATATACATTCATTTATTTGAGAGTAAAGGCATAATACTTCTCATATGGAATATAAATATATATACACATACACATACAAATAAAATAGATGCAGCCAAAAAATTTCCCAGGTGTTTGTACCAATTTACATTTGCACTGACAATGGTGACAAAATTTGGTTATAGCCAATCTTTTAAATTTTAGATATTCTTCTAGGTATGTAAGAGTATCTTATTTTTGGTCTTAGTGGCATTTCCCCAATTATTAATGAAGTCAAACATCTTTTTCTATGTTAATTGTTGAAGTGATTAATTTTAGTGAAGTGCTTATTCAAGTCCCAACTCCCATTAATTACTGGACTTTTTTCTCATTGATTTGTAGATTATATGAGGTTTCTTTTGTTGTTGTTATATGTGTTGCAATGTTTTATTCCATTTTTATTTTTTAATGCTATCTTTTGAGTTATAGAATCCCTTATCTTTAATGTAATCCATTTTATAAGTCTTCTCTTTAATATTAGTGCATTTTATATTTGGCTTAAGAAATCTGTCTCAGAGTTTATAAAAACATTCCCCTTTGTTAATTTTTAGAAGCTAATTGCTATGCTATCTGCATTTTGAGTACCGTATGGAGGATGTGACTAAATTTTATTTATTTTTTATAGTTATACCTTTCATTCTGGAGTATTAATGAAAAGATAATCCTTCTCACTATTTTTCAGTACCACTTTTGTCAAAGTTCAGCTATCCAACTATGAATGGGCCAGTTTCTGGACTCTTTATTTTGATTCATTGTTCTATTAATCTATCACCATGCAGTGCTGCACTATTACAATTCATGTAGACTAGCAAAGAGGTGTGATACTCGGTAGAGTAAGTGCTCCCATTCTTAAAAACCGTCTGCTCTAATTTTGACTCTGAATTTCTATATGCAATTTAGAATTAATTTGTGAATTCATGTAAGACCTTGCAGAAATTTTAGGAAAATTACATAGAATCTACACAAAAATTTCTAAAGAACTGATGTGTTTAAAATAGTGTCTTCGTGTTCCATGAATGTGATATTCTTTTCCCTTTATTTTTATTTTGAAAATTTTTCTCAATAATATTTAACAAAATTTTATGTTGATATGTTGTACATCTATTATAACATCATTTCCAGTTATTTTGTTTGTGGTGCTCCTATATAGATTACCATCTTTAAAATTTTATTTTCAAATATTGTTTGTAAGGATAGTTATAAGGAAATAAAGAAGAAAATAAAATTGCTTTCTTTGTATTTTGACTTTTTATCCAGAAAGTGTTAAGCGTATTTATCTATACTAGTATTTTATCTGTAGACCTTCTAGATTTATGTGTGCCCAATCATATTATCTATAAATAATGGCAATATTATTTCTTCTTTAACCAGTCCTTAAAACGTTTTATTTCTAAGTCTTATATTTTTGCACTGACTAGTAATTCCTGTATAATGTTGAATAAAATATATAATAGAGTATATTCTTACCTTATCCCCATTCTTTATAAGAAAAATGTCAATATATTACATTTAAGTATGACTTTGATCTAGTTTTTCTTTATAATATTAGGGGAGTTCCCTTTTCTTTTTAGTTTTACCAAAAGCTTCATTTATCTAATTATTTAATAATGAATGTATGTTGAATTTGATCAAATGCTTCCCTAGCATCTACTGGGAAAATTCCATGACTTTTTTCCTTTAATTATTAATGTAATGATTTACCCAAACATCTATATGTTAAATCACTTCTCTATCCCTAGAATATACCCAAATTTGGATGACAGATTTTCCAGTTACATTTGGTGGAAATTTTAGTATAAATTATCTAACCCCTATGAACCAGAAGTGAAATTTCTACATTATTAGTTTTGTTTGTTTTGTATCTATATTTGAAAATACCCCTTCAAGACATTTACTATAGATGAATACATTAAATTCTAATGTTAGCCCATAATGAAAGAAAAAAAGAATGAATGAATAGTTGGAAATAATTATTAAAACAAGGATTAAATGTTCCATAATTTTAAGATAGAATTACAGGTTGTTGATGTGTTGATGTTTTGCATATTTTTAGAACTCAGTAGCCACATAATTTTCTTTAGATAAGGACTTGAGTGATGTCCAGAACCAAAGTTTTAAGTTCAATGTCTTATAGATCATTCTAATAATTACTATTTTTTTCTTTATGTTTCAAGATTTAATTTTTAGATCCTACAGAATGATACTTAAAAATGAATTTTATCATCTTTATGTAAAATTTATGGGACATTTTGCTCATGTTTCAATTCCCTCCCTGTTCTAGGTTATAAACTTCCAGCCAACTATTTTGATTCATATTTTTGAAAAATATGCACATTCCCTTTACTAAAATACACTGATAAGGTGATAATATGCCTGATGTGCTCTCTTTATGCATGTTATGGCAGGAGGAAAAACAAAACTGAAGGAAATCTGGAACATATCAATCCTTCAGTAGCTTCAATATAATCTATGATGCCAAAGGTGCATTTCTCCTCAAATTTCAAAATAATTAATGCTAAGAATCTTTTCATTCCATTGCAGACAGAAAAGAGACAATCCTTAGGGAAAGCAAACTTAATAATATCTAATATCAGGTGAAAATCTTTCAAAAAGGAATATTTGCTGTCTTTTCTGAACACATGAATTTGCTTACAGTTGCTATTTCATGTTCCATTCATGTACTTGTATTAGCAATAATGAAAAGATTCTTTTAAACTATGCCTTTATAAGGACAGCAGATAGACTCAGAGTGACAAAATACTCTTTCTGGAATGATAATTAAATTTAATTTTCTACAGAATTTAAGTCTACAGAGTATTTTCTCTGTCTCCATTTACTCCTAATTCTCCTCTTTTCTTAGTCATATTTTGTTGAAACTTTTAGTTAGGATAGTCTTGTCCCATATAGCAGAAATATTTATTTCTTGTGCTAAGATTTCAATACTAATTGTATTTCATTACACCTTTGTACTCAAAAGGCCAGACATATGTTGATTATTATCTAGAAATATCATTCCTTATTATTCATTTCTTTTTTCGCTGACGATTTTCTGAGCCTGTTAAGAGTATTGGAAAGGGGCCTAATATAATATTTCTTCCTATTGGAAGAACAGTTTCCAGACTGAGCCAGATCCTAGAGGGAAGAATCATTTGTTCCTTCCATAACACACTTAAATTCTCTTTCTGCTGATGAAGATAATGAGGCCTATGGACAATGACTTGAATGATAGCTTAAGAAGCAAGAGGATCATAATACAATGAAATCAACGCTGGAATTATACATCATGTACTGGATACTAACTGATACAAACGAAAAGGATATTTCCCTGATGTCCTATAATTATTTTTAAGAAATGTGGTTTAAGTAGAAAGATGGTACATTCATATGTAGATAATTTCTACCATCTTTGGTTTCAAATAAAAAGGTTAATATGCATACAGTTGTTTCTTTGGAAATGTCTCAACTTACATCTTGCTAGAACTGTGTAGAACTGTGGAACAGTGCCCAGAACCTCAAGCAAAACAAAACAAAACAAAAATAGAAGAAAACAAAAATAAAAAACAAAAAAACTAACTAATTTAATCATAAAGACAGTTGTTAAATATTGATATTATTTCAGAGTTTAAAAGTTGTTTGACAGATATCCCAGAAAGCTTCCCCCCACCAAATCAAGTTTCATAAAATTTAAAAATATAAAGTGAACATAGGATGTTTATTTATCTCCTAAGCAAACTGTTAAGGTTTAGTATTTTTAATTATAAGTGGATAAACCTTTACCCACTTGGAAGTTTCAGCTGAAAATTGTCAGGTTTTATCCAACTTAAAATCCAAGTGTTCTTTATTATATACTGAGAAATAATATAGTTTGAAACAGTTATTCTCCACAGTATAATGTTGAATCAGCAGGCCTTGATTACTTACTCAGTAGGATGCCTTTGAATTGGTTAAATCAAATAACTGTCATGTTGGACAATTCATGAAAGACTAATGAAGTGGATTGAAACTGGAAAAAAGCCAAAATAGACTTTTGAAAGGGAAAATGATGACCATGAAAATTATATATCATTCAGTTTAGGTGTAAACATCCATCTGTCCCTATTATGTTATAATAGTTTATTATTCAAATGCTTAATTTAAGGGAAGATTCTTAACTGATAAGCAGTTGGTTTAGATTCTAATAAACACCAAAGAAAAAAGATAAACATTTTAGTTTTGTACAAACCATCTGTGTTTGATTAAACTGAAAAACTGGAATGAAGAAACTTATTAGAATAAAATTCTGTTAAATTTTTCCATTCATAATCAAGAAATCACCGGAATCCCAAACAAAGGTGCATTTTGCATTTAATTACTTGCCACTGTCACTAAACATTAATTAAAAGTAAAATTTGAAAATATTTTGAACACTATAAAATTTTTACACACACATAATATTAAGGGAAAGAAATTTATATGAAATATTTACACTACTCAAAAGGGAGAATACTTTACTTTATGACAGGGAAATCACTTCTGGATTAAATTAGTGCACTTAATAATTTAATTTAGTTTCTTAAAATCAGATTTATAGCTTTGATTCATTTGAATACTCCATATAACTTTAATTATTTTATTTTTAGTATTTTATTTATCTTTCACTTTTTAAATTTACATTGAATTAGTGAAAATTTCTGAGTGACCTATGGGGTTTTGTTGTTGTTAGGCTTTTGATTATATGCCCTTAATTAAGAAAACATTGATCTTTCTAATCCCTTCTAGTTAGAGATGACTCAGCGTTTCTGTAGAGAGGGAAAAGTTAAAGATGCTTACTGTTTTAAGCTCAGAGTTACTGAAATTTAAAAATTAAAAAAAAAATCTTGAATTTTTGTTAATTCTTCGATTATAATATTTCTCAAATTTTTCACTTTTAAATACTTTTGTTATCCCCGACTCAATACCATTCCACTAAATAGTTGAGCAGTTACTATAAATTCTTAATAGGCTCTTTGTTCCTTCAGTGTCCCTCTTTTCCAATACAAATTACATAGTCTTAGAAGAACAAACCTTAAAAAATTATAACTCTCTATTATCTAGCAGATCAAGACCATAGCTTTTAGTTACTTTAATTGTGACTATTCTTCCAATTAGTTTATTTTATGTTACGAAATTTATTTTGAATTTTTGTCTGAACAGACTCTCTGTTCTTAGACTTTATCTGACCCTCACATATATGTTCCACAGTTTTAAGACTCTTGATACCAGTGGCCAAATTTTTCCTGAAGTTTGGGAGCAAATAACATTCCCACCAGCAGTGGAGGTGTCTCCATACAACATTGCCCCAACTGCATACCTGTGTGTGTTTTTAATAAATACCATCCCCCAGTTATATATTCATATTGTAGTTGTTTTCAGAAACTACTTAGTTTGCAAGATTTTTAATAATAAATTTAAAGAATAGATGTAAAATAATGATTAATATATTTAAAATGTTTCTGTTTTACAACCACTAGGCTAAGTAGTTTCCACGTATTAATGCACTGACTATGCTCAATAACTCTGCTTTGTTATTCAATGAGATAAATTAGACCTAAGAATGTAAATAATATGTCCAAACTCACAAAACTAGAGAGTAATATAGGTGCACTTCAATCCTATGCTTTTCAAAGCAGATGTCACTTTTGAGAATATAAAATAGGATTATGTAAGTAACTGAAATAGCCTCACTCTTGGCATGCATGAAATGTTCCAACAACAGCATCTTAAAAATTACAAATTCTGAACCACTTCTGTACAGAAGCATAGTTTATTAATGTTTATATTTGTCACCTCCCAGCAAAAGACTTGGGGCATATACGTGTTCAATAAATGTTGGCTTAATTAAATTATTTCCTGTTGTATGTACAGAGAAATACATGCATACATACTTTAAAATTTTTTTCTATTTTCTCCCTCCCAAACTGAAAAATAGGATATTTATTTTAATGAGTTATGATTGTATCAGCAATTGTCTGGTGTTATTCTAGGAAGTTGGATCCATTGTTAATAACTTGTTCATTATTTAACAAATACTCCTTGGACATCTAGAATATGCCAGACACTGTTTTAGATGCTGGGGAGACAGCAGTTATAAAACAAAGAAAATCTTTGACCTGATGGAATATAGATTCTAACACAGGAGACAGACAATAAACAACAGAAATAAGCAAAATGCATATTGTAATAAATAATGATAATGATAAATGCTAAGAAGGAAACCAAAGAAGGGAGAGAGCAGAGTGTGTGTGTGTGTGTGTGTGTGTAGGTGTAGAGGTGTGGAACTTTAGATTGAGTTGCCAGGGAAGACTCCATGGAGATGATTCTGAGTAAGGACCTAAAGAGAGTCAGTCACATGGTTTTCTTTGGACAGAATATTTTAAGCAGAGGAGAAAGAAATCCACAAGACTAAGGTGGTATGTGCCTAGGATATTCAAGAAACAGTGAGAACCCAGGGGGTGAAAGTAAAAGGAAGGGGAGACCGGGTACAGACCGGGTACAGCAGAGCATGTGGGGCCTTAAGGTCCATCAACAGGAAAGATGTCAACTTCCATTCCTGATGAGCTGAGAAGCTGATGTGGAGTTTTGACTGTTACAATCTGATGGGTCTAAACAGATTCTCCCTCTCTCTCTCTCTCTCTGTCTCTCTCTCTCTCCGCCTGTTCTACTGAGAAGATATTTAAGGGGGAAGGATGAAAGAAGGGAGAACCATTGAAATGTTATTTTAATGATGTAGGCAAAAACATAATGGCAGCCTGGATTCAGAAGGTAGCAGGAGAGTTGGCTAGAAGGGAATGACTTAAAGGTAGACTGATACGATTCATCAATGATGTGACAAAAGGTGTTGGAAAAAGAGAGTGGTCAAGGGTGATTTCAGGATATTTGAACTAAACAATTGAAAAAATGGAGTCCTCACTTCCTGAGACAAGAAAGATTGTTAATTAGGAGAAGAGGTCAGTGGGAGACACAGGAGGAGTTTAGTTTGAGGCACTGATGTTTAAAGCAGAAAAGTCAGCTAGAATCCAGTCGCTCCCCACGCCCTCCTCCAGTAATATGCTAGTTCAGGCCAACATCACCTCTCCATGGACTATTACAATAATTCCTGACTAATGTTTTTCTTCTGACCTTGCCTCCTACAATCCATTCTATCAGCTCTTAGTGGCAGTTAATGTGAAAATTATGCAAAGTGAGTGAAATCATGTCAAAATCTTCCCAAAGTTTCTGAAAGCACCTACCATAAAAGCAGATTTTGCCATAGTCTCTCTTATTTGGTCCACAACATCCTCTCTGATCTCATCTCCACCTTTCTCTCTCTTCACCCTGGGCTGCAGACATTCTGAATCCCGCCTGTTCTTTTCCCGACCCTTCAAGAACACGTTCAGGCCTTTGTGTCTGCTATTTCCATTGCCTGCAATGTTCTTCACCAAGTACCTCAAAGCTCACTTCCTTAATTTTTTCTCAGGTCTCTACTCACATGAAACTTTAGTAGAGGTGACTTCATTTTTTTCCCTAAAATACCAAGATCTTCCCTCCTTAATTACTCTAACACCTAATTTCTTTACTCTCATTTATTTTAAAGCATTCAATAACATACTTGAAAAGTATACCCGTAAAGAACTTGGAACTGTGCTTGGCAAATAATGAGCACTCAGTAATTGTTGCTGATAAGGTTATTTTTATTGTTTGGTTGTTGTTATTTAAAGACTATCCATAATTCCATTTGTACAGCAGAGGTCTAATTTATTAAAAAGTCATGGAGATCCTCTCTCCAATTTGCATCACAGTTAGATATTCTTTAACTGAACTACCTCACTTCCCACCTGACATTGGCTATTTGTCACTACATAAGGCAAATAAAATGGGACTGCACAAGTAGAAATATGGTTGAACAGGATAAAACACAACATCCAACAATATTAAAAGTTTTTATGTCCTATATATAAATGATTTGCAGATACTAACTACTGTATATAAAATAGGTAAGTAACAAGTTTTTTTCTATATAGCACAGGGAGCTATATTCAATACCTTATAGTAGCCTCTAATAAAAAAATATGAAAAGGAATAAATGTATGTATATGTATGACTGAAACATTATGCTGTACACCAGAAATTGCCACAACATTGTAAACTGACTATACGACAATAAAAAAAATCCTTAAACCAAAAAAAAAGGAAACCTACATAAGCAAGAGTAAATTTGAACATTCTGAAAGCAGGCTTATATTTTATAGGCTGTATGAACACTAATACATGACTCTTTAACATATTTTTTAACTTAACTGTGACCCAAGCTTGTCATCAAAATGACATTCAACTTCTATGTTCTGTTTGATGTGAATAATCATTATATTTTAATGGTAAAATAAAATGGTAAAAATAATGAAAATCACTAAAATAAATAATGTAGAGGAATTATTTTTAAGGTTTATGTCTATCAATACCATTTGTAGATTTGCCAGTGAAAAATATTATGAGTATTCAAACTGCATGATTCAGGATGTCCAATGATTATATACAAAACTGATACAGAAATTTCTCACCTGATAAATAACATTGAATAAATCACCTAGCACAAAAAGAAAGAAAAAAAAAAAGAGAGAGAAAGAAAGAGAGAGAGAGAAAGGCTTATAGCTAAAGAATGGAAAAAGACACACCATGAAAATACTAAAAGAGACAGCAACAGGAAGAAACATGGATACAAATAAAAAAGATGTACAGGTAAAACTCATCACTAGAAATTAAGAGAAACATTTCATACTAAAAAAAGTTTCAACAGAAAGATATAAAAATTATAAATTTGTATGTACCTAAAAATATGACTTAGAAACATACAAAGTCAAATCTGGCATAACTAAAAGGGAATGGACAACTTCACAGTAGCAGGAGATTCTGAGATACTTCTACCAGTAACTGATTGAAAAAGTAGAAAAATATAAATATTACAAATAGCACATTTGAACAACAAGATTGCAAAATTGAACTACTTAAATGTAAGGAACTGTGATCCTCCACAGAACAATATACACATTATTTTTTAGCACATGAACAAAACAATGACCATGTGCTAGGTTGAAAGCTTGTTTCATTAAATTTCAAAATCTAAATTATGCAGAAAATACAATCTGACAACAATATAATAAAGCAAGAAATCAACAGAAGGTAATTACAAAATACTATATGTCCTTAAATAAAACAACATATTATTAAATAACTCAAAAGTTAGAGAATAAATCATACTTAATATTGGAAATCATTTATAAACAAATAATAATTCATAGTACATAAAATGCTACCTTAATACCTTGTCATGTTTAAAGAGAAATATTGCCTTAAATGAATGTATTAGGAAAGAAAAAAACCTAAAAATCAATTAGAAATTTAGCAACATACAAACAGCAATTTAAATCCCAAAAGTATAAAAGAAAGAAGATAATGAAAATAAGAACAGGAGTCAGTGAAATAGAAAACAATCATATACTAAAATCATCAACAGAGGTGAAGTTGTTTTCATGAAAAGTCATTAAAAATGTTAAGTCCCTAAAAATAATTAGAAGGATAAAAGTGAAAGGCACAAATAATAAATGTCAGTAATGAATGGGATAGAATGCTACAAACCATCCACACAAAACATAATATTGTCATACTAATAATTATTGCATGATTGCATCATTGATATGCATTATACATAATATGAATAATCTTATGCAAGTTAATTTGCAAATTTAGAAATATTTCAAAACAAAACAAATATTGACAAATATGAATACTTCTATTAAAAAAGCATTTGTAAGCAATATTAACTTCTCACAATGAAACTCTGTGCTTAGATTGTTTCAACCACAATTGATACTAAAATCTTAAAAAATACTTAATGCCATATTCCCAGAAACTTTCAGAAAACAGAAGAGAGAACACTCACTATATTATTTTTATGAATTCAGGCTTTGATGCCAAAACATAAAAATTATTATTAAAAATAACATTTACAAAGCAATCTATTCATTAACTGGATGCAAACATTTTAAACAAATATATTAAATCAAATCCAGTAAATATTTTAAAAGGATACTATTGTTTTACTATTTGGTTTTTATTTTATAATTAGAAGTGTACATTAATATTTGAAAAAATTGATGAAATTTATCACATTAACATAATAGAAAAGAAAATTCTGTGATTAACAAAAGATACAGAAAAACATTTGATAAATTCAACAACTATTCATGATAAAGAGATTACAAAACATAGGAACTTCCTTATTATGATAAATGTATAATCACATTTTACAAGCATCTTACTTGATGAGTTGAATTAAAATTATGTATAAAAGCACCAAGAAAACTTTTTTAAAATTGGACAGACTTACTTTAAATGATTTTAAGATTTATTATGAAATTATATAATTAAGACATTGTACTATAAGAATAGAAAAATACAACAATATATAAATAGAGAGCCCAGGCACAAATGAACATACATAAGGACCAGACACAAACTTGGCAGTGCACAGCAGTGGAGAAAAGGTGATCTTTTCAATAAATGGTGATGGGATGACTGGAAATCTGTGTGGAAGAAACTTGACCACTATTTCACATCATACACAAAAATCAATTTGAGGTACGTTGTAGATCAATGTGACTGAAAAAAAAAATACAGTTTCTAGAATATACCATACAATAACGTCTTCATGCTGTCAGAGTAGGGAAGGATATCTGCAACAGAACCCCAAAAGCAGTTGCCATGAAGAAACAGACTGATAAACTGGAATCCAAATTTAAAATTTCTGTTCATTAAAAGTTCACCTCACACCAGTCAGAATGGCCATTATTAAAAAGTCCACAAACGATACATGCTGGAGAGGCTGTGGAGAAAAGGGAACCCTCCTACCCTGTTGGTGGGAATGTAGTTTGGTGCAGGCATTATGGAAAACAGTTTGGAGATTCCTCAAAAAACTAATCCAGCAATCCCACTCCTGGATATATATCCAGAGAGAACTCTAATTCAAAAAGATACATGCACCCCAATGTTCATAGCAGCACTCTATACAATAGCCAAGACATGGAAGCAATTGAAATGTCCATTGAAAGATGACTGGATAGAGAAGCTGAGCTATATTTATACCACAGAATACTAAACAGCCATAAAAAAGAATAAAATAATGCCATTTGCAGCAACATGGATGAACCTGGAGACCATCATTCTAAGTGAAGTGAGCCAGAAAAAGAAAAAAAAATCATATAATATCATTCATATGTGGAATCTAAAAAAAAAAGAAAAAGAAAAAAGGAGACGCTAATGAACTCATCTACAAAACAGAAACAAATTCCCAGACAAAATGTTGCAGAAAAATGTGTTACAGCTCAGTGTTACAGCTCAGTTGTGACAGCAACCTGAATCCCGGCGAGAGACCAAGCAGCACTCAGAGGGTTGGAGAACACAGGATTGTTACACCAGCAGGCCCAGAGAAGTTAACACTTGAAGCTCTGGACCCCGTCTGTAAGTTTACACAGGCCTTTTATAGGCTGCCAGTTTTACACTTTGCAACATCATATGCAAATAAAGTATAACAGAAGTTGACCAACCAGGAACAAGCTTTGTAGAAATAGACCAATCAGGAGTGAGAGAAATAACCAATCAGGAGTGAGCTCCGTGCAAATGAAGTACTACAAATGGACCAATCAGAAGTTAGGGAAGTGGACCAATCAGAAGTGAGAGTAATAACCAATCAGGAGTGAAGGAAATAACCAATCAGAAATGAGCTCAGGGAACCAACAGAATTTTAGGTGTAAGTCAGCCCCTTTAGAGGCAAAAAGTGAGATAGAGCCTCTGGGCCAGGGAACTAGACAGGTGTTGGCAGGAGAGTAGTGGCCCTGCCTGGGGGTCCTGCTGGTCTTTTTATGGGGCTTCCCACCTCAATAGTAAATAATCTTATGGTTACCAGGAGAAAGAGGGTAGGAAGGGATAAACTGGGAGATCGAGATTTGCAGATACTAACTACTATAAAAATAAACAAATTTCTCTTCTATAGCACAGGGAACTATATTCAATATCTTGTAGTAACCTATATGAAATATGAAACAATATGAAAATTAATATATGCATATATATATATATATATATATATGACTGAAACATCACAGAGATAGGAGGCAGTTAGAAATAAGCCTTGATTACTAATTGAAAATAGAAGGATGAGACAGAGGAGAGGATTTATTTAGAATGATGAGTAGGTCTTGAGAGTCTGGCTGGACAATTATTAATGGTTGGAAATATTAATAAATTGATTATATTTATGATCTGGTATGAATACAGAGAGAGAATAGTGCTGCAGATAGAAATTCAGTAATCTTACATTTTATATGCATACTGTTGAAACTGAACTTAAAGCTGAATTCATGAGAATAGAATTCCTAAGCCAGAAATACCATATAGACTAGACCTGAGGAAACTAAAGAAATGGTACCATTCTTGTCAAAAGACATTCCCATTTAGCTTGCAATGTGGGTCTTATCAATAATCAAGTTTCTTTACAGGATAAATAAAAAGAGAACATAAAAAGAGTAAAAATGATTCTTCTTGGAAGCGATCGTGTTTAATTAGCTCTTTATAAGTGGTGTAATAATTGGCAGCATTCAAATTGCTGACAGCTTCGCTTTCTCACTGCCTTCTTTTACTCCCTTCTTTTTTCCCCTAGCTTCTTTTAAAGGAAGATCAAAGCCTTTATAGCTGAGTGAATGCTAATGGTGCATACATTTATTTGAAAGGCTTCAAGCCCTTGAAAATCTGCACATAACATTTTTTATTCCCAAATGTCTGCCTGTAAGTGTGTTTGATACTATTAGAGGAATTATCTCTACTCCACACCCCTCCACCCAGTTCTTTTAAAAAGAAAACAAGTCTACTTTCACATTTTGGAAATGTTGATTAAAATGAGAGTTACATAACCTTTTTGACCCTCCACAAAATAGATACTTTGAACCACAGACTTGCCATAGAGTTAATGAGTCTCTTCCTCATGCATATGCACTTCCCTCCACATTGTACGCGGGGTGAGGAGGGGCCTGAGTCCACCACACAGGCTTGGGAACATGATTAAATCCTCTTGCTGGTGTATGTATGACGCTGACAGGTGGGAGGTGTTGCTGCTACAGTTTGTAAAGAAAGAATGGAATATTTTCAGTTGAACAAAAACATTTCCTGGATTCTTACAAGAACAAAACACCTTTCCACTTTTTTTGAAAGAGTAAGAATTACCCGTGGCAATTTTGCAAGGCTGGTCTAGAGGTCGTTCAGAAAATGAAAGCTGATAAATACTAACGCTGATAGGATGGTTTCAGAGGAATTAATTTTCTGAAGTATTGGCTAAAATTGTTTATTTTATTTTGATCTAATTTAATTGTTTATAAATGTAATTAATAAATTTAACAAATTTAATTATTTGATTTTGGGGTTTACTCTTTGAATATACATTATAAAGGGATATTTAGTGTTGTTGAATATGACAGCCAAATTTCAAGGGATACTATGTGTTCCTGGATACTTTGCCTGAGATACAGAAAGTCTTAAGTTACTAGTTGTTATTCTTGCTGTTTTTGTGAAAGGAGGAGAAAGAGGGAGGAGACAGGGAGAAAGCAGAAGATTTAAAATACCTACAGCACTCAGTGATCTCGGGAAACTGTACGGATTTTTCTGGTAACATCTCACCCTCTCTGGTAACATCACTGAGTGAAGAATGGCTTCATTGTATTAAATGGCACTTTGCTAATTCGAAAACACAAACAAAAGCTAGTAGAGCTAAACTGAACACTTCGGTGGTTCAGGAATTGGAAAAACTGCTTTATAACATCTGACCCTTGTCCTATCTAAGAAGATACCTCCCAACGCACCAGTTTATGCAAGAGTATTAAAAAGGGAAGAATTTCAACTAAGGCTTCAAAACATTAAACACCAATCCCCTAAATTCCAAAAAGAGGTTCAAGAACACCTGCGCTGGACACACAAAAGAAGGGAGTAAAGTCCTTAGTGGCTCTTGGCACTTCACACCGCCACCTATTTAGAGGAGAACAGAGGGCAGGAGCCGTGAGATGTGGAGGATTTCTTTAGAGTAAGATTCTCGGGCATCTTAGACACCCACCCTCCACAAACACACCCAAAGCTAGTAGAAACCAGGAGATCTTCCTTTGAAAGAAGTGTAGAATTTTGACAAGTTTACAGCCCTAAACATGTTAACATGATAAAAGTGTATTATGCACTGAGACTGGCTGAGGGATTAAAGTCACCAAAATGTGTTTTATTGTCTGACAGCATCCAGAAAAATCTCTTAATCGTATTTTAAAAAGTGGGCAAGAATTATCCCCATAGAGAATGGCTATGTAGGGGGAATCACTATAGAAGAAAATATAATTTCTGATCACATCCAATGAGCCTCTCTTAAACAACATGCTGACTTTACTGTATGTCAACTACCAAAATTTGTTTTATAATTAAACTTGCAGAATCCTCCATATGTTCAAATCTCCTTCATGCCCATTTTCTGGCAAAATGAAATCTAATTCAGGAATTTAACCAGGAGTGTTTCATCCTAATTTCTATTCTTGTTGAGCAGTGTTTGTTATTTAATATATGAATATCTCTATGGGTCTCTATGGTAACAAAGAAGTGTTTTGGTAGTGATTGGAGTGGTTCAGATGGTTGAAGGGGTGATAAGAATTATTGTTTTTAAAAATTCCAGGCCCCCTGCCAGTATTTTAGAAAACTGTCGCTCTCCAAGCTTATGATTTTGTTTAACTGCAAAACTTTAAAAAGGAAGAGCTCCCTCAGTGGGGAAGACTACTTTGTAATGAGGACAATTCTGAAGCATTTTGTAATATGTTGGCAAAGAATTAATGTCAAGGTGTTTACTCCTTTGCTAAACTTAGATTGTGAACTGATTAATTAAAAACAAAATAACTGTTATTAAGCATTTGTAATGTGCCAAGCTCTGCACTCAGCTTTTTACGTGGATTTAACCCTCACGACAACCAGCATGGTACCATTATCATCCTTTTTACTTTTGACTGATTGAGTATAAGAAGTTAGGTAAACTCTTCAAGAGCATACAGAATTAAAATCTTCTTAAATCTGTCTCTAGACCCCATATTCTTAATGATTTTGCTGTCCTTTCTCTCTCTTTTCTGTATTTCAAACACAGCTTGGTTGGAATATCCAGGAATTCTAATAAAACAAATGTATGTGTTCTGTGAGTTTGTGCATGTGTGGTTTGTGCATGTGTTTTGCTGGGAGGTGTGTGTGTGTGTTTCCATAAATCCTACAGTATTCTATGTATCTAACCTAATCTTCTGTGCCAAGACCCTGTAGGATCACTTTTCTTCTTTATGTGTTTAACCAGAGCAAAATGAGCCATCCCCAACACCCATCTCTTACTACTCATATATCAAAGGATAATTCTTCCCGCGGTACCCCATTTAGTAGGATCAGGTTCCCGGCTTACACTGTATCAGAAGACTGGGAGTTATCTCCAGCTCCTTGCCATCGTTGCACAGTTCTTGCTCATTCTACTCTGGCCTCTGGAGTTCAGTTGAGTTTGGCTTCTGCGTTGGTTCCCCAAGGCCAGGCTGGATCTGCTCTTTGCTCTGAGGCTGCTCCTCCCACTCTGAGTCAGCATGTGATTTGGTGACAGGCACCGTATCTTGGCTAACCCAAGAATCTCATCTACAACACAACTCTTCCATTTCTTCAAGGTCTACCACTCCCCTCTTTGCATGAATCTTTGTGTGAATGAGAAAAAGGCCATCTTTCCTCTGGGAGGAAAAGTCCTCCATCAGAGGCAGCCTGAAGAGGGCACACAGGTTAGATTTCATCACCACGTGTGTGTCCTCTGGCCGCAAACACCCTCACAACATGCAGCGGCTACATCTGCTGACGAAAGCCCCTCCGCAGAGTGAGAACCTCAGGTCTCAGAGGCTTTCATTTCTGGTTAACAACTCAACAGTGACACCTCTGAGTTAGGAGAGTCCTAAGTGGAAAATAGGAAACTGGGCTGGTTGATGGAAAGATCTGGGGAAAATAAAATTTGCTTCCTTCTCTTCCTCCTGCCCATGTCTAACAAGGGCATTCCACTTTCAGATCTTTTATTCTTCTTCTAGCTTAATGGTTCTCAGCTTCGCTAGATATTAGAATTACCTGGAGAGCTTGGGCAACAATTGATCCTCAGGTTCAGCTCCGGACCAGTGAGACCAGGAACTGTCAGGGTAGGACTCAGGCATATATATTTTCCAAGGGCTTCTGGTGAGTCCAACAAGCAACGCTGAGACTCACTGCAGACAGAAGTAACTGAGCTGTGAGGTGGTGTGGGGGTTAAACTGTGTGCTCCGCTCCTGACCTTCAGATCGTACCTCACGGTAATGAGTCTGTGTAACTTCAGTTATTTATACCATAGAGGCTGCATTTGATCGTTTCATAATTCTTAACTACGGAATTCAACTCAAATCTATTAATTGTATTTCTTCAATGAGATTATCAAAATAGCTAAATCTATAATGATGCTAAGCAATTAAACAATGTATTTCAGACACTATAATTTTCTTTCTAGGAAGATCTAGTAGAGCAGCAAATAAACACTACCTGGTGTCACAGAGCAGCTTTCTGTAACACGAGTATTCCTGAAAAACATTACTGGGCCCCGAATAGCTCTTTTAAAATTTTTAACTATAATGCCCTTAAAAATTTTTTAATTAACTATAATAATTACCAAAAAGAAAAAAAAACAGTTTAGCATCATATTAATAGTTGCCTTTGAGAAATAACTGTTTAGATCATTTCTAAATGATCCGTCTGCAGAGGATGTAACATGGTACAATAACAATGCCATCCGTGGGCCACAGAGCTATCAGAGCGTCAGCAGACCACAGTTAACAGAACAAATATTTTTGGCTGTAGAGAGGTAGGCTCTCCAAACACAAATTAATCTCTTTAATGGATTTTCCTTACCTTCATGAAAAATGCATTATGGGCTCTTAAGTCACACTCAACACATTGTTAGGGTTTTATATGATGTGGGGTTGGCACACAGATGATTTTTCTTTCACACTGTGGGTAGAAAAAACAATGATCTGGGTGGTTTAGAGCCAGACTATTTAATCACTAGGTAAAAGACTGGTGACCAAGAGAAGCTGCATGATTCTGATGATTCCTCTTACTGCAGAAGCTCCTTAAGGTTTGTTGAGAGGTTAAAAAGAAACTGCATTAAAGGGCTTCCCACTTGTGAAATTTTAAAAGTATCAAAAAAACTGGCCCCAGTTAACCTCTTTACTAAATGTTATGATTTTCTTAAAGGCTGATTAAAAGAAAGTTGTCCTAACACACTGGAATTGCTCGTATTTATGACTAGCTTTCCTTTTATAATTATAATTATTTCTAAGAATCATTTAGATTTGTGTTATTTCCTGACGTGGATGTCATGTGTAGATGGACCTTCATTTGGACTGAACGCCCACATTCACCAGGTCACGTGCATGGTGTAACTAAGTTTACACCGCCTCGGGTAGGTCCAGATGTTGCCATGTTCCTTCCAGTGTTTAATCAGACACCCAGGCCCAGCCAGCCAGGAGGTCAGTAAGAATTTTCAGAGGGCAGATGTGGGGCACTCGTGAAGCTGTGGTCTACATTAGAGTTTTATGATAGCACCAGCCCTGCCTTTTCTTCAGGTTTTATCCCCCCCAGTTTTGGTTTCGTAAAACTGTTTCAAAACTACGAAGTTTTAATTTTTTAAATTGTCTTTTAAGAAGAGGTCAACAATCAACGTTCACATGGTTCAAATTAGTTAACATTGATCAAAGCTGAACCCGTGCCTTAGAAGTGACTGTAACTTTTCCTGGGAGAAATCACCTTTTGGCAGAAGGACAAGATGGGAGAACCATGCACAGAACTGGGCAGAGCGCGCCTCTCTGAAACAGGAAGTCATGTGGAGTTGGCAACACAAAGTCTGCCTCCTGGTGCTGTTTGAAAGATCCGGACTTGACCATCATTGATAATGCTGAGGATTCACAGGATGCCTGAATTTCAGGCAAAGTCCTTTGCAAATATATCCCAGGAAGAACTTACATGACCTAAATATTTTGGGTTGTCAACCTGTAGTATGACTCTATTTCATCACAAACACCAAGTGAAGAAGAATTAGGAGGGCAGTTCAGAATTTTCTGAGCATTCAAATAAGTAATGGAACTGGAACAATAGTATTCAAATTAAAGAGGTAATTTAAGTTATGGTGGAGAAGCCCTGCTGTGACTATGGTGTCTTAGAGTAATTGGCTTTAGTTACATAACGCTGGAAGGTTTTTTTTTGTTTGTTTGTTTGTTTTTTCAATTAACTGTGTGCAGCAACCATGCATTTTCTGAGAGTTTATCACTGAACTCTAAACTCATGTAAAATCTAATGTGTAGTATGGCCTTAATTTCCCAAATTTCACAGTTAGTAATTTTTCTAGTACAGAGGCTGAAAGTCAGTTCTCCTTTTTATAGTGAACTAAGTTTGTAAAATACTGTATTTTATCTCACAAACACCAGCCTAATTGTTACTTATTTCATTTTCCAGAGGAATAAATGAAGATACAGAAAACAAGTAAGGCTTTATTTTTATTCGTGCTCCATTCCCACCCATTGTTCACAGAATAGGTGACATAAATTAGGTCATATAAATTTCTTGATTAAAAAAGGGAAAAAAACTGCAAGGATTCCTTGTGGTGTTAATAGTAAATCCAAACTTAACACAGGAATCCAAACAATTTAGAAGAACTGACTCAGTCACCAACCTCTGCTTGTACCACTGTTCACTCCTCCATCTCAGCTCTTTGGTCACTGTGGTCACTGAATAGTGATCCCAAAGATGTCTGCATCTGAACCAGGAACCTGTGAGTACACTACCTTACGTACAAAAGGAATTTTACAAATGTGATCGAGTTAAGGATCCTGAGATAGGAGATTATCCTGGATTATCCAGTTGGGCCCAATGTAATCACATCTATCCTTAGAAGAAGGAGACAGGAGGATCAGAGTCAGAGGGAAATGATGTAAAGGTGGACACAGAGATCGGAGAGGAGAGAAGATGGCATGATGCTGGCTTTAAAGATGGAGCAAGGAGCCACAAAAGGATTATAAGAGAACTCTAGATGCTGGAAAAGGCAACGAAATGAATTCTCCTTCCGAGCTTCTATCAGCAACACAGGCCAGCTGACACCTTGGTGTTAACCCAGTGAAACTGATTTTGAAGACTTCTGACCGCTGTAAACATATGGCAATAAACTTATGTCCCCTTCGACCCCTCCGTCCGTGGTTATCTGTTAGAGCGGCAATAGGACACACATGGAGCTTTCATTTTCTCACATACATGAAATGCGACCTTGACTCCGAGATTTGTGGTGTCTCCAGACTCTAAGACGTAGGAAGGCACGTCTCTCTCTTCTTCATCCTCGTCTCTGGCATAAACAGGGGCTGAATCAGTATGTGTTAAATAAAATAATGATTGAAAGAGAATGTCAGAAGGTAAATGTATGTACTTAGAAACTGCTTCGGGAGAGCAATTTTTCTTGTTCCCCCCAGGATCCATTAGGAAAGGGTGAGCTGGAAACTACTAAGAACGCAGTGCCTGTGATTCCCTGGAAACACTCTCAGCTTGGATTCTCCTCACTCAGTCCCATACAGAGTGGAGGCACATAGGAAGGAAGTGATGAAAGCTCTGGGAGGTGACTCACTCATCTTTATTCAAAAGTGATAACTGAGTTCCTGATTACTGCCAGCACGGCAACCCACCCAACTCCTAACTGTGGTATCGCTAACTGCCGAGCTCCCGGAGGGGTATGGTGTTCATTATTCTATCAGATATCCCTTTGATGAGGGAAAATATTACAAGAAAGAATTACTTCATGTTTTCAGAAATGCTGCAAATGAATCCCAATTGCAACTGGCCAATCTGTGCCAAGGGTCTTCTCTTAAACCTCCTCTTACACCTCCTCCAACAATCTTACTGTAGCTGATGAGATAACTTCCTGATGTTCAGTGAGTTCCATCAGACAATATACTGTCCTCTATTATTCTTTTTTACACAAAATTCTTTGTAGAACCATCACTAACATATACTGTCACTATCAGAAGGTGGTGAGTTTGAGCTTCTCTGATCTTACAAACTGTGTTTTAACATACCCAAGTATGAGTACCTATTTGAAAATGCATGTGCTGTTCTTTTCTATGCAATATATTAACAAGAGACAAGCTTTGGGATCTTGACTGCTTCTTATTAAATATCTTGAAGTGTAATTTTCATTTACTGTTGCTGTTTAAACTGATTTTATAGATTCAGTTACTTAAAATGTGAGCTATACTTTGTGCAAAGAAACAATTTTAATAAATATATTTTCAAGCAATGTATGAATATAGTGAAGTCACATTATTTTATTTGATGAGTAGTACTTATGCCAAATTAAAAGTGTAGGATTTTTTCTTTCACAATAATGTATGAAAAATAGTTCCTTTGAAAGCAGTGCTTTTATGTTAAATTAAAATTTCACAAAAATACTTTGTTTTTGTCTAGCTTTAAAATCATTTAAATTTGTTGAAGTCATACTGTACTATTTCTTGTGGATGAACTAAAATTTAGGAGTCATTTTCTTCAGGATTACTTATGAAAACTGGCATGAAGTCATAAAAAAAATTTCAGAACCTCTTTTGTTTGACCTAGTCTTACAAAAATAATATATTCCCAGAAATTCCCCGTCTAAAAACAAGATACTATAATTGTTTTGAAATATTCTGTTGAAAGTTCATGGGGACTTATGATGACTTCTTGATCAGGGAAAATGGCATAAAACAAAGAAAAAAAATTATAAGCAAACAACAAAAAACTTAAACCCAGACTTTTCTACCTAAGGAGGGTAATGATAAAGGGCAGTTAACAAGTGTTTCCTTTGAGTAGCTTAATGAGAGTCACAGGAACACAGAGAACTATTTTACTGAGATAAAATACTCATCCAAAAAAATTGTAATGGAAAATCTGCTGAGCATTCAAGACTTTCAGGGGTTACCCCCTGGGACACAGAACATTTAATGGATTTTCAGTTCTGTTCTAAACTTTTTTTTTCCTATGCTCCATCAGTGTTGTGGAAAATATCAGATTTTCTTCAGCTTTCTTTTCTTTTGCCTTAGAAACTTCTGGCCTTTGTAAAATGTTTAGAGTTGGAGAAGATTTCATCTTTCTACAGGAAGTCCAGTTTAGTTGAAGATACTACAATCCAAAACCTGCAAAGATTATAACAAATGTACGAAACAAGTATGCATTTAAAATTTATCTAGTTTGCTATCAAGCTATACAACTACAGTGGACTCAAATTATATTTGTGCCTTGGAAATAAAATAGAATATTAATTTACCACTCAATGAGGGGGAAATAAGATCAGCTGGCAGTGGGATTAAATTGCTTCTCTTGCTCCAAGTACTCTCATTTTTTAAAAAAGTAGGCAGAGACTAGTTAATTGAAATATTTTGAAGTTACTCTTTTGGAATTTTCTTTTGAGCCTTTCAGTTTTGATGCCTTAATGTCCCTGACTTTTAAGCAGCAAACTTAATCAGCAAATTTGAATTCTACTTTATTAAAACCACAATATCTGTTATCAGCCCTCCTGGAGCATTGCTGATTATTCTGCCCTTCACTGAAAGCCACTGGGAAAGTTTCTATTTTGGCAAAAGAAAATTCTGTAATTTTTATTCTGTTATTGAATAGAAAACTGAACAATATGAGAGTTAGGAGAAAACAGAAATGTCTTCAGGGGACAGTAAGTCACTTGGTTTGTCTAAATTAACTGTTAAGACAATCAAGTTGGTTTTGCTCTAATGTGAGTTTACTTACAAAATTTTGAAGTCATTTCAAGCATTATTACTGCATATACAACGTAGAATGCTAATTACCCTCTGTTGAATATTTTAATATGTTCCTCTGCAATACAATGTTTAATGATAGAGAATAAATTAAACTTATATTACAGGAAGAAAGAGAATCTACAAACTGGTGCTTCTTAATTGTTACCAAAGGAAAAGTAACAACAACACATGGATTCAGTGGGAGTATTAATAATTCAATCAACAGATGGCTAAGTGTACCTCTGAAAAATACAGACAAATTAATTCTTACTTGCTGTCATCTATTGGGAGATTAAAAAGAATTGTTTTTCTATCTTAATATATTTACGTTACTTACATGCCAAGGTATTTTAGTGAAATAATCTGATATAAGTAATAAAAGAGTATGAAGGGTTATTCTGCAATTGCTGCGCCACATAATATCCTCATTGCAATTTAGTTCTAAGAATATCTTACCTTATTAAACTTGAAGTTCAGGACTATTCAAGTCTTTGTTTCATAAGCTTATCTGTATCTGTCAGCTTTCAATAGACTACGCTACAGTAACAAATCACCCCAACTTCTCCGTGGCTTACAACAATGAACGTTTTTTTCGTACTCTCAGTGATGCTAATGCAGTTCTGCTCCATATGTTCGACATTCTAACACCCTTTGGAAGGCACAGCCTCTATCTCCTATAAGCTGTTTTCATGGCAGAAAGAAAGGAATGATGGTGGATCTCTGGGATGCTTTGAAATATCTGCTTAGAAGTATTATTACTTCCATTCTTATTTAACTGGCAAAAGGAACTAACATGGCCACGCCTGATGTCAGCAAGATGAGAAAATTTTCCTGCAGGCGTCATCCCTGCGTGAAGATTCAGCTGAAATTTTTATGATGACACAATCAATCCCATAATAATTTTTTTTCTAAAATAAATTTATAAAACTTTTCACCAGTCCTGAACTAAGTTTTTAAGGGTGGCAAAAAGACTTTGAGTAGATATGACAGAAAAATGAGGAAATAATACAACTGATTATAAAATATGCTGGCATATATTTACATGTTTCCTAGACTGGCTGAAATTTAGAAAAACCTGATATTACCACTCAAGTATGTTCCATAAATTTGGATATTTTTTATTAGACTATTCTTCTGCTTGTAGGTCTGGTCTAAGATTTATATGGCTAGATCAAAAGATTATAATGAGAATCAGTTCACTTCCTGTTCTGAAATTAATCAGTAACATGGATTTGTGCAGGAATAAATACACAGATAAATTTAGGTCTCATGTACCAGTGGGGTGAAAAGTTTTGGAAATAGGGTCAATGATGTAGGTCTCCTGTTATTGCAAATAAAGACATAGTGAGAAAAATCTTTATATAAAACCCATATTTTAATCCAAGGTCTGGGCTTCTCAAGAATCATTGGCAATATTTTAAGAACAGCTGACAGTTTACTAAATACCAAAGCAATGTCAGAGCAGAAACGTATCGCTCCAACTATGAAGTCATCCATAGAGCCTACCAATTCATCACCCAAAGCAATCAAGACTAGCTTCAAGCCAAAGAAGGGGGATTGGCAATTGGCTGTTGTTAAAGTCAGAACATGGCCCCAGGAGCTCACTCATAATGCCTGAGAGAAATGTTTTCAGAGTCTTTAAACTCATAATAAGAAGAATAAAATTTATTAGTGTTTTAATTGATATCACATCATATCCAACAAAGCTACTTTAAGACCCCAGTATATCTTATATCCTATCTCGATCTGCTTTATTTCTTGTCTGAGGACAATATCCCCTTAATCATCTGCATTTCTTAGTCAAAACAGAAAGAAAAAAGTTATGGTAACCACATCTCAAAATATCTTCTCCTTCTTGTACTTTGTGACCACATACGATGTCATGAAAGGCAGAATTCAGTAAGAATTATATTGTACATTTTCTATGGTAGACTCTCTTCTTTACACACAAAAACATCCCAAATAGGAAGGTGTAATTTATCACTTTGAAGCAAATTCTAATTGGAAGTTTTAAATTACTCTTTTTTCCATTGAGAAAAGATTTACCTAGACTTTAGAAAGATTTAGAAGCAAGAAGCCACACACGCAAAAATGGAGTGCTGAAAATAAGGTACTTATGAGACAATTCTAAATGTATTTGCATTTGGTTTTGCAGTATTCAGTTGTGTTTTCATTTATTCTACTTAATAAGTCTCTCAATCCTTGGGAGGATTGAAGGCACTGTCATTCAGAAAACTTGAGCCACTGGATTAAGTGGCGATGAGATTTTTGAAGGAAAATATGGGATGAGAGCAGACTTCAAGCTGAGGGTTTGCTCCACAGCCCGGACCCCTAAGAGGCTGTGTTGGGTGCAGAAAAGTCCACTAGGCAGTTTGTCGAGGGAGCAGCCTCCCAAGCCGTCCACACAGCTGCGCATGCCCAGGACAGAAGCCTCAGCAACAGAAGTGTGGCATTTTTGTCCAGGTGTTTTACATATTATGTTTCAAATATCATTTGAACCAAGTGTTTTCCTTCTTTCTTTCCCGTCGGTGGGCTTTTCAGGTGTAGTTGTAATTACTGCGAACCATCAATTCACTGAACTATGCTCAGGAGTCAACAAGAACAAAGTCAGCAAACGCAGTGAGCACGCACATAGTCAAATAAGGGAGAGAGAAATGAGGAGTCCAGTACAACATTTTAATAGCATTATAAGAATTCATAGAAGGTAAATGCTGCTTCGTATTTAGAAACCCCAGCTTCTAATGAAATTAGCATTTGATGACATTTTCAATTCGCAGACACTGGGTACGAGGAAACTCAGGATTTTATAACAATACAGTTCCCTAAATAAGTATGCTCTATATTTAATTAAAGCTTTGTTTATTTGTTTGTTTCTAGGTCACAGTTATTTTCACTATAACACCCTTTGTCCCTTGAGAGAAATGAGATTATGCAATGTAATTCATAGAAGTCACAAAACAGAAAAAAAATTAACTTATAAACAATAGCAACCAGCTAATGCTATTTTAGTATTTAATACCAGTAATTCTGGGTAATGTGGCTTTTGAAGAGTAGCTACCAAGGTGGGTTTCATACTATAATTTAGCATTACTTAAGGGAGAACAAATCAAATTACGCACTTTTGAACAACGTGAAAAGTGTTTAATCCTCATTAATTTTTCTTTTTGTGATTTGCCTGAAAAATGTTCCTTTTCTTTGTTTAGCACATTTCTTTTCTTTAGAATTTATTTGTAAAATCTGGACTGTTGCAAGAGGAAACCCATTTTGGAGAATTAAAACGAACTTTTCTAAGCCATTGTTATTTACCTAATTCTTGTAAAAAACTTCGGGAAGACTCTTCTGCCTTGAGGGTGCCACTGCCTTGTTATAATGTATTCTCATAGCAGCATCTTTGGAAAATCAGCATTCTTAGGTTTTGAAGGTTAAATTAAAAACTAAATTTTTGAGTGATGGCTGTGTCCACATAAAATATCTTCAGAAAAATGTGAAGCATTTATACATTTATGAGTCATTGATTTCTTTCGTAATTTTTCATTATCTCGAAAGGGGCCTATAAACCACTTGGGGTTTTGTGTTTCAGAGGAGATTTGTTTCTAGGTTTTTGCTTGTCTTACCGAGGCATTGTGTTTTTCCCAGTTGTACTGAAATATAATTGACATGTACAACATTGTTTTAGTTTAAGGTGTACAACGTAATGATTTGATGTATGTATATATTGTGAAATGATTACCGCGATGATTTTAGTTAATATTCATCACCTCACATAATTGCACATTTTTCTTATATTAAGAACTTCTGTGATCTACTCTCTTAGCAGCTTGCAAATATGCAACACAGTATTGATAACTAAAATCACCATTCTGTCCATTACATCCCCAGAACTTATTTATCTTCAACCTGGAAGTTTGTACCTTTTGACCGCCTTCACTCATTCCCTATCCGCATCCCTGCCACCCTGGCCACCACCAATCTGTTCTTTGTTTCTGTGCATTCAATTTTTTTAGATTCCACATATGTGAGATCATATAGTATTTGTCTTTCTCTTTCTGACTTATTTCACTTGAAGCTTTTTAAAGTATTCTATAGTTTCACAATAAAAATGGATGAGCAATAATATTATATAGACATTGTTCCCCTTCACAAGAGCAATGATTCTCCCAGGCACCATGTGATGATTTTCAACTCTAGTGCTTGAGAAAGATGCTAACTTGGCTGCTCTCAAAATCATTATGTTAACTAAACTGGCTTGCCTTTTACATCTAGGGTGGGGACTTTTCTGGGTGCAAATTGTAAGGGTGAACATTCTCAACTCAGCAGAAGAGAAACCTTAGATTTAGGTAAAGGTAAGACAATGCATCCACAACGGCTTTCTGAAAACAATACGTTTTTGACAAGAAATATTGCAAAATGTGAACTCGTTACCTCAGATCTAATGAAAAGTCTGGCATACCTGGAGGTACTGTAGGTTCAGTTGCAAATCGCTGCAATAAAGCACATGCAGCGATGAGGCAAGCTGCAGGGATTTTTTGCTATCCCAGTGCATGTAAAAGCTATGTTAACACTATACTGTGGTCTAAATGTACAATAGCATATGTCTGAAAAAACAATGCACATACCTTAATTTAAAAATACTTTATTGCTAAAAATGCTAATCATTATCCGAGCCTTCAGTGGGTCATAGTCTTCTTGCAATAGTAACATCGAAGATCCATGATCACAGATCCCCATAACAAATAAAATATTATTGAAAAAGTTTGAAATACTGTGAGAATTTCGAAAATGTGACACTGAGACACGAAGTGAGCAGACTGATGTTGGAAAATGATGCCAATAAGACTTGCTCAACTCAGGGTTGCCACAAACCTTCAATTTGTTAAAAACAAAACCAAAAAACAAACATTGTCCGCTAAGTACAACAAAGAGAAGGTCAATAAAATGAGGTCTGCCTGTATTGACATTAGAGAGGTCTTTCAAATTTGTTTGCATCTTCTGTGAAGCAAAAAGCTTATACTTTTATAACAGGAATATTAGAAGATTATCTTGGTATCTTTTCTATTCATTCGACTAAAGGCCAGAACAGATTGTACTAGTCTGACCACAGAAACTCCAACTTCAGGATTAAAATCCTTGTAGGGGCTCACGAATAGTTTTGGGGAAAATGATCAGTTTCATCCTTCTCATGGCTAGTGAAGTTCTGATTATATGTGGGGCACTTTAAGTCCTCAGTACTTTACATAAATTAACCCATTTAATCTCATACCATCTTCTGAGTGGGTATTAGTATCACCCTCATTGTGCACATAGAAAAGTTGCGAAGAGCAAATAACGGCAGAAGCACATTTGTTCAGGATCAGCATCTTAAGTAAAGAGAAACAGGGGGACAGAGCCAGACGTATAAGCTCCTTTGTGGAAAACATGGCAAAGACACAGCTTATTAAGAACTGTAGGCAAAAGTTAGGGCAAAGCAACCAGGACAGAACCGTGACCAACTTGAAAATTACTGGTGTACTTAGTAGTAAAGTTGACTTTGAACTCAAAGATGCCTGGATTTAAATTCCAGTTCTAGTCTTCATTAGTTATATGGCCTTGAACAGAGCCCTAACCCTCGATTTCCTCGTATGTAAATCAGAGAATAAAATTACTGCTTCATATGTTAGTTGTGAGATTTAAATAAAATCAATTAATTAAATTAAATAGAATAATGCACATAAGGTGCTTAACATGTTCTGATGATCTTCTCTATACATTGCTCTGTATTTTTAGTTTTTTGATGTTGTATTTTCTTTATAGATTCTTTAATATCGGTTCCTAATTTCTAATAACATTCACTACTGCCAGATTCATACCCCAACATCATTATTTATTAGTATGACAATTCCTGGCTCAATGTTTCTCACATGACTGCAGTTTACTGTTGAAGATATCATGCTGGTGTTTTATCCTTTCTACATTTCATCATAACGTACTGCAAAAACACTCCAAATGGGGCTAAGTCTACTTAGCAGCATTAACTTTGTCAGTTACTGACTGTGTCTTTGAGCAAATCTCTTGAAGCCTACATTTTCCTCTCAGTAAAATGTGGTAATTATTTTGTCTGATCAACCTCACAGGTGTGATACAATGTTCAAAATAGATAACTCATTTGAAAACTCTTTAAAAGCTGAAAAGACCATTACAAATATTTGGTAGTAGTGGAAAAAAGAATGAACGTTGAAATCTAGTTCAAACCCCATTCAAATTCTAGCTCTGACCCTTATCAACCTTGTAGAGTTTAGAAGTCACTTACCCTCTTGGATCCTCAGTGTTTATAACTATAATTGTGAAGAATAATCTTGACTTTTCAAAGGAAAATCTTATGCCAAGTATTGTCTCTTAAAAAAAATTTTTGACATAAATATGTCTTATCAGTAAATCAAGTTGTCCCTCGGACTTAAAACATAGTTCTGTACGATTCTTATATGCTCCACTATGGTCAGCACAGCATACAGTAAATGCAAAACAAAAACAAAACTAAAAAGCAAAACAAAAACTGATAGAATAGTGATCATTATTCTCCAAACTTTTAGTCAGAACCTACCCTGATTCTAATAGATTGCTGATTCCAAAGGAAGGAAATTCAGTGGAGTCTTAAATAAAAATAAAAGGGGGATTCTTTTGTAGTCCATGACGATTTAATTATGTAGCACAACCATGAAAAATGAAATTTGTTTACCATGACATAATTTCACTGCATTCAAACTGTATAGAGAATGGATGACAGAAAGGTCCAGACAGCTGTCATCGGACCGGATGAGATGGGTTGGCTGCCAGCGGTGAAGGCCAGCAGCAAACACTGGCTTAGCTGTGGACTTCAGAGGAATCAAAAGAGCTCACAAGCTGGCCTGGTTTGAAGCAGGAAGGCCTTAGTTCATCACTTTAAATGAAGGAAACTCCAAGGATGCTGAATGCAAAATGCAGGGTCACAGAGGATGACGATAATGAAAGTAATATGACAGGCTTGAAGAGCAATGGCTTACAGTTGCCTATCAGAAAAACAGCTGAAGGTAAAATGTGTGAGAAATTATTTATTTTTTAAGCCAGCACATTAGTAAACCTATTGCAATTACTCAGATTTATATCAACTAGCAACAAGACTAAATTACAAAAGCAACTAAGAACTATAATTTCATAGATACGTTTTAATTTTATGCATCTTAGGAATTTTGTAACCGGAATCAAGTGCTGGATAATCAGTCTTCTGTTAGACTGTGCGGTTTGGTAGTGCTGTAGCTTATACCAATGAAGTGATCACTGAATATTCAGTGTGTGGAAGAGAGATACTCTCTATAAGGGTTTTTAGCACTCATTCTTCAAAAAAGATACACAGAAATAACTCAGATTCTTATGTCGCCCGTTTGTCGCATTTTTTTTTGTAAGCCTAATGCCTAAAGTCTCTGTCATCAAAACCTTATTATGTAGCTTCTAAGATTAAAAAAAGAAAATGTTACTTTAAGCAACTAAAGATAGAGTTGAGATTGACTGAGCTGTGTTGTTGAGAACATTTAAGAGAGTTTAGAATAAGGTTCAAATCCATTAACCCAGGCTGCTTGTCCTCTCTCCTAATTTCGAGCCATTCCCTCAACACGTTGCAGATTCCTCGGCCCTTCTCAGGTCCTGGGACACAGAGGCTCCTCCCCAGGTGATGACTTGGCTCATTTCCCTCCCTCTGTGTGCGATGCTGGCTCCCAGATCTTCACCTGACAGACACCGGCTCTAAGCCTTAGCTCCCCTGGTAGCTCTGCACAGGGAGCTTCCCAAACGACCCCGTCAGTCACTTACTAATCACATCACTTCCTTTTAGAATTCAGAGAACACTCAAGTCTATCAACTGCAAATTCATTCTCTTTAAATCCTTGTTTTGAGAAGATTAGAATATTTCCTCAAGTCTCAATTGGCAAAATCACTTAAGAAGCTTCGATTAAAAAAAAGTCACAATTTGCTTTGTTAAGGTGTGTGTGAACATGTGTCTGCATCAGAGACTTACTACTATCTTTCACTTCCTTTATGAACTAGCCTTGTCCGTATGCTGATATTTTAAAACCAATTTTAATATTAGGGGAAATATTAAAGAGGTCACCTTAGCTTAATGAAATCAGAAATTCATATTGTTGAACTTATCTCTGAAATTGCTCCAGAATTCTCATTATCCCCAAAGTTAAAAGACTTAACTAGAATACATGATGAGAATATTTTAAACACTTCAAAAAAAAATTTCAGTGTTTGACAGTATAGGCAAAATGTTTTGTTACATTCATTATTCTGTATGTAGTCTTTGTTACAGAGTACTATTAATAAACTCTTATAGAATTTTACTTTGTTATTGGCCTTTACTAGTACTTATTAAACAAAATTTAAATAAGGTTGGTAGAGTTATAAAGTGAAACTAAGTTCTCTGATTAATATTATAAAAAATGTAGCCCTAAGTTTTACCTAAAGTGCATTATAGTAGAATTTAGTATATAAAGATACGTTTCATTTGTTTTGTGACATTGATGATGATAATATCATTTAGATTCTATTTTTCAGTTATCTCATGATGATTACTGAGTCTATAAAACTATTTTTTGCCAGTTATTTTATGCAGCACCTTTTAGGAGACATGTAATTTGCTTAAAAGAAAGTCCTAAAATGTAATATGAAATTATACTGAATACTCCAGAGGAAATTTATAGAAAAACCAGGACACATAGAGGTATTTTATTATTTCACAAGAATAATTGAAAAAATATATGATTGGAAAACCAAAATGTCAGAAAAGGAATGAATCACTTAGTTATTATTTTTATCTTCACAGTTTTGAATGTCTCTTTTCCACAGAATATAGCCACAAGTGGTCCCTATAACAATTTGAATGGGACCCAGAGAAATTAAAATGGAAAATTAAAAGCATCGGAATTGGGAGGCAAATGGAACTTTAAGACAACTAGACATGTCAGAGGTAGTTATTCAGTAATTTTACCTGAATTATACTTCAGCTCTATTTACAACAAATTCAGCAAAACATACTTTTTGTGGGAGCTGACACCAAATTCTGTGAAAAAGTATAACCCTGAAACCAAATGAACCAGTTTCAAAATCAGTAGTGAAGTCTAGGACAAAGCTGATAATAGTTCAGGGCAAAAGCTCTCAAATGCCAGGAATGTTAACTAAGTCTTACATAATTAGACAATGACAGAACTGCTGAAAAATATTAGTAAATTGCCTTATTTTAAGAACTTGTGTTCTTTAAACTCACTAGACCTATTATTTTTTTACTTTTAAAAATGTGTAGCTTACCAAATTTAGGAAGTTACTGATTATATCAATTGTCCAAAAGAATGTGTGTGGAGCACACACGAGAACCAATAGAAATTTCTTTGGAAATGAATGAAATAATTCTCTGAGAACAGAGCTATGTAGATTTTGAAGTATTTTGGAAAAGGAAGAGTCTAGTCACCCCAAATCACAAGCTTCTTGAAGACAAAAGTTGTCTTTATTCACCTACTTCTTCCCAGTGCTTGACACACAATGCTGAACACATTTTTTAAATGTACGTTATTACTGAGACTCATGTACAGACTAATTTATAGGGAATAATTATACTTTAACCTGATGTACCACAAATATCTATTTAGAAGTTCCCATTAAATGTAGAGTGGCCAGGAATTGTGCTTTAATTTGGATAGAAAGCTGCCTATAAATTATAGATAATTGACTTTGCCACTTCAAAATCTCTTGAGCATTTCTTGGACTCATTCTGTTCTTGATCTGCAGCTGCATAAATTAAGACAATTTCAAATGCAAATGCACTCTTTCTGTCTTGTAATACTGACAGCCCAAACCATCCTCTTTCAGGAAACAGTATTTTATAATCACTGTCTCTAAAAATTCTGGTTTTGATTCACTCTCCAGATCCATGTATCCGTGTGTGCAGCACATGCTGTCATAAGCTTTTTGCATCAGTTAGAGGAAATATTTAATGACTGGTTTCCTATTAAATGGTAGAGATCATCAAGTTTCATGATGATAGTTCTCTCAAAGCAAAGAGGGCAGTCGTCTTTTCATTTTCTATTTATCCAAAGCCATTTCCCAAATTTATCAGTTTCCTATGAAGAGTCCAGCTCATCATCTGACTTTCTGATGAGCATTATTACCCCAGATTCAGTTCCTGCTATCTTTCTCTTTCTTCAGACTCATAGCTATAAAAGAATTAACACATTTTTGGAGTTGGTTATGCTGTGCTTATTGTTTTAATCATGCTGTTTTTCTAAAGAGTTATTTCTCTTAGATGTCTTACTTTTCTACTTCAAAGTTGAGTACTAATAACTAAGTTCTTGGCAGCATTTTGGCCAAAGACTGTGCAAATAGAGTAAGAAAAGGATGACTTAAGTGAGCAGACTGCTCTGGCAAAACAGAATCTTATTTTCATCAACATCTGTACCACATACAATGTGGTTTTAATTTGAAATGGGGAACTAACCGACATTGCCAAAGAACTCTGTACATTCGTGGTTATTTTATTTGGGCTAGAATGGTACACAGATTAAGATCCCAACTTTCTGCCAGAATACCACGATGAGTGCACTTTGTACTCTGCAAACTGATTTGGGGGTTCGGCAAATTGATTCATAAATAAAATTGGAAGTATCCAATGGGTCACCTGGAAATTATCTGCTTTTATGCAGTGTGTTTTTAAACATTCTGTGGGTCTTCTTCCATTTTAATTATATGTCTTCAGATATGGAGACGCTCTCAAAAATATTTTCAGTATTTCTAACTTGAATACACGTTACATGAGGATTTAACGAGTCTGTCATCCATTCAGCATGGAATAGAAATATGAAGAGTCCTTAGGTTACCTATAGGATGTCAATTAAACATTTGTCAGAATTGCCTACGAATTCTAACATAATTTTGGGTCTGACATATATATATTGTACATATGTCATACGCACATAAAGAGACTTCCTCCTGAGTTTTCCTGGTGTATGCCTAAAGTATGTCTTTACATCTTAATCCTAGTTCACCACACTTAACTTAGATCTTTAATAAAATTCTAGCATACTTGTACAAAACTTTATTAGTGATGCAAAGATGGAGGTTAATTACACTCATCATAAACAAAGCTCATTATAAGATACTTGGACAAGTTTTAGTTGCCTTCAGTTTAGGCATAGATTTATCATCAAGTCTTAGAGATATCTTGTTTGCCATCACTCTTTGCCACCAATATAAATCTATCTCATTTCACTTGAAAATTTTTCTTTGCAAATGATCCACTTCATGAAAAAATAAATCAATCAATTTTTGAAATTAAAATGTCTGCGATCTTCTAATTAGTAGGTATTACATACTTTGGATATATTCATGGCTCAGCAGTAAAGGAAATAGACTGCTTTACTATTGTATATCTTAACATGCTTCCTATTAATATGCCTACAGGTTTGGATTGGTCATGGAGGATCGCGTGAATCAATCATCATTAGCACAGACATTCATCTGGATTAAAAACATCTCTCCTTTTGTCTTCTGGATCTTAACCATCAGTGCAGAGTGAGTACGCATCCACATTCTCAGGGTTTGTTTTGCATTTGGAGATGCACTTACGTTGCAAGAGAATATACATAAATGAAGACTTGCTTCAACAATAATTCTGTTTCTGGGCCTGTTCTGAATTATCATTCTTACTCTTTATCCTCACATCCATTCAACCTTAAGGTTTTTGTGGTGCAGTCTTTGTTGATGTGTTGACAATGAGCTGGCTTCGCTCCCTCTCTGGCTGTTCCTTTGACATGGAATGTTCTCCAACTGGCGGCGTCCCCATGCCATTGCCCCTGCCTGCAATAGCATCACCCATGAGACTGTCCCTGGCTTGCTTTCCTGTCTCATTCAGTGCTCTGCTCAAATGTCACCTCCCCAGAAAGGTCCTCCCTGACCAACCCACCTACACTAGCGTGCACACTCCCAAATCAACATGTAGCCCTTACTCTGCTTCAGTTGGCTTGCTAGCATTTGTTTCTACTGGACAGTACACTGTATCATTGTTACTGTATTTATTGGTTATTACATTGTTACTGTAATTATTGGTTGATTGTCTGTCTCCTCTACTAAAATAGAAGTTCCATCAAGGAAGGTCTTTGTCTATTTTTTTCACTGTTTTATCCCCTGATCAAGAAGAGTGCCTGGCATATGAAGAACACTTAATTGTTTATGATTAAATGATTTACCCAGGACACTGAACTTCTTTATATCTCAGTGTATTTCTTTGTTGAGGGAGAATGTTGTACTTCATGGTCTTGGGTCTAAAATATATTTGTTTGCAATGATTATCGTAGATGCATAGATTATGTTGGGATTGGATCAGTGATATTTACCTGTATGTATCAACATTCTGTGCACCAAAATGTATTAGAACCTAGTGCCTTTTGACTCATTAACAATAAATGAAAATACTGAATACATATATAATACCAGCCTGTAACTCCTGGACTGGTAAACTATTAAAACTGCTGGTGGGCTCAGCGGTAGTAACCATGTAAATTTTTAAAGATGTGACATTTCACTCAAAATATCTGTAAGGGATATGTACTAGATTAATCATAGACTTTAATATTTTATTTCATACTGAAAGCTCTAATAGATGTATGCCAAAATATATTTCATTTCTAGGCTTATTTTTCCTAGGGGAAAGTAAATTGAGTCATCTAGGAATATTAGTTCTTTTAGAATTGAATCTATGATATAAAATGATGGAAAAAGAAAAAGTGCACTGCTGAATGATTGGTTCAAAATTTAAAATTCATCTTTACCTTTTACAGATTAATTTATCATAATGTTGAGTTCAAGTAAATAAAAATTTCATGAAAATAGTGATTTCTGGGATGGGATGTCTAGAAGTAATAAAGTCACAGGGTGATACATTTTTTCTTATAAAGAAAAATATTTATAAAGAATCTAACTTTCAATAGTTACCACTCTCATCAACCTTGGTGTCTATAAACATTTTAATAGCAACATATGAGTCAGAAGTTGTGCTCCAGTCCCTTCTGATGCTCCATTTTCCTCAGATGATTTTAATTTATCTGAACAAATGGTCAATAACTTAGAAAATTTTGTAAACGGCCTTGAAAGCAACAGCAGTGCACTCCTTAACTGCTGAGTGATTGGAGTTCTGTGTCGTGGTGCCAATCTAAGCCTCCTGATCTTGTGACTGAGTGATCACAAGCTGCTTCTCCTGACGACATGCCCACTAAGATATTCTCTGTGTGCACCTGAAAGAAAGTAACGTTTTCTCCACAACACGCAAGCAGGAGGGGCCCCAAGGAGCGACTGTATTGCAGACAAGCCAATAACCCTTGCAAGGACTGGATTAAAATTCTGACATCATGGTCTTATGTGCGAAAGTGCAGGTCACTACTAATCATTAATTTGTGGGGATGGTTACCTGTCAATCGGTCTCCAAAACCCACCTCACTACAGTAATGTTATGTCACTTCACTATTTCAGTAAGTATTCATCCCCATTTTAAGTGAAAATGTCATTCCATACATTTCTGATTCATTTTGCTACATAAATTTTATTCTTGCTTCAATGGCAATGATTTCAAAGAGGAACCAAAGACTAGAAATGCTCCTTTAAGAATCCTATCTTCTGCCTAAACTGGGACTAATTAATCAAAATAATAGTAATTCTCTATCTTGCAAAAAATTCTTAGGGAATTAGAATACAGAATCTTGGCATCAGATTCTTTACCCTTAATCCTTAGTTGAAATCATGTTTATCATTTTACTTTTAGCACTGTTCTCAATTATAGAGTTTATATTCTTAAGGACATTGAGATGCGTCAGAGTTCCTTGAGAAAAAAAAATGTTTCCTGTTTTGAATTATGCAAAGCAATCAACATGTTCCCATATTTGATGCATAAATTTATAATACTAAAATTCACAGGGAAATACTAAAACATGTTGGCTCATCACAGGTAACAAAAAAGACCCCTCCAAAATTAGGTTAGTAGTCTTACACTCAGTCCTTAAACCATGTGAAAAGAATATTACAATTTAGATTATACCCACATTTTATTTTCTATTTGAAGAAAAATAATAATCTCAGCATTACTAAATAACAAAATAATTCTAGCATGTATCTCAGTCTGTTAATTTTTAAATATTCTATTTACTAAAATATTTTATTTACTAAAAGCTTTTCCATATTTTGTAAACTAAAAACTTTTCTATGTTATTAAAATCTCTATTCAATATGAAACAGCCAGTGGTAGAGGACAATATTCTCAGCAAATATTAGTTACGGAGCAGATATTTGACTGCAGACAGTTCTGAGATTGCGAGGTAATTTGCAGAAGTCCTATTATTTCAAATGTAACTGTTTATACCAATGGATTTGTCCTGGGCTAGTCTCTTCCCCTGAACTGTTTCACTCTTGGGTGACTACCTGAAAACAGGAATTTGTCTTGGCTAAGATAGCATGTTGAATTTGTTCAGAATTTATGCAGCAGAGTGATCAATAGATTAAAGACAGGTAGGTGTAGCCAAGTGTTCACTGCCATTCCTCCTACATGCCATTGGACATAGAAAATTGGGGGCTGGGTCCTTGGAGAAAATGAGGCCCAGACATTTTTCCCATCATTAGTTTTAATTCATTGCCATTCCTATTACTATAAGCCTGGTACAAAGCTGGCCTTTAGTGAACATGCTCTCCTGGGAGCTTCCAAACATTTACGGCCAGAAGGCTTCAACCAGGCTCATAACAAAGGTGGTCCCCTAAGCCCCAACCTAGTCTAGACTCATCATACTCCAGGGAAGCCCAAGAATTCTGACAGATAAAAATCTATTAAAGTGAACTTAAAATATCTGTTCTGGCAATTATCCAGACTCATGAGTTTTTTAAAAAAAATGATGTTGCCCATTTATTGTTCAATTTGCCATACCCCATGGACAGGCAGAGACTGTTCTCAATTGGGCGTGGGAAGTGTGGGGAAATGAAAAATTACCATTATACTCTGAATGCAAAGTATTTTAAATAAATATTTTAATTCTATCGTTGGCATTTAAAAGTAGAAAGCATACAGTATGTTACAAATATCAAAATGTGAAAAATATGAACGTTACATAAGTAACAAATGTAAAAAAAGTATTTTCTTACCTTCCCTGAAAGTAAGAAAACTCTTCAGCATAGGAAAATATCAGTATCAAAACACAGCTTAGGTGTAAAAACAAGTTTTTACACAGTATTAAAAAAATGATTTACAAAATGACAGAAAGTAAGATGTTTTGAAATTTGACTTTATATAAATTATAAAAACTGGGTACTTGGGATAAATGTTAAATGGTTGAAAAATAAGTCCAATCATAGGCTTTCTTTAAGCAGATTCTTTAACATTTTAAAAGCATAGAACATTTTTTTCAATAAATAACTTTTAAAAGTGTCTCTGAGAAGTGCTGCTGGAATATCCTTCCACGGTAGGAGAGGGCAGTGTTCTGGGGACAACATGCAATCATTCCGTTCCTAGTGGAAGCCTGATGAAAGTCAGGAGACCATCACTGTTCACAATAAAGATTCAGGATTTGTAACAAAACTTGGTAAGAAAATTCTAAAGTGCTGAAAAAAATGACTTAATTTTAGTACCCACGGTCATGAAAAAACATATTCAAATATCCAGACATTTCTGAGCAACATCAACTATGAAATCTGTAACTCTGAGAAGGGTTAATACTTAGTCTTTCATTCAAGGATAGGAGGACTGTTTCTACACTTTACAAAGATTGGTTAAGCCTCAAGGATCTTGCAATGCAAAACATAATGGTGATGATACAATGGAAACAATACACAGACCCCACTGTGAAAGCACAAGTTCATTTCTGCAATGGCAACAGTATTAATCTGAAAAGTCACAAATCAAACATCGGTAAATAAGAAAAAACCTTAGCTGCATGCCACATGACTAGTTACAAAATACGATGCATGCAGGAAAATAAAGTCAACCAAGTACATTTAAATTAAAGAGTTGTTTTGAGTCTGTTTCAGCAGCATTGTGGTTATTATTTTTAAGTTCCCCTCCAACACCGGTCCATACTGGCCTGTTTTGCAAATGTGACCCACTCTAGTCGGCAACCTCACAATGGTTTGAGTGTTTCCTGCTTTTATGTTTTATAACAACGCCAGTACACGAAGTTCACACAGTTCACACGTACTGTTCTGCTTCCCCATCTTTGGGGGCTGGCTTAGTGGTCCCACTTTTGCCTTCTTCATTTGCTGCTGCTTTTTCTGGGAGAGATGCCAGATCTTTAAAAACATCTACATAATGGCCAAAGCCAGGGCCCCAGTTCAAAAGGTTGTCCCAGTTGAAATTCCCTGCTTGCTGCCCGAGCTTCAAGGGCAGTGTGTTGTCAGCAACCCCTGGGGCTGCTGCCTGTGGGCCCACAGGTCCTCCCTCAGCCCTGCGGCCATGGTATCTTCTGGGCTTCAGTCTGGCTCCGTAATTATCTTCATCATCTGCATCAGACTCATTGACTTGAGATAATTTGGGCATCCTGGAAGTATACACCATGGGCTTTTCCCTGTCATATTCCATTTCTGAGCAAGTGAAAGACTCATGCGAGTCACTATCCGACGAAGACTCTGGGGCTGGAATGCCATCCGCTGGGTTCCGCGTTCTGGACAGTGGCCTTCTGCAGTCCTCCTCTGAAGACGACCTTCCGTGATCTGCACTGCAGATACTCGGGTTTCGAGGGCGAGGGGTGTTTAGCCTCTCCACCTCTTCAATGGAGAGTCCTACTGGAGGAGAGGATTCCAGAGGAATCTGCCCGATCGGCTGCTTCAGGCGACTCCCAGGTCTAGAACCGTGCGACGCCATGGCCTGGGGACTCTTGCTTCTCCTTCCCAGCCTTGTGGCGTAGTTGAAAATGCCAGGTTGGCACGCGTCGCTGTGCATTTCCAAAGTATTCCCATCCCTCATCGGAAGATGCAACTCCCTGGCTGGGCTGTTCCGATAGAAGGTAGAGGACTTGGAGAAAGGGGCTGGACTGTGGCGCGACAGAGGGTTGGGGGTTGGGCAAGCCGAGTGGCTCAGGGAGCTGGACCTTAAACCTTGGCTGTAGGGAGGCTGGTAAGTCAAACTGCTTGCTCCCAACGGCATGGGGGATTGCCTGGCAAAGCCCAGAGGGCTGTGCCGCTGGATGGAAAATTTAGGGGTGTGGCTGCGGAACTGCTTGTAGTGCTGGACGATGTCGGCGTCGGAGGGGGCGATGCTGCTGGCGTTGTCGATGTCGTAGTGCTCAATCTCTTGCTCGGGTGAGGCCAGGGGGGCGCTGGGGATGGTTTCTGAGTTGTGCGGAAGGTCGGTCTCGTCGTAGATGAGGTAAGGGTTTTCCCTTTCAATGATATCTGGCTTCGGGTTCCCTTCCGGCTGCTTCCTCACAGTCATGTCCTCCCCATAGGGAGGGATGTTGTCTGGGTCATCAAAAGCAACATTCTCACTTCCCTTTTTCTTCTTTTCCTTGGGTTTCTTCTCTTCTTTGGGATTTTGGGCCTTCTTCCCCCGGCACTGATTACACAGGATCAAGCTCAGGACCAGGAGGGCCAGGACGGTGGCGCAGCTGCCCACGATGGCAGGCACCGCCCACAGAGGCAGGGAGATCTCCTCGGGGGCCTGACTCGGGACACAGACGTGCCCCCCGGGACTTCCAGCTTTGCACACCCTCCCCGGAGGACAGAAGACGCCAAGACAGGCCACCACCGTCTCACAGGTCCTCCCCGTGTGCGACTCGGGGCAGCTACAGGTGAAGCCGGAGTGCAGGCCTGGCTCACAGCTGCCCCCGTTCTGGCACGGGTGGGAGGCGCAGTCCCCGGGCGGCACGCACTTGTAGGCGTACCACTGATTGAGGCACAGCAGATCGCCCCAGCAGGGGTTGCTGGCACAGATGTTCGGGCCCCTGCAGCCGATCTTCACGGAGGGATCCGTCCTGGAGATGGAGGCCAAGCTGTGTCTCCCGCTGAAAGGAAGGCTTTCTCCGCCGTACAGCATAGAAGCAATGCAGCCATCAAACCCTGCAGGGGCAAGAAGGAGCGGTAAGGCGTTTCAGGGAAAACCAAAGGCTTAACAGGCCGCACTAATGGAACCTAGGAAAGAGAAGCTTCGCAGTCGCATCTGTAGAGTTTAGAAACCACACTCAGAGCCATCTTCCGGTTTAAAGGCAATATATCTGTGCCTCTTACAACATAAGTTAACAAGATGTGTAAGAGTTCCCCGACAAAAATGTGGAGTGGACTGCTGGGACCCCGCCCTGCCTGAAGATTTATTAATGACTCCAACAGGCTGGGTTTTCCTTTTAGCCCTTCTTTCATTTAATTATCCATTTGTTTTATTTTTATGGTCTCTACACCAAGAATTACATGCATAAAATAAAGTTTATTTTAAAAAATACTAAAAAATACTTCAAAAATTGGCCAATAGCTTCAACCATTAGATCATGCAGTCTCCATGCAGGGGCTACTGCTCTCAAGAAGTTGAACAAGGGCTCTTGAGGAGCAAAAGGAAAATCTGTTATAGTACCATGTTTGTGGGTCTCTCTAGGGGTGACAGAGAGTATACTCATGGCATTAATATTTCATCTCGTGGGGATGGCAGAGGTTAGAAAAGAAAAATTTAAAACAGCTCCTGAGAGGGTGATGATTTTAAAAAAAAAAGTTGAGAAAGACGTTAGACTCATATCTGTGTGCTAATATTGCTAATGTTCCAGTCACAAGCTCAAGAGTATATTTTGACACTAACAAAAGAGCATGATTTACACTGGCTTATTTTTTAACAACATCCAAATGAATTAGCATCCAGATTATAAAACTAGCTAAATACGTAAGACCTAATGATGACCCAGGCTTTAACTCTTATGCTTTGACTCCATTACTCTGCCATGCTTTCTTCAATTTCCCTCTTATTTGATGCATCATTCCACCCTAGTGACATTTCCATCCTCGATGCACTTTTTTTCCGTGAGCTTCTATGACATCTGCTTTCATTCCTACTCTTCTGGTTTTCTTTCTGTGACTTAGCCCACTTTCTGTCTCATTCTCTTCTAAACAACCACTGACTCTTAGAGTTACTGAAGGTTAAGGCCCTAGGCTTTCTTTTCACTATCGTCATGTTAGGTTATCACATCCGTGCCCAGTACTTAAGTTACCTGCTCCACACTGACAGCTCCTAACTATATATTTCCAACTGAAATCCACTCCTCATTTCTAGCCTATTGACCCAAAAGTCTTTCTCAAAGATGCTCCAAACCCAGGAAGTCCCAAACCAAAGTCCTGATGTTCCCCAGAGATGTGCTTCGTGTGGCACTGCTCTGCATTTCCTCTCCTAGTGGCACTGCCCTTCTCCTAGTTGAAAAGACAAAAACCTTCCTGAATTTTATCAAAATCTTCAACATTTTCATTGATTTTAATTCCCCAAATATTCTTCCCTATCCACTTTTCAGCTGCTCTGCCACTAAACTGGCCAAAACTCACACAATACCTTGCCTAGGTCACTGCAGTTTCTTCCCAGCTAATTTATGCAAGTCCCCTCTTGTCCTTCTGCAACGCACTCTCCACGGGGTAGCCTGAAAGATCTTTAATGTCCTGCATATCTAATTTTGATACTCCACTGATTAATTTTTCAGTAACTTCCCATTGTTCCAAGAATGAGATCAGAATTGCCACATGGTCTAGAAGAACCTTCATTCTCCAACTTCATCTTTTATCTGTGACGTTAGCCCCCAACATTTTGGGTTCTGTGATCTTGACTTTTCTATTTTTTCCTTTAGTTCCCATTGATATGACTTAATCTTTCATACTGTCCCATCCTCATCTTCATAGGTCAGATTTAAGTACAAATGTCAATTTCCAGAGACGTTTCCCTTTCTCACTTTGTTTTGCAATTTATTAGAATTTTAGATTCTTCCTTCACATCATTTATCAAAGGTTAAAATAATATATTTACTTGTGTAATGATTTGATTACTGTTTGTCTTCCTCACAGGACCATGTAGTCTATGAAAAGAGTGGCTATTTAGTCCACCATTGTTGTTCATGCTAAGTATATATAGGGCTCGGTAAGTATGTGTTGTGTGAATGAACAAATGGATAAGTAAATGAGTGAATGTCTAAATAAATATTTGGTGTACAAGGAAAGGATCAAAACACCATGGACTGAATTATGGACTTGGCAGAACAATGGCTAAAGAAACTGATGGCTGATAATTTATTACCAACTTTCTAAAGATATTTATGAGAGTCTTATAATGGATACTGTCGGATATCCAACTACTCTTGGAGGAGCAATCTTACCTTTCTTTCATGCCTCTACTCAACACAAGCATTTACCTGTTTGAGTATCTCGATGAGCCTGATTGGGTGGAATTCCTCCGAGAGATATAGTGAGCACATCGAGGCCACCAAAGTCCTGAGTAGGGTGGATGATATCTCTGGTATAAATTCTGTCGATGGACAATACTGTAGCTGTTCCATTTTTTCCAATTAAAAAAGTATGCCAGTGGCCATCTGCAACGTAGACATCAGGAATATTTCTCTCCACTTTCCCAGCAATTCCTGCATCTGACGTAAAATGCACTTTGCCATTCTTAATCTGTAAAACATTTAAAATAATGTATAATTAAACCGTGATATGCTTGAATAAAAATAAAAATGTAACGAATCCTTAAAACATTGATCAATTTAATGCAGAGAGAACAGTGGAGGTGTCTGGTTGTATTAGACTATATTTACCTATATTGCCTTTACCATTTTAGGTAGCACATGCCTTCACATTTAACAGATTCAAAGTTTTCTAAGTAATCTGACATTCATAACTAATTTTTCAAGATGTATAGAATTATTTTCCAGAACACAACTGCAGTAATAATAGGGCAAATACTCATTTTAAGATAGGTAAATTATATCTTTTTAGGATTACTTATATGTATTTTTGTATTTTATTATATTTTTAATTTTTATTGAAGTATAGTTGATTTGCAATGTTAGTTTCAAGTGTACATCAAAGTGATTCAGTTATACATATACATACCCATAGATATTTTCTTTTCAGACTCTTTTCCATTATATGTCATCACAAGAAATTGAATATAAGTCCCTGTGCTAAACAGTGGGTCCTAGTTATTTATCTATTTTATATAGAGTAACATGTGCCTGTTAAACCCCAACCCCTAATTTATCAGTTTGCAAGTTTAAAAAAATTATCCATTTAGTAAATGGCCCATAATTATCAGAAAATATTAAAGCTATCTCCAGAAAGAGAAATCAGTGCTTAACTATAAATGAAGCATAGTTGGAAAAGTAAAGATATAAATAAATTGTTGTACCTGTCATCTATTACATACTGGAATTTTAGAAAAAATCACTCTTATTGTTTATATCATTTATTAGGATGACAGCTATGATGAATAAAGGGTGAGTTCTTAATAATGAGGTGTCTGGGCAAGTCTTTACTTTGGCTGTCTTTTGAAATTTATCTAAGGGATATTTGGTTTCTCTTACTTTACCCAGTAGAACATTGGGTAACAGGATGCTCTTACTCCGGTTTCCAGCTACCAAGTTTCCAGTTTTCTAAGTAGACGCTTAGAAAATGAAATAATTTATAAGGCAGGATGAGAAGAGCATAATCCCATCACTGTTGCCAGGCAGAGCTGGTGCCTCAGCCGGGGGAGAAGGTGGTGCCACGTATCAGATGACAGGAGTGGAAGGATGGATCAGTTTATTTTGTTACCCAGATCAAATGTTATTTCTACATGCAACAAACACATCTGGTAGAACTAAAAATGAGTTCATTTTTACTTTGTGGAAAATATGCCTAACACATTTACATGCGTTATTCATAATGAAATATTTTATTAAAGCACTTTCTCCAGATAATATATTCCAGCACCGAACCCAGGGGGAAAAAATAGAAAATTGTGGTTAAGTGACAATAACATTTCATCAAGTGGGCAACGTCTCATGAAACACACAGTAGAAACAGCAACCCCTCTTTGGTTATAGCCAGAGTCCTTTTTGGAAAGAAGCCTTGGAAAGAGCCTTCTGCAAGCTCTCTGTTTCTCTCTTAATTGATCACACCACGTCATCCTTCCATTTGACCAGTTTCTGATGAAAGGGTCCTTGGAACATAACATGGAGGAGAATGAGTAAGGAAGTATGTTTCCATTACAGCATTCTGAACGTTTTCCTGCTCCCTAATATTCTACCTAACTCTTTCATCACTCCTAACTTTCAAAACATCATGCTCAGTTTTTGGTTTGGTTTTATTTATTCATGGAGGTATCTGTTCGTTTATATCTTTATGTTTGACTCCACAGAGCTCCGAATCATCCCAGTTCTGTACAGTATACCTCGCTTCACTTCGGAACAAAAACAAAGCACCAAAACAGAGGAACTGATGTGGAGCAGAAATAAAGCCCATCACCTGGCATTATTTCAGAACTCCAAATAAGGAGATCCTCAGTGTGCCACAAAAGCAGAGAGATTAGTGAGATGCTTTAAACATAGTGTCAAAGCAGGTGAACACAGAATGTTTTTCTTCTGCTCTTCACTCTGAAATTTTCTCTCCTTCTTTCTTTTTTTTTTTTTAAAGCCCAAGAAATTGCACATTCTTCTCTCTCCTCATATCTACTGCTACCGACTCCTAATACTCTCCCCTCTAACAATATGGAAGCCCATTACCCAACTCTCTTACTGATTTTCACAAAGTGTCTTCCCACTGCCTGCCTCGGTGTGTGTGTGTGTGTGTTTGTGAGTGAGAGACAGAGACAGAGACAGAGACTGACTAATTCAGAGTATGCAAAAAAAAAAAAAAAAAAAGAAGAAGAAGAAGGGAAAAAAAGAGAGAAGGCAACTGTCAGAAAGTGAGCCAAAAAAAAGAAAGAAGAAAACCAGGGGCCTTGGTCACTGATAAGATAATTGATAAGTAACAGTCCCTTTTCCCTAGCTTCCTGGGCTGGGTAAGCAGATCGTATTCCTGTCATCCAAGTAACTGCTTATACCAGCCACTCTCTTCCTGTCTATTCAGTTCTCCTTCATCACGATTGTCTTTTTTCAGAATCTATTTACTTCACTTACTAAATCCCTCAATCTCTGAAAAATTGCCTTTCAACATTTTCATACAAAAGAAATGTGAATTTTGGTCTGCGTTAGTCATTATTTTTATTCACCCAGAGTTTACCTTCCCTTCAGGAAAAAAAAAATCTCTCTAAGTTGCTACCCATGCAACACAATCTGGAGGAGTTGTCTGCTACTGTCCTGTTGGAAATGCAAGATTTTATGGTGACAGAAATGGATCCTGACATTCAGCTTCTTCCTTGAGGAAGAAAAATATTCTGTCTCCGATTTCTTCAACCACATTTTTCTTGTAACTCTTGGCTTAAAGAGATAACACACAGAAATATTTCATATGTCATTTAAATGGCACGAGGACTTGGAAGCAGCCTAACAGACAATGCACAGACCTCAGTGTCAAAGCCACTCAGTGCATATAAAAAGTGTTTCTGGTAGCCTACGAACGTCTACTTCTTTCTTCACTTCTTTACTGTCTTTGCTTCCAATACACTCCTGAGTGAAAACTGTACACACCAAGTAATAACATTATACAGTGACAGGTGCTTTGTTTTACAGTGACTTCATTAATTCTGGAATTGAGCTTTTTGCTTTAATAATGGAGGTAAAGTTATCACCTGAGGATGTTCCCCAACTGGATTAGGGCAGAGTGTCTCAACCTCAGCACTGCTGATCTTTCAGACTGATCGTTCTCTGTTGTGGGTGTTGTGCATGGCAAGATGTGTAGAGACATATCTGACCTCCACCCATTTGATGCTGGTAGCAGCCCCCCACCCCCCATGACAATAAAAGATTGCCAAACATCCCCCGAGAGGTAAAGTCACCCCCAGTTGGGAACGACTGAACTAGGGGACTGTTTTTTGTACTACTTAAAGTTAGGTACATGACACATAACTATCAGCTTAGATGGAGAGAAACATAATATAAGCTTGGATGGAGAGAAATTTTGAGAATTTAAGAGGCTGAAGTTTCAAGGTGAACGTCTGTTTTTATTTTTAGTATTTTAGGCGAACTGAGCCTAGTAATTTTCTATGTATTTTGCTTTTTTCTTTATGAACTAAGTTTTTAGTAATTTCCAAAATACTGATTTATAAGTGAAAATAATTCAGGGAATCTGGGTTTGTTTTCTTAAGAATTTGCTAAAAGTCAAATAAAGTTATCAGAATTATATGAAATGATATTAGTAAAAAACACTCAGTATAACTAAACTAATAAACTGATGGTCTGAGAGATGAAGTCTTATTTGTGGGAAAGAAAGCAGAATAATAATTTTAGAAATTGAGAAAGCTAAGAGCTGACAGAAAATGCACATGTAATGAAATTACTCATCAGTTTAGCATCTCATTTACAGCTGAGAAAAAAATGGGTAAAAGCTTAATGATAAATCAATCATGAAATAGAATGTTTCAAAAATATGTATTTAGAAATGATTTGGAGAAGTCAGCTGAAATTTTACTTACAATAAATTCCAAAGATATTTAATTTCACAGGATTTACCTGGGTAAATTGAATACATGTTCCAGAATAAAGCCAAAAAATTTCATTTTTTTTTTCTATTCTAGTCTTGCCAATGAATACATACATATCAGTATTTGGAATAATTCTTGGAAAAAAATATGTTTCTATTTCAAAGACATACTATCTTTTTATTTGCACTTTGTTTGAAAGTAGGGTGAAAATAACATAAATTTTTATCTGGCAAAATAAATTGGAACCAACTCTTTCTATGCTGGCCTACCTAGCAGTGGGCTCTACTCTAAACAAAAGTGTTTTGAAGCCAGACCATGCAGATCTTTGTTACTCTGGCCAATGCTTGAAGAATAGTTAAGATAGATGATATTGGAATAGTGCCCAGCATTAGTCGGAACTCTAATGGGTTGTAAAGAAAAGGACAGAAGTTGTGGGAGAAGTGATTTAAACCATGACACAGCAGGCGGTCTAATCCAATGAAGTCACCATTAGCTTTTATCTTACCTTCACAGTAGTGTAATTGCTGCTTTCTTGAATGTGGATTAAAATGCCATTCTCACTTCTTGTCCTGAATTTTACTTCCAGAGTGTTCACACCAAAAGGCTCCAACACAGCACCTCGTATGCTCTGTCTCAACAAATATTCCCTCTTCTCATTCTGACTCATGTGGTAGTCCAAGCGCCCTTTGCCTTCTAATGATAAGGCGGTGTCAGGAGTAACAGCTGGAAGCCAGCAAAGGAAGAGAAACGTGAACACAGCCAATAGGCATTTCTTAAAGAGTTTCCATGGTGACAAAAATTGTAAAAATTATATATATAAGAAAAAAGAACAGTGAAAATATTAAGGTTTTGGAATTAGTGTCCCCAATTTTCCTCTGAAAAAAATAATTTCTGCTTGTGAATCATTGCATAAGTTTATATCCATTTCAGAACCATGAAATGTAAAACATTTTAAGACACTCATTATTCATTTGGAAAATACTCATTACAATATTGGATACATGCTATATAAATTATGAGCACTTGAAGAGATAGCCACATGTTAAAAATACATAGCTGAAAAAATTGTTCATAAATTTCACTGTGTTTCTAAAATTAATTATATATGTTTTCATGGTTAAAATGATTTGTAATCATAAAGCCTTTAACAAGGAAAACTTGAACAAAGAAGTGTACAAATGTTTATATTTGTAAATGACTTTATTAGTAGTAATAATCTTGTAGAATTTAAATTGTCATGTATAATTATAATTTATCATAATCTGATAAAACGTTCACACTATTGAAGTATATAAGTAATAGACCTAAAGAAAAGACATAAAGAAAATATACTCAAGGGTCTTAGCATTGAATTGTACATTTTAAAAAGGTAAACTTTATAGTATGTGAATTATATCTCAGTTTTTTAAAGAGAATCACAAGCATTTCTCAAATGAATGACATTTTATTTTCCAAATATAATTGGGTTCCTACTTACTAAATACTCATTACTTTAAAAAAAATCATGTGACAATGTACTTTTCTATGTTTTGTTTATTTTCCTAAACACAATTGTACCTCTGCTACTAAGATCTTATTGATTATAGTATGTAAATTTAATCATAAATTTCTATTCATTCTCATACTATAATAGAATCAAATGATTCTTTAAAGAGTGGCCAGATAAGTGCAACGATTTAAGTTGTAACCGCTTACCTGAAAATAAGGCAATTTATATAAAAGAGACCCCATTAGGGTCAGTCAGTGGGATTTAAAGCTTCACAATAGAGAATGTGATGCTCTAATGCTGGCTTGAATATCATTAATGTCTTATGAACAATAGTTATTAGGATTTAGAAACAAACAACCAATAAAAGAATTTAAAAAGTAATATTTGAAACCAATTCCAATAATTGGAATTTAAAACTTAATTATCATCTTTAACTATAATAGCTTTTATTGCCACTGTATGATGCTTTGAACTCAGTGTTCACTGACTTGGTATTCTTACTTTTCAACCAAATACAACATGTTCAGCAGTGAAATATCCCCTAAAGGCAGCTAGTATTAAGCCAAAGCCTGAATATAGCCTCTGGCCTTGTTGCATCCCTATAGGTAAAACAACAATAACTAAATGATGTCTTTATAAAATGGAATCTAAGGACATCTTTAGTAAACAATTATAAAAGGGTTTCACTCTTCCTCAGGTTAAAAACATGAATTTAAAAAGGATTTTGTATTTGACCAATCATTGCCCCTTTAATATTTCCAATATTCAGAATCAAAATGTAATTCTTTTAATTCAGTTATATATTTAGGTGCATATACTTATACTTTATACGGTTACGATAATTTCCTGTGGACGCTGAAATGGCTTGCGTACATTTTTCACAGTATTTCCCAGTCAGTCCTTCTCTGCAGTGACACTGCTGCCATGACCAGTAATCTGTACACGTGCCACCGTGCTGGCAGGGACTGCGAGAGCAAGCGCCTTCGAGTCGAGGGCATCTGAAATCAAATTGGAATGAAGACACATAAAGCACAAAACCAGGTGGGGGAAATTTGTTAAAATTTGATACAAACTTTTATTAACCAGTTTAGTTTCATGCACTCAATTCTTTGCAACTCAAGTTACAACTATATTTGGAACATCTAATCAAAGTAGAAGTTATCCTGTAGCAGGTGCCTTGCCTTATTCATAAAGGAGAAGGTTAAACAAAATAACATCTTACACAATAAAAAAGCAGTGATTATTTCGTCTTTAAATTAATTTTTAGTTGAGTAAAACTTCTTGGTCAAATAAACACTTTGGTTCATGTGATCTCGGGGCCACGTGTACACATCTCCTCCACCAGACAGCTCATGCAGTTAATGAGTTTTGAATGTCTATGACATGCCAAGCGCTGTTCTAAGCATGGAGGTAAAGTGATGAAAAAAAATTCCATGGGATATTTCTTTTTCCTTGTGGAAGAGACAGAAGGAAACTCCAAAATTAGATAAATGTGTAGTAAGTTAGAAAGAAGGAAGTTCTGTGGGATAATTAAGGCAGAAAAGGGGCATTAGGAGTTTGGGGGTGTTGATGGATCTCTAGGTTAAGCAGTGAAGGGAGGGTCTGTTTTTCTGGAGTCCTAAACAAAGTGAAGGAGCAAAGTATATCTGATAGACAATCATTCCCAGCAGAGGAAAGAGCCAAGGGAGAAAGTCTCAAAGTGCAGGAACACCAAGTGGCCCAGTATAGTCAGAGCATTGTGGACAGGGAGAAGAGCAGGTAGATAATGGTGAGGAAGTCAAGGGCGCGAAAAGAACCGTCACGACTGCCTGGGACCTGACCGCAGGACCTCCATGTTTGCTGCCCATGCTGGACTTCTGCTGAGCACTCACTCTAAATAAAAGCATTGAATAGTTGCTGAGTTGCAGAAAGGAAAAAATAATGCTGAGAACTGGATTTTTTCTGGATTAAAGAAAACATACTTTTCTCTAGTAACAGATAAGATGTATTCTATAAAATACATGCTTCACATGAAGTATAACTTAAGTGAAAATTAATTTAAGAATATTCTTTTTAAGATGTCAGATATAGAAGCAGTGAACTATGCACATATACCGCTACTATAAACTTTCTAGAAAGTAATTTGGCAATACATATGAATTAGATCTTTATTTTTTGACCAACTTATTTTAAAGTGGAAAAATTCAGTCTTTAAGTACTAATTTTCAGTAACATAATAACAGCATATAGGAAAGTAAAGGCAAATGTCAAATTGTATTAAAATAATTAATTCACAAATATCAAGAAACATTCACAGCTTTGTAATCGTATCCCCAGAAATCTCAAGTATGAAAATAACATGAGCCAAGATTTTTATGAAAATATACTAATCGCAGGGTTACTGATATGTTAATAAATTTGGAAACAACTAAAGTGTATATTCAGTTAAAACAGGGCACATCCATATTATGGGATAATTGGCAGTTGTGAGTATGAATGTTAACCTAAGAGTGTTTGTCTCTGGGTAGTTCATTTATAGGTTACTTTATATTTTTCTGAATTTTAAAGACTTTCAGTATGAACAAGAATAATTTTTGAAATAAAATATATTATTTCCACAATTCCTAAGTCATTGCTGGGATTTTCAAATAGGAAAAAAAAGCCTTACAATTTGCAATTAATCAAATTATTACTTGTTAACAATATATTGAGTTTTGGGGAATATGTATATTTATACATAAAATAATTTTTTTTTCTTTTTGGGGGGAGGTAATTAGGTTTTTATTTCTTTATTTATTTTAATGGAAGTACTGGGGATTGAACCCAGGACCTTGTGCATGCTAGGCACACGCTCTACCACTGAGCCATACCTTCCCCCCTATATATAAAATGAATTAATTTCAAATAGTTTTTGTATATATTATTGTTAACACTTTTACATTACTATGTGCCAGGTTCCTTTCTATGGGATTTACTTATTTAACTCATACTCTTCACAAGCCTGTAAGGCAAATCCTATACATTCATATATGCATGCATCCATATATTTTCACAAATTACACAGCTAAAAATAAATAACTCAAATTCAAAACAGCATAAACATTTGGTATTTTTAAGGCTTTTGGCACAACAATTTCATCTTTTTGATGCTCGATTATCTATTTTTTAAAATAGTAAAAAAATAAGATTGCCTTACTGATCTAGGATGCCTTGTGCTGCTAAAGCTTGGCTGGGTTCCAGTGGCCTCCCATTGACAGCAAACTCCATTATACACCCGACAAAGTCGTGGCTTTCCACATGTCCTCTCCTTTGAAGGATTGGTTCTAGTGACCTGATACCTCCAACTGTGACTCGATTTGGCTGAACGTCAAGAGTCCTACATAAGAAAGGAAAGATAAGTATATTAGGACCAATAAAAGGGATTTCGGTAGAATGTTTAAGTTAAAGGGTGACTGCAGCCTTTTCTGGCATGTATTAAAGTGTGGTAAATTGAATGGAAAACATTACCTAATCAACGCATGTCCTCTAAACAGATACCTACAGGACTGTTACATTTTTCAGGGTATGAAAAATAGTAAAACGTATGGAAATGGTATCTTCAGTTAGTCACATGAGATGTATATAACAATGTCGAGTTTTCGAGAAGGTGCATACTATCAGAAAGAAAATAAAATGCAGTAGAAGTGACAACTCTAATATTAACATCAGATTACATTTTTCCTTCACTACAGAGATGATAAGAATGCCAATAAGTTGATTAAAGCCAATGGATAATGTGTCACTATTTATTTTTCTCTGTTTGTTACTATTTCTATTAAAATCACTCATGTTTTAGATGAGGTAATGTTGTATTTCAACTTCAGGTGCTACTGACAAATATTTGTCAGTAACTGTCACAAACAACTCTCAGAAAATACATTTAAAAGAGGTGAGATCCTTATCCTAACCTTCTTGCAGGACCCAGGTCAGATGCAACTATTTCATGAAGCTTTTCAAAGGGTAGAGGCTATGTTAATCTTTGTCTAGCTTTTCCCTCATCTTTACCACTTCATTTTACACCTTCTTTACAAATTTTGTAAACTAATTATTAACTTTTTATTTTACAGTATGAAAATCTCTTTGGAGACGATAAAATATGTTAAACTATATAATATTTAGCATAATAAAATTACGTTTAAAAGCATAAATTCCTTTTGAATGACAAGTAATAACAAAGATTAAAATAATACTTATACTTACCAGTCATCCGAAACTGCCACATTACTAACAGTGCAGTACCCTGGTTCTTGGTTCTCAGAACAAGAGTCCACAGTTAAGGAAGCTGCCTATAAAGCAAGAGAAAGAAATGTTCAGCTTGGGTTCAACTGTCACAATTGTCCTTTTCGCCAGCACGACCTCGGATTTATTTCTGTGTGGATATGACTTTAAAATTGCAATAACATTTTGATGTAGTATATTATAGTACAGTTATAATACAGTATCAAATTAGGGGTACGTACTTTCCTTCATATATTTAAAGCTAAAATTGTGAAATGATTACATGTAGGCAGTGGGAGAGGGCTTTTAAAATCTTCTCTAGCCTCCTTGTTTTACAGATGAAAGAATAAAAATGCCATTAACATCTCTGGGACAGCTTCCTGGGGTTCCAATCTTAAGAAAAATGTTTATTTTACTATCTAGCTATTTTAACAAATGAAAAGACACTAGATTTCTGATTTTCAGAAGTCTATTTCCAATAATATTTCAGTCTTATTCACAAAAAGATTTTGAAAGGACAATTTAAATATTATAGCAACCTATAATAGAAGATTGTAATTCTTGTATTAAAGTTTGAGATAATTTAAACAAATGAATTACTCTTTTAATTTATAAGAATCATAATAGCATAATATAGCATAGTTATGTATATTTGGAACACATTATTATATATTTCTATACAGTAAAAAACTCCTCAAAACCATTTAAATCACAACTAGCAGTAACAGTTTTTGCTTCCTAAGGGATACATATTCCCCTGAAACAAAAGCCTTCTGTTTAGGAGAACATATTAACATTCCATTTGATCAATAAACAAAGTCATCAAGTCATAGTCACAAGGCCCAATAACATGATAGAAATCAGGGCTCTCTATATTGGGTGAATGACCGGTGGGAAGGGCTTAAAACCAAGGTTGTTGCATGTCCACCTTACTCTGTGCTCTTTGATTCCCCTCCTTTGTTTCTCAAACTGCAGGGAAACTCTGCAAATGATAAAACTTTGGATATTTTAATGGGTGAAATTATAAAGTTGATATTCAGAGTGTAGTATTTCAGAACTTGGCCAGTAAATCACAGGAAGAGGCAGGACCCCAAATCCAGAGGCACAAAAGGACTGAGGGTTTTTCCCAATGCAGACAATAAAGGGTTGTACGTAAATTTACTTAATACCACAGGACAGGACTACTCCAACTTTGTCTATTTGTGGAGCAGAAATACAAATACTATGAAAGTATTAATTTATAACAATGGTAGTCATTTGAGGTTAATTTTAATAAAAGTAAAGCAAATGTAGGAAACATAGCATAGAGAGGTTAAGCAAGTTAACTAACATGACCTCTGACTTACATGCAAAAGTGTCAGGTTTTCTGTCTTCCTGAATCAGGTCGCTTTAATTATGTATGGAAATGATTTGTTTCCTTAGTATCACATTTTTATCAGTATTGCATATGATTTTGAGGGATTATCCATAAAAAATATGTTTAGGTGGGATACTTGTAAAGGTATATCTTAAATACCTTACACTTCAGAAATAATAAATAGGGTCAATTTATAGTTATTTCAAATGTTACTGGCTATATTTTAAAATATTTCTATAAATTAATTATTCCAACTGATTATAAACTCCATACAATAAACTCTCATAAGCTGTGTAATTTTTTTCTTGCCACTGTCTCAAGGAAATTATAATAAATACTAACATTTTTAGGAAACATTTACACTTCTAATTCTATGTTAAGACTTTCATGCCCTAGCTAGTTAACTCTTTCAACAGTTAATAATTTTTTCCAGCAATCTATAAAATTAAGTGGCATTCAATCTCAAAAGAGGTGTTAGGTTTTCATAATACAATGTATGCTTATGTTGACTATTCAATTTAAGCACAATTCCTTTCAGTTTATTTCTAAAACAAAATGTTAGCACATCTCTATGTATACTATGTAAAGTATCCTCCATGCTAGAGATCCCTAAAGCTATCACAAGCTAGACAGAGGATATTTTTGAATGCCTTAAATAGGAAAAAAAAAAACAACTCGCATAACAGTATCATATTTTGGTTAATGTTAATACTTAATATATTTTTCTTATTTTCTAAAAGCTTGGTACTACAACTCAAAGGAAAAAATACCTGAACGACAGTTTTAGTTGAATAATAGCTCATTCCATTTAATCTTCAGAGTTAAATGCATTGTCTTTTACTGTTGAATTTTTCTACCAGTACTGCTGTAAATTGAGATGTTTTTATCCTGTCTATGTGATGGTTCAGAGCTGAGAAGTTAATGATTTTGCCAGTTTCCAACAAAATCCTTTGAACTTTAGAAAACGACAGATTCAAAATCCAGTAGGGGCCTTATTTTAGGTGATTTCTGAAATAGTAAGATATTTTTTCCTCTGACTGAAGTAACAATGACAAGGGTATTTTTTTCCACTTCTAGGATTACTCAAAATCTGATGACTATGGTGACATATTACAAAATGAACCAAAATAACTTTTTTCTCTTTCCTGTTAGGCATGATGCCTCACAGGGCCTCTTTCTTTGTTCTCCCTCTTGCTCCTAAGCCTTTGTCTGATAAAATCAAATGCTCAGGAAGTTTAAGGGGATCTCGGAGGTCATCGGGTAAAATTCTCTATTCTTTGTAGGTCCATGGAGAACATGTTAGCAATACGGTTACCTTCCATATGCTTGGAGGGCTGGGGTGAGGTGGTACCTACTAACCCCCTTAGGTTCACCGGTCAGGGTTAGAAAACCATTATGGCCAACAGAAGCGCCAGTCTACATGTACATACCAGACTCCACATGTTTGTTCTACTTCTGTCAGGTTCAGTGTAACTGGGTACCTCAGTAATCAGGGATATTGGAATTTTCTAAATTCATGTTGTCCTGAAGATCTTCTGAGCACAAAACTCAGGCAGAAATGGGTGTAGTAACCTATCACTAATCTGAAAAATTATTATTCCCAAGATGTGTCTGTTATACCTCTACTAAGGTTCATTGAAGTCAGGGTGGCTTCGTAGTCACTACTCATAATTTAAACTTTACTGAGATTAAGCAAAACATTTGACTGTTTTTTACTTCAGAAGGCTGTACAAGGTCATGTTGTGGGCAGCTTGGGATGACTAACATTTATTAAGCACCTTTTTATGCAAAATATATGCAATTTTAGATATAATTTATATTTGCATTTGCAATAATACTAAAATGAGGAGATAATATCTTCACTTATAGACCAAATTTTGATTTTCTGCCCAATCCCTTTCCAATAAGCAAAACCATCTTGAATTACTATCAAATCAGGGCTCCAAATGAGTACTTTTCAGTAGATTTTTAATGGAGTATTTTTAGAATCTGAATATTCTAAATTAACAAGTACCATTAGTAAATTTTATTCTCATTTTGTTCTCATTTTCAGAATGTTGGGGGCAATTTTGTTAAGTAAACACTTTATAAATTAAATGTATTAGAAGAAATTACAGTTACTCAGAATATTAATACCAAGTTCATAAGGAAATGGAAGACAATATTTAATGAAAATAATTCATAAAAATAAATTTGCACTGCTTTTTCTGTTTTCTCCCCTCTCCCCTCATTCAAATAGCATACATTTAATAATCTGGTAGGGTCCTGAAAGCAGGACCATGGATGTAGTGATATCAGTTGATGAAATATCTGAACAGCTAACTCTGATCATGCCAACATAATTATTTGGTCACTTTAGAGTGAATCACTATTCTTTTTTTTCTCATAACTGGAAATAGTTCTGTATTTTAAAAGCTGCTTAGATCTTCTTTAATTTAATAAATTAGAGTGGAGGGGAGAAAAGGCCACTGTATCTGATGCCATTTCAACATGGATTTAAAATATTCCTGAAAACAAATGGAGAATTTTGTCCTTTCCCAAAGACTACTTGTTATCCATATTTGTCAGAAAAAAATTAATATTATAAGGTAGCTTCTGTCTTATGCCTTTATGAAATTGGTAATTATAGAGGACACAACATTTTTGCTTTTAAAATTAATTATGGATTACAGAAAAAAACAACAAAAATACGGAAAAAAGATTTTTAATATCGTTTCTGAAAGTTGCTTATATGTAGTCCAACAATAAAAAGTGTTCCCAAAATTTAGTGGCAAAAATACTTCCCTCATTTGATCAGTTTCAGAACTATATAATTACCACATTTTTCATATTTTTTTCTAGATTACCATAGAGCCCAGAGGTAAAAACTAATCCTTTAGATCCCAGGCTTCTTCCTTAAAAAAAAAAAAAAATTTCAAAGCATTTATTTTGTTCTTTTGACAAATTTTTCTTTTAATACTTGGTTTAATTATTTGGCCAATTCTATTCCTTTTCCAGGGTGAAATATAAATTTTAAGCAGCATGATTTTAACAGGTTGATATAAAAATCTAAAAATGTTTTAAAATAGTTTTTGTTACCATTTACTTTATCAAAAATCTTTGATAACTGTTGAAGATGGAGGGAACTATGGAGAGATAGTTGGGATAAATGAATGAATGAATGAATCAATCAGTCCTTTCATTCCATTACTCTATGTCAAATGTTTTCAAACATTAAGAAAAACTCATTTAATGAACACAAGTGCTAAATAAACATGCACCTTTCTTGTTATGACATGAGAGTCATATAATTAAATGATAATTCAATTCTGAGAATATCTTAGATGATCAAAAACCAATACTTCATCCCAACACAGTCTCATGCCATAGACCTCACAGGTCACAGTATATTGAAGTCCTGGTGTAATCAGGGTTATTACCCACTATATTGAAATATGTGGTAAGTATCATCTTTTATCAGTAATTTATTTGTAGAAAAGTTGTTCCCATTTGTTTTTACATTGTTTCTTCAACTTGGGCAGGGATATTTAGAAAAGCAAAGGAGCCATTTTAAGTACAAGCCTGGCATGTCCTTAAGAATGTATGAGAAATGTGTAAAGTGGAATCTTTATGCACTGGGATATTTTCTTTTCTTCTTTCCCTTTTATTTATTTATTTATTTATTTATTTATTTATTTATTTATTTATTTATTTATTTATTTATTCTTTGAGATGAGGTTTTTTTGAGATAAGCATAGTTGTCAGGAGCAAAAGACAAATGTTACCTGTTTGCTGCTGCTGTTCATCACAAAATTGGTCAGATAATGAATACACATAAATGAACTCAATTTGTACCACAATTCATGCTTTAACTTTTCCAATTTCCAGCCTGACTGACTGGATATACAACAATAAAACAACTGTTAATGTGGATTAAATGTCTTACCATTCCTGCTCTCCGAGCAATCACAGTGTGGAAATGACCATCTGACACCTTCTTCATGGTGGTGAGTTTATAGGTACCACTGCCTAAATTATAAGAGAATCTTAGTCTTTCCTCAGCAATTTCAAGGGCCAAAAACTCGGCACGGTCCCCTGTCTGGTTGTCATAGTTGTAAAGCAATAAAGCATGACTTTTAATAGTTGCAAATTTGACATAAATATAGTTGTTATTGGGGTCCAAGCTGGGAAATTCCATGTATGATAATTCCTCAAATCCGTAACTATTCAACTCGCAGTGTTTTCCAAAGACACCTGTAGATGGGAAAGTTGACAGGTTAACACATCACATTCAAGTGAAGTTTTATTAACGGACTTGAATTAAAACATTTTTCAGTTATAATAATGAATCAGGCTTTAAACAACTTTTCATTACTCTCCAAAGACTGTCATCTAAAGTTAATTGAAATAAAAAAGAACAATGATCTTTAAGGCATATAAGAAATGATAAACTGGTATAATTATTTTTCTTTGGCCAATGAGAAAACATATCTAACTGTGCTTCATTTTTAAAAAATTAGACTTAGTGGAATTGAGTAGGTCTGAAGAGCTTTCTTTCCTGGGAAATTTTCAAAATCAGTTTGTCAATCTTCTTTCAAGTTTAATATGCTGTGGTTTTCAACCACATTATTTCTTTCATAATATATAATTCTTAAAAACAATTTTAATTCAATTAAGGATGGTAAATTTTGTTTTGACCTAAAAAGAAAATCAGCCCCTGTACTTGTGGTATCTTCAAGAGTCGCAAAATTAGGGAAAAGGAATCAGTGCCTTTAGGAAGAAAATAACCGTTTTAAGTTTGTATCTCTATCTTGTTTTAGACCCTCTTAGGTATGATTTACAGCAGCCTACTTTGAAAATAGCTTTCTGTTTTTCTACAATCCGGCATTCCCTCTTGTTTGTGCTGGTTCTTTTTCAGACTTGAAAAATGAGTTTTATTGATGTTACGATGCTACGCCAAAATTCTTTTCCCACAAATATTAGTAGACTGTAGCAAATGATCGGAAAATTAACCCATGCCAATATATCATGACTCTTATTAACTTACAAAGGTTTCATTCCATAATTTTGGCTGTACATCTCATGTGAATGCATTAAATTTAGATTCAGGGAATTGTTCTGCTAGAAGAAACCGATGTCATCATTTTACAGAATATTTAGAACTTGTCCAAGGTCATAGAACCATGGGAGGCAGAGCCAAAATTTGAGGCCAGATCTACTGATTGTCTGGTTGTTTTGACTACATCACATTTTATATCCGAACGTTCTTTAAATTAAAATAGCCTAAAAGCAGCATGTGTAAAGGCTGAAATAATATTCATTATAAATGAGTAGGAAAATCAAATAATTTATTTTAATCATTTACTAAAGTTAAAGAAAATATTAAAAATATAGGAATTATATGTATTATGCATATCATATATATTATATGTCATATGTTTGTTTATATATCATAAATATATTGATCATATAATGTTTATATTTTATATATAATTCATATATATGATAAATTTTCAAGTTTATTTTTTGTTATATATATTATTTATATATACAGACAAAGTAAAGTTAAATAAAAAGGAAAAATAAAGCATACAAATAAAATAGATTATTAAAGAAACATTTTTACTGTGTGCTCCTTCAGGTCTCTTATGATTAAATTTTAATAAATCTACAAAAATGTGCTTCAAATTTGAGTATAAATAAATGTACAAAGTACATAGCTACTCAAAAGATGTTCTACATTTTATTTAAATTAATACTATATTTTTAAACATGATAACTTTTTATAGAATATATTATCTTTTTAAGGAATTTTGTTATTATTTCTAAACAAAGGTAAATTTTTGTCTTTGAAAAAAAAAATTAATGAGGATTTCAAAATTTCCTTCCAAAAGGAATGCCACAAAATGAATCTACATAAAGGTCAAGAGAATTTATTTAAATTACTTCAATAAGAAATATTTTTGTGTATATGAAGTTATACATGTATATAAAGTTATAACTATAAAGGTTCTCTTTATAAAATCTTAAGCACTTCATGTTTTTTCTAAAACATAACCAAAAAAAAAAATTTAAAACATTTTTAAGTCCAACCAGCAAATCTTTCACTGATGAGAAAATAAATAGTGCAAAAGTTTTCCCAGTTTCAAAATTACAATTAAGATGATCTTTGATACAACACATATTATACAAATAACCTCCAGTTATTTGTTTAAGGCATTCCATCTGCCATTTTTATTTGTTATGTTTCACCTATACTCAATTTGTGAAGCAAAATAGTTTATCCTTTTAGTTCTATCTCGCTGGTCTCATATCTGCATTGTTTCAAGGTTTTTTGTTCTGTTTTCTTTTATAAGGCTTCTGATCTCAACTAATGATGTCTATGTTTAAACAATGTTTTTTGTCTTCGCCACTGCAAGGAATGGGGAGAAAATGTGCACTGCTTGCTACATGTGATCTGTCTCTATTTTAATTTACGTTATTGTTCTAGTCTCCTTCCCCTGAGGATTTCTGGTATGGTGAGGAGAAGGTTCCTTTGGACACCAAAAAACTTTCAGCCAACAGGCAATGTCCGTTGTATCAGTTACACTGTAGCAACAATGTGTTCCTATTTGTTATCAGCTATCTCAAATCCTCACATGCACAACTGGAATGCAATGGAATCTTGAAAAATGTAAAAACATTCATTCAGTCATTTGAAAATAATTTTTCTACTTTTACCTCCAATCTCCTTATCTTTCCATCCAAAACACAAGTTAAACCATGAAACTTGATTGTGGTTATCTGTAGTAAGCAGCACCCTTTCGGATTATAAGAGATCATGGAAAGAAAGAAATTTTAGGAGATCTAACATTGTGGTTATTTTGACCTTGATGATCTTTACTGCTTCAGGGGCATTGTTAGTGAGAATCTCAAAGAAGTTTAAAAAAAAAAAAAAAAAAAAAAGAGAGGCACTGTGAATATCATCCTGAAATGAAAATAAAATTGTGTTCTAGTCACTATATCATTTTGGGGTAGTTTTGTTTTGTTTTCATTGTTTGGCTTTAGACAAAGCCCTCGATCTTTGGGCCTCAGAACCACTGCTAAAATGCATAGCTCACAACTAGGTATTTTTATATTCTGTTTCTCTTTATCATTCTTTTATAGAGTCATGGAATTACTTGAAAATGAGTTAAAATTACATTTACTGGTTACTAGAAACCTCCGATTCCTTTCTAAGTTCTATTCTCTACTATATATTGAGATTCACTTTTCAGGTGCATTGTAGCACTCTAATAAATATGTCCAAGGAAGGACTAGGAAAATATCCTTCTCTCCTGCTAATGGAGAAAGACAGGTCTCTAACTACTGCAGGACTCTGAAGATGAACACTATATTGTGGAGTGAAGCAGCCTTTAACTAAATGGAATAATCACTGCCCTATGAAACAAACCAAGTTAAAAGGAAAGCTTCCTGCAAAGCTGTTCTCCTAGTTCTTGGCTGTCTCAGTACCAGGTAACATTTGGGTGAGACCTGGAAGGAATCTTTTAAGTTCATTTCATTATGGTGAATAAATATGTATGTATACAAAAAAAACCCTCTTAATTTTCTTCCTCAAAAGAACACATTATTCTGAATGTTAATTAGTTACATGATACTATCTACAAAAAAGTCACGAAAACTGCATGTCAAGTTACAAAATCCTTCTAATAGAAGTGGTTGAATTACTGTAAAAAGTAAATGTAAAAAAAACCAAAAGCAAAACAGAACAAAAACAGTTGCACTATTCTTAAAGAGTTTTAGTACACAGTGACATCAAATAGCCCTGAAAGGATTTTCATTTGATAAGTTCTAGGCTAATAACATCAAATTCAATTATCTTGGTTGACTATTTTTCTAGGAATGATCGAAGCAATATATTCAATGGAATTTCCATAATTAACTTAAAAAATATTAAACCTTTAGATTTTAGTTTGCTAACTGCCTGTGTAAAACCACTAACATTTTTCTTATTCACTCTTGGACACAACAAAACAGAATTGCTAAACTGTGCACCAGAACAGGTTGATATTTTACATCAATGACTAAGTTATACTCACCAAATGGACAATGGCAATAGTAAGACTCTACACCACTTTGGCAAGAACCACCATTAAAGCAGGGGTTACATTCACAGTAATTGACTGAAGATTCACACATTTTCCCTGAAAAGTATCAAACTCATTAAAAAATATCTTACACATAAATATATTAACACCATTACTGTATAACCATATGTAAAAATCTATCATGTGAGACCCTATCTTTGGAGAAAAGAAATATAAGAACACTTTAGTTGACACAAAGAAACTGGAATATTATATCAGACTTCAAAGTCTTGTTTAGTTGTCCTATTGTAAAGATGTACATTATAATATTTAGGAAGTAATTTACATAATCATCTTGGAAGGAACTCCTGTTTTCAGAGAAATCACAAATGGTGAACATATTTCAATGTTTTCACTGAATTTATTTTCTCTTGTCAATGCCACTTCATTTTTCATATATGATAACTGGAGAGTTGAAACTTTTACAGTATAATTTCACTGTAGAGATTTCCTTGACTCAGACTTTTCAAAGGCAAGAATTAATTGCATTTAGCTTACTTGTCAAATTACAATCCTTGCACCCTCAAGAAATATTCCTTGACTTATATATATACCTGCTGTAAAGCAGAATATAAAAATAAAAAGCACATCATACACATTTTCAAATACTTACTAAGATTTATTCTTTGCTACAGATTATGCATGCTTTTTTTTTCTGAAACAATAATACTAACCAGCACATTTTTCAGTGTCTAAAGACTTCTCAAACATTATCTTGTTAATTGAATCAATTATTATTGACTGAATGCCTATTATGGGCCAGGAATGCTAGAAGATGAAGTTGTGACCATCAAAAAAGCAGACAAGTATCTTAACATAGTGTTTCCATTTTAGTGGGGGAAACTGATCCATGCAACAGGAAATATTCACATTTCACAGATGGAGAAGAAGAGGGCCCTGGGGGGAAATCTCTTGCCTAAGAAATTATAAAATTATAGTACAGATCATTGTAGGTCAGCTCTGATAATTCAGGCTTCATTCAGACAGCTATGTCATAATCACTGAGTAGGCAAAATTTAGGGTATAAGGCCAGTCCCATCTGTGTTCTGTTACTGCGGTAGTCTATGGTTTTTTTTTTCATGCAAATGTAAATTTGTTCTAATACCACTGTTCTATAACTTTAAATTATTGTAATAATTTAACACATTTGTTAGAGTAGTTTTTAGTTTTCCAATTTGAAGAAATGAGATGTTTCTTAATTTCTTAATAAATTTCTTTATTTCTTATGAAATTAAGTAGTAGAGAAATTTTTTAAAGTTCTTAATTTCCATTCATTGGCAAAAAGGAGAGTTTATTTCTGTAAAGCTATTTCCTACTTCGCAGCATGACAGCACTAATGCCTTCATTAAATGTCTCATGACATTTTATATGCACAATTAGACATTGTTGTGCATAGGTAATCTATTTCATCATAATAACTATGCTTAAAACACAATCAAAGTTTTTGTTTAATTTAGTTCTGCTTTTGTGGCTTGATTTTGTAGCCACAGTTGTTCTGATTTGAAATCATAAGTGAGTCAGCTTTCATGACATTGCTAACTGAACACAATTTTCTACATCATGGGGTCATAAACACATTTTTTCTTTTATAAATAAAACCGGGAACCTACTTTCAAGGCAAAACAGTAAAAATTCAGAATACCCTTCCATGCTAAGGGGAAATAACGAAAATAAACAAGTTACTAATTTAGAGGCACAGGAATTCGGCTTTAAGTATGGTGGCAATGTGTCACACTGGAGAAACAGGCAGGGAGAAATTTATTCTGAGCCTGTACAAGCCGTCACACCAGAGAGATGCTGTGTCGTAGGAGGACTCACTTCTCTGATATTTCCTAACTGGATTTGTGACAGATTGTTCTATAGAAGTGTATTTTTATTTTCTTAATACAATATCAGTATCACTCAGTAGAGAATCAAATAAGACCTATTGGCTGTACTATTGATTATTTATTTGCTATCAGGAAAGTCACAGCCCATTCATTCCATTTTCTTCCCACTGTAAGATTATTCATAATTTTCACATGTGTTCCTGGACTAAGTAAGGTTTTATTTTCTTCCTTTCCTTTCTTTTTTGAAAATTTCTTTTAGAGTTTGTTAAAAGTAGAATATATTAAGTACATAGATTAATATACTTTGCAGGTGTGGTCAGTATAACCTTCATATTGTGAAAACCTGTACATGGGTTACAAAATCACAAACTTCACCTCCTGAACTGTAAATGGGGAACAAAGGCTAATCAATTTAGGGGGCGTGGTCAGGTACACTTAAATATTTGGACATAGGCACTCTCCGAGAAAAATCTATGAGTATAAAAACCCAAATCATTGATCCCATCAGTCTCAACTATACACTTTTTTGAATCCTGTTGGGAAAGACCACCTTAACATCTTGGTTTGAACAACAACAAAAGAAATTTAGATTTTTAAAAACAAATTTATATAAATTAGCTATCTTATTTACCTCTTACCAAATAAGATTTTAACACAGACATCTGAGTTTAATTCAAATATATACTATAGGCTATTTCAGGTAGTCCCAATTAAGAGGTGGAAAGAAACCCCCAAAATTAATAAAACTTACTCATGTATTAAAATATATACCAACTATAAATAGAAGCAGCTACAAACTGAGAACACAGTAGTTTGAAAGTGAATTTCTTTCAAAAGCTAAAATAAATTATCAATAGAGATTGATTCTTTGAGTATACAACAATATAAATACTGGTAGGAGAAAAAAATTCAACTCTTCATTTGACATGTTACTTTAAGCCAGAGTTTCATTTTCTTATTTGGCAAAAATATAAGAAATGACTTTTCTAGGAGTTATATAAATGAATTTATTGTTGAGTTTGAATAAAATAGTCTTATTTGTTGGTGTTAGAGTATGTAAATTGTCCACCATTCAAAAATTTAGTTTGAGTACTCCATTTAACGAGTAACATATTTATTTTACAATTAGTAAATTTTAAAGAGGTTGCCATACTAGAGTCAAAGACAGTTTTAAAACTCAATGTTGCAATTTGAATTATTATTAAGAGAACTTTTTTCTTTTGTGTGAGGGAAAGAGGTCATAATTTTAGTTAGAATCAAAAGAAAGCCTTTAAATGCACATTTCTATGGTTTGGACAGTTTATGCTCTATTACCCAATTAGAAGTCAGCAAAAAATTCTGTATTGTTCTGTGCACAACTATCTACTGAAATTTGAGCATCAGTGGCATGATGATTATCAGAGAATGTAGCAGTTTGAATCACTCTAACATGCTTCTGGTAAAAACCATCTGATGTGTTGGAGCACCGTGAAACAAAATTTTGGATCATTAACTTAATTAATGCTGCAAGTCAGTTCACAATATTTGTAGTGCCTTGAGGCTTGGAAGTATGCTGACAGGGCTTGCACAAAGAAAGGCATTTATGTCTCTTGAACTCAAGGAGCCTTTTTCTATTAAGTGATGTTAACTGTCAGAGCAGAGGTTTAGAAGAATAAACTGATCTCATTGCTTTGACATTCATCAATTAATTGTGCTGGTATGCATTATTTATTAGAGATAGACAGAGATGTGCTTCAGGAAGTGTAAGCTCTTAGCACATGGAGAATGGGAATTGTTGAAGAGGAAAATGAATGCATAATAGGAGGACAAAGTATCTACAGACTTTCCAAGATTCCAGTTTAAACCTGCAGGAGAAATTTAGCACGTGTCGTCATGTTCTGGGGCAGAAGGTGTGATGAAGTGTTGAACATAAATTGGGTCTGATGTGATCATCTATGGTCTTTTCAACAAAGATAGATATTCAAGTTTCACTTGTTCCAATAGCACATTTTAATGCTGGATTATGTAGAGTCAAGCTAAATTTATTCTTACCTGTTAAATTTAGCCACCCTATGGGGATATGATGATTTTGGATATCCTATAGTTCACATAGGCTTCAATTTAATGAAGTCAGATATGTATTAGATTACCACAAGTATTATTTTTGTATCTTGTATTTACTTGCAGAGAAGAAGGAAGTCTATGAGGAACTAACAAAGTCCACCTTATATATAAATTGATTATTTCATTAACAAATATAATTCCACAATATATGTATGCTATTTAACTGGACATTGATGCTTATAAGCTTTTTTAAAATTATTTTAGCAGAAAGTAATGTTTTTTGCTTGATTTGTAAATAGTTTCTATTATTGTGAAAGGCACTATGAAGATAGCTCATCTAAATATCTTGATAGAATAGCATTGTGGTTTTTTAAATGGAAATCAAGCAAAAATATTATGTAAATATTATGTCTGAATAAGGGATGCTACTAATAAGGAAAAAAATTGTTTTACTTCCTATTTTAAAGCATGAACAATCTCAGTGAAACTACAAATGATTATGTATAATGACACACATTATATCCTCAATAAGTTTACAAATACATGCTACAGAAATAAGCGTTTAAGCTGCTAGACACCTGCTATTCATGCTTTAAAAAGTTAATGTATCATGTAAGGTAAACCGTGTTAATCCAATCTTGGAAATAAAATCAAAACAAGAATTGAGCCCTTTATCCTCTCTTGAATAGTCTTCTGTATTTCACAGAAATTTTCATTTCATATCTAGTCACTAAAGTTTGTTTATTCTTTGGTTTCCTGGTCACATGATCACTGACAACGTTAATACATGACTGCTGTGAGTTTAGAAGAATGACTCTCAGTCACTACTCCCATCTTCGTGAAAGCAAACGTTTGCCAAGTTTCTGGGTGGAATTACTATGCACAACCTGTAAATAACTTCACAGGCCTGGAAACAAAATTCCTATTTATACTGTCAAGTGACATAAAAGTGATGAATGGACAAATCTCATCCTCTCCTGAAATAGCAGGACTTACTAGAGAGCAGAGGAAAACTTCTCCATGTGGGAATAAATCCCTGACTTCACTCCAAATACCACACCTAAAATGCATCCAGATGTGTGAAAGGGAATAGGAAAGGTTAAAGGGACTTTGAACTAATTCAGTCATGAGAGACCCAGATTTAGAAATAAGTTCCATATACATGCTGCCCTTTACAGCACCATTCATTCTGCGGAAGGGCACAATGCCGGATACGCAGCGAACAGAAAAGCTGGGGGCAGGAAGACAAATGCTGGGTGGTTACTGACTGTAACTATGCTTTCTAATTAATATTCTGTCAAATGCAAGAAACTTTCATTTGTACAGGAAAAGAGATACTAGATTTGTAATTATTAGGCTGGTGTTTTCCTCCAGGACTCCCTGAACTTCTGAGGCACAAAGGATATGAAAGATACTTTCTTTTGATTTACTGGGGCATATTGACAGTTGATGTAGTTTTTATACTATTAAGTTTTGTGAAAATCTAGAAATTAATTTTTCACATGTTCTAGACTGTCTTAAAATTTATTCATCTATTCTAATGTACCCTATATATAGCTAATCAACGCTCCATTTAGTGATGGAAAATTAAATTACAGGAATGTTTTCTCAACCCTGAAACATGAAGTTATTGTAACTGAAAATGAAGTCTCCCTAATTTTTTTTTCAATTTCTTTTTGGTTCTTTTTCTAGGAACTAAGAAAAACTGATCCAAAAAACAAGTTATACAAACAAATTTGCTTACTCTAAATCAGTTATTAAATAAAAATATTCTTATTACATATTTATTATGTGAGTCTATCATCACAAACTTGAAAGTAAATAGTTAAAAAATATGAGGAATATGGTGGCAGTATGATAATATGCATATCATTTATTTTTTATTGTGGTCATTAGGTAATTTTCATTTTTATACTTGGATCCTTACAGGATGGTCTCCAGAAAAAAAATCCCTGTTCAGCTAATACTTAATCATTTCTTGTGAAGGATTCTTAGGATAAAGCCTCTCAACTTGCATCAATTCATAAACACTTACTCTTCTAATCTTTAGCACAATTTCAAAATGCACATGAAATACTCAGTTTTGTGTGTGAGAGAGAGAGAGAGGGAGAGAGGGAGGGAGGGAGAGAGGGGGACACTGGCTGAGATTGATCTTAAGCAAAAAGTTCAGAAAAATCTCACTGCTCCCATTTGTCATGCCACAGACTTTAAAAAGCATTGAAAACAATGTAGAGAAAGTCCACAAAAGGAAATAGCATATGAAAATAAAGTGCTTTGAAATAATTCTGATGATCAAAAAAATTTTTAATATATAGAAGAAGGCTTTGAAGAAGGCTTCACTAAAGAACTAGTACTTAATGTGAACAGAAGTAAAATCTAGCTAGAATGAATGTTTAAAAATTTATTCTGTGAGGCACACGTGTTCTTAAGTGTGAATTTGGTCTTAGAGCCTATCAGTTCAGATAGGTTTCTTAAGATGTTTTGGTGCATTAACTCCAACTTCCTGAATCAGGTTATCTGGTAAAGATTAGCTGGAAAACAGTAACTCAAAATGATCCTTCAGGGATTACCTTTCCAATGAACATTAAACATATACAGACATTTAAACAATATATTCCTAATTTAGTGTATGAATTAATAATTTCTCACTATGATTTTTGTTATGCTGTATTCTGTAAAACAAAACAAAGAAACGAAACTATCAGACTTTAATTATCTGCTAGCTTTAGAGGGTGGACTATGTGTATAGATTGGAAACAAAGAACTACATGAATTAAAAACTGTAAGATATGTATGAATTATTCAATTTTATATTTGTTTACATCATTCCTGATCAATTGGGTATGTCCAACTATGCAGACAGAGACTACAGTCAGTTCTGAGGAGATGATGAACCAGGCTCCCTGCCTTCAGACTATCCTACAAAGCTACAGTAATCAAAGACAGTATGATACTGGAACAAAAATAGATACATAGATCAATGGAACAGGATAGAAAGCCTAGAAATAAACTCAGTCAATATGATCACATAATCTATGACAAAGGAGGCAAGAATCTCCAATGGAGAAAAGATAATTTCTTCAGTAACTGGTGCTGGGAAAACTGGACAGCTACACATGAAAGAATGAAATTAGAACATCCTCTAACACCATATACAAAAATAAACTCAAAATGGATCAAAGACCTAAATGTAAGACCAGACAGCATAAAACTGGAGGAAAACATAAGCAGAACACTCTTTGACATAAATTGCAGCAGTATTTTGTAGAACCAAATAATGGAATGGAAATAAAAACAAAAATAAACAAGTGGGACCTAATAGAAATAAAAACAAAAATAATCAAATGGGACCTAATTAAACTTAAAAGCTTTTGCACCGCAAAGGAAACCATGAACAAAACAAAAAGACAACCTACGCAATGGGAGAAAATATTTTCAAATGATAGACCAACAAGGGATTAATTTCCAAAATTTACAAACAGTTCATACAGCTTAATATCAAAAAACAAACAACTCAATCAAAAAATGGGCAGAAGACCTAAATCGACATTTCTCCAAAGAAGACATCCAGATGGCCAACAGGCACATGAAAAGATGCTTAACATCCCTAATTATTAGAGAATTGCAAGTCAAAACTACAATGAATTATCCGCACACACCAGTCAGAATGGCCATCATTTAAAAAGTCTACAAATAATAAATGCTGGAGAGGCTGTTGAGGAAAAGGAAGCCTCCTACGCTGCTGGTGGGACTGTAAATTGGTGCAGTCGCTATGGAGAACAATATGGAGGTTTCTTAAAAATCTAAAAATAGAGTTAATATATGATCCAGCCATCCCATTCCTGGGCATATATCCTAAGAAAACTATAATTTGAAAAGATACATTCACCTCAATGTTCATAGCAGCACTATTTATAATAGCTAAGACATGGAAGCAACCTAAATGTCTGTTAGCAGATGACTGGATAAAGAAGAGGTGTACACACACACACACACACACACACACACACACACACACACACACACACAGTGGACTATTACTCAGCCATAAAGAAAGAATGAAATAATGCCATTTGCAGCAACATGGATGGACCTAGTGATTATCATTCTAAGTGAGTTAGAGAAAGACTAAAATCCTATGATATCACTTATATGTGGAATCTAAAAAATGATATAAATGGACTTATTAACAAAACAGAAACAGACTCACAGGCATAGACAACAAAATTATGGTTATCAAAGAGTAAGCAGGAGAGGGATGAATTAGGAGTAGTACAGGATTAATATATATACACTACTGTATACAAAATAGATAACCAACAAGGACCTACTCAAGATCTTTAATAACCTATAATGGAATAGAATCTGAAAAAGAATAGGTATGTATGTACGTATAACTGAATCACTTCACTGTACACCTGAAACCAACACAACAGTGTAAATCAACTACACTTCACTTAAAGAAAAAGAGTATCTTTCTATGTCAGATAGTCTCTGTTGACACTCAGTGCCATTCCTTTCCTTGTGTATTGCAGGGCCTGGAAGTCAGAAAACTCTTCTCTTTCCAGATCCCTTTGCAGCAGGACTGAGGTGTAGGTTCTGCCTGTGGGTGAGAGGTGAATGACAGCTGAAAGGTGAGACCAAAGCAGGGACTGTTCTCCCGGGAACCACTCACGGCAGCTCTGCAGGTGGACAAGGGGTTTCTGGAAATATCTGCAATGTCCTTATTGCTGAGGTTACTGGTGAATTTTCCTGTCCTTTTCCCTTAGCCAGTTTGCAGATTTTGTAAGCTATTTGTTTGTATTAAATACCCTCCTACCTCAAAGACCTCAAGCAATTTCAGTCCCTGACTGGTCTTGGACCAGTACTTTTCTCATAGGCTTTCTGTGAGGATTAAGTAGAATAATGGATAGAAAACTCTTAGAAGACAATACTCTCTAGCAAGTCCAGATTGAAGTGTGGTGAAGTGTGACATGCATCGGAAAGAGCAGAGGCTCCGGAGTAAAGTTCATAGTCAGAACTCAGATCACATTCTGCACCATTTTGGAGGCAAGTCATTTAACCTCCAGTCCCTTTAAGACCCAATTTGTTTGGTCTTTCCATGGGAATAATAAAAGTATCCATTTAATAGATCTGTGAGAGGAACTAAATAAACAACTAAATGAATAATAATGTCTGTGATGCAAAGAGGTTTAAGCAGTGTTTTAAATAGCCACTTGATAAATGTTATTCATATTTCATGATGAAAGAAGGGCATTCCTTAAAGTTTCAACTGCTACATTTAGAAAAGGATGCAGTGCATGTTTAAATCAAATGAAACAAATAAAAAAACGAACTAGAAAGAAGTGATGGGAAAGGGCTGGTTCTGTGCCCAGGCATGAAATAAGCAGCATCGATGCTGAGATCAGCGTATGGCGCCTCGCTCAGACTCGCAACACTTTCCTCGTATCCTATCTGCTACCCAAAGCATTCACACTTCCTTCATTCTAGGACTGAGCATAAACTCACTCGAAGTATTTATTGTGTGAATGAGTATATTATACTAAAACAGGACAAATAAAGCATCTTTATTGTCGAATTTCCAGCAGAGGAAGTAATTCTGGGGAGGTGGGGGGATTGGGAAAGAGTGAGAAGGGTTTTCTAGAAATCCTGAAATCATAACACACATGAAACGTGTGCTGTTATTCATGATGCTCAGAGTACAACTCTGGTAAGACCTCGTGCCACTGAGGCTTCTTGTCTTTTTAGAGATTCTATGGCATGACTGTTACTACCTCTGTTACTACTAACGCTCCTATTAATGCTAATGATTAGCATTGCTACTTGTTGCAAGTTGGACGCTGCTAGGTGTATTACAAACATTGTCTTTCTCTTTATAACAACCCTAAAAGGTAAGTAACTATGATTATTCCCTTTTTACAGATGGGGGAATTGAAGATCAGCAAGATTAGGTGACTTCCCAAAACCTATAGCTAAATCAGGTCCTGTCAAATCCCTTGATTCTTGCCATACGCATGCTTACTGTCCCTTTTCTTCACTTATACTTCAAGGACATTATTTTATTAGAAGACAAAGCTTGCCGTGATCTGCTTTAGCTTATTCAAATTTGTTTTATATCACCATAGACCAATTCAATTCTCAAAAATATATGTAAGTAAACACATGATGGGTAACTTGTTAAAATATGATATTCAAACATATTTTCTTTAAACATTCTTTTAAAATAGCATTCTGCAAAACATCTACAAAATTTAAAAAAAATTTTATCCTAGTTTTACCTATTTCACTACACTTTAAATTGTGTTTATAAACACCACAGAGCAATCCAATGTAATATATATTCTAAAAATGTACAGTGTGCAAATTACAGGAGAGAAACTTTCTCTCCTTCAACTTATCAACAGCATAAGTTTATACACTTTTGAAGGTGCACCAACCATCAATCAGCTAATAAGTAGGTGATGGGTAGATAGAGAGATAGATATTAGAGATAGGAACAGATAGAGATATACATACATTATGTCCTGTCAGGATGCCAAAGACTAGTCAAATAATTTTGATCTATATGTTTAATTCTGCTTCTAAAATGTCAAGGTAGCCACTCTTCCTTCTGAGTGAGACAGACTGTATTCTGCCTACAGAATGTATATCTCCTAACCCTCTGGCCTCTCTCTCTCTTGCCCTTGGAGACGGCTCGCACTCTGTCTATGGATTGTGTATCTCCCTGAGTAAACTTGCTATTACTTTAAATAAATAAATAAATAAATAAATAAATAAATAAATAAATAAATAAATAAAGTCCAAATAAATTGTGGCTCAGTTTTGCTCTGAGTTACCTGAGAAATTAGCCTTGACGCTTTCTACCCAACTACTAGAAATAACAAGGCACTTTAATCTAATCTAAATGACAACTTTTGCCACATTCTGTTCACAGTGTGGATCAAATTTCAACAATCATAATGACAATTATGACCAAAATCATAAAAATGATGGTGCTAAAATGAAGGGATTAACAGTAATAATTGTTAACGGTTAATTTAGGACATAAAATGGTCTGGATCTTATGCTTAAAATATACTATGTCCTTCAACTTGAGATCACTTTTTTGAAGTATGACGCTCTCTGTGCTCTCATACAAGACTCTTAGCAGAGGGACTACGAGCTGACACTCCGGCACGAACTGTGTCGCTTACATCCTGAGTCTGCAACAAATCAGCTGGATCACTTTAGAAAACTGACTCAACTTCCCTCTACGTCAGCTTCCTTGTCTGTAAAAACTGGAAAATCATTATCCCTACCTTACAGGTTTCTTGTAAGAAGTAAGTGAAGTAAATATGGACAAAGCACGTAGAACAGAGTTTGGCTAGTAATAAATGCTTACAGTATTTGCTATGATTATGCCTATTCCTAGGAAAACTCATTGAAAAATGACAAAGTTCATGACTTTCCATGATACTTGATATGGCTAAAGTCTTGGTGGGAAAAAAAAAAAAGAAGCCAAACATTGTCATACCTGTGTATCCAGTTTTGCAAACACAATTGAAGCTTCCTGGAAAGTTCTGGCAGACAGCGCCGTTCTTGCAGGGACTGGGCAGGCACTCGTTGATATCTCTCTCACAGGCCCGGCCAGTGAAGCCATCTGGGCAGCTGCACGAAAATCCTCCCACCAAATTGTGACAGGTCCCCCCATTGTGGCAAGGGGATGGGAGGCACTCGTCTATATCTATTTCACACCAGCTGCCGGCATAGCCTGGCAGACACTTGCATAAGAAAGGCTGCAAAGGTTCATTTGCCACGATGATGACTGGAAGGCTCTCGTGGCTCTTCGATTTGGAGCTCACGGCCAATCTCCTTACACAGCTCCCCCCATTCAGACAGGGGCCGTGAGCGCACGAGTCGTGATCCACAGATTCTACCTTTACTCCACTCTGCCGGAGGAGGATCTCTCTGATGCTTTCAAAGAAGGTGGCTACACCACTGGGATTCACGTACTGATTATGGTTCCGCTTCACAGCTGCCAAGAGAAACGTTCTGTTGTTCCCTTCGTAGGCACCATAGAGTTGCACGGCCGTCCCGAGGCCGGTCAGCTGTGAGCTGGAGATGCGCAAGAAATGAAGGTAGTGGTTCGTCAAGAAGTCCTTGACTGTTGGTACTCCGAGACGCAGTAGGATGCTGTTATCCACTGTCGCGTTGGAAAATCCAGCAAAGAAAACTCGGATGTTGCTCGTGACGGCGCTGTGAACGCCATCATTGCTGAGGACTGTCAGATCAAACGTGCCGTCTGTGGACCTCGGCTGGGAATTCAGGTCGCAAGTGCCCCTTGGAATACTGAAGAGGCTTGTAACTCCCGAAGTCAGGGAGCAGTGGAAGGTGTCTAACACGTCGGGATCCTGTGGCTTCACAGAACCTAAAATCCCACCAGGAAACAAGTTGCCATAATAATTAACAAATATCTCCACTGTCCGAGACTGCGAAGGGTTGTCGTTTTGGTCTATGACAGTGATGTGCACGGTTCCCGTGGAAGACATCTGAGGAACGCCAGAATCCCGAGTAACCACAGACAGGTAGAAGTCTGCAATCTGCTCTCTGTCAATCTCTCTGGTTGTGCTCAGAACTCCAGCAGTGGTCAAACTGAAATAATTGGTAGCAGGACCCGTGCTCAGCAAGTAATAGGTAAAGGGGCCTTGATTTGGAGGGAGATCGGGATCACTGGACTGTAGGGTCATCACCAGAGTTCCTGGGCGTTTGTTTTCCATCACTTCTCCCTCATTTATGGTCAACATAGGCCCGTTATCATTTATATCTTCCAGGGTAACCAATAAGGAGGCACTTCCTGTAGCTGAGGGGGTCCCTGAATCCACAGCCAAAACCGTGAGATTGTAGATGGGTAGGGTTTCTCGATCTAATTCTGCAGTCACGGTGATCTGTCCTGTCTGGGGGTTAATGGAAAAGGCACCATTTTCATTCCCTGATCCGATGAAGTAAGAAAACCTACTCCAGCTGGGAACAGAGTCTGAGTCAAAGGCACTGACAAAGGTCACATGAGTTCCCGTAGGGACCCCTTCACTGATCTGAACGCTGTAGGTGTTTAGGCTAAAAACAGGTGGGTCGTTGGCATCAAGCACGGTGACATTTACAGTGACCTCATCTATGTCTGCACCCCTGATGCTGCCAAAATTCTTGGCCAGTACCTTCAACGATACCCTTTCTTCTTTTTCTCTATCCAGAAGTCCAGAAACATAAATTTGTCCAGTCTTCTTGTTGATCTGAAAACCCTTCTTTCTACTGTTTCCAAAAATCAAATAATGTACCTCCCCATCAGTGCCCAAATCACGATCACTGGCAAACACTTCTCCAACGATAGTACCTTTGGGAGCTGCTTCTGAGATTTCAAAATAGTAAAGTTTGGAAACAAAACGAGGCACGTATTCATTTGTCCCTTTTAATTGTATGTTAACAGTGGCAAAACTGCACCTTTCTTCATCGGGGACATTGAAAGCTTTCACTGTAAGGTGGTAGCTCTGCTTGGTTTCAAAATCCAAGAAGCCTTGAGTGGTGAGGACGCCTGTGTTGGGGTCAATGACAAAGAGGTCACTGTCAGAGGACTGTACAGTATATGCAATCACGGCGTTGGTTCCAGAGTCAGCATCCGTTGCATTTAGGTGGATAACTGTTGTCCCACTTGGGGCATTTTCCAGAACAGTGGGGAAATATTCATCAGGGAGGAATACTGGAGAATTGTCATTCACATCAACCACATTTACAGTGACACTGCAGTAACCAGTCCTTGCAACCCATCCTCCATCTGTAGCACTGATAGTCATTTCATGTTTCTGGCATAGCTCATAATCAAGAGCTTTGGCAAGTGTTAATATACCCGTGGAGGAATTGATCGCAAAGATGCCTTCTTCATTTCCTGAGGAAATACTGTACCTAATCAAGCCATTCATAGCCGTGTCTCTGTCTCTTGCAGAGACGGTTCTGACAATGGACCCGACACTGTGGCTTTCAGGGATAGTTGTGCTCATGTGGCTTTGAGAGAATTCAGGCGTGTGGTAGTTTTCCTCAGTGACAATTATTTGAACGGTTGCTTGGGATGAAAGTGGAGGGTTTCCTTTATCCTTTGCAGTGACAGTGATCAAAAAGTTTTGATTCAAGTCAGATATCAGGGAAGATGCTACTGAAATCCACCCTGTATTATTGTCCAACTTAAATTTTCCCAAGTGATTTTCATCAGAAATGAAATACTCCACTTCGGAATTCAGTCCAAAATCTTTATCATCTACTGCAGTGACTTTGATTAATTTCGTACCAACTTTAACATTTTTGGTGACTGGAGTGAAATATTTAGTTGTAAGAAACTGTGGTGCATTGTCATTACTGTCCACCGTGTTGATGGTGACCGTTGTCTCGCTAAGTAATGAAGGATTACCTCGATCTGAAGATGTCACTATAAAACTATGTCTGTTGATGTTCACATTACTGAAGCCACTGACGTTTTGGTATTTTAAGACCTGCTTATTGAAAATCTCTCCTGTGGTGGCATTAATCCTGAAGTACTCTGACTGTGATTTTATGAAATAAAACACTTGTCCATTCGATCCTTCATCAGGATCCATGGCAGATACCTGAGTCACTTTGGAGCCAATTTCAGTAAGTTCAGGGCAGTCTAAATAATAGGACGGCCTGCTAAATCTTGGGGCATTGTCATTGACATCTGTGACAAATATCGTGACATCTGTACTTACGGTCCACCCAGAATCGTGCGCAGAAACTCGGATTCTGTAACGGTCTGTATCTTCTCTATTTAAAGGTCTACTAATGACAATATCCCCAGTGTTGGGATTAATTGTGAACGGAAGACTTGTGTCCATTATAGAGTATCTGCTAATTGCATTTACACCAATGTCTTCATCAGAAGTTGTCACACGTGTGACTGTGTAGCCTAACGGGGAATTTTCAGGAACATGGGCACTGAATATTTGAGAAAACCTAGGAGCATTATCATTTTCATCTAAAATGTTAATGATGACCTTTACTGAGGTACTCTGAGAAGGGGAACCTTTGTCTGAGGACTTTATGGTAAGGACATATTGAGATATTTTTTCCCTGTCTAAAGGTCGAATGCTTCTAATTTCACCAGTGGCATGATTGATACTGAAACTATGTTCTGTGTTGCCATTAACAATTTCATAGTCTAGCTGTCCATTGGGTCCACTGTCCTTGTCCATTGCAGAAACAGTAAGTATTTTTCGAGGAGACAGGTTTTCCAGTATTTCAGATACAAATGGATCTTCCTTAAAAACTGGAGAATTATCATTGACATCTAACACTGTTATGTCAAGTTTCTCATAAGAGGAGAAAGGTGGGAAACCTCCATCTCTGGCCTCTATCCATACAATGTATTTTTGTATGTTTTCAAAATCCAGAGGTCGACTGATGGACACCTGCCCTGTTAACTGATCAATTTGGAAAGTGCTGCCAAGATTCCCACTTGCAATATAATAGGACAAAGGCTCTCCTCTCAAGGAGGACCCCGTAATGGTCGTGACAAGAGTGCCTACTGGTTGGTTTTCAGGAAACATGAAAGTCTGTTCTTTGGCTCTGACTTTTGGGAAATCTGCTTTGTTCACAAAACGCACAGTCACTGTTGTAGAATCTGTCTTTGGAAACGAGCCACTGTCTTTCACATGTACAGAAAATGTTACTTCAGAGGCTCCATTTAGTGGTCCAGCTGCCATAATAGCTCCTCTCAGTGGGTCAATGTGAAATTTTTCAGAGTTTCTACCCGAAAGAGAATAATGTAGTTCAGAATTGGGCCCAATATCAGCATCCGTGACTGTAACCGCAAAGACAAAGGAACCTGTAAAAGAGGCAGTTTCCAATTATAATCACATGGAACCAGATAAAGCACTTGGTAGTAAGTGAAAACACTGTATTAAAGCCGTATATAAAACACTACATGGCTACCTGATATAGCTTTATTTTCTCATGATTACTAGGGGAGAACAGTATCTCCCAGATTGTCTCTGAAATTCCCAAGTCAAGTCTATTTAGCAAGTCTTCAGGGACTGACCTGCCATTATCTCACTAAACCCCACACAGTCTACTGAATTTAATATTTTTCAGTACACCTTTGAGAGAAACACAGGGAAGAGCAATGGCTAATCATTTCGAATTATAGTTCCCAGGAGAAAAATCTGTACATAACTGACAACAAACACAGTAACACGTGAGTTCTGCAAAGAACTATGTTTCTGCCCAATGAAAAAAAGATAATTGCTCCATTATGTCTTAAAATAGTGTTGAATTACCTTTTATGTAAGCATGTCAACAAAAATAATATGTTTTAAAAATTACTGTTGATTCCTTGTACTAATTGTTTTTATAGCAAAACTCTTTTATCTGTTAGATATTACCATATGGAGATAAAGTGTGTGTGTGTGTGTGTGTGTGTGTGTATACACATACATATATATATGTGTATATATATATATATATATATATATACAATTATAAACTAGTAAGTAATAAGAACTGAGAAAGAATGGACTCAATTAGGATTCCAAAACTTAGTGTTTGGGATGAGGGCCAATGGAATAGATTGTAGTTGCCATAGGACCCATTTTTGATATATTTATTCAGAAACCTTTCCCAAACCTGCACTCCTACCCCTACAGAAAGTTTGTGATACAAGTGAGATGTCTTTCAGTGAAAAAAAAAAAAGTTAGTGGTTCTGATTAATTATAGTACATCTAATGAGGAAAAAATGCTAAAACCTTATTTAATTGTACAGGAGATGCTCTATTGCATCACCACACATCAGATGTCATTAGAATCATTGCAACTGAAGACCTTATGACTGTGATATTGGCATTTCTTTTGATAGAAAGTTGGCATGAAAATGTATGGATTTTATACTTTCAGTTGGTATCAATTAGATCTCCTGAAGTGAATAGAAGATCAAAGATCACTAGAGGAGAAATCTTGGATCCACTCTTTTCTAATTAAAGATATTTTAAAGCAAGGAAAATTGAATTAATTGTGCCTTTCATTTGTATATTCTCCTGTTTGAAAATTCATTTCAGGAATTACCAACGATAGATGATCCATGCAGTTCTTATGAAGGTAGGCCATTCTTTGCGAACAAGCAAATAAAACTAAACTAAATTTAAAAGAGATGCAGAAAGATAAATGCATATTGTCAATATGAAAATGATTCATTAACATCTCCATACACTTACTAACAGAAAAAGACTACACCCATCAAAACCAGAATAAAATAGTATTTATAGTAATAATTAATTAGAATGATTCCTTCAGTGAGCCTTTTGAAAATCTATCTATGAAGTGTTAAATAAAATATTCATTTTCCACCAACAAATATTCTTGAATGCTTTTTACCTCACAGACAATGTTTCAGGTGCTAGCGTAGGGCATGAAAAAAGAAATAATGCCCCTCCTACTGGGGAACACAAATTACATTTCAGCACAGAACCCTCCTTGACTATGACGTGAAATCCATTTTAATATTTAGCAATATTCAAGTAAAATTAAGAAACAGCACTGGGAAAGATGTAGCAATTACAAAATCTTAAACACAATTGGTCTGGGAAGAAAGAATTAATGTAAAAGATTCAATGTTCTTTCAATTTCTTTAGGCAAGAATTGGGTTTTATAGGATTTGCAAACTTAGGTTTTATCAGAAATGTACATGTAAACGTAACAAAAATGCAATGATAGAAAATCTCCAATCTATGTTTTTTATTTATCTATGAGACCTCGGAGAAGGTCTAGTTACCTGGAGGAGTAGGAGATGGGATGTGCGTGACATATGGGTGATGCTGAAATCTTGGCGGGTTGTCATTGACATCGGTCACAGTGACGAGCACACTGGTGGAGCTGGAAAGAGGCTCTGGAGACCCAGCATCACTGGAGACGACGACCAACGTGTAATTCTCTTTTGCTTCCCTGTCTAGCAATGCACTGGTGATGATCTGTCCTGTGGATGGGTTGATGGTGAACTGAGAATTTCCACCAATGATCCTATAACTAAAACAGAGAGCAGACATGGGTATATTTCTTCCAGGTTTAATGCTGTAACATCTATTCACTATGATTTAAAACCTTGGGCAGAAATGTCAAGGAAAACATTACAAGTGAGATCACACAACAATGAAAGGTATGGCTAGTTCACCTTTATCAGAACATCACATTAATGATCTTTATCGTGAGACATCGTATGACCTCCAGCAGGTCCTCACAAGGTCTGTGTGCTTCTCAAATCATGCAAGTCCCCAGGATATACCCAGAAGACTACTGTGTTTTAAATAAGCGAGCCTGAAAGCATAAATCAGAGCCTTGCTCTAATACCGTGGTTAGTGGCCAGCATCACAAATGAACATCTGTTAAATGAATCTAGAAATTATTTTTCTGCTGTGCACCATAATAAACCAGAAAAGATCAGTTGAAGATCTTATTCTTTAAAGACCAAACGCTGTGTATTTGACACATACTGATGATCCAGAACAACTCAAGAACTGATTATTTATACAGAGACATTCCTAGTTACTGATTCTCTCATTTGCCGTTCCTCATATGGCTATGCTGCTTTGCTTTCTTGTTGTAAGGAGAGGTATGACATCTTCATGGATATTTTGATGCTAGCCAGATTGGTTAGCGGGCAGGAGTTTCCACTGAGAACAGCTTCTCTCTTCTTTCTGAAGGAAAAAAAAGCTATCTGTATATATTACCCAGAGATCAGCTCAGAAAGAAGTAGCCAAGCTCAAAGATTCAGAAACTGGCTTTGGTCCATAGTTTTTCAAGTTGGAGGGTTGCAAGGAAATAGATGTCTTTAAAAGTTTTCTCCTTTATACCAACAAAGAAAATGCCCCTGTTCGAACTAACTGATGCTTTTGTAGTTTGGTTTGTGTCCATAAAAACATAGCAACAGCAAGTGTCTAACAGAAATGGCAGGAAAAAAACCTTACATCCCAGCCAGCAGAGTGCACATTCCTCCTGTTTTAAAGTTCATGATTTGAAACAAACATTTTGGCATCTTCATCTTTTTTTAGAGAAATATGGACTATTGGGGAGCTGTGTTTTTTTAAATAGAGGTTCTATAAAATGATAGCTGAATAGAAAAAGAATAGAGAGGGAGTTTGGTTGAGAGTGTTTCAATATTGATAAAGTGCTTGCTGTCACTGAGATCCGAACAGCTGCCGGCATACCCACATGCTGAGGGCAGGAGTGAGTGAGTACTGGCTGCACTTTCTGGGCCAGAAGGGACTCTTTATCAAGTATCAGTACCACCCATATACAGTAGAAGACATCCATTCCATTTATCAAAATACAACTATCAGAGCTTTGTAAACGTTTTCTTAAAGTTAGAAATGCAGAACTCATGAAATAATCATATTGCCTGGCCTTGTCAAGGAAGTCTGTAGAATCCTGGATTATGAGACTCAGGTGACTTTATTTTGGGAAACTTTGTTTCTGTCAGTAGTTGTAGAAATAACCAAATAATTAATAGTGGGAAAAAAGTAATTCATAGTGCCTCAAGCTTTCTTACAGCTTTATGACAGCAAAGATCAAGGGTCAATCAAATATTTGTTCCCTTAAGCACTCACAAATAAAAATAAGAAGGATGCAAAATGCCATGCAAATTTGATTTGGAAATTTTGTATATGAGAAGACTGTGGTATATTAGACGGAACAGTGTGTTGAAAGGCAAATGATGTCTGTTCTAGTTCAGGTTGAACTAAATAATTCATTAAGGAACCTTGTATTTTATGCTACTGTGCATAAGAGTGTCTGTTTAAAAGTAGGTAATATATTTAACTATTTAAAAAAATTAAGGAATAAATTGCCATGTTGATACACAATTAATTTTTTCTAGACCTTCCTTGTTTCTCAAGTGTCTCATAAGTGCATTTTAAATATGAGGTATTCTTTAATATTTCACAATATCTATAATACCAGTTTCAAGCAGACATACTTATAAGTTAAGAAAGAGAAAAGAGAAGCATGGGGACCAGGTACTGGATAGACTGCCAAGGTCATGAGTCCAGGTTTTCCCCGCCTCCCCTGGTTGAGTCTTGTCTCACTTCTCATCCTTCCATAGCTCTGTCTCCTGCTTCTCTGATCCACAATAATTTCTTTCAAGGTGATGCACTTTGTCACTTGGTGTCTTGTGCCATCTTCCCAGCACCTAAGCATCTGTGCCGTTCTTAACAGATTTGCAGCGTCTTGCTGTGTTCTTTGTGTTCTTAGTGTGTACCAAGCACACTCCGAGGCCTTTCATATACACTCTCATTTAAGCCTCAGAACAATCCTAACAGTTTGGTTCTGCTTTCGATTTTTTATAGATGAGGAATCTGAGCCTCAGGGAGGCTACTATAACTGCACAGAGAAGCATACAGTCTATAAGTGGTAGATGCAGACTTTGAACTTTTGTCTTTATGACTTCAACACGCATGCTCTCCATTATCGTACAGTGTAAGGAAGGCAGGGTGCAGCCTGGTGTGTGTGGGGGTGGCGTGGGGAGCACCAGGAACGCGGTAGCTCCCAGCTAAGGCCCAAAGGGACTCTCGCTCAGACGTGTCGATGGAAAATTGGTTTATAATGATTTAGTTCGATGCAAATCAAACAAATGAGTTAATTTATTTTCTGACCTAAGTATAAGAAATTACTGTTTCAAATTCCTGGCGTAAACAAATCATTATTATCTAAAATCTAAATTGATCATCATTGCATGGATAAAGCTGAAATATCCCCATTTGATTTTTTGAAGCTTTTTTTGCCTCTTCCTGAGATTTACTAGGATCATAAGGCACTGCACTGTGCACTGCTGGAATCTAGTCATTCTGTAATAGTTTAGAAACTATACTTTGGAGCACAGTTTCCCTGGACATGGATTTTGATCTCATTCAAGTACTTACATTCATAAAATTTCTTAGCCTTTCTGAGTCTTTTCTACAAAGTGCTGATCATATATGCATTTCATTCATTTGGTAGTTTGAGTATTAAGTGTAATTTCTTATGAAATGCACTCGCCATTGTAATTAGTATGTGACAAGAAGTCAATGTTTAGGCTTACACGCGTAACAGAGTATATCTATGTACGTAATTATAATAATCTATTATATATAATCTGTTATAATCCATCTGTATATTCAGTTAAAGGGATGAAGTAATAATAGCTAGAGACATGGATAAGTAGGTTAAAAATTCTGTCCTCAAGTTTACATCCTTAGACGCAAGAGAGATACTTGGAAAAGTAAATGCAAAACCAGGCAGTATGTTTAAGTGCTATACAGTTTCTCAGAAGCACTGTTTTAGGAATTCAGAAGACAAAGAGACCACTTTTGAATAGAATGATGAAAAGGAGAAGGATAAATTTAGGCTAAGTTTTAAAGGGGTTACCCATCTTACAATAGTATTGCAAAGGGAGAATTAAAGTGTTCTAAGTTGGGAGTCAGAATTTTTTTTTTCTATAAAGGACACATTAGTAAATATTTTCAGCTCTTTGGGCCATCAGGTCTCTGCTGCAACACTCAACTTGCCATCATAATGCAAAAGCAGCCGTAGGCACATACACAAATGGGCATGGGGATGTTCCAGTAACATTTTATTTACAAAAGTAGGCACTGCACCAACTTTAACTTGCAGGCTGCGGTTTGCAGAATGGGAAGGGATGGAGAAGGACTTGAACAAAGCCATAATGCTTGGGAAAGCACAGATACTTTCCCCAGGAGCAGAAAGTGACCTGGTGAGGCTGAAAGTCTGGCTCTATATTGAAGATTTGTGCAGAATAAGCTTGGAAAGATGCCGGGGCCGTTTATGGAGTGGAATATGCAGACTGGGCGTTATGCCATGGGCAAACTGGAAGTTGAGAGATTCTGAGGAAAGGGGGGTGGTATCACTGTGAAAGCTGAGCCATTGAGCAAGTCAGTTCATGTTACAGCCACGGCCCTTTCATTCACTGACTCAGGCTTCGCTGTATCCAGATGACTTCCTACAACATTGAGAGAGGACTCATAACATGTAAAGTATTACGTACCTTATTAAAGTAAAATTAATCATGTTATTATTACCCAACTTCAAACACTTCAGTTGTTTCTTCCGTTAGATGCGGAAAAGAAATGGGATTTTTCTCGAATGATGTACAAACAAGGCCCGTTCCTAACAGCCACTGGCCACACCGAACAGCTTGGCTTTTCTGCTGCTGCTTTTGCACAGCTCTGGGCCTTGGCACCTGCCACTGTCTTTGCCTAGAAGGTCTGTCACCCCTTACTTGTCTGTAAACCACTTCTCTCTCTTTACAAAAATCATCAGTGACTTGAAGCTTCTACTGATCTCCACGGGTATCCCTGGCTAGGCTGTTCTCTCCACCTATCCTGGGTTTAGACTACACCTGTTACAAGGTATTATAATTACAAGTCTGCAAAATTACCTTCTATGTTAAAGTGCACTCCTTATAAGAACTAGAGTGCCTAATGCCTCAGAACTTAACAAAATACCTAGGACACGGTGAGGTCTCCAAAATTATACAGTGTAGTGCAGTATACAGATTGCAAGGATTAGAAACCAGGATTGGGGAAGCAAGTTAATTTTTATTATAATAGTTCAGGCATGATGTAATTATGGACTGAACAAGGACCTTGGCAGGAAAAATGCACAGGAGAAAATGAGTGCCAGAGGCACTAGTAAAGAAGAAACATGAGAACTTGTCCACTGATTGAGTAAGCGGGAGAGGATGACCCTCAGCCATCAAGATGGGAGGATGAAGACAGTAAGGCAGCATCATTAAAAGAGAGAAGAATGCCAAGACGAGAAATAGAGAAGGTTAGGGGTTTCTGACATGTTGTGCTTCTGATTCCAGCAGAACCTGTAGGTAGAGGCATCTCCTAGAGAGTTATAAAAATGAATCGGAATCTCTGGGATGGAGGCAGAGGTGATTGTTCAGATTTAGAGGTTTTCTGCGTAGTCTTCTGTGTAAGTTTTTTATAGGGCTGCAGCCAGGGAAATAAATTCTTCCTCCCTCCCTCCCTCTCTCCCTCTCTCTCTCTCTGAGACACACACACACACACACACACACACACACACACACACACACACACACAGAGGAATAAAGAAAGGAAAGAAAGGATTGAGACACATGGTGTGGGGAATGTCCAAATTACTTTGATGAGAGAGAAAGAGGGGATATAGAAGGCAAATTGGAAGGTGTTGTCAGAGACGCAGGGCAAGAAGTAAGAAATAACATTTACACAGGTGTTGAGGAGAAAAAAATATGCCAAGAGGAAAGGATGACCTGTGGTGCAAATATTACAAAAGGTAAAGGAGAATAAAGACTCAGAAATCACCAGACTTGATAAATTTCAGCAGAACCTTTGGATAGTCTTTTTTGGCAAAGCAATAGAAGAGAAAATTTGATTGAGAGATTTTCATGAATAAATGCCCAGAAAAAACTTTGAGGTAGTAACCCACCCTCTCAAGAATGTGGTGTAAAATGCTGTGAGCAAAAATGGCAATGCTAAAGAACACTAGAATCATTAATTTAGTACACTTATTTAGGTGCCAGTCATTATTATGCTACAGACATTTTTCAAGGACGAATATATTAGGAATAAAATAGACATTAGGATGACAAAAAGAAAAAAACTAACATAAATTTAGTGACTTTCATGTCCCAATAAAGTGTTAGAGACATTTACGCATATTAACTGGTTCCATATACACTACTTGGCACATAGTAGGTGGTCAACATGTATTTAATTCACAAATTGCAAAGTAGCCATTCTTAACTCCACTTTTACTGATGGACATACTGAGGCTTAGAGACACTAACATATTTTTCTAAGTCATGTAAGCAAGTAAAGGAACCAGAACTCAGTGCCAGATATTCAGAGCATTTCTGTAGGGACAAGGATATGATCCAGAGAAGAGAGATTACTTGAAGATCCAGAGAGAAATGCAGTACTCGTTGAATTAAAAATCTGAATAAAATTGAATGGGGTGGGATTAAGAGCACAGAGTAAGGGATTTACCTTTGAAAGTTGGCCCTGTCAACATAGTCATGTGACTTTCCCCACTGTTATGACACAAAGGAATTAAAAGTGAGATTTGCATGGAGATTTTACCAGTTGGGAGAAAAAAGGAATACAAAAGCTAAATTCTGAAATGGGTATTTGGGAAGCAAAGATATAAATCAGATAAAGACTAGGAATCAATGCAGGCTGGTTTACCAGAGAGGAAAACACTAAAAGTGATGGGAAGTATAAAACTCAAAATTTGTACACCATCCATAAAAACGTTTAACTTGATAAGTTGGGTAGAAAGAAAAATATAAATAAATATTTGTTGGGTAGCTGCTGTGCAAAAGATCATGTTAGACCATATGGGAAAATTATGTCACATAAAGGGCTGTGCTATATAAGAGCCCATCAGTAGTTGGGTAAGCATCTTATACGTGCAATACTTACGCAGGCAATAGAAAAATCGATACACAATAGCTCTGTTAACCAGAGAAGAAAATGAGGTTCCACGAATAGGAAGGAGTGATTAACATCTAAAATATATATTCCATTAAAAACATATCAGGCCAGAGTAAATAAAGTTTAGGTTGGCATAATTACTTATTATTCTGTGAAAATATTTTTTATTTAAGTTGTAATAATTGCCTAGGTTAATTTAAAAGTGAAGATAATATTTTTACAAGATAAAAATCGCGTCAGTTTTTGTTTTAGCTGACTATATGACAGCAGTCATTTGAAGACTTTTCACAGACTGGTTTCAGAGATTCCAAGAATTGTAAAAGTATGAAATTAATTCTCTGATATTAAAGGAAGAAGAAAATCCAACCAGTCAACCAAACTACCAAAATACATACTATCAAATCAAAACAAGCTCATCAGATCTACAAGTACAACCCTGTGAAGCATTCTGAAAATGTGAACACAGACTAACTTTACATTGATCACTTTTGCTCACGAACATAGGAGAACATTGAGCAGTAAAACTCCAACATGCACTAGGAGAAAACACCAGCATGGCATTTCATTCTAACATCTGGAGGGACGGATCAATCTTGTGATCCTGCAGCTTCACATGCAGGAATAAAGACATCTCAGATGAGAGTACATACGTCCTGCTACTGACTGGCAATATTCTACACGCTGTGTTTAGAGGAAGACTCCTCTGCATGGAAGACAGAGATTTTATTATATTATAACACTCCAGTGGACAGGACATCTCTTCCAAAATGATTATTAGAAACTTACTGAGTACTAACAGGAAGAGGGCAAAGGGCTTTGCATGGATCAGGACAGCATGAGTTGGTGGGAGTTGAGCATTTTGTTGTTGTTCTAGGCTTTATTCTAACTAGCTCACCTAAGTATCTAATTTTTCCTCATAATAACTCTACAACGTCAGTTTTACCAGTAGTATACCTATTCCATTGGTAAGAAAAATGATGCCCAGAAACGTTAAATAAGTAGTCCTGCCCTGTGATTAGTTGGTAATAGTAGAATCAGGATTTAATTCTACACAGCCTGATTCCCAACGCTGTGCTCTTAAAATTAAACTGATGACTAGTTCTTAGGACATGGATCCCATAATTTCTGCGCTTTCGTTTAGGACAAGTAAACTGAAGTGGTATTTCTTGGCCCTTTGAGGCTCATATCAGGAAAAAGTTAAGTTGAAGTTGCCTCTCTCTTCCTGGGTGGTACCAAGCACAGGGACCCAAACAAGTATATAGCTCTGACCATGGGCAGAAATTTTGCCAATTCCAAATGATTGTATTTAGTTTATAGTCATTTATCTACATCAAAAAGAAGGCAGGCTCAAAGAAAGTGGGAACCTCATCTTGTTCATCACTGTTATTCCTACTAGCAACTCAGTGAATGCTGAAAAATACCTGGAGTCCTCCTACCCAACTCAGTGATCTCTGCCAGCAGGAAGAGACTAATTAATGACAGTTTCCCAGAATGACTTTTTAAATAGGGAATTAGTAATAAATGAAACAAATCATTAACCAAATCATCACTATATCAATATGCATAGGCCACCCCTGACCAAGAATTCCTCTGAGCTCTCAAATTCCCTCTTCTGACCCATTACTTTTATAGCCATCTAACCCACTCTAATTTACCTAATATCAGTGTATAGAAGGTAGGGCTGATGTAAGGGGGTAAAAATGTTTATGTCTTTGAGACTTTTTTTTTTTTGGAAAATTTGGAAATCTTCATTCCCTAAAATTTGGAATTGGTATAGAATAAGGAGACACAGCTAGATCAACCAAATGTTACAACCCAATTGCTTTCACACTCTCTCTGAATAAGGTGCCATACTGTCCTCCCCAACTTTGAAAGGATTTAAGTAGAGTAAAATAAACTATTTTAAACTTAGAAGGTACAAGCGTTCTTACTGGGGTTATTGTGGGTTAAAAACTCTTTGACACTCCTCCCATCGAGATATGATGTCTATTTCTCCTCCCAGTGAATCTGAACTGACCATGGCTGCTTCGACAAAGTACTTGGAAGTGATGCTATGCCACTTCCAGGTCTGTAAGAGCATTAGCAGCTTTTACCTGGGGTCCTCAGAACCCGAAATACTATGTAGAAGTCCAACTACTCTGCTGAAGAACCACACTGAGAAGTCCTGGGACCACAAGATCAGAGACAGGGGTCCAACTGAACTTAACCTTACAACCATTCCCACCAAGGCACAGGTGTGTGAGAGAGGACATCTTGGACCCTCCAGACCATCCGTCCACGTAAATACCACTAAAAGACACTAGTCAACCACATAAAACAGAAGAATCTCCCACTGACCCTTGAGCTAATTTCTGATCTATGAAATAATGAGATATAATAAAAATATAAATAAAATTAATAAATAAGGAAATTTTAGAACAATAAATAAAATCATTGTTATTGCAATCCTCATTTTAGGCATAGTTGATTATTCAGCAATAACTGAGGGGCTATGTGTTCATATTAGGGAACCTCTAATGAAATTAAGCATTACATGCCTGTAGTGCAAAGACTAACATTTAATGAGAAAAATAATCAAAATTTCAAAAGGAAAATGTACTGACCTGATAACTGCATTTGTTGAAGCATCAGCATCTGAAGCATTTACCAACAAAACATCTGTCCCAGTTGGTGAATCTTCAGGGATTGTTGTGAAGTACATTTTACTGGCAAAAGTGGGGACGTTGTCATTGACATCATCTACTATGACATTGATTGTTCCAGTTCCAGTCAGGGCAGGGGATCCTAGAAGGAAGAGAAAATCAAGTCTTCATGTTCATAAATAACAAAAACAATAGCAATTTTTGAAATTGAAGTGTAGTCAGTGACAATGTGTCAGTTTCTGATGTACAGCATAATGTCCCAGGCATGCAAATATATATATATATATATATATACATATATTAGTTTTCATATTCTTTTCCATTAAAGGTTGTTATAAGATATTGAATACAGTTCCTTATGTTATACAGGAGAAATTTGTTTTTTATCTATTTTTATATATAGTGGTTAACCTTTGCAAATCTCCAACTCCCAAATGTATCCCTAATAGCAAATTTAAAAACTAGCTGTAGGCAAAACAACTGAAGAGAATTTAGAAAACATTCCAAAGTAAAATTTGTGAACACATAGACAAGTGATTGAATGATTTTTAGCTTTGCTCAAAAAAAAAAAATGTTTTATTTAGGAACTAGTATTTCAACTCTTTCCTAGTGACCTGCACAAAAGGAGTACGTCAGCCTCTTGTTCTATTTTAAGGGTGCCGATCCGGCAACGTAGAACACAACAATATCATTTAAATGTCACAAAAGAGGCACTGTTCGTTTCTCTGAAATTACAGTAAAATAGCTCGCGCCAGATGTGGAGAATACCCCCGGGCCCAGAATCGCTGGCCCGCTGACCCAGCAGAGGGAGAAACTGCCCTCCTAGATGCGACTGTCAATGCTGTTATCAAAAAAATTCAACGGGGCTTTTGAGGACTTTAAACCCCCTTTTCTGTACTAACCAAAATTTGTTTGTAGGAAAAAAAAAAAAAAAAGGAAAGCTTCAAGTGAATGTCAAAACTGTAATCTCCTACTTGCTGCAAACGTTACAGTGATGAGCTGACTGGGGATCATTTTTGTTGCATTTATTTAATATTTCTTATACATGTGAGATAATTCATCTTTATGTCCTGTTCCAGTTCCGTTATCAACATATAGTGAAAATCCAGCATTTAACTAAACCTTGGAGTACACTGTCTGCACTGCACAAGGTTAGCAGACTCTTTGTGGTGGAGGTTAGACGGCACGTTTGATTAGATTCTGCGGGTTGTCCTACAAGTAAATGGCAAATCATCTGCCTTTAGTTGTGTTTTCAAAATCATTTTTCAAACTTTAATTTCTCTAAATAGAAATAGTGAAGATTTGTTTAACTCTGTTTACCTACAATAAAATAAAGTTCTGGATACTCTCACTTTCTGTTTAAGATACTTCTTGTCCCATAAAATTATTTCCCATTATATGACGTTTAAACTCTACTTACTTCTAGTAGTCAACATTTTGTAAATAAAGCCATTCATTCATTCACTCATTTGTTTTTCTGCAAAATGTTTATGAAGTACCTTTTTACTATCACAGAGTGGATATGAGATTCACAACCTTTCAATATTATTTTTTGTGATCATCTTGCAATTTGCTAATATTTCCTTACTACCATTCAAACTTTTTCCTGCATTCTTAGGTTGTCATTACTGAAGGCATAGTACCAATCAGCTTTTATGCTCAAAGATACAGGAACCAAAATCAATAGACCAGAAAACTATGAAATGCAATGGTTTTGGTGATCTGTTATTTTTGTGCTCTGCACAAGGAAACTCAAACCCTGTGTTTGATGAAAAACGTGCATGACCAGTTGCACAGGCCCCTGTAACAAGGCATGATACCGCCCAGAAACCTGTGCAATTGAATTTAGGTTGCAAGCTGGTATCTGTTGCCATATGCATCTTTCTCTGTAAGATAATTCATTTTAAGCATTCTACTTACATTAACATATTTTTAAATTCATACTTGTAGACATCTTAGTTTTTAGGTGTTTGATTTTACATTAAAGAAAGGAAAATTAGTCCTCACTCTTTGCTTTTCTGTATGATCAACTATAAATATTAAAATACCATAACTGCCTTTTCTCTAGTCATTTACATGATGGTAGGATGATGTCCCAAATATTTCACACCCAAAATAGATGTGGAAGTCTTATAGACACCGTAGAAGCACATCAGAATAATACTTTAAAAATCTCACTCAACATATTAATAATGATAATAGTGAATATTTATTGAGTCTTTAGGTACTCAAGGACTGGTTTAACAAGTTCACGTAAATTGTCTCATCTATTCTTCATAAGTTAGTACAGCTGTTATCTCGACTTTATGTGTAATTAAGCTGAAGGGTAGAAAGGCTAAGTGATGTTTTTAGGACCACAGACCTAATGAGGAATGGAGCTGGGGTGTGATCGCTGTGACTGGGATGTGGGGCTGTTCAGTGCTGGCCTGGAGCCAGAAGGTGTGAGCAGCTGGATAGGTGATGCTCAGTAAGATGCAGTGGGACTCTGGACAAGCTGATCCCAGGGACCAGCACGAGGCAGGAGCTGGAGAAAAAGGCCCATCTGGGAGCGATGCTAGTTATTATCCAGTTTAAGTTTGTGGAGCATTTGGGGATACCAGTCTGGCCACAGATTTTGAATTTCTCGTAATGGGCATGTTAAGGTTAAAATCAATATTTTCTGGGGTATTACTGATGGCCAGTGTTGGGGCTACATTTCTTGAATATAAGTTTAATTATATACAATTTGATGAAATGGAAGTTAATGATCTGAATGGTGTCAATATTCCACTGATTGTATTAAAAAAATTAACTGGATATCTGTGCATGGGAAGGAGGGTGTACACTCAATGAACTGAGAGAGGGGATAACTAAATCCAGGTCTCAGAGGCAAAGGATGGGAGGACATGAAGGGCTCTTTTGTCTCTTTTACTGACATTATACTCCACTCACCAAATCTCATATTCAAAATGAGAATAAGAGAAGAACTTACCCTAAAAGAGGTATTGAGAGAAATGTAGTAATGTGCTTAGAATACTGCTTGGTGCAGAGTTAAAATGTATTCTGTGTTACTCTTTGCTGTTGTATGTGTTTTAAAAAAAAAAGGAGGGGAGGAATTGACATTTGTTTGTCTGTTTGTTTGTTTTGTGCAGAGGTATCCTAGGTAGAGCTTTATTTTCTGGATGGCATCTAATTCGGCACTCATACACTGCTGGCCACAGAATTTTTTTTCTTAATGTGCATTCTTTTTTTATTGAAGTATAGTCAGTTTACAACGTTGTGTCAATTTCTGGTCTATAGCACAATGCTTCAGTCATACATGTATTTGTTTTCATCTTCTTTTTCATTATAGGTTACTACAAGATATTGAATAGGAAAGGCCCATGTTTAATCTTACAGATTTCTGTGTCATAGTTCCCAGGATTTTTGTTCCCCCACAAAACTTTCAAGTCAACCATATGGTATTTTTTTCAGGAAAATATTTTGAATCATTCTTTCCTTTTAATGATTTCTTAAGTTACAATATGAGACACTTAGCTTTCAAAACTTGCACAGCTGTGTGGAAGCTATGTTGAGCTGAACATTTAAAAATGCAAAATTTAAAAATTTGCACCAAGAGTTTTAAAGAAGACCTGAATATTTCTAATATGCTTTCTAATCAACAATGTTTAAACTTGTTAAGAAATAACTCAGTAACTGACAGGTTTTATCTTTGGCATTCTATGGTGTTTGGTGTTTGGTATTCTGATGACACACATATGGAAAACCTCGTGTAACGGTGACTAACTCATTTGGTCAGGAACATGTGATTTCTTTCCGTGTCTATAAACTACATAAATACTGTTGCTGATGTGTTTTCTGAATTAGTAAGCAAAAAACATTGTTTACTCAGGAAAATATTCAGCAAGTTCAATCTCATGGTCTCCACACCACAGAATATCTAAGTTTTTCACAAGATTTTAAAAGCACACCAGCAACAGCAGATGGTTCTGGTTTGAGAAGTGGCCCCGTAGGTGATCCCACATCCAAATGTGACAATTTCTCAAGCCAAGAACCATCCCCAGGGTCCCCTCTTCTTTCCTTGTTAGCAGCCACAACCCACTTTAAAAGCACTTGGGCTTCTTCGCCTCCTATTTTCTTCAAGAACTGACGGAATGAAGCACAGCCTCTCCAGCGGCCCCACTTGCTAGTTGCCCCAAGGGATGTGCATGACGGTCTCATTGATCTCTTCCAGTTTTACAAGGAAACCTTATAAAGACATTGTTCTACAGTTATAAGTCTTTTGCTGAGATTTAACTCGCCCTGAATTCTGCCCCCAATATTTTTCACTTTTATCCTTGGGGGTAGGGCTTCCCACCGCACAGCCTGCTCTGGCCTCAGACTTGTCCGCTACAGCCTGAGCACCAGAAGTCCCTGCCTCTCAGCTTTAGGCAGAAACATGAAATCAAGGGAGAAAAACAGGAATGCCCCCTGATTTTAAGTGAGTCTCACTTCTACGTCCCTCTTCTAAGATGAACGACGTGAGTTCTCTAGTCCTTGGCCCACACAGGTCTTAGCACTTCCTCTCAAGTGAGGAAGCCATGTTTTGTTGTTGCTGCTCTTCTGTTTTTGTGCGCTCGTTTTTGAACCTTTCCTCTTAACTATGAGAAGAAGTGGTCTTGGTGCTTACGTTCCTGCTTTCCAATAGCTTTTTGGTTATATATCAAGTAAAGAGCTACATGCTTACTATTACCTTATCTTCAGCCCAGAACTTTCTGCTGGCTCTAAACTGATACATCCAACTGACTCTGCTGTCTGCTCTTGCTCTAGAGAGCCTCAAAGTTAGTATGTCAAAAGCTGAAGGCTTCATTATTCTGTGTAAGCTTAGTCTGCATATTTATATATAAATTGAAAAACACATGCACATATACATATAAACACATATATGATATTGAACACTTATTTGATACCAGATATAAACGTGTGAGACTCATATATGTATTACTCATTTAAAATATAGATTCATGGAGTACATATAACTGTTTAATTTTTATTTAATAAAAAGCTTTAGACTCAAAGAGTTCAAGCAAGTTTTTTACAATCAGCCATAGCAGACAAAAGAAAGCCAATTTTGAACCCTTAAAAAATATATTTTCTCAGTTCATTAGGCTCAGATAAAACTATGCCACTCTTATTGAAACTCTATATTATTATTATCATCATCATCATCGTCACCATCATCAATATTATTTCAGTGTATGTCTGCCGTTAAGTTATAAGCTGAGAGAAGGGATAATGCCTTAATCCATCTTTATATAAACCCATCATGCATGCCAACAGGCTTTGTTCTCAATGTGTGTTGACTTCTCCTTTGGTTCTATACATGGAAATCTGGTCTAGTGACTACATGGCTGGAACTTCAAAGAGTGGGACACTTCTAGAAATATGCATCTGGGAATACAGGCCTTAGCCTAGGGCTAGGGGCAGAGAACAGGACCACAGACAAAGGTCAAAGTTTTAGAGATAGTCTACTACTTATAAACAGAGGGTCCCAATTAATCCTGAATCCCATGAGAAGAATCAGAATCCTAGGGGCCAGTGTTTAGCTTGGATAGACCTGATAATGATGAATTACATAGGTAGTGGCATAATAGGGCAAGATTACTCAGTTCCTCTGGAATTGGTTTATGAGAACCAGATGCAAACAGCAAAGAAAGGTAGGATGAAATGACCCAGACTCCTGGTAGAGGACAGTGAGCCAATGAAAAGGGCTGAAGAAACAAATATATAAAAGGTCAAGATCTCAGAAATGTATACTTGTAAAGGTGAGGAGGATACAGTGGACATTGGAAATATAATTAAAAGTCAGATGATAAAAGGAACCTCAAATTTCATTTTGTAAAATTATATGTACTGTATATGTTGTACATCTGTGGATGTGTGATAGATGTATGTACATATATAAATGTAAAATAAACATGATAAATTGATAGAGCCTTCTGAAATTTTTAGAGCAAATAGTAAAAAATACATATGATTCTTAAAAGCATTTTTAAAAGTATGCAAAAACGTAGCTCACACACACATAACACAGACATACACACATACACACTATTCACAGCTTAATCTTCTGATAGCCCATTATACTGTGGGTAGTTCCAAGCTTTGTCTAAGTCCTATTTTGTACTCTTCAGTTTGGGAAATGATTAAACTGGCACTGCCTTTTAACAATGGTGGCTCAAAAAAGGTCAAAATATATAAAAATGAAGTTCAAGGAAACTTTAAGATTTTAAAAAGAAAAAACTTCCAGGCAACTGGTCTATCAAAAAATACTTTAAAAAGTGTAATGAATGAGTCTAAATATCTAAAGTTCAAACTGCAGGCATTTTACGTTTTTAATGTTAGCCCCTATAAATTAAACATACTTTACTGAAACATGAAAAACTATTCAGCCCAATAGAATTTTTGCTTAACTGAAATCTGTTGCTTTGCAACAAAGCTGATTTCATTCCTGACATCAAACATTTGGTGAATGGGTCCCCTGACTGGCTGTGTGTTTGTTGTAATAAAGTATTAGCTTCTTTTTACCCATGAAGTAAACACATATTTCTCACACTAAGTAAGCCATCCTCTAAAAATGTATTGAACTCACCAATTCAATATTAACATTTAAGTATGTGGTTAGATTTAAATTTGAATCCAGAAAATATATGAAGCAAATAAGCATGTAATAGTTCAAATATGACCAACAGATTTTGCCTTAAAATTTTCATTTTATGTTACTGCTAATTAGTTCTACAAATATGTTTATATAAACTAGGTATATACACACTTAAGTAACATGTTATTTTTAAATCATTTCTGCAGGAATGTTTATCAAAAATATTGTATTTCTTAATATATCTTCCTACTGAATAGAACTGACAAGCAAAACTAAAGAAATTACTTAATAATGTTAGGAAAAAGAGACTGAAGAGTGATGTGAATGTACTTAATGCCACTGAACTGTACATTTAAGAACGGCTAGAATGGTAAACTTTATGTTATATATATTTTACAATTTTTTAAAATTTACAAAATAAAATATAGTGTAAATTAAATATATTATCCCACACACAAAGCATGTCATGAGGAATTACTTTTTGGACAACATTTCAAAAAAAATCCTCTCAACACATGTTGAAACTCTGAAATACCAGAAGCAGTCACCAAATTCTAAATGTAACCTGCCTCCTACCTACTTAGTGAAAATACCAAGTTATATATTTACAGAATAATTATCAAAATAAGTTACACCAATGATTAAGTTTTAACAAGATAAAATTAGAGGACTTTTGAAAAGGAAAAAAAAAAGTCCTTGTAACAAGCCTATGTTAATTTCTACTGTATTTAACATTTGTCCTTTAGGTAGTATAAACATTTTCTTTAATATTTCAAATAGTTTGTGTCCATTTCAAAGTTGGGTTTCCTTTGTCTACTCAGATTTACAGGTTAAATTCAGTAAATGAAAAGTTGACTGAAATTATTTTATCAAATTTTAATTCTATGCAGTTAATTGTAGCTCTTATGTAATAACGCCAATTCTAGCACTTGTTTAATGGAACTTTGGAAGCAAAATCATCTTTTTTTTTGTATTTTTATCCTGTGAATATACAAATGAAATTCTACATAGGAAATTTTTTCCTAAGAAGAAGCTGATTTAAAGGAAATTATTTAAGTAAATGATTTATAATAGTACTTACGTCACTAACAGGTATGGTACAAAGTCTTGCTAGAAATAAGAGGAAATGAAACAATCACCAACTATCAACTTAGGAAACAAAATTCTCATCTAAGACAAACACCTCAATGGAAATAAACGAAACTGCCTTCAACTGAAATGTATAATTAAGTTAAATGCAAGTGATTTCTGGTAATTGAAGATAACCCTGGCAGAATTTAATTGATGGATTCACTGGTGCCTTACGGAAAGTTTTCAAGCAATTTTCATCATTAAGCATGTTCATCGTAACAGACAAGGCAAGCTCTTCTTCAACATTTTCCTTTCCCACAAATGATACTGACAAAATGCAGTCTTCCTGGGACATTTCAAAAACAACTCTCTTTAGATGTAAAATGCCATATTCCACACTTCTGACCTCTCTTTTGACTGCAGAAACATTTGCAATGCAGTGACCCTCTCAACTGAACAATGTGATAGTATGAATTCAAAATGTCATTATAGCCTCACCAAGAAAATAAAGCATGGTGATTAGCCCTTTTAGATTTTTAGGATTAACTTTTATAAAAGCATCGTGTTTCCCTCTATTAAAAAGTAATTTCCAATCCCTGCATAAGAATGAGGTTTATTCCCTCTTTCAGTCAGATGATAAATGCCCTTAATTAGAAATGCTAATAACTGAACTTTTCCCCTCAGATCTATTAATTATGCTGACACATAGGCAGTTCATAACTAAACTTTTGGGCCAAATCTATTGCCAGATTATCTTTATATCCCTTTAGTATATTAGACTGAAAACAGATAAGTAAAGAGAATATATTTAATCTGTGCACAGATTAATATTCCATCCCTAAATTAAGTGCAAATACTGACTCATTGTATGTGCATATTATTAGTATAATATTTAACATTCGCTTTGCACTCTATACTTTATAAACCCTTTATAAAACCCAAATCATTTCCTGATTTGATGAAAACAGCAATCCTTTGATTTCAAATTCATAGTCTTATTTTACGAGCTGTTTTAATCACAGAGAACCACAAGTTGTTTCCTTTTTCCTTGCAAAAACCAACGTTCTTTTTAATATAAAATAATATTTAATCCAAAGAGAAGCAACTCTTATAAACACGGTTTACATAAAACATATTGTGGCAGATGAGCTAATATGTAGGAAACAGTGAGTAATGTTTAAGAAATGGTCTCCTCGATCAGGTTCAGTGGCTTCAAATGCTGTTTTCACTGATTAACAGCTGCCTGTTGACTTGACTGCCAGTCCAAGTCAAGTTGCTTACCTTCTCTAATACTCAGTTTTATCTTTGTTTTTCCTTTAGTCCATAATATTGGGATAATAGTATCTAATTTACAAGGCTGTTGTGAGATTAGATGAGATGACCGTATAGTACAAATTCGGGTACGTACAAGCACTCAGTATGCACAGAATGAATATCATCTAAAATATGACTTCCCAAGTTGGATCTTTACTCAGACATCTTCCCTGAGACCTAAACTTTAACATCTATCTACCTGGCATCTCCAGTGGAGACATCGTACTATCTAAAATACAATATATCCAAAAAATAATTAATGATAATTCACCCTAAAAATCTTTTCTTTCCCCATCTCCAAATTTCTCAGGCCAGTATTCTAGAACTCACACTTGATTTGTCCCTTTGCCTAATTTCCTACACCTCCAATTCCATCATCCAGTTCTACTGGCTCAACCTTCAAAATGGATACAATGTTTAGCTCCTTCACAGCGCCTCACACTGTCTCCCAATGTCAAACACGATCATGTCTCTCCGGGACTGCTGGTGAGGCCTTTTAGTCACCACTTCTATTCCTGTTGTAGTCACCACTGCCATGAAACCAGACCTTTCCAAAGTCTCCCGTCACTCCCCTGTCCCACGTCTTAACAAGGCTTCACCTTACTCTTTAAATAAAATGAGAGCTCCTTGCCCTGGCCTGAAATGTTCACATGATCCAGCCTCGGCCCACCTTATCTTCCAAGACTCTTCCTCTCCTGTACTCGGGGCCAGCCATCCAGGCCCGCTTGCTTGTCTTTGGATGTAGCCAACTTGATCCCTGCCTCCAGCCCGTTTCATCTGCCAGCAACGCTGCTTACCCAAATCTTCACATTTCACTGTCCTGACTAGACTATTAAAAACAATGCCTCTAGTTCCTTACTTTCTAGCCACTTTAACTGCTCTGTTTAACCCCATAGCATCTCATGTAACTCCTGGTCTATGTATTACATTTTGTCTCTCTTTCTGACTAGAATGTAACTTCTATGAGGACAGAGACTGTCATTTTTTCCACAGTATCTCCAGTTTCTAGAAGAATACCTGGCAGAGACCGCTCCGTAAATATTTTCCGACAAAACATTGTCAAGATACTTGTTACACACCAGTACTGCCCGCAGACGTGCTGGAGTCTCACTGACTCTAAACAGAATTCACTTATAAGGTCTATTAAATTCCCATTATAGTTAGGTTTTAATAAATGAAAGACGACAGTTAGCAGGGATAATTGGCAATACTATCTTCTACCTGGAAAACCTACTGAATTTTTTATATCTTCTCCTACTTAGCAATTTAATTTGAACAATGCCTAAATTTAAGCTTATTTTCAAACCATCAGCACTGAAATGACTGATACCAATGGATTTGACTTCACCTAAAATATTTGGAAATATTTATTTATTTATTTGGAAAAGAAAAATAACAGTAGAATGTTTTATTCATTAGAGTACAATGGTAAGAAGAAAGGCTTTCTTAAAATTGCATTTTTGGAAATCGATGTTTTGCAAAGAGGCAAACTGCCTAATTATTCCAGGCCTCAACTTTCTTACCTCAAAAATGAAAGGGACTGGCTCATTTCCAAAAAAAAAAGTCTTCTGGCTATAAAATTATCATTTTAAGTCAGAGTTTTCTTAGAGTTTTTTTCACATATAGTTGTCTTTTAAAATCCTTCCACATGACACACTGGGTTTTACCTGTAACATCCCCGTACTGTCACATCATCTAATTTTGCTGCTTTTTTTGTATATAAATTTAGTTCCTTGTAAGAATGGTAGCAGATACTAATGGCTCACGGACTCTGAATTTACTGGTGAGGGCAGAAGATCATCAAAGGTTAAAATATTTTTTCTAAGAGACCTGGAAAAATTACATGTATAGATGCATAGCTATTGGAATATTTTATCTGAACACCAAAATCTTCATAACAAAACTCAAAACAAGCAAACCTTTTCATATTACATTTATGTAAAGATTCATAGGCCTTTATCATTAAGCTATGTGGAGCCAAATGCTACATGTAGGATATATTTTTTGTAGCGAAAAAGGTGTTGGGTATTTGGGAGATATGGAAGGCTCAGACCGTGTTGCTTTGGGAAGCCCAGGTATAAAAGAATTGCCAAGTGCCGAAACTTTTCAAAAGCAGTTTCTGTTTATGCAGATTTTGAGTTAGTGAGCCGAATTAAGAAACGTAGGCAGCACAGCACAAAGCAGAGACAAGAGCTACCTAGAAACATCTAACAGATAACAGAACTGAGTCAGAGCCAGAAGTTCAGGAGAGAGTCATGGGAATATAGCTCCAGCAGTATTTTAAGCATTTGAAACTGAATTAAAGCCATAAAATGCTTCAGTGGGTCCTTACATATGACTGCAATTTATCACATCACACTAAACACCCCAGAGCCTTAAACACTTGTGCTGCTTTTCAAAGCAGGGGTCAGTTTGAATGACCACAACCAATGTAGCGAAAACTTCTGGAATTTCAGCCATGAGATAAAAAAGATTGGCACTTTTCCTTTAGGTGGGTATTCTGAAAAACCTGCAAGTGATAAACACACAACAATAAACTAAATAAAAGTATGGTAAATAAATACAAAATAATGTCTACGTGTTAAAATAACAGGATGGTGATAACAAATTACCACCATTTTTCACTTATTAAATCATTCATTCATTCAACATAGTTTATTAAGCACTTGCTATGTTACAAGTTCTAGTCTGGATGTTTCTGGGTATTCAGTTTTGAATAAGACTTAGGAAGTTTGCATTCTACTGGAAGCATGACAGTTATTGCTGGGGGAAAGAAACTATCCACACTCATATATATGTAGTATACATATATACTATATGTACATAAACATGTAATCTTAAGTAACAATTGGTGTTAAGAAGAAATCACAACAAAGTAAAGCGACAGACGGTGGCCCTGGAGAGAGGGGAGGTGGGACCTCTGGATGGTGGTCAAATAAGTCCTCTGAGAAGCTGACGTTTGACCTCAATGTAATGACAAAATAACCAAGATGTGAAAGTGCTCTCATCCCATTAAAAATTAGAAAAAGAAAAATACCCCAGCCAGCTACAAAGTAGAACACTCCAGACAGCAAGACTGACAAGCAAAGGACCGAAGGCAGGAAAAGGTAGACATTTTTAAAGGGGCTAGGTTAACTGGCATTGCCAATGTCTTGTAAATGTTTGGCAACTGCTTTTTAGAAGCAAGTCACCCAGGTTTGCTCGTTTCTGTGGTGTAAATATTCCTACATTGGCCGATTTCAACCTGACCTACATGAAGATACTGAACGCAGTGCTGGGTGGTGATAGTGGCTGGCACATGATAAAGGCAGCAGCTGATAGTGACAGAAGGGGCCAGAGAAGTGGACAGAGGCCTGGTCATTTAATGCCATGTGGTCAGTGGCAAGTTTTTATTCTTGGAAATTGCTAAAGTTTTTAAGTAAGTGATGGAACATAATGGTCTAATTCTAAATTTTTTCAGATTCTTTTCTGTAACAGCTCATTACAAGAAACTGCATATAGTTCCCTGTGTCATACAGTGGGTTCTTGTTTATTTTACGTATAGTGATGTGTATCTATTAATCCCAAACTCCTAGTCTATCCCTCCCTGCCCTTTCCCCTCTGGTAACCACAGTTTGTTTTCTATTTCCATGAATCTACTTCTGGTTTATAAATAAAATTTGTAGCTCTTTTTTTTTTGATTCCACATATAAGTGACATCATATGATAATAAGTTTTTAGAGTAGGGATTGCTATTTCCATTCTATACGTATGAGCATGAAGGCAATTTGTTCAAGGTCATGTAGCTCGGAAATGGCAGAGGTGGCCTTTGATTCTCTTTTTCACTCTAAAGCTATGTATTTATCCCTAGGATATACTTACACTTTGTAAATTAATTCTCAAGATTAATTTTTGAAAGTGCACTGCTCTAGGTTCCCTGATAATTTCCTGATACTTACTACATTAAGAACATATTGTTTTACTTATTGCACTTATGGGAAGACAATAAGGAAAACTCTTGTAAGGAAGGGTACTTGGGAACACAATTCCAAAGCAAGCGAAGGACATTAATCGTTTTAGGGCCAGCTCCCCTCTTAGAAGGAATCACATTGAGCTGGGTTCTCTGCAGCACCTGCATTAACGTATCTAGGTGAAGCCTCAGCCTCGGAGGAGTTTCTACATGGTACAGTGTATATTTCCAGAAGAAACAACAATGAGCAATTTCCAGAAAAAACAACAATGAACAATACAGAATTAAACAAAATACCATCTTTAAGTAAGTTGTAGTCTCAACTCATTAAATGAATCTTTGGTAAGTAAATCCTATAGAAAAAAAGTTAGAATTATTATACTCTGTTCTGGTCTTGTTATGTAACGATGTAGCATTCAGCCTCACACACAGATGATCTGTGTGGTTGTGGCTCATTTCAAGCAGTAGACAGGAGTAGTTAGAGAGTTTCCAGATGTGCTGCTCTATAACCATGCAAGTCAGTAAATAAAAATACGGTCAGGCTGGAATGCTAATAGTTTCTCCCCCAAAATATTCAAAGATTTAGAGGTTTGCTGATTAAAAAAGCTGCTGCTTCAATTGCTGTCACAATACCAAAGTTGAACCATCTTTGGGCCGCCATTAGGGAAGAACTTAAAAAGAGCAAAGCAAAAGTGATTTGTGAGCGAAGGAATAAAACTGTCAAATATTTTTTCTTGTTTAGAACACTTTGATATTTTCCCAATTCTTAGAACTCTGCAAATTTGAGAATAACATGGCATCTGGGACCTAAAGGCTGCCATATTTTTCTTAATTTTCTTATGTCATCTACCAATTTGACTTCTAAATCATAGCCGTGAATATGTATTTTAAACCTTTTGTCAGAGACTGCATTCCTGGGATACAGGCTTACACTGCAGATTCTGAAGCTGGATATCTAAAACTCTCATATTCTTCTGTAATAGTGGATATGCATGATACCAAAAGTGTACAGAGGAACTGAATATAAAATTGTCACCACAAAAGAATTTTAATAATTTTAAGATCGTCTATTCCAATTTCCCTCAGAATTTCTGATTGTTTTGTGCGTGAGCCATATTAAATGACCTTCAGACCCTAATTGAATACTTCTACTCCAGTGGCCTCAGGAACACCCATCCACTTCAGGGCAACTCAAAAAAAAAAAAAAAAAAGAAAAAAAAATGCCCTCATAAAAATTTGCGCTTTAGGGCAAAGTTCAATCAGTTCTCTAATTTCCAGGACTGTAAAAATATTGTGACTGAGGTACCAGTGCCACTGAGTCTCATTTATGCCTCCCACCATGCTCCCTAGCACCATATTTAAGACCCTGAATAACAAACTTCTAAATACTTTTATTTCACTGATAACCTGAATTTTCACTCTCTGTAACTCAGAACTCTCCTATCTCAAATATGTATACACTTGGTTTTCACATTTTCCATTTAATGGCAACAGTCCTTCATAGAAATTAAACTTACATTTCCATTATTTGTCTTTATATTAAGAATTATAAATCCCCAATTTTCCCCAGGATGGAGACTGATGGCATCAGGAATGCACAGAGTTTGGCTCCCTGGAACCCGGCCTTGGTTCTTGCACTGTCTTAATATCAGTGCTCCTTCTTGTGAAATTCCTCCTAACAGGCTCTATAATACTTATGGAGTAAGGAACAAGGCAAATATTCCTAAGAATTTTAAAATGTTTTAAGTGCATGGATCCCAGTTCTTGTTAGAGTCATTATATACACTATGTGTTAGGCATATTTAGCAATTTAACATATGTTGTATCAATTAAACCTTGTAATAAACTCCCACTGAGAAAGTTACTGAGATTGAGATAATACATTTTGCTTGAATCAGGAATAAGATGATGATGGAACCAGAATTCAAATCAAGATCAATTCAAATTCAAAGATTTTATCATTATAGTAATAGAATATTACTGGGTTTACTTTGTAAATAAAAGAATTTTGGAAATTAATATATTTTTCAACTTTTACTTTACCTTCACATTAGAACCTTCAGTATACACTTTATTTGGAAGTCAGATATGCTAGGGTCTAAATTCTACTCTTGCTACATCTTGGCTGTGTAATCCTGGGCAAATTACTTAACCACTCTGAGCTTGGGTTTACTGAAAGTACAGTGGAAAGAAAAATGCCTAAGTCTTTGAGATACTAAAGAAAAGGAATGTGTAGAAATGGATTAATATCTGTAAAACCTGGTGAACTGCAACACTCAGATAGCCAAAAATCAAAAAACAACCATTCTCTTCCCCTTCACCTTAGGCTTCATAGGTATACAGAAAGATTTTTAAATTCTCAGGATTATTGGATTGAAAACAGAGACTCTGTTTACATGGTTACATTCTTTCTCTGCCATGGCTTTTGACTTAGAATGTTCCAAAGTACAAATCCTCTGATGGAGAACTTCTGTGGGTTATTACCTGCCCATCCTGGGTCACCCTGCACTGCACCCTTGATTCTCACAGTCAGAATCTGCTCCCCACTCTGGGATGACCTATGTGTGACACATGGTCTGTACAGCAAATCTTAACAGTGACTGATGCCTTAGAGACCAGATTCCTGGTCCTTGGTCCTCCTCCCCCTGTATCACCTCCACAAACACTGTTTCTGTGCATGCCTAGAATTGACTGCACATTTCCAGTAACTGGAGAGGAAAGCTGAGACTAGGGTGTTTTTGTAGTAAAATATAGATTCTAAATATCTGACTCTCAACCAGTTTCTACTCCATTTCAACCTCTCTTCTCTCCAGGTGACTCTTGAGATACTAGATTGATTTGAGCGTATGGTAGTGACTGTATTTTTCACATGAAAATGCTTACCTCCTGAGCAAAAAGCACAATACTGTCTTGCATGCATAGTAAAACATGTTTTGGATCAACTTGCTTTAAGTTTTATGTGGTGAGCACACTGCATTCTTTTCATCATTCTTTGGGATTTTATAGTTTGCATGAAGTGTAACATGGTCTTTGACACGCATTAAAAAAAATATACAGAAAATAGTGCCTTCTTCCATTAAGCAGTAGTCTCAGATGATTACACTCCCAAAAGTAAATGGCAAATAATACATAGACAGAGCCACCTCAATTAACAGTGGCACTATCATCTGAATATGTAACCTAAATTTATAATTACTCTTAATCTAAAAATCTCCTTTTTAATGAGAAGTGGTGACCTGAAAGTGTACCCTCTGAAGTTGGTCATATACAACATAAGTATCAATATATTACATTCATCAAAAACTTTTCAACCTCAGTAAAAACAGCTCATTTGAAAATTCAGAATTGTTCTTCAATGTCAGTATCCACACATCTACATGAATATACATATATAAAAATCTTCAGTCATTTGAGGTTCCGATAAATCTGCCTTGGCTTAAAACAATTTTAACAAATTTTTAAAAAATTGTTAAGATTTCTAAAGTCTCCAATACTTAAAATACTAAGTTGTGACAATTTTATAAATGAATGTTACATAAGGGCAATGTTTCATAATTCTGACACTTTTGGAAATCAATGATTCATTATTTCATTAATTCAACACATATTTAAGCAACACCTACTTTCTTCAAGGCCTAAAGATTCTTTAACACATTTTTAGTTGTTTCAGTTTTGAATTAGAAGTGTTCAATACTTAGAAGTGTTCAATAGAGTCAATATACACCAAACAAAGGAGTGGTCAGCAGTAACATTACCTTTTTAAATAGATTTTATTTTGTGCTATGTGTTATACAACTTTATGTGATTGCTCTTTCCAAACACTAAAAGCTAATGCGTTTCTGTGGTAGTCCACTACCCTGCCACCTCAGTGAGAACCCTGGCTCTCACTGACACTCTTTTTGGAGCTCTGTGGGGCTTCATCAAATGCATATTACAACTACTCACAATTTTGAGAGCTGATGAAGTAGAACTCAGGACCCACTCTCTTATCTCCAGACCAGTCAGAACCATCTGGATGTTTTCAAAGCTGAAGTACTCAAAATGCCCTGTGGCTCATGTGGTAGAGCATCAAGTCACCCCCAGAGGCACTGGGGTGGCCTGCCAGGCAGGGATACATTCTGCCTTACAGAAATAGAGCTTTGTTTGAAATAAGCTTAGACCTTTACCACTTACCTGTAAATTTCATAAAGTGATGTATGCTCTACAAATGATATAGATACAGTGGGAGTTGCTAACATTAGTAGATTTCAACAACTGTTTAATTTAATGGTAGACAAAAATACTTTCATTCACACGTTATGAAGAAATTCTTCACAGCCAAACAAGGTTAGTACAGACTTACCTGAATCTGTAGCTGTGATCAATAAGACAAAATGCTCTTTCGTTTCACGATCCAAGCTCTGTGTTACTTGAAGTTCTCCACTAGCTGAGAGAGTAAAAGCGTTGTCTTCATTACCACCAAACAGAACATATGAGAGTTTGCTGTTAGAACCTTGATCATCATCTCTTGCCACCACCTTCAGGAGAAAACAACACACGTCATGAATTTGAGTACAGCTAACAAAACGTCCGCCGTGAAATAAAATGTATCATTAAAAATAATGCGGTAGAGCCATGTGTACCAATATTAAAAGGTTTCAGAGACATGTTTGTAAGTTTCAAGTACAAAAATTAAAATAGTACAATGTATTATCTGTACAAAAGTAGGTGTCAAATGAATACATGGCATGTTTGGAAGGCTTCACAAAAAATTTTTAACCACAGTTTTATTCAGGTAGTTAGATATGTAAAGAGTGGAAGGGAGAATAACATTTGTAACAGTTTTCAAACTTTTACATCATTTTATTTTCTTACTATGTGCAGATATTACAGTCATAGTCAAACAAAAGTCAAACATACACAAATACATAAATGTGTGGAACACAAGTAAAAACAAAAGAATGTAACTGAAATGCAATATATAATCTACAAGAAAATCACTAGGTTCTTAGGTATAATTTTTTGTAAACCTGTCTTTTTCAAGATTTGCTATATCAGAAATTGACACAACATTGTGAACCTACTTCAATTATATATATATAAATATATATAATTCAATTATATATATGTATTCAATTATATATATATAAATTATAATTATATTTACTTCAATTATATATATATAAATATATATATAAAAATAAAGATTTGCTATATCTGCAAGTAAGCATTATTTATGGGTGAGAGTAAGGAAGAGGGTGGGGGAAGTATGAACATTATAATTAAATTAGACATCTTATAATGAGCACAATATTTATTTTATTTAAATATACTGACCTGAAGAATTGTTCTGGGTAGTGCCCCTAAATTCTCAGGGACATTTACAGAATATGGAGATAGTTCAAATACGGGAACAAAATCATTACTATCCAGCAGGACAATGCTGACAGTGGAGGTATCAGTCCTGGGGGTGCTGCCCCGATCTGTTGCCTGAACAGTTAAAAGGTAATTAGGGGTCTTCTCTCTATCCAAAGGCTTAGCCACAGTGATGGCACCGGTGACAGAATCGATCCGAAATTCCTGATTGGCATTACCACCAATGATGCCATAACGAACCTGTCCATTGGTACCTTCGTCTCTATCTGCTGCCAATACTTGTGTGATATCTGTTCCGGTAAGTGTATTTTCATTAATCTCCACCTTATACATGGCCTGTGCAAAAACAGGGTTGTTATCATTGATGTCAAGTACCATGACCACAACCTCTGTAGATGAAGAGAGAGATGGTTGCCCTTTGTCTGTAGCCACCACCGTTAGAGTATAATTAGAGACCTCTTCTCTATCCAGTTCTCCAGTGAGCCTCACTTCACCATCAATGGTCCCAATACTGAACTTGTTTCCCAAAGGGTTCAGTAGGGTGTATTCAGTATAGCTGTTTGGGCCACTATCTGGGTCAGTGGCTTGTGCTTTGAAAACAACAGTATCAATAGGTGTGTTTTCCGGAATGTATGTCAATTTCGGGGAAAGAAATGTTGGTGGGTTATCATTTACATCCAACAAAATAATGGAGACTTGAGCAGTGCTTGTGAATCTGGAGGCTGGAGGTTGCGGCAGGTCATGCACCTGAACAACCAGGTTGTAGAAAGACTGACTTTCCCGATCCAAAGCTTTGAGGACTTTCAGTACGCCATTCTTGTCAACTGTGAATTGCCCAAGGCTATCACCAGAAGCAATGCTATAAGCCAAATGGGAGTTGATGCCTGCAATGGAAGGGAAAAAATGAAATCCTCTTAAACATGTGCTGACTGCAAACTAAACTGCACCAAAAATTTTATAAAATGAAACTGCATATTTGATATATGATGCCTCCAAAGACACCTTATGGATGATTTAGCTGCAGTTAATTTTCTTTGTAAGTAATAATACATAGCCCATAATTCTTTTCTTGTTAGCTTTTGATCTGAAAAGATGTTTACAATCTGGTGAACAAATGATCTATATACTGCCTGCTATTGACTAGGGTGTTGAAATGTGAAATTACAAAAGTAAAGAGAAAAACAATATTCCAGAGAGCGGATATTTTCCTGTACATTTCCTTATTTCTGTCACATAATTCCTGAGAATTCAACGTTAACAGTGCCACACTCTATACGATTAGCCAAACATTTATAACTTTAGTAATTTATTGAGGCCGACACCAATTTTCAGAGAAGGGTAATAAAACTTTCTGATGTATGGCATTAGTCATGGATGCTTTAAGTCTGCTTTTACATTTCTTGTCAGAACCAATAAATACTTTTTAATTCCTATTAAGCATCTGGCTAATGGCCTTTGAGAAGATAATTCTCTGCAAAATTTTATTATGTACATTTACTGTGTTTAGTACTTTTTGAAGAAAATGTTAGCAGTAAAATTACACATGAAAGGATACAAATATAAAGGCTTCCCTTATTATTGGGCTATTTTTAGATTATAGTTTATCTGTTTTCCCAGGCACATGTGTCATATTTTAATTTTAAAAAATCTTCTATAAATCCTCATTTCAGAAAACGATTGCAGAGATTTTTTTCTAACAAAGATGATGTGTAGAATAAACCACCCTATTGTTTTGGTAAAGAATTTAAAGGTAGTGGGTGGAGGGTATAGCTCAAGTGCTAGGGCACATGCTTAGCAGGCACAAGGTCCTGGGTTCAATCCCCAGTACCTCCTCTAAAAATAAATAAACCTAATTACTCCCTCCCTCCTAAATAAATAAGAATTTAAAGGTAAACAGCAGATAAGCAGTGCAAACAGATAGAAAAATATCTTCTGCCCCAGGATAGTGTTTCCTTCACTGGTCCATAATATCATGTATATTTTAATATTTTATCATAAAGATGTTGGGAAATTATGGAATATTATAAGAATTTCTAAAAAACATATTGTATATCTAGATAATCTATCCTTAATAAAGATGCTATCCTCTGGGCTCTTTTGTTGGGGAAAATCTATAGAGTAACATAAACTGTTCACAAATAGCTCCTAAATTTCTGAAGTTAATTTTAGCTATTCAGGTCAGAAAGGATAGTGACTCTTTGCCAAAAGTCTTCTAGCATAATTTGGTCACCCATTACCTCTTTTTTTCTTGAAAAATACTCTTTCTCATGATTCTGTGAATAATTGAGTTAAATTTTGTCTTTTCTTGAAACTCATCACGTTCCTTATAAACGTAATTTTCAATTGAGTAGTAGGATTTCCTTTTCTACCAGGCAGAGCCTGCCTGTTCTTTTTTTAAAAAATGATAAAATTATTATTTTCCTGTGATTTGATAGTCTCTTATCTAATGTCCTTTGTCCATATGTTGATGTAGAGAAAAATATTTATGGAGATAACTTTCAGGCCCTGACTTATTCACAAAAATTTAAAGGATAAACAAGGACTGAGTTGAGCTTTGAAAAGGTAGGATTTTTCTCCTCACTAAGAGTTGTGGCTTTCAATCTTTGTAGTTTATTTAAGACTATTCACAAGAGAACAAAGCAGAAGTTATAAGGTTCAAAATACTTAGGACTCTGAGGATCAGGAAAAATATGAATAAATAAAGCTAATGGAGGCCACAGGTCAATTCACCAGCAGGAGATAAAGAGAATTTTAAGATCTGGCTAGAACAAGGTCAACAGCCTACTTTAACTCTTTGACTTAAAATTCCACAGGTTTGGAGCAAGAAAAGTTCCACCAACTGATGCAAAAAAAAAAAAGTTTTATCAACTGGTGCAATAGATGGATATATTACTTAGAGAAAGTAATTAGATTTTAAAATACATATTATATATTTAAATAGATATATCTATATAAATAGATATATTTAAAATAGGATTCCTCCCTAAGGAAATTTTATGCATTTTCCATGGCTAAATCTATCAGTAAATATTGAGGCATAAATGCAGATACAATTATTACTGAGAAAAAGTTATGAAGACATCTGGATAAAAATATTATTATAAACAACAAAGATATAAAATTTAGTTCTATGCAAGTATATGAAATCTTTCATGCCCAAGATCAAAAGAAATTAAAAACACTGACAAAACTACACTTGACTACAAAGTGATGGCCTAGCATTTCTACATAAATCAGCCAGAATGCAAGCAATTAAATCAAGGATCTGGACAACCTTGGTCCACTGTGTATGCTACTTCCTGGTGTAAACAGTTAACTTGCAGAGGCAAAAAGAGAACATAAAACCAAGATTTTATAGCCTTGCTGTAAACAGCAGAACAGCCTATTTTTTAGGGAAAAAGTTTGATAGGATAGTTGAGTGGAGGAAATAATATATGTTAACTTTAATTAGAATCATGAAAAAGAGAAAAATTTGATTTTATATTCAAATTCATAATGACAAATATATCAGGTAATAACATTAAAGTGAACTGATGACAGCAATCATTATCTTTGAGAAAATACACATAGAAATATAGTTATTTTTGCACAGAATATTGCAGCATCATCTAAGAAACAGCTTTCATCTCAGGAACTGAAACCTTACTGCTACAATTACAGGCCATGGAACCATCTATATTGGCCTTACTGTAAAGAAAAGGACTTTTCTTTCCTGTCAAGTCTAAGTGTCTCTGGGCATGCACTCTATGTCTAGAAAATACAGGTAGACGTATTGAAACTCAAAATTCTCCCTGAACCTTTATACTACCCTGAAAAATGGAGAGCTCAGGCTATTTTTTGTCTCTCTGCTCCTTGCATCAAATAGCCAAATCATAAATCAGTAAATATATTATTTTAACATTCTGTAGTTTATTCATAAGTATTGGGACTTGAATTTAGTAGGCTTTTATAGCCCACTAGATCTTTAAACTCAAAACAGTGCATTATTTCTAACCATTTGCGTTCAATGTTCTAAAAGTGGTTTAGTTACATGATTCTTTCTGGCAGTTTTATTGTGTGTGTGTGGTTGTGTTGGTTTCTTTTTTCCCCTCAGTCTTGAAAATAATTTAGTCCCAGGAAATATAGCACATAACTATGGGTATGTAGTTCTGTAATGAAATGTGTACATTTATTCACAATCCATAAATGCTAATTATTTCTATGATGAACTGGTACTTGTCAACTTATCATGCAGCTGTAACGCATGGAATGCTTGCAAATAGCATTAATGTTTATGAAGCAGTTCCAACAAGGTCTTCAGGTCACTAGAATATGAAACCCATTCACAGGTCAAATGATCTGCCTTGTGTACGTACCATATATAAGTAAATTTTTTCATCAATAATTAGAATTGCTTTCTTCTCAAAACACTCTATAACTCCCCAATATTTTGAAGAATATACAAATTCATTCCTAGGATAATGAAATAATTATCAAAGCCAGAGTATTTCTATGAAACTTTAATTTATAGTAGTTTGCCTCAATGTAACACTTTCTTAGTTGTATGCATGAAATCCTTGAGATTAATGCATATGCTACTTAATGTTGTGAACACAGTGAAATATAAATATTTGCTTTATTCTTATTAAGTGATTATATAATCTAAAATTTTAGTTAAACTCAGAGATTCTAGATACAGATAAAATGTTAAATTTATTTTCATATAAAATACCTTCATTGCAGATAACAATATTATCTCATCTAAAAACTCTTGATCAGAGATTAAAATGAACTTGTTAGTTAAAAAATGTCTAAATAACACTGTGAAATACATTCAGAACTATTTAGTGTAACTGAGTTGGCAATTTTAAACAAAGAAGGTTACCCTTATTCAGTCTTATCATTATCCTTGAAATTCAGAGAGAATAGAAACTGTGTCCTATATTTTAGGTCAAGGTACAGGAAACTACACTGATAAAACTATTCAAAACTGAAAACAATGGAAAAATGTTGCTTGAAATTTTTACATCAAACAATTAAAGGAAAAAAAATCTGTAAAAAGTAGCCTGAAGTCAATGGTTGATATATTTCTGTGCATATACGTGATTGAAATATTCCAGGAGGTTGCACAAAGTTTCTTATTTGCTATTTTCCCCGTTCTCTACATTTTAAGGTATAAAGATAAGTGAAATTTATTCTAGAGCTGCAAGTAATCTTGTGATACAATGGGCCCTCTCTAATACATAATAAGTAAATCACAAAGAAGCCTGGCAGATAATTCTTTACCACAGAAAAGTCAGGACCAGCCACATGGACAAATAAAATATATATATATATCCAGGGATCAGGCAGACTAATTAAGTTTATAATAATAGAGAAATCAAGTTAAAGTAGAGATTAATCTCAGTTGTATATAAATGTCTAATTGGAGCCAATCTCAAAGCTGGACTCACGTACATGAAATAGATTATACAACATTCTTAGGCTAGGACTGGGTACACACTAAGTACAGTTGGCTCATCATATTTGCTGGTCCTGCATCCACAGATTCAACCAATGCAGATCAAAAATATTTGGGGAAAAAAAAGATTCCAGAAAGTTCCAAAATGCAAAACTTGAATTTCCCACGCACTAGCAACTATTTACATACCATATACATTGTATTAAGTATTATAAGTGATCTAGAGATGATTTAAAGTAGACAGGAGGATGTTTTGAGTTATATGCAAATAGAACACCATTTTATATCAGGGACTTGAGCGTCTTAGATTTGGATATCAACAGGGGTCCTGGAACCAGTCCTCTGTAGATACCAAGGGATGGCTATACTTGACAAATGTGTGTCCAATATTAACTGTGCTTAAATAAGAGTGGAAACTTTAAAATGCACTTAATAAACTCTAAAGAAATAATTTCTAATTTTGTGAATTGAAAGATACATAAAATATTGTGCTTTTTGCCTCTCGTATGTTTCTAAGTGGCAATTCTAGACAATCCTGGAAGGAAACTAAGTATAGAAACGGAAAGGTGTTCTGAGATTACACAAATCATTAAAGTCAGCAAGAACCAGGAAATTCTAAATTAAGGTTGATATGTCTATGTCGTGAGACATATCCTTGGGCTAGAGACTTACTTCCTCTTAAAATACTGTCTCTTGTTTCCTCAACTGAAAGAGCATTTCACTGCATCTAACAGAAGGGAAAACAAGGTATTAACTTTCCGGTTTAGTTAAAGACTGATAATCTGTACAATGCTGTCTCTATGGTTGTATTATCTGATATGTGTATTTCCAAAATAGGTCTTAGAAGAAAGTCCAGGAGATTCATATTTTAAAATAAAGCTTGTCAAATGCTTTTGCAATAAATAAAAATAAAACACTAAAGTTTAGATTTAATGTAAAAAGCTCAACTTGATTATATAGCATAAGTTAAAAGAGATCTGAGACTGCCCTTTGAGTCAAAGCATGAAAGCTTATTAAGATACTATGAGCAGTTTTCAGTCAAAAGTACAAAACCAATTATGAATTCTTAAGTATTTTTTGAGACTCTGGTTTTTCTTTTACATCCAAATTTTATCCTTTTTATGTTAAAAGAATATGCATAAGCAAATATTTTTATTTATCTGACAAAATGTATCGAAAAGTCTATTTCATGACTTCTACATTACTAAACTGCAATAGTGTCACACATTTAGGGAGAAAAAAGGAAGATAAAGTTTAAAAGATGATAACAATGCATGCTGTGTAACTATTATAAATAAACATTTAACTAATAAAATACTTAATATTTTAATCCTCCATGGTTAAATTATAAACCTATTCCTTGACTTTGGACCTATATTTACAAAATGCAATTTTGTGACAGCTGCATACAGTAAATAAATACGATATAAATCTGATGCCATTTTAAATAAAGTTTAAGTATATAAAATAAAGTACATACCATCATCTGCGTCAGTAACATTAAACACAAGAACAGTAGATTCTAGAGGTAGATTCTCCATTAAAGATGTGCTATATGAATTCAAGCTGAAAATAGGTGGGTTATCATTTACATCTAGTATATTGAAATAAACCCTGATGGTAGTAAATTGTCCCCCACCGTCTTCAGCTCGAACCGTGAGGATATAATATTGTTGTGCTTCATAATCTAACATTCGAGTCAAATTAAAGACTCCAGTAACTGGATTCAGGAAAAAAATGCCATCTTCATCATCTTCATTCACAATATATGTAATTTCTCCATTCACACCAGAGTCATCATCTGTAGCTAAAATAGCTGCTACCAAAGAACCTATCAAAAAGAATAAATTCATAGTCTGAAATTAATAGGATAGAGTGAGTATTGCTAAGAGAATATATATGACACCAAAAAATTATTTGTATAGTTAAATATTTTAACTAGAGAATCAGTATGAAAGTATAATGAACACAACATTTTGTAGATTTCTACATTAACACTGATACCAATATTACCAAATAGTAACAAAGTAGGTAGCATATTAGGTGTCCACTAGATCATATGTATGTTGCAGTGAAAATATTCTGAGGAATTAACATTACTTCTAACATTATTTTTCCATCTGGCACTACCAATTCATAAAAACATTGATGAGTTCAGTAAGCATATATTGGGGCCCATTGCTAATATCAGGAACTGGGGATTCCAAGCAGTAACCAAGACTTGTGCTGAGGGGCTACCACTTGACAGCTTATATGGCCATTGCTATAATTAAGGCAAGACGTAAATGTGATGGGAATTTCATGGCGGACATACACAATTCATCTTGGGGAAAAGACTGCAGTGGGAAGTAGTCTTGTATAAATGTTTCATTCCTTTGTCAAATGAGTTTCTAAAATATATACCTTATTAAGCAAACTCATTCCAAATGTAATTCAGAATAAAATTTCAGTTTTAGATAAGAATCTCCAATAGTGGGGATGAAGCACCCACACAGGAAAAGCATGGATATTGAGCACTCAAACTCAACAGTCACAACATAATATGTTCAAGAAAGCAAGGTGATAATTCAGGAGTCCTGTTCTACTAACATTCATCGAGCACCCGCTAATCCTCAGGCCCCACATTAGCAAACTCATACATGTTTTCTAAATTACCCTTACTCTAATTCTAATAGGAATTGTTGTTTCCATTGTACTAAGAAGGAATTGAAGCTGAGAAATGAATTCATTGCCTTGGTTCACATAGCTAAGTGTTAGAACCAGAATTCACAGCTTTTCATATGTTTTTCTTTGTTCTTTCTATATACAGTAGAATAATCATCACTAGAAATTAGAAATTAGACATTTTATAATAATTTCATCATTACAAATTTTTAAATTGGAACCTAGTATCAAAACAATGATTGCCAGATAAGTTAACAATGCATGGCACAAGTACTTTCAGAAACAGAAATACCTGTAATTAGTAATCAGATTAATGGCTACCCTCATTTGCTCTCAAAAGTCTAGAAATGTCCTTGGGAATTGTAGCAAAGTGGGTTAATTAAAACATTTAAAAATCCAGCATTTATACTAGCAGCATATGGTAAAATCTAATCACAATTTAAGAGCAGCCAAAACAGTCCGTAATTGTAGTCAAAGGTAATCCTGGCAAAATACACTGAAGGGCATGCACCTACCTGGGGTCGTGTCCTCTGGGATGTCAAAAGAGTACACAGGCCTGGAGAACCTGGGTGTGTGGTCGTTCACATCACTGACAGTGATATTTATTCTCATATCCGAGGACTGAAGACCATCATCTGCACGAACCAGCAAGGAATATTTGGAACGGCGTTCTCTGTCCAACCTCTTGGTAGCTATCAGATCTCCAGATTCGGGGTCAATGCGGAAGCTGTCATCTGCTCCGCTAATGATCGTGTATGTGACAAGAGCATTTGCACCCTACAAATAAAAGATCAGCATCTGAACTGCTAAAAAGAGACCTTTAAGACTTACTACTCCTTGTGCTGAATGGGTATTTGACATAGTGAGGTTTTGGAGCTTAATTTCATGTGATACCATAAGATTTCAAAATGTTAACAGGTCTGTGTAGTGTTTTACATAGTCTTTTGCCATTCACTCCGTTAACTAGTACAAGAAATCTCAACTTCATTATTTAGCTATGTATTTTTTAAATTATTTAAATGTGTACATGGAAAAGAGTAGAACTGTCACTGTGGAAATTACAACTGATGCTAATACTATCAACCACATAACCAGAGGTTGGCTAAAAGCTTGCTCTGGGCCAGGACCTGTGACAGCACACTCCAGGAGATACTATTTCACAGAGGAAGACACGGGGTTCTGAGATGCTAGTTAACCTTTGCAGAGTCACACTGTAAGCGTGAGTGTGGATTTTAAACCCCAGTCTGCCTGACTCTGAGCTCATGTTCCTTCTGATTCTGCATGAAGGTAATTAAATGAAGCATGCAGTAAGTGGAGGCTTGCCATAAGCACTGTAAGAACCAAGAAGAGAGAGGGATGATTTGGAACAGTTTGGCAGCGTGGAGAGTTTTAACATAGCACAAAGAAGAAAAGCTAAAATAGTAGGCTATGGGTACAGTTTGGAGAATCTCAACAAATCCGCTTGAATTCTATGGACAAGAAACCACCAATCTTTTTTAAAATTGGAAACAATTTTCTTTTGAGGTTCTTGACAGCATAGGATGGACTAGAGCGAGGAGAGGCCAGAGAAGGGAGACACTGAGTAGAGTTTGGCCCAAAGAGACTGGGGCTTCACCTCCTCAAGGTGAAACTCTATACAATCTGTGTTGTTTGCTGATTCCAAGTCCCTGTTCTGTAAAATGAAAGCAGCGATGCACTCGGGGGTTCTCTCAGACCTCTGAGCTGCAGCATGTAAAATCTGAAGTTTAAACTAGGAAGCTGGCAGAAGGTACGGAAAGGTTGAGGAAAACAGAACATTTATTAAGTGTTTATTAAGTGCCAAGCACCACTCTAAGGACATCACTTCATGGGCACTAACTGATTTAATATTTAAAGGTAATCCAGTTGAGAAGTACTGTTATCATCCCCATTTTCAAGATAGAGAAACTGAGACATAGAAATTTGACCCCTGCTGTCTTGCTCCAGAAGCAAGACTCTCAGTCATTATGTACCCAACATAACGCACAAAGCAAATTAGTAAGATCTGCTAGGTTACTGACAGAGAAATAACAATAACAATTGCTCTCATCTGTTTGACAATCCCATACAGTCTCATTTCCTTCTTTTAACAACTCTATGCAGTGGGAGCGGAAGTGAAAGAGAAGAAAAAAATTTAATTTCAAATTACTTTGGGAATTAGGAGAGTACTCTTCTTGAAGACATCTCAGGATATGATCTGCTTTGATGCAGGAGAAATTAGGCAGTGAGATTTTACAATTGTATGTATCATATGTTAAGAGACTGAAGGATCGCTTCATGATTATGTGGCAATGGTTACAACCACAGAAATGACTGTTGGTCAGAGATCTGAGAAGGGGTTTGATTAAACTATCTGAAGGTCGATATATGTAGGTGATGACAGTTAAAGCCACAAGATTTGTTGAGGATCTAAATGAGAATAGATAGAGAAAGGAACAGTGCCATAAAGATTGAATAGCAATGTTTAGAGAGTGGGAAGAAGGGGCAGAGACAGGGACTGATGGAGGGAGAAGATGAGGGACCTAGAAGACCCAGAGGAACAGTCTGCCACCACGGTGAAAAGGAAGGCTTCAGGAAAGAGCTGATTTCAGCAAAGTCAAAAATAAAAAAGTTAAAGAGAATTAAAATTACAGCACCCATCTGGATTTGATGATGGGGAAAGCTAACTTTACAGTATTTTAAAATCTATTATAAACTTATATATATGAAATTATGAGCATTTTGATTTAGACATTTTAAATTATATATATTATAACTGAATCTTAAGTTAAACATCACACACTGTACTGGTTGAGATCTGATGCTCTGGAGCCATATTTTTGGGCTTGAATCTCTGCTCCACTACTTATTATTTGTGTGTCACTGGGCCACTACTTAACCTCTATGAGCCTAAGTTTCCTTATCTGGACATTGGGGTTGGTAATGTTACCTACCACATAAGGCTGTTGTGAGGATTAAAGGTGTTAATACATGTAGTGAAACTAGAACATTCCTTGAGAAGTTTTAAGTGTACAACAATGCTAATTTTTATTTTTATTTCCATTTTTATTGTTTTCTTATAAAAGAAATATAATGGGTTAAGTATATTTGATGACTGAGATGTTTGCAAATAAATAATTTATATCAAAATATGGTTAGAACTGCTATATAGTCCAGGGAAAGTATTTTCTGATTTCTTATTATATTGAGTCTTGACACTGGGATATGTGGTATTGGAACTGTCAACTTCAAAAATTGTTTTTTGATTTAAATTATACTCACCTAAAACAAATATACTTTGAGAAATTTATTTATTAAAATATCTAGGCTAAGATCTCTTGAGAAGGTATTGTGGAGAACATAATTTAGGGGGTTTAGGACTTTAAAGCTGGCATACTAGGAAGTTACAGCACTCAAAGCTTCCATACATCTTTTCCATCATAGATTAAATATGTTTTATCTGCATAATCAAACACATAAGGGGATGACTTCCAGCAGTCAAAGGGAAAAACACTCTTTCAAAATTTCTGTCTAGTGGTATTTGCTATATTTTTGTACTGCATTCTCTAACCCAATCTGAAAATTTAGTAACAGGAATGCCTCTGAGCACATTTTAATTTAGTAACAGAACAGCTGAGTTTAACACACTGCACACGTTTACCCTGTATATTCAGGTGTACATGGAGTATCTAATAGATTTACTGTAATTCTATGGTTTAACAAAAACATTCAATAAGAATTTTAGACTTCTAATCTGACCACATTCTGTACTATTTATTCCATTTCACAAGGAATTCCATTATTCTGGTAAAACAGTCCAGGGAAAAACAGCTACACTCAATTCTGACCTATTAAAATGGTATTTGGAAATTAGGGGAAAGCCAAGAAACAGAAACATATTTCAAGCTATTACATAAGTGGTTTGCAATTTAGAAATGTCCTGTCTACAAAAAAGTGACTATAATAATTAATACTCCTAAACTTATGATAATTCTTCTGAACAGAAGCAAAGGCATCAGACTATGTTGATAAAACAAGTCTGTTCCTATTCAAAATCAGCTGATGTGGTGAACTGGTAGTTCTAGAGATGCCTGAAAATGCGTGGCCAAGAGGAATGATTTAATTAGGCCTTTTGAAAAGTCTGTTTATTTATTTAATCTCCAAAATATGCAGTATCCACAATACTATAAGAAACAAATATCGTCTTGCAGCTGCAGCACAGTGGAAATAATGCTGTTTAAAAATATTCTGCTCTCCTGAGATACCACAGAGACAAAAGCACGTGAAAGGAATTCTAAAAGTAAATAGCTATAAATTGCAAGTGCGTTTTACAACCTTAAACAGTATTTTCAAAAACAAGTATGGTACCATGAAACAAAGCTCGAGTCTCCTAGCCCATTACAAGCATAATAATTCTGTTTATCAAAGGAAACAAGAGACTGTCGAAGTCACGTGCATCTGAGAGATGTGTATCTTGATCCTACATGTTTCAAATGATATTTAAATTACGTTCAACATGTACATGTTGCTTTTTAAAACAGATTCCTTTACCCAGGCATTCTTCTCCAGCACCCTACTAGAGTTTCTCTGACAAACTAGTATTTCTGTGCTCGATTTCATAATTAAGGAAAAGCATATAAACTAAAGAATATATGGACATAACTTGCTGATGACCTATATAATCTTAGTGTTTTAAAGAAGTCTATTAATCTTTCAAAATCAATCCACTGTATAGTTGTGTGACAATTTAATGCTGGCCACAAAGTTAAAGAAACCTCTTGCATTTCAGTATTGATTCCTACTCAAAACTAGATGAAGAAAGAAAACAGAGCCATGATTTGGTAAGAGAGAAAACATTTCAAATATACATGCTGATTTTCAAATTCAATTAAGAGGTAAGGAGCTGAGAAGAGAGTAGAAGATAGAAGTTTTACCTGAAAGCATTAATAGTAATTTATTGCAAGCTACGCAGAAAAGGAAACAGCCAATAATTCTGAATGCCATAGGAAGCCTAGGTATCCACTGTGTTTGGCATACAGCCAAAGAAATGTTGGTTCCTCAGGTCAGGAGCTGAAATTGTCAGTGGTCATTAAAATGCTACTAAAAAATTTAAGAGAAAATATATTCAAGAAAGAAAACAACCTCATGAGCTTAGTCTTTAAAAAATAATGGTCCAAAAGCAGTCTCACAAAAATGTCCTTCTTTCCTTTAAAGTGGTAGGTGAAATTTCCTCCCTTCCATCCTCTTCTACCTTTTTCCCCTTCCACCTCCACTCCCCTGGCCCGCACACAGGTCTTATAAAATACTCTGTGGTAGTTTTTATGCCTTCAGGCAGAGTAACAGCCTGCACAATTTGTCAACATCCCTCCCTCCCTCTGAACTGCAAACAACCCTCCCTCCTTTACCCTGGTCTGTTCAGCTTTCTAGCCTTACTTGTTTCTGCTTCTTTAACTCCCCACCCTGTCTCACCCCAAGGGTACTTCTCACATATCCTAGCTATCATCACCTTATGTTCAGTACCTAAAAAAAAACAAAACCCTAGAATGCCTAAGCGGTAATACCAGAAATGGTTACTTACATTTTTTTAAACTTAAAAAAAAAAAAAAGAATCTCAATAGAAATAAAGCAAAGTACCATAAAACCCTGTTGATGTAAATACCTAGAGACATAAGGACCTTCTCAGCCGTCTTCAAATCTCATCCTAAATATAAACATATCTCAAAAGATGAACTTCAAGACAAGCAAGTGTGTGCAAGCATACATACACACCCAGAAAAGTCAGACAGAGAAAAATAAACATGCAGGCAGGATTGCATTTGTATTAACCCTTATTTGTCATATCTTGAAAAGAAAATGTAAGAAGGAAAATAAAATTATAACAGTGCCAACATGATAGTATTAAAAGGGTTGAATGTTGGCATCTCTTTCAAATAATCGGTTCTTAAGAGAACAGTGTATCTCATTATAACATATATATCATGATTAACATGATTATTGCTTCATGCCTTGAAAAAATCACCTGAAATAAATGCAGTTTATGTGTTCTATTCCTACAGAGAGTATAGCCAATAGAGCAGTCATTACAATTGCAATTATTTGATGTATCATTTACGTGAGCTTATAGAAATTGCATGAGCTTTTTTTTGCTGTTGTTATTTTGCTAAATGAGATATAATTAAATTTTATGAATTGAGCTATCCAAAATATATTATCAGTGATGAGTTTTAAGAAAATGAAGCATTTACTAAATTTTAGCTGATGATATCTCATTTTTCTCAATAATAATAGAAATATTCAGCAACATAACTCTTTTAATGGTAGCTGGGACTGGGAACAAACTTTATATGAAATTGAGTAGAAGGTAAAAACTTAACACATCATTTTTTTCCAGTAGAAAACTACAGTTATCTAAATGCCTACACTTTATTTTGTTTCCTTTTCCTTAGTTAGATTTTGGCAAAATATATAGATGACTAAGTCATTACATTTCTATACTTGCTGTTAGAATTAGCCTGTTATTGAATTATATACCTTTTTAAAGTTAAAAAAATAGGCCAAAAATCAAGTTTTTAGATACTTCTGGAGCTTAACTGAGGGTAAGGAAATTAAATAATCTGTTTGGGGCTTAGCTTAAAGAGAAAGGGCAGAAAGGGGTGTATAGGATCATTATTCCTCTGTCTGAAATTCTAGAACATTAATTAAACCTTTTATCCATCAAGAAGGAGAAAACAATTGATGCTGTTTTTTTATGGGAAAATGTAAATTACGAATTATCCAATTTCCATGCCATTTGGAGCATGAAGATAGCATAGCTAAACTTAAAATATTAATATAGAAGATAGTATTCTAAATTGTGCCCCAAATTTCACATTCATCCTAGGAAAGAATTTCTGTTTATTAATGGAATTGAAAAATCATTAGCTTCCTAGATAATTTCCTTAAAATACATAAGGCTATTATTGAGATATATATTTACATATATATATACATATGCAAATTAAATGAAAAGTTGTAAGATAGTCTTAAATTTTTAAATTTTAAATAATTTGCTTTTCCAATTACAAATAAAATAAAAATAAATTCTTAGCAGCTACCAGCATATGAGAGTGATACATGCATACAAAATAAGCTATATCTGTAAATAGTTTTTATTATTTGAGAACTTAAAATAATTTGGCTAAGAAATCTAAAATGCAGCCAGCAATTAACTGAGTTGTGAATTGCTGTTCAAATGAAAATTACCTTTAGATAGTCTCCCATCTTAGCATTCTTATATCACATTTCAACAATTAATGATCTTTGGAAAAAAGCACACAATGCTTAACCTTTGTTAATGGGTAATAAAACTTGTCAACACACAGTAGAAATTCGATAGGTCACTGAAATACTAAGTTTCAAAAATTCAGGGCCAGGCTGTGCGCTACCTCATCAGCATCCATGGCTGTCAGCTGCATGATCTTGGAGCCGTCGCCGATGTTCTCCTCCACCGTGAGGTCCAGCGTGTCCGTCGGAAACACTGGTGGATTGTCATTGATATCCTGAAGCGTTATTTCTACCTGCGAGGAGAGAAAGAAACAATGCATGAACGTTGCATATGTCTGCAAGGTACCCATTAAATTGTGTACCCAGGATCCACTCAACTAGGCCTTCCAAAAGGAATCAGAAACTTTATATATAACATCCAAAACAGAAAATGCCCTAAAGAAAGGTGAGAAATACTTACAGGAAAATATGAAATCCAAATAAAGATCACTTGCCTTGTTGATAGTAACTGATTTTACATGACCACCTTGGAGTTTATACTAGAATAGACTGTGGACCAACCGTCATTTTAGTCCCCAGATTTGTGCACCAGTGAAAAACTGGCCAGACTTAAAGACTATCTGTCATTCAACCATTAAATGTTGTCTGACACATAGATGAGGTAGTGTCAAATTTCTTCCTGAAATGTTTACATGTTGGCAACTGATACCAGGGAAAACAAAGAAGTTCACATTTTGTTTTAAGAAACACTCAGCATTTTCCCCTTTAAAGTCAACTCTCAACCTTTGAGGGGAGGAAAATACACACACACACACACACATCTTTTCTTTCTGTTTCCACTCCTATCAACACTTCTTAATGTGACTAAAGCTAAACAATCATTCCATTCAAATGTAGTGTTTATATAGATTGCAAATATTAACAACTTTGTTTGAAAGATCCTAGTCAGGGTTATTTGTTTCCCTAACTGAAAAATAAATTGTTTAGAAAGAACAATTTGTGAAGTTTAAATAATAACATCAAACCATGTGTTTTCTCTTTTGAGCTAGGTGCTAAAAGCTGAATATCTGATAAGAAAAGGGGAGACAGCTGCTAATAAAACTGGAAGTTTCCCCAGTTGGGTCACAAAATTAAGTCATGGAGAAAAAACCATCCATCCATTTAGCTTGGATATAACCAGGACATTTTTCTCCTAGGATGAAATGTCATCTTTTATAGTTATACTGTAAAAATGCCATCAGATCTAAGAGTGATGAGGATGAATATTAGGAGAGAGCAAAAGAATTCTGGTTCCTTCTTTTCCAGGAAGCAGGCAGGGTTGGGTGGAGTGGAGAGGGAAGTAATGGGTAGGACTGTCATTACTCTCTGGCAAGGAATGTGTGGGAAATATATGAGAGCCAGACTAAGAAAAGGATGAACCATTGATAAAAAGAAAACCCCAGGAAACAATGTACAAAATTAAGTACTAAACAATTATTATAGTTCCACTATTTAATAGGACGGTTTTGATCACAGCAAATGGCTCAAGTTAGTCTAGGGAATGGTTAAGACTGCCTCAGTAGTTAGAAATCTGCTAACTACTAACATTCTCTGCACCACTTCCTTTAGAAAAGATCCACAATAGCTACAACTGCATCCTATAAAGAGCATCTCCAACTTTCTTGCAAGGCTGTAAATAACATGAGCTTTTCAAATTCGAAAGACCACAGTTCAGATTCTGTCTCTGCAACTTATTAAATATGGAAACTTGAGCACTTAATTTCTCTGAGCCTGTCTCCTCATCTTAAAATTGGGATAATAACATGTATCTTAGACCATTTTATGAAGATGAAACCTTGATGATGCCAGCAAAGTGCTTAGCACAGAGGAAAGTATTTAATAAAAAGTTGATTTTGGTTTTCAAGCTGTCAGGACAGACCTAGGCAGTTCCTTAGATCCAGGGAGAAACTTTGAGGAAAGGAACTCAATAAATTAGAATTCTAAGTCATATAACCTAGACTCAACCAACACAAGTCACTGCTCGTCTCTGGTATGTATTAAATATGTACTAAACTTTCATGTAGGAAAATACATACCTATGAATGTATTTCAAAAGGCTAAAAACTGTGGATTTAAGAATCAAGAACTCTTGAGATCTCATCTGATGGTCACCCAAGAATATAATCATTAATGTTATTCAGAAAATAGAAATTATCTTCCCATTAGTATGTGTGACTTTTCATACTTGTGTGCATAGTCCTTAAACTACAGTAGAAAAATAAATGAGTAAGAGATAACCGATCTGAATACCTTCTAATGCAATCAGGACTTTTTAGCTTAATAGAATTTTTTAGATTTCTAAATTGTCTTTTATCCATAATTTCATGACTTGGTCTAGTTGGAAACCAACATGCCAACATTCTGTGTGCTTGTGTTTGTTTGTAAGTGTGTGAGAAAGAGAGAGAGAAGAGAGAGGGAGAGAAAGAAGCTTTGTAAATGCATTTCTGAGAGAATATGCATATATAAGTGTGTGTTTATATAAGTATGTAATGAATATGTGTTTGCAAGGAAGAACACTAAATTGAGAGTAAGGAGAATCGAGATTGGCACTAATTAAACATGACATCAAAGATGCATCAGGACACAGTACACACACCAGAAACATGTTGGGTATAAGGGTGTAATAGAAAGACTCTTCATTATAGATGATGAGTGCATGAACTGAGCAAGCCCCTGCTATATTTTAATAGTTAAAACAAAAAAACTAACATGCATGTGCCGACTATGTTTTATGTTACATGTATGTGTACATACATACACACACACACACACACACACACACACACATATACATATAAAATCCTCAAAAGAGTCTTTTGGGGCAAGTACTATTATCTTTCCATTAGAGAAATGAGTTAACCAAAGTACATACGTTAAGTAATTACCCAACACCACAGAGCCAGCAAGTTTTCTTTACTACTATGCAAACCTCTCTCTCTACACACCTATCTCACTGGATGTGTGTGTGTTCAATAAATATAATGAATCATATTTGAAAAATATGTCACAGCTATATAAATAAATTCTTATAAATGTTTGTCTGATTCCTGTCTGGAATTTGGATCACTTACATATGAACTAACTAGCTATGTAATCTTGGGTCAGCCTATAAATCTTTGCCTGTAAGAATTTTTGAAAAATGAACAATATGATCCCTAAATATAGCTCTGGAAGTCAATGATCATGTATGCTTCATGAGATTTTGGCCATCTCCATTATTTCAGTTACAGTAAAGTAATTCCTTTTTTATTAGAAAGAATACATTTAGTTAAATATCAATGACTTCAAAACTAAACATTTCTGAGTGTATCTATAATAAGTTCTAAACAGAGATCTAGAATATCTCACCATTAAATTCTGATATATGCAAAGCTTACATTTTTGATTAAGGATTCCAGAGGCCTTTCATTCAATAAGCCAAGCTATTCTTTTTCCAAACTCAGTGTTGACTTGCCAGCCAGAAAGTTGAAACTTTGTATTCCTTTTTTTTTTTTTTTTTGAAAATCTAGATATTTTCTCTTAATTGTGCAGTCTTTTTTTTTTTTTTTCCACTCCACGATTCCTCAATATTCCTGAAAGGCTTTCAACATGGCTTCTCTAGATTCCCTCAATAGCCTGGGGTATGAATTATCCAAGAGAGGAGATTTGAACTCCTCAGCATAGTAGGTGTTACCCTGCAGCCCCTCACTTTTCCTGATTTGGTGTGCCGTGTTTCTACCTACATGAATTCCAAGATTGTGGACCTTGTTTGCTTAAGAGGTGGGCAATGGTTCCAGTATTCATTAATTTGATATTTTAGAATCTATCACATAAAAGGTATATTTTAGTCATTAAAAATACAGAAGAAAATAAGACAGGCCACTGTCCCTTGCAGGGAAAAAGTAAAGTTTGATAAAAGATATATGTACAAATAGAAACATTTACAATTACCTCTGGGATACCCAATGTTGACATCTTGATTCCAAGAAGCCAGTCCCCCCCACACCATGGATAATTCTTTGACCTGCTCTACTGCTTTGCCCTTGGCTGTTACCACCTTTCCTGATGATTCTAGATTCTAAAATGCAGTTGGCTCACTCTCTTGGATCTGCAACCAACCTAAGAGTTTTATTCCATTACCACTCCCTCTTTGGACTAAGATTTGGTATGCTTTGCTTTGAAATGTTATCATATTAAACCGAAGAGTTAAACATTAAAAGTTTAGAGAAGACCCCTTTTTTTTTTCTGTACGAATTAGATTATGTTAAATAATACAGATAATGGCTATTAGTGGCTTATTTTAAAATTCTGAGGTGTTAAAACAGTCTAAAATATAACTCCTAAACTACACCATATATATATATGTTTAAAATACATTCCCTCCTTTTAAAAGGCTAACAAAAACTACAGCATAGCTAACCTTTTAGTGCTAGCATTGCCCCTTCAGGGTTTTACATTTATCTTTGCGTAGGTGTGGACTTGAAATAAGCAAACTACTACTTTGCAAAAAAAAAAAAAGAAAATCACATTTTGAACTCAGAAGCTTCCCTTTCCAAGTGGCTGTACTTTAAATAAAAACAAAACAAACAAGAACTGTCAGTCACCTCCACAATTTAAGTCCAGGGGGCATTTTCAAGGTATCAATTCTGTAAGTTTGCGAAAATTGACCCTCAAAGAGAAAAGAAACGTTACACCATGAAGATAAGGCACTTGCATATTTTATGCCTGCCTATCAAATGTTGACCTTTGTGCCCAGATATGTGGCCCTCAAGGAACATATGTGTTTTCACCTGCTACAGTTACGAGGGCAGTTGATAGCTTCCTGGTTGACTTATTTAAAATAAAAACATCAGCTACAGCTAAGGGCTGAGCCACAGGCGCCGCCCAGCCGTCACCCCTTTACTGCTTAGGAACCTTTTGGAAGAATGACTTTCTTGTCTGAGACACCTGATTCCTAGGCAGTGAAACCCTGGTAAATAAACTGATGATATTTAAAGACAAAAACCTGACTGAGATTAAGGGAGTGAACAATCAATCAGTTTAAAGAAATGGTCTGTCTTTTGGTAGTTTTGTAAAGGTAAAAGTTAAATTGAAATTAGGGCTTTAAATATTGTCACCAAACCTTTTTATGCTGATGGATTAGAGTCCTTGATATTCCATTTGCTGAAAAGCCAAATGCATATTTAAAAACCAAAAACCTTACCGTGCAAATGGTTGCTGTGAAATGAGTACAATGCTTTCCTCTTTTCTATTTTTTTCTGTAAAATGCAATTTATCATTTTAAGCCTGCAGCTGCATCAGGAGTGATGTTATATCTTGGGGATTTGTTTTTAATTTTTTAAGTGAATAAATCAGGATACAACTACATAATAAATGAACAACTGCTAATTAGCAATTATCAAATCATTACATATGTGTAGATAGAACTATAAAACACAGTATTTCACTGATTGAAGTTGCTATTATGAAAGTAGTACACTGTATCCAAGGCTAAAGAATTGACTAAAATAGCAAGGTCCAGTACGAGCTCATTCCCCAGTTAATAAACTGATGATTGCACTGTGGTCACTCTCACAGCCACAATTAAAAACATATTCTTTAATTCATAAACTCTCTGCAAGCTAAATAAAGTGGCTCTTAATGAATCAGGAAGAAAAATGCCCTAAAATATATTTTTGATTCACAATCTTCTGGCAACGTACATAAATATTCTTAATAAATAAGGATGAAAAATAATCTTTTTTTCTTTTGCAAGGTTGGAGAATTCATAATACAATAAAAGTTTAGAAATCATTTGCAAGTAGACATGTTAAAATTCTTAGAAGAAATCATAGATACTATTGAGTTCACCTCGTAATCAAAAGCAGGACATTGAAATGTCGTGGTTTATCTAAGAAAAACAGCAGTCAGCCTCTTAAATCTAGTCCGCAGATTTCTGCAGAGACCTGTGGCGCGAACCAGGCCTGGGAGGCAAGGGGCATAATATGCTTTAGAGCTCTGCCTCTAATCTCTGCATGAATACAATGATCTTTCATACAAAATACACATTTGATGTGTACAGGAAAATCATTTTTGAAGAAATTAATATTTGGTCATCTACTTTACAAATACTATTTTACCCACATTCTTGCTCATTTTTAGGCTCCTTTATATTTACTTAAAGGGAAAATAATCTGTGAAGGTTTGTTTTATCAATATCACTGGAAGAGTATTAATTATTCAGCAGAAAGGTGGTGGGTATATATTACAAATAAAGAACTACAGCTAAATTCTTTTTAGATAATCAGTAAAAATTAGTGCTTTAAAAATGTCTACCAAATAGCTATTTCTTTTTTTTAAAGATGCAATAATATGCATTTTCAGAAATGACTAAAGTCTAAATGGTTGGTGGGATAGACATAAAGTACATAAACTATAAAATAGTAAAAGAAGATTCATCACAGCACATAGTGCTTGATTAGTTGCTTTTTTTTAGTGGCACGTGTAATTAATTACACTGTTGTCTTTTTATTTCTGTGAAACTGATGCTCCAAAATTCAATTTCTCATGTACTACTATTACCACATAAATCTGATAAAGCATTGCACCAAAAATAATGCTTAGAGTTCACATGTGTTACCTCCAACGATACTATGATAGTGCCACCAGATTGTATGTAAACACACCCTTTAATTAATAATTCTGCCAAAAAATACTTATTTCAATAGAAGTATTTTTTGCTCTGATTTCTTTAATACATTTATATATCACAAAAATTGGTTATTGCAAATCTCCTCAGGTTAACAAAGATCATTTGTACTGCTCAAATTGGTGACTTCTAGAATTTTGAGGGTAAAAATGTCTTGTTCACTTATGCATTCTTGCAACTTATCCATCTCTGGCATGTCATTTTTTTCTCTAAAGATGTTCCTGTTTTAAAAAGCAAACCCATATTATTTTTACATTTTTATTAGAGTCACATGTTCATCAAATTTAATAAATTGGATAGGTTACAGGTACACAAGGACTGTACTCATCAAAGTTGCCTTATATTACACTGATACTTAAAACCAATTCAATCCCATTGATTTCCTAGATCTTGTGGGTCCATCATGCCACCATCTATAATTTTTATATGAAATCATTTGATGATAATTCAAAAACTTTATTCTCAGAAGGGTGATTTAAAAGAGCTTCAGGAAAACATCTTATGTATACTTTATTCAGGAAATCTCCCAGTTGGGAGATTGGAATATAAGATCCTAAGCAGTGCCCATCACTGCTTCAGAAGCAGCTAAACACCACAAAAATCACGAACAAACCTGAGAAAATAACTGAAGTCATTCAAATGTGCATTACCCTTAACAGGTCATTATGATGTCACTCCAATAACACTTTGTTAAATGATGCCCTAGTTTACACTGTGTAGGTGCTACTGAAATTCAGTGGGGAAGAAGTCTAATCTTACACTCAAAACCATTTTTTATTTCATCAGCGTGAAACAAAATGCTGAGCTCTACCATTTAATATTCTAGATGGACATTCAAATGAGGAGTTGAAATTGAAAGCAAATTAAGCAAATTGAAATCCACACCAGAATCAGCACAACCATCTCGCCTGAGCTGTCACTTCCTCTGGCTCTGAAAAGGAAAACTCCACCTTTCCTGCCTGAGATGAGGCTGTGTGCAAACTCTGAGCTTGCCTGCAATGCAGGGAGAGGCTCTGTGCTGGCAGACAATTGCATCAGGGTGGTGTGTGCAGAGGGACACACTGTGCCTTGACATTAAACTTGGGAACCAAGGGCAACATTTACTAAACAAAGATGTCACAATAGAAATATCAAAACCCGGGCTCAAGTAAATAATCAAATTTACATTTTAAATGTTTGGCAATAGCTTCTCATTCACTCTGTCTCTTTGAATGAAGCTAGATAGTATGTGATTCACTCAATTTGATGGGATTGACACATTCTGCATGCTATACTGGCTTCCAATAACCAGGCTTTATTTAGTAAATTTATGTCAAAGCCTATATATATTGAGATTACATAGCAGAAGGTCTAATTAAATTTCAGCAGAAAGTTTGACATTCTACATTTGATTTTTTTTTTTGTATAAGAACTAACCACATATTTTCATTTAGTAGGGCATATATATACTCACCCTTTTAAAAAAAATTTCATGTATGAGGTTAAATTCAGTCATTAAGAAAAAGAAGATTCGACACCTACTTGTCCTATCATTGATGAGTTTAAACTCTAACTACTTCCATCTCTTAACAACAAGAATAAAGAGCTGTATTGCCATGAAAGGATGGTGCCAGGGTTTGCATATTTCCTTTAATTTTGTTCTTCATTTCTTTCCCTATTTTGGGTGACCACTGGGAATTCTGCTGCCATGAATCTGGGTGAAATGTTTCACTACATCCAGAACACTTCATCATGCTGCAGAGCCAAAATCTATTATGGTTTGCAAGTGACTCATATGTCAGTTATGAGAGAGCTCCAGCAAGAAACGGTTTACATTTAAAAGTCCTAAATGTCAGGAATGCAATGTTTGGACTGCATAGGTATTCAAGGTCTGATCAGACTCTGTGAACAATGCTTTGAGGTATTTATTTATTTATGGTGTGTAACCAACCTCATTCACAAGAGTCTGTGGTTGCTGTAATCACAGTTTATTGTCTCATCTTGGTGATATTTCAGAACTTTCAAAACTGAAACCTTGAAGAAAACAGGCAAAATCAAACTATGAAGGAAAAAACCTGTGATCCTGCACTATGAAAGACTGGTAGCGGTTGGGTGTGATCTGTTAGGGAAAATCAATAGAGCTACTACATGTATACATGAACCAGAAATTCTTGAGAACACAGGTCTGTGGCAAGCCCAAACTCTACTGGAGTTTCAGAGATCATCAGAAAGTAAATCTATGCATTTATATAGTTTTTCTTTAGAATGATGATCAAAAAATAGAAAAATCTGCATTTTGCTAGAAGTTGAGCACAAAAATGTTGTCTTCTATATAAACTAAACACTTCTTATATTTTTTTAATAGAAACATTTTAGTAAAATCAGCATGATATAATGATAATATTTGAGGATGTAACATTTAATTTGGGAATTAGAATATTGCTCTCTTTGGAATTTTAGACTAACAAACACTTTGTCATTTCATTTCAAACTTTATATCTGAAATTTAGATTAGGTTTTGTGTATATTTAGACATCTGTGCATTTATTTCACATCAATCTGTACTTTTTCTGTTTGAAATATGCTAGAAGAAGAAGAAAGAAGGAAGGATACACATTTAAGGTTCTTTTCAGCTTAATTTTTTTTAAAGCAAAGTAAAAATGAATATAATGATTTTTAAAACAGAACCTATTTTATATATAAGCTACATGTATGTAACTGTGACCAATTGTATTTCTCAAACAAAAGCAATTACATTAATCTCTCACTACTAAAACTCTTCTAGCAGTCAGCAGCATATGTTTCTGGGATTTCAGCGCATTTCTTACTAGGAAAGAAATATGTCTGAGTAACAGGCAGGCTTGGACAGTAGCCAGAAATGACAAGAACGGCCAAAAGTGCGGACAAGACATAGTTAACTCCATTCCTGAAATAAAATGCTTTCCATAACTCACCAAATGTGTGGTGACATAATAAAAAGCTAGTTTTGTTGTGCTTTCAATATTGTTCAAATTAGAACCAAATAAGGATTTCTTTTAAGGCAAAGGCAACCATGTGTAACCACTTCAACTTTTCCTGAAATCAATACCACATAATTTCTGCATTTTAACAGATTCTTAAGGATGCCCAAAAGTAAATGCAGAATAAAAGATCAAGTTAAAATATGTGCGGTTGCCTACGAAACTTATGGAAATTTTTATACCATCCTTCAAAACAAACACCCTCCAAAGGCATCCTGTAGTACACTTTTCAGTAGTTATTAATCTGAATGTGGTAAGTACATATCAAAAGGAAAATGTAGTTCAAGAAAAACAAATAAAAAGATTCCACCAAATTTTTCTTCACTTTTTTTTTTGCCTAATAGATATTGGATTTTTTTTAATAGCATAGGCTTCTATTAAGACTGTTGAAAAATAAAAAATAGTTTGATTTGTATTAGAGATACAATCTCTGGTTGATTGAATTATTGATCCTGATTCTTCACCCTTGCCTATAAGCAACTTCGCAGTTCCTCCCACCTTTACGTGGAGTTTCTCTCTCTGCCTCATGACTTTGGGCTCATCCATGATTATGGTTTCGGTCGATGGGATATTTACAAATATGACACAGGTAGAGACTTGAAATGCATTTGCTCTCTCGTACCTCTGCCATGGTCACTAGAATGCCACGTCCCTGAGTTCATTAGTACCTGAAGGAGGACAACAGATATTGAGTAGAGGAGTCCCAGCGAACTGAGAGACTTGTAGCCTGAACCAGATTTCCTGTTGAGCCCAGCTGAGATCAACCCAACTGCCTACCCAGAGATGCGTGAGAATAAATATATATTGCTGTAGGCCTTTGAGGCTGTGTGGCTCTTCATTATGCAACAGTATTGAGGCAACAGGTAACAGATACAGAAGCCAAAACAATGGCTTCCTGAATTGAATTGCTACTTATTGTTACTGAATACGTTACTTAATTTTTACGTTTTAAATGATGGATTATTGTTCTGTTTAACGTAAGAGGCAAAAAAGAGAAAAATGTTCATGTATACTGATAGCTGTGGTATGCCTTGTAGGATTTATTGCTATGAACTTATTCATAACTCTTCCTACCCTGTGGAACTTCCCATTCTCACTTAGCATGACACACCCCTTGGAAGGGCAACTCAAAACCAGACAGGATCTTCAAGCTTCCCACTGCTCTCGCAATCCAAAGATTAGAAGAAGAGGGTGGAAATACATGACCCAAGAGGAACAAATCATGGCTGGGTTCAGTCAATCAAATCCTCTTTCTTAAGAGTAGAAAATGATGAAAAAATGGGGAACACTACAAGAGAACACTAAAAACACGTCCGCAATAAGAGAGAGTGCATCTCTTTGACTCCATCTTTAGTGCTTCTCTAGTACCCACATGAGGCCTGGCAGGCTACTTTTTATGGACTTGCCACAATGCCAAATGAATCCCTCTGCCCTGTTTTACCTCTGCACGTGAGTCTTCACCTTTAAAGAAATTTCTGTTACTCAGCACAAAAGACATGATGTTTTGACTTACAGCTATTCTACTCTGTTTTAGTTGGTTATTAGTTTATATTGCTTATATTTCTTTATATATTTAAAACAACTGTTTCACAGTATAAAATTTAAGTCCCATTTAAAGCTTTGTGGGGCTTTTTTTACTTCAAAACTATAACAATTTTTATTCATATGAAATAGTATTAGCTCATCAATAACCAGGAATGAATATAGCTTTTATCTGCCCTAAAATGTAAAACATATCTTCTGAAAAATTTGAATTCACTGTCATGGCAAAACATTTTTGTTGTGCACTGTACTTTATATTTAGAAAGCCCATTTCGAAGAATTCAGAAAGAATGTTTCTCTTCTAAGCTTCAGTGGAATGTTTAGTTTTTGGCGTAGTGTCTAGCATACAGCAGGCACTTAATATGTGTTTATGCAATGATTTTAAAGTCAATATGCTTATTGCAATAGCACATGTTGTCATTACATATGTAAAAAATGAAGAGAATGGTTATTTTATATGCAAAATTAAGAGCAGAGGACACCATCAACTGTTAAAATTACATTGAATAATGAAAGTCCTAAGAATGATCCTCTGATGTTTATCAAAGTAAAAGCGAATTAATAAGAAAAATATTTTTAAATGTCAAAAATAAAGAAATAAATGACAAAGATTTTCTTTAAAAAGATGTTTCAGTACAGAACACTGTCTTCTATTCTTTATTTTGGGGGGGGGTAATTATTTTTTTTTTATTTTAATGGAGGTACTGCAGAATGAACCCAGGGCTGTGTGCATGTTAAGCACACACTCTACCACTAAGCTATATACCCTCACTCCTCTTTTATTTCTCATTTTTGAAGCCAAAGTAGTGAAGTTTTTTAATGTTATAGCAGTGTCACAAGAAGATTAATATATTTTAAAAAATTACTGCACCATTAAAGAAATGGTTGAACTGCTACGAAAGTGTACTCTTGCAATAAGGAGAAAATAATGTGCAAAATACAATAAAACATCTGTGTACCTTGTAAGATAAGAGGTTAGACTCAAGAGTAATGAAAAAGATGCCAATTATAAGCAGTTACTGACTACAAGTAATCATCCCCACAAAGTAACATGGTCTGATTACTTTGTCCAAATACATCACTCTCTCAATTTATAACTCTGTAACAATGACTAGGATGATATCAATAGATGCTTTGATTTTATTCTTCAAATAAAGGTATATTCTCTTCACTAAAATGAAAACAAAAGAAAAACTTTTCATATAATCTATCATTAGGTTTTTTTTTCACTCAGATTTAAGAAACGATTGCATTTTTAAACCCATGGTAAGTATGCAAAAATTAAGCTATATCAGAATAAGGGATTCATGGAAACCTAGTAGTGCAGAATTGCAAGCACTTCAAATCTGTCAAAATTAATAAGGAAAACAGGAGAAACACTGCAGTTCTCCTGTCCAGACTAATAGAATTCTCACAGTCTGCTTATGTTAATAAATGTTACAGGAAATCTACCCCTTTCCTCTCGTGGTTGTATTTAGCTATTTGAGCCTGTGATTGTTTTTTCAGTTAATCAGAGAATAGTTTTTAATAAGAGAATAAACTACAGTTTTAATGGACTTTGTTAACTTTTTTTTTACTAATATTAAAGTGTGACTAAGCATTCTCAATATGTTTTTATCAACAACAAATTTTAATATTGTGTGTACCTATATATGAAAATCATCATGCAAATTTTCATATAAAATTTCCCTTTACTAAAAACATCTGTATATCTGTAGAGGTCTTTCTTTTTAAAGTATTTTCTAAGAAAACCTCAATACAGACTATTGACTATGACAAAAATGACCTTTGCAAGTGAATATTGTTATCTGATTGTATTAATAGTATTCACAACAGCCAGATTTACCTCTTTCAATGTATGTCTTTTTAGTAGGTAACCATCTTCACCTATCCAATTTCCCTAAGAGTATAAACTCCATAAAAGCATGGGAAATACAGGTTAGAAATTGGTTTTTTAAAATATAACAAGTATGAAGCTAAAAAATTAGGTGAAGAGAAATATTAAATGCATACAGTTACAAACTAGAAAATATCAATGTGTTTGTTTTAGATTTCTACAGTCTACTACATTCACTTTTCAAAAGTTAGTTTAACATGTTAACATTTTTCATTCTCTCTGACATGTTTTTAATCATGTCAGTAAAATTCAATTAGCTCTCATATTTTAAAACAAGGTATATTCCTTGTCAAAAATCAAGGCACGACAAGCTTTATGGTTCCAAAGACCTGCAAACTCAGAGAAACTAGAATGAGCCTGTAATCATTTTCCACACTTCATTTCATCAAGGTTTTTCTATTGATCCTTGCATAGACACATTTCTTGTTCACAAGACATATCCTTGTTTTTTGTACAGCATGCACTTTCAATTCAACCAATGAGACGGCAAATCAAGCAATTTTCGTAAACATTTTATAGCAGAGGACGTAGTTCCTCAGCAATGAAACCACCCATCAGCAATGAAACCACCCCGTAGAAAAACATAAACTTCTCAGTTCAGTTTACTTCCTACATTTAAATTTTTCGTAGTAGCAGTTGAGAAAGTAATCTAAGTTACCTTGCAATTGTGAATATTGAGCATGGAACTTTTATTTATTGCACAGTATTTTGAATGTTATTAAATTTAGAGGATGCACTCATATCTATTTGAAAAACTGCACTGCACTTTTTGGTGAGCAGGAAATGACAATAAATATTTATTTAGTCACATGAAAAAACAAATTTGTAAAACCAAAGATTAGAAAATTTGTCTAAAATTCCTGGAGCCAAGAATCTTTACCACAAATATTACCTTATTAAAAGAAAATACTTTACAGTTAATAATTGTCCATTTGGGGACCTAATTTGAGACTGTCTATGGTTTTGAAATTAGTTTCATGACTCCTCTGTGATAAGGAAAAAAATTTTCTGACCCAGTACCCGTCTCAGGAAATAATATTACATTACAGCTTATTTTTATATTAAAAGTGACGGCTGTGTCATGTATTATTATCTTTCTGAGCAATAATTATACTTCTGTAGTTGTATTTCCTTAATTCATGCAATGAATATTTATTTAGGGCCTACGATGTGCTGTTTTAAGTGGTGGATGTATAGCAATGATCCAAGCCATCTTTTCTGACCTCATAGACCTAATGACACTCTTAAAGTTATCCTTTATCTTGGCCTATTATCATGACATTTTGCTGCAAACAGTTTAGGTTTTAAAAAACTACATTCCTAAATCCATTGGTCCTTATGTCCAGTTCAATACAATCCACGCAAGCAGTAACGTGCCTGTTGGTGTGAGGCAGGGTTGGTATACTTTCTACCTGGCACCAGCCGTTTTCACATCTATGACTTTTTTTTTAAATTGTGAGTGCTGGAGTAGAGCGCTCATGTCTTAGTCTGTGTGCCTGGATAAGTGGTTACAACCCTGCTGTACCTGCAATGTTCTTTCAGGTTTTCCGCTTGAGCAAATTGTTTATTGAAGGAGCCAATGACATATAGTTTATACTCAATTGCCTACTAGAGAGAATAGTCGTGTGACTAAATGAACAAGGTTTTCTCTACTTTTAATGACTATTTTTAAAACATCTAACTGCTTATTTTTATTTACTAAGATAATACTAAAATCAATTCAAATGTCCTAATTTGGCTTTGGTTTGGGAGGCTTTGCCAACATTTTTGAATCTGTTTATTCATGATTAGAGTAGACTTTAATTCTTAGAAGTCCAGTGCTCTCCAAAAGCAAATGTTACTTATAAAAACCTAAAATTTGAAAGTTCCATTTGATTAGTAACTTGTCTTTTAAAATGTGCATGATTACTCAGAACATATGTAACAAAAGAATAAGTAACCACTCAAGTATGTATTAGTTAATAGTCATAAAATAGTATATTTAAGAGTTTCTAGTGATTTAAATTTAAATAAATCTTAGCAAAACCAAAATTAGCTGGTTTTGAGTATAGTTTCAGAAATATTATTAATTGTCAGGCAAGAAAGTAAAAGGGTAGAAAAAACACATAAACCAGAGTGGAAACAGTACATACTTAAATATGTAAAAATGTATATTTGATAAAAACTTCCTAAATGTAGTTCTTACACAAATGAGAAACCAATAAAATTTGCAAATTAAATGCATACTCAATAAAATTCAAATTAATAGCAATAATTTTATACAACTGATGTTATTTTGCTGAAAGTAAGATCTCTATCAGCAGGGTGAGATTTAGCAAAGGCACCTCTAGTTTCCTGGGTTCTAGTTTTGATGCCTTTATCCAGTCATCTGTCACCTTTTCTACGCCTCAACTTCTTCATATATAAAATCAAGCTTCCAAATGCAAAAAGAATGCAGTTCTGTGTAATGTCAGGTCAGGCAAACATAAAGTCATATAAAGAAATAGCTTTTGTATAAATGTAGTGCAGGTGACTACAAATCTAATAACTTATTAAAATGAAAAACTTACTAGTAATTACTATACATTGAAATGTTTATTAATGAAATCTCGTAATCAGTTAAAAATAGTAATTAAGCAGCTCTTTTTTAAAATACTTTTATGGACAGCGTCAAAAGTCAGGAAAATCTTTTGAGTCAACTTACAAAGACGTCTGTTGGATAATGAAAACGACTGAACCCAGGGCAGAGATACAAAAGAGCTTACTTAATTTCAGTGCAGTGGTTTCTAACTAAGTTTACAAATTAGAATCACCAGACAGAGTTTTCATAATACACATTGCCAGGCCTAACCCCCAGGGAACCCACTCATTAGGGCACCCAAGCAGGTTGCCAAGGTCTGAATTAAGTATGAGGAATAATCATTCAGTGAAATGAAGGAAACATTCAAACACTCACTGGAGCTATGGCTGAAACAAGATAGGGAATAAAATCTTAATTTTTAAAATCTTTCCTATGGTAATAACTGCCTCCACCAAACATACACATGAGAAATAATTTAGTGACTTTGCCAAATGTGTTGTGCCATTACATCTCAAGATAAAGGCAATTGCCAGTGAAAACATTCTTGCTGTACTTTCAATTTAGAATCAACAAGAAGGAACCTAAAATAAGGATCAAACTTTCTTTATGGTCGTTTGATGAGTTGCTAAATCACTCAGGCCCACAGAATAATTTCAGACTGTGCCACTCAGTGTTATGATGTTGCCCTTTCTCAAGTGATAATCTAAAAAACAAAAACAAAACAAAACAAAACAAAAATCTCCCGAGTGTTAACTCATTTTGCTCTGAAGATGCTAAGATGCCTCTATGAATTTAAGGCCCACATAAAGTTATTCTAAATATATGAGACAAATGTCTTATCTGACAACTTATCTGATGCTAACAAGCCTACACTGTTTCATAGTATGACAAATAAATGTATTATTTTAATCGTCTTCTTTTTCATGCTTCTGGGAATCTATATCTGAATACTTATTATTCCTTGTGATTTTACAAGCTATTTCATCTGCATTTAGCTAGGATTAGCAGGCTCCCCCTGCCATACCCTCATATCCATTAGCAATACTGAAAGAATTCCACCAGCTCACACTTTGTTGGAATAGATAGTACAGACAAGCGAAGAGAGAAAGTAAGGGTCAATCTAGACATTTCTGTGAACATTAAAAAAAAAAAAATCAGTGAATTGTACCCTTTAAAAGAGTGAACTTTATGATAAGTGGATTATACCTTGCTAAATAAAGCTCTCAAAAAATAGGTAAGAGGCATTTGAAATCAGTAAATCCATAGAATAAGGAAGTGATGCTTCTAATTTATTTGTACTGAAGCTAACCAAGGTGGCTCTTTATAGATAGCACTTTCTAAAATTTTCCAAAGAATATTTTTAGTTATCTGTTATGGAATACTGTCAAGCGTACCAGATTACACTGACACTTTGTCACTTTGAAAACAAGGGCTTGTCACCAAACTTCTGAAATGCAGCAAGAACTTCAAAGACAGCTAAATATGACTGTGAGTTTATCCTTCTTTCATTACACTCAGCTTCACTTTACAAGTAAGGATGCAAGAGAAATATGCAGAGAAGGCTGAAGCCGTCATTCCACTCCGTGACTCACAGACAATGGTAACATAGGAGGTGATTAAATAAAATCTCAGAATTGGAAAAGATTTTAGAGATCATCGCCTTTGATTCCTTTGAACAAAGAATTCCAGGCCAAAGAGTTAAAGTGGATCCCTAACTTCAGGGTTAGTAGAGATCTGTGACTAGAATTGAGATTCTTTTCCAAACATTTCATACTTTAACAAATATGTCATTTATCCTACTTTATTTAAAATGAAAATAATAGTCTGAAATACAATGCTTATAGTTCCCATTATTTCATAGTACATTCATTATCTTTATCTAGATGCTATTAAAAATTAGGTATTATAAAAAAATTCAATATCTTGCAATAACCTAAAATGGAAAAGAATCTGAAAAAGAATAGATATATACATATACTAACATATAACTGAATCACCTTGCTGTACACCTGAAACTAACACACATTCTAAATTAAAAGTATAATTCAATAAAAGTGGTTAAAAATAAAATAAAATAAAATTAAGATATTGAACAAAGGTTATTTCTTGTCCTCCACTTATTTCTAAAGGTAGACATGGAGGCTATTAGTGGATTTAAATCCTGGATTTGCCATTTTTATCTGTATGAACTTAGAAAACTATTTAATCTGCATGTGCCCCTATTTCTTCATCAGTAACTTTGAGATAATAAAAGTACCACATTCATTGGGATGCTGTGATGGTTAAATAAGACAAAGGGTATATAGAGCACATAGAATGGTGTCTGGCACACATTTAGTGCTCATTAAGAGAGCTGATGTGAGTACTAGCACTGAACAGTATACTGCTGAAGTCTCGTTGCAAGCAACACAACACAAACATTCCATACACACGCACATAATATAGATTCTAGTTATAGAAATAAAACTGCAATTGTTAGAAGGAACACATTTTAGGCTCACAGTTACAAATGTCAATATTGTTTTAGAGATCTGACCCTTGTTTGGATCTCTACACCCCTTTTCAGATAAAATATGTCTCCACTAGAGCAATTAAGATAAAATCAAGATAAAAAGGAAATATAGGCAAAGCATTCCTCACGGTGACTTACTTCATATATGTGGAGCTACATCATTACAATTCTGACTTGAACAATTCATTGAATTATCATTACTTCACTAAACAAACTTAAATAATAGATTTAATCAAATAATACTCTAGCTTTTACACAAAGTTCAAAGCACATTTCACATTTGTAATTTTTTTAGGAAAAAAAAAAGTGTTCAATTATTCATACCAGACTATTAATGGTGATTATTTGTGTTTTGTTCTTTAGTGTATTTTCTAAACTCGATACCATGAAAAGCTAACATTTTATAAAAAGGAAAAAAAGAACATTATGTAGTATTTGAAAAGTAAAGGTGTTAGATTTAGAATTAAAAAAATATGTATTTTAACTTCATAAAGACATCCATAAAAGCAGACTTCTAGTATTCAATCTTAGAGTAAAAGCATGGATTTTCCACTTGTTATTGTGTGTGACTTGATCAAGACAACTTTTCTGAATTTCTGTTTCTGTTTATAAACATGAATATGATAACACTGCCTTTCTTGTTGGACCACTGTTAAGGATACAAGCATATCAAAACTGATTTGATATCAGTCCACTACTATTATGTAAATGAATGTGATGTGTTGTCTTATAAAATTCCATACTCAACATTAGCAACACAACTAATCATGAATCATGTGTCATATATTAAGAAGAGGACTGTCTGAGGAGCTCCCCTCTTACCCTTTTTTGGGGCCAGCTCTGCCATTTACTAGTTGTGAGATCTAAGTACCCCAGCTCATCAAATGTAGCTAATAATTCTTGGCACATTACCTCAGGTCATTCAAAAGATTTAATGACATGATATCTATCAAAATATTTTTTAAAAGTGATTTGCACTTACAAAGTACAATCATACTATGTCCGCCAAAGACCAGGCTCTGTACTAGGCACTTTGGATATACTAGGCAACAAAGAAAGCATGATTCTCACTCTGATGGAGGAGACTAGCTGAATTATTGACATTTAGGATGTCCCCTTCTCAGGGAGGTGTTCTCTAAATGACCTTATATAAAGAGTACGCTCCATATCCCTCCTTCATTCTCCAGCACATCATTATATATCCAGTTTTATTCATAAAATAGCTCACTATCCATAATTATCCCATTTATATATTTGTGTCATTATCTTCCCACTCTCCCCACAATTGATCCTCCCCTACAAAGAGACATTTTTCATCTTATTATCCACTTCTACGTTCCCAGCCCCTAGGACAAAGTCTAGCAAACACTAGGGGCTCTTTCATTATTCACTGAATAAATGAAATGGTAAGCCCACTAGTTCTAGATTATTACTTATGGTCCTTATAGCAGACAGCAGGAAATCAAGCCAGTTTCTCAGCTGGACATACTCTAGTAAATACACCCTGTGCCACCAGGCTCCAGCAGTCTCCTGCTACCTTTCACAGCAGCTACTGTGGGGATTTCATGGCTCTCCATGTTCTCCACTGCTGGTTTTGGAAAGGAAGTCTCTTAAAAGGTATGTGCCGCTATTTCCTTAAAGAATTATTAATATAATTAATATGAATTAATTAATACAGGTGATAGTAATCTCCCAAATTGTTGCAGGAAAGTTAAACATTTTCCTTCTTGGCTATTTTTGATTGTAGATAGTTGTTCCCAATCTCTTAAAAGCTATGTTGATAAGATTTAAAACATTACGTTTAGATAAGATCTCTGCTGATTTTACATTATTTACCTGAAATTGTATCTCACTTATGCCCTCCAACCATAATATATCAGATATCTGTGTATGTGTACTTATTTTAATGGAAAAGCAAAAGACTGATATAAACTTACTTAACATAAGAAGACATACATATCATACATGAAAAATATAATTCAAGCTACATAATATGATTCTCTCTTGGCATATTTATTCTCAAAGTATTCTAAGATCGTGTAGTGCCAAACACAATATTTTTTTTTTGTCCCTTTGCCAAAGTGATACTTGACCATTGAAGTCTAGAGGATGTACAACAAAAAGGCACAAATAGATGAGACTTTAAATTCACTCAAGGAACATTTGGGGCTATGCAAGCATGGAGAACAAGATTACCTTAAAAAGTACAGTTTCCAGAAATTCTCATAAGAATTCCTCAGCAGGCATTTGGCTAGAATCCAACTTTCTTTTTCTCAAAAAAAAAAAAAAAAAAAAAAACCTTTTGGATATTTTCCTATCTTGACATTTTCTGAGAGCTCTGAGGCATTGCCAAATGTCAAGTGTGCATGTGATATTTTTTTAATCATACTTAAAAAAAATCTTAATTTGCATTCAGTTTTGAGTTTCAGAATCAGGAGAGTCTCAAATTCAGTGGGAAGGGTTAACATTTTTTTAATCCAATACCACATATACATATCCTAACCAGAGAAATATCACAGACTTCCTGGCTTCCCTCCAAAGACTCTACCAGTCGGGCTCATTGGCTCAATTCCCATTCTACTCTAAAACGTCTCTTTAGTTTGCTTTACTTTGTCTTTTGCATATTCTAACTGCATAAATTGTTTACTGTGAATGCTATGGAGCTTCTCTCCAAGTAATTCAAATAAAAAACACAGCTATTTAATAATCACTAAGGCATACTGGAAAAACCAACTTTCTCAATCATACACTTTATTTCTACAAACCCACACTTACTCTTTACAAATCAGGATTTGCACTTCAATCTGTTCAAGCTCTTCTGCCACAGGGAAAGGCCATTTCAAGATTCTCTGTAGTCTTTGCCAAAGTTTCTGTCTATAAATACTTAACACTTCATACTGGCTCCAGAAAACTAATTTCCAAACTAGTGACGAATACTAAACTGACTATTTAAGAAAGTCCTATAAAACCTAAAACAGAAGGGGGAAAAACTAGACTGGCAGATTTAGAGAGTTCTACACCATCAGGTAGGAAATTGCCTTTTCCTCTTCTGTTCATTATTTCTACCTACCTGAGACAGGGCAGAATTTCCACACACAAACACCCCTTCTCCTGTTTAAACCTATAGTAGATTTGTGGGTGAAAGTCACCAAACCCAATTTTTGCATATATGGGTCTGCAGCTGTTCCTCATGTGCTGCGTAAGGAAGGGTAAATGCTATAGATGTCTGAGTATAAATGGTAATGGTCACCCATGAATTTCTCTACAGGAAACGATTTTCAATTCAGCCATCTTTCATTGAACTCCACTTACTCTGAACAACTGAAGAACTTCTTAATTTTCTATGACGTATGGTTTTAAAACTAGCTACAGAGTATGTCCTTTTTTCCTCAACCTGATATTTAAACCGAGTATTTCTTTTTTAATTTCAGCTTTATTAAGGTGTAAAAGGAAGACACTGTGGTGATCTGAGATACTGTATACATCGTGAAAGGATTCTCCTATTTAGTTAACATATCCGTCACCTCACATATATATCTTTTTCTTTTTAATGAGAATATTTAAGTGCTATTCTCTCAGCAAATTTCAACTATACATTATAGTGCTATCAAGTATAGTCACCATGTTTTCTATTAGATCCTCAGACCTTAGTCATCTTATAGCTGAGAGTTTACACCATTTTACCAACCTCTCCGTATTCCCGCTAACTCCCAGCCCCTGACAACCACTTTTTTACTCTGCTCCTGAGTTTGTAAATATTATGCATATTTTAAATGTCTATGCATACTTAAATACTAAGTCATGCCTTTTTCATATACCCCATGGTTCTTAGCACATATGCAGTTCTTTATTTTTATGTAAGACTACAGACTTTGGAACCAGAACATCTGGGTTTAAATCTATTTCTGACAATTACAAATTGTATGACCTTGGGATAGACAAGCCATAACCTTGTTGTTTCTCAATTTCTTCATTGGTTAAATGTGATAATATAAGTAAATGTCTCATAGAATTTTTATAAGTATTAAATGGCTTAATATATGTGAAGTGTTTAGAAAAAATGTCTGGTAAATACTTATTCCTAGCTCTATCAAAAATTGCTTCGAGTCTATTTTACCTGAAAGAATTGTTATTGTTAGTGAGGCTTGAGCAGTATCATAAAATAAATGATATCATTTGATGCATATTTGCTACGCTAAAAACGAAAGGGAAAAAAATTCTAGTATACATACATGCTGAGGCACTTCAAATGTCTCCCTGACTAGTTTTAATCAAATATTCATTTTCCATTCCTTCTTTCCATATCCTATGTTTCCTAACTCTATCCTTTTTCCTCCTTCCCCACAATTAATATCCTTGTTCAAATGATGGTCATAACTCTCCTAGCTTACTACACTAATCTATTAATCTGGCAACCAATCTTGCTATTCTCAAGTATGTAATGATTCTGGTGAGAAACAATGGTTCTGGAGAGAACCTACTCCCCTTTGGATAATACAGCTGCTCTCATGGTTACTTTCATGAATACTGAACTCCAGATCTAAATTTTAACCTAGACTGTCCTGTTGTGCTCCAGATGCAACTATCCACCTAACTGATATTTCCATTGGGTATTTCAGAGTGTCCTCACATTGAACAAGACTCAAAATACATCTATCACCTACATCCTCCAGTGTTCTGTAACTCACCATCCTTAGTTGTTCGAGGCAGAAACCTAACCAGCATCTTGCTGCTCCCAACATCCTCCCATTATCCTCCACACTCACATCCTGTTCATCACCAAGAAACAGCAGTACCACCTCGTCAGCACATCTCAAAGCAACGCCCAGGTCTCCAACCTCACTGCCACCTCCTGGTCCACGGCCCCGTGTTCTCTATACTGAACTCCTAAGACCACATGCCCTGACCTCTAACCAGTCTCTTTGCATCCATTTATGATTCCATTCAGCTGGAAGGCTTTTTACAAAACACAAATATGATCAAAATAATACTCTTCAATGGCTTCTCCTTTTGGGATGAGTAATACTAAACTGACTTCTGGAAATCCTCACACTCATACCCAGGCTAATTCCCCAGGCTCATCTCTCACTTCTTCCCTTTCAGCTCTGTCAGTTTAATAAAATTCTTTTTCGGTTACTCAGCTGTACTCTTTCCACCTCAGGGCTTTTATGCATGGTATTCCTTTTGCTTGGAATGCTGCTTCCTAACCACTGAACTTGGCCTAATTAATTTCAAGTGACCCTTCAAGCCACAGTGTAAATATCACTTCCATACTGACTCTTTCAGTGATCCATAGTCTCGTTTCGGTTCCCTTCCAATATTTTCTTAAAGTGCCCTGTTTTTCTATCACACATTCATAATAATTTATTGAGATACCTTATTAATAACTATTTTTCTCAATGAGCAGAGTGAAATTGAAGTGCACTGGGGGCTAAATTTCCAGGTAAAATCTAGCCAATAGTCAGAATGTGATGCTTTTGAAGTCAGGAGAGAGAAGTAAAAAGTGATCAACATAAAAGTGACAGTTGACACTATGAGATTGCTAAGGAGACACTTCAGAGAGCGAGGAGGGGTCGTCCAAGGCCAAGGCCAAGGTTTTTGAGAAAAACCTCCATTTAATTTGTAGCAAGAGGGAGGTTAGGAGAGAAGGAGAGAGAGAGAGGGAGAGAGAATATAAATAAAAACACTCAGAGAGGTAACCAAAGAAAAACCAATTTTCAATTTAACTAGATAAAGTGATAGAATGACTCTAAAACTTAATGACCCCAAAACTTAATGACCCCAATCCCAGCACATCACTGTAAAACAAGAAACAAATTGGGAAAAATTATAGTTGAATATGAGTATTGCAAAAGTACTTACACATGTGCTTCTATTTTATTCTTTCAAACTAAATTATATATAGTATAAGCACCCAATTTCACTAATACATTGCTTTATTGCAGCTGAGAACATGACTAATAGATGTAAATTATATTTCTTTAAGAGTATGCATTTATTCCTATCTATCAAAATACCCACATATATATGTACATAGTTGTTGGCATTATACAACATTTCTACTGTGAAATTTTGTTTGATAATGTTTTATTTTTAACTAAAGGAAAAAATATTTTTGTTTAATTGAAGAATTTTTTTCTAATAAGCTCTAAGAGGCTTAAGACCTTTATATAAACCATTCAATTAATGCTAAGCTAAAAAAAAAGATTACCTTCTCTTCTGATTTAGTCATAATAGCTGAATCCACTCCCACAGACTTTGAATATTATATATTATTATATATTTAATAGAAGTTTTGCTGTATTTACTCTTCTTTCACTTGACAAAATTTTGCTGTATTTACTCTTTGCTCAAAGAATATAGAGTTGAATAAATTATCTTCTATCAATAGTAATTTTGGCTATTTTCCTAATAAATTCATATTGTATTTCACCGTGTAATGAAGGTCAAATAGTAAATCTGTCTATCTCCATAGAAGCTCATAAAGCTCACAGAAATTCCTCTTACAGATTCTCTGCTTCCATATTTTGAAAAACTTTACCCCTTTTATCCTTCTTATAAAAAAGGGAGGAATCGTTTATCTTCTCCAAACTTTATAAAATATTCCTTACTCTTGTCATAATGACATCTCTACTTATTCTTTGGACTAACATCTTTCAATATATACCTGATGCCTGCCTAAGTTCTCAGAATATTATGCTGGAAAAAACCTGATATTCAGCTTTAAAGAGTTTGACTCTCATCTTCTTGAAAGGAAATATACCGACTACATTTCCTTACAGAGTTGAGAAAGGTGGGAAATGCATCTGTGTGCACACTCACACACATACACACATACACACAATCTTACTCAGTAACCTTGGTAATAGAGGGGGTAATATCATGGAATAACAGTGGAAAGAAATGTAAATGGTGTTTTCAGCAGGTCATGAATCCAGAGTGGTGTAAAAACCAAGAGCTTCTAGTGAGAGAGGAATTTAACAGCAACTGGAAGTCAGAAAACTGGGATAAAATAGAATGTAAAAGTCAAAATAAATAGGGCAACCCAAACAGTTCTACCCAAGCTGTCAAAGTCTGGTTTGAATCCAGCAACCCTTTTCTCCTACTTCTTGTAGGAGTCCCTGTGCTTCATGGGTGACTGAAGTTCATTCCAGTGTGTCCGGGACTTGCACATGAGGGTGAATGAATGAGGCTCATGACTGATGCACGACGTAGAAGGACAATTAGCAACAATTACAGGGGAGAAAATGATCACTTTTCTATTTGGATGTTCTTGCTTCCCACAACATCTCCCCTACTTTGTTGCCCTATTCTGTATCGCAAAATGCAGGTCAGACAGTGTCGTCCTTGTCGGATCCTGTCCCACCAATGAAGTGAATAACCCCTTCTCAATGCGGCTGTTGTGGCTTACAATTTCCCAAAGTTTGCAAATCACAATTTTAAAATCAACTCTTGATTTGTCTGTCCTCCTTACTAAGGTAAAATGAATGTCTTTTTAGATCATCCAACACAGCACCTTGTTCAGGGTAGCAGGTTTTGCGTAAACGTTTGTTAGATCAACTCTCAGTATCACTGCCTGCACACCATCCTAGGTTTAAAACAAAGATAATCACTATATTCCCAAACCTCTCTTGGGCACATGGGTCCTACTCCATCACTAGCTATTGAAAATGCATCATCCTTTGTTTACTCTGTCAAATACCATCTCCCTCACGCCGCCTTCCAGATTACCACAGTTTGATGAATCTCATTCCCCTTATTCCCACGGCACCTTGTTTTTTCTCCTTTCATTGTACAAGTTATACTGAACTGCTTCATGTGGGTAACTGCTTTACATGCTCAGCTAATAATTGACTGAAACCCCAAAGAACAGAGACACTTCTTTTTTATTATCTTTGAATTCCCTCCAACATCTATCACAGTACCTCTGTGAGAGAGCTGAGATCTCATGCATATTCATCACAGCTAATTGATTTGAACTTTCCCCCTGTAGGGAAAAAATGCAATATTTAGTCACACGCTTACTAGCAATTTGACACTGAATTTTATGAAAAGTACTTGGAACAATACACATCATTATATTTATATCTGTAAATATTTATCTCAGAATTAAGCAAAACCATATTTTATATGTTTATCATTGTTAGTAAGTTAAATTTTTAACAAAGTAAAGATGGTTATGCCACCCATATTATAGCTGCAATCCATCCCCCACCCCCAAAGAGCTGTTGAGTTTTGAGAATCTCTTCAGGGGTGTGACTCCAATTAAGTGCCTACATATTATTGTTCAGTGCAAACAGTACAGGTGCATTATAATTATTTGTGAGCTGCTCAGCCTTCCCTACCAGACTGTAAGTTCCCTGAGGACGGTACCTGTTTACTCAGGTCTTTGGACATAATAGTCTTGAATAAATAGTTCCTGAAATTAGTTAATTAGTTGAGAAACAATGAATTAACTATGACAGCAATAGTAATAATAATAGGTAACATGTGAATCTATATACCATCTTGTACTCATTACATCATTTTATCTTCCTTATAAGCCTAAGAGCGAAACGTTGTTTTCCACGTCTTCAGGATGGAAACATGGAAGCTCCATGAAGTCAGTTAACTTGCTTAGGTCACAAAGTCAGCAAACTGTGAAAGTGGCATAGGAAACTAGACATGATGACTGCAGATCGCTTAACCACTTAGGAAAGAGGGAAGGAGGTGGTAATTCCTAGAGTGACGGAAGTGCTGGTGCTGAAAATGTGTAAAGGAGAAACTTTGTGAAGAAACATGTGAGCTTTTAGAATGTCAGAGGGCAACTAGAAAAGAAAACAAGATAGGCTGATTAGAGTGGAGAAATTGAGGGAAAGCTGATGGCAGCAGGGAGAGAAGGAGAGGACTCTAGGACACTCAAAGTTCAGTTACTGTGTTCAGGGGAAAATCCATCTAGGGCAGCTTGGGTGAGTGGATTCCAGGGGAGAGTAGTGTTTTCACCATAAGGTTAAGAAGCGTAAACTTTGAAATTATTTCTCCCCAGAGATCCAGGCTAAGACCCATGAATAAAAGAAAGATAAACAGATGAGAAAATAAAACAACAAAACAACACACAAAAACAGGCAAAACATAAGGGTATTCATTCCCTGGATGCTCACATCACAGTCATGTTTCAAGTATTTCATGCACGTACTTTCCGTCCCATGGTTACTCTCCTCTATTTCAGTTTTTCCTTTGAAGCGACTAATTTCCTTTTGCATTACATTACTTATATCAACAAGGAGGCACATGCTTTTGATTTAAAAGGAAAATTGTACAGCAGAATTAGAAATAATGATCTCATAAATAATTATATTTTCAAGACTGAAAAATCTCATACTATTCATTACTGGGTTCACTGAGTAGCACTATGACAAGCCACAATGAAATAAATCATTTGCATTAAAAATAAACTGTGATTGTCTTAAAATATCCCAGTGAGCAAAGATGTAGGAAGGCAGAAGATATGGGGGATATATATTAGCTTTCAGCATGAATTGCCAGTTTAACATTCTAATACAGATAACTCACTTATTAGGAAAATAATTAATACCCCTAAAATCAAGGATATTGAACATATAACCTAATCACTACAGTTAGAAGAATTTTCACTTGGCCTTAATAAACTTGGGTCAGTTGCCTCCACCTGTCTATATTTTTCTCATGGGGAAAATGGAGAGAATGGTGGTACCTACCTCACAAGACTGTTGGGGGCATTAAATGTGCTACTATGTGTCAACAGAGCAGAATCTGGTAAATGCTGTATGTAGAGATGTTTGTGCGGCTGCTTCTACTTTTTGTTGAACATTTAACTTCTAAGTTTGATCGTAAATGTGATATACAAATCAACAAGAATGCTTATTACTTATGCAAAATTAACTACCTTCTAAATAAAACAACAGTAAAATAATCACAGAGCAGAGAGTGAACAAGTTTGTATGATTTATGATACCCAGAATGTGGGTTCTAAACAAAGTACAATGTACACAGCCTTACTTCCCACTTCTTAGTTGCCTTCCTTCTTCTAACAGATATAATTTTCAGCTCCTAAATCTATAACCCACACCAAATCCTCACAAAAGACAGAAAATGTGGATGTAAATGGTAGCAGAAAATCGTACCTCTCACAAACACAACAGATGATTTCTATATGATAACAAGTCCCAATTATTTTAAAATCAAGACTTAAAATTAAACACAATTATTTTAAAGAAAAAAAAGGGCTAATGTAAATCAACCAAAGTTTCATTTACGTTTTTCCCTACTACACACTCATAATAATAATAGTGGGGCTTTCCCCATCCTTGCTGGCTTCCTTAAAAGAACTCTAGTTGGATTTATGTATTGAAAGATTAAATAACTACAAAAGAAACTCATGCCAAAGGGCAGAATGAAATAATCTTACAGCTCTATGAGCAGTTAGCTATTCCTTTCATAAGGTAAGGGAAAGGGATATATGGCCCAGTTCATTAATCTGTAGGATTTGACAAACAACGTTGAGAGGTTCTCAGGGGCCACTCCCCACGATGAACAAGAGCGTCTGTGGTCAATGACAGCTCCCAGGAGGAAGGTCTGAGCCCTTTGTAAAATTCTTTGATTCAAACATACCCATAGAGCACGTGCCAGCGGTGTTCAGTGATCTACGCTTTAACAGTTACTTCAAATCTGAGCTGCAATGAGGAGATAAAATATTTTGTTTTTCTTTAGTGAAAGGAGTAAACTCCACAAGAGTGGGCAGTAAAATAACATCCCCTATGTCTTTGTGTGAAAACCTAATGTTATCAAATACAGCTGGAACGTGTATATTTCACTTAGTTAAATGCTAGTGGGCACATTAGTGAAATAATTTCTATTAAAATTCCATTTGATTCCTTTGTTTCGTTAGAATTACTTAAAGATCCAAAATCATCTGGGTTAAAAAATATAAATCTACCCCATGTCTTGCTTTATAAGTCTTCTTTGCTCTGTAAGAATCTATATCAAGTTAAGTGAGCAATCAACTATTTTTATCATAGATCAAGAGATTGTACATCTGCCTAAATTCATAAAAACTGGAATCAGGGATATCTTATTCAGACATATTTATTCGCTAGAAACAAATTTAGCATTCTACTCTGTGATCACATTTATCATACCTGAGAGATTTTAATGTTTTTTTCTAATTTACAGAGTGTCAAAAACACTGATTTTACACTTGAGCACAATTATTCCTTTTATCTGAATATTGCTTTATATTTCATCTTATATAACACATCATCTGGTGTATTCACTTGTCCTTTTATTTCTTCATCATTAGTGCCACATGCTTTGTGTAACAGCAGGCAATGGGCGAAAATGCTGGCGGTGGTTTCAATGAGGTTACAAAACAGAAGAAATGCAAAGACATAGTCACATCCGCGAGGAACTTAATTTGTATATTTTTAGATTCATGACTGTTCAACATGGGACTATTAAAGACTGAATGCAGTGCCCCACCATCTAGCCATTGGTGAATGACTTTCATTTGTATGTGTATTGTGTGAGGCTAAATGTATACAACGTTCTCTAACTCAACTATATCTCACTTAGATTATCTGGCCTTATCACCTGTATTATACAGTCACTTTAAAAAATCATTTTCACACAGGACCTTTCCAAATAGGTAAACATGGCTCAAGACCTATAAAATGGCAAACAAAATAGATCTACAATTTTAGAGCAGAATACTATTACTATAATGATCATCTACACATGTAGAAGACTTCTTTTCATATCCCATTAATAAGTCAAATAAAAACCAACCTTCAGACTGTGTACATAAATACCAATCTGTTATATATTAGTCCAAGTATCTATTTAAAATAAATATTGCTTCAGACATGCAATAAATTCATAAACAGCACTTCTCTCCATTTACTTTGAAGACAAATTGCCCAGGGAGGTAAAGATGTCAGTCCGTTTATCACAGATCCAATTTTAAGACATGTCAAGGAGTAAAAATGTATGACTCGTAAGCGACTCTGCTCTTCTCAAGCTGAGGAATGCGAGCAGGGTGTACTATTATTGTTAGACTACAAAGATAAGACCACCCTGAGTGGCTCGTGTGAACACTGTCACAGCTGCCTCTTTTCTCTTTGAAATCATTCAAAGTGATGCATGAGGACGAGGCTGCTTTTATCAGCCTCCCACTCGGGGTCTGTTTAGCCCACTGAGGAAAATACTGGTGATACACTGCTGACAGAAAACAAAACATGATCCAAGCAGCAGGGCTGCTACTCACAAGATATTATTATGTCAATCAAAGGATGCAGCTGTGATAGAGAAATTCCTCCAACACAAATATACTGGAGGGGAGGAAGAGACTATTTGTGCTTCTATGTATCAGTTTTAGGCAAACTGTCAGTGGTCCTATAGCAAGATGATCTGTAAAAAAAAAAAAAAAATCCTAGAAATCACTTTCATCATCATTATCATATATTTTTCTCTCTTTAATAAAGGAAAGCACCACGCATTCCAATGCACTTTAGTCCATTGATTAGTCGAGAAAAAAAAATATATTGAACCACCATTTCCACATCACCAGAAACAAATGAGAAAAAGATGTAAAATATTTCACCTATAACATAAAAGGCACTGTTACACGTGCAATACATAAATTACATCCTTTAATCTTTGCAAAACCCTGAGCGTAGGTGTTTTCTTCATTTCACAGATAAGAAAATAGAAGTTCACAAAAGTTAAGTAACTAGACCAAGAGCATAAAGCTGGTAAAAAACTGAGATTGAAACCACATCTATGATAATTTATCTATCATACCATCACAACACCAGGATCAAATTTTTCTTTTCATTTTACCCAAATGTATTGGGAGTCAGATCTGGAATGTATCTTATAATGAGATGGATCAAAGGAACTTTTATTTAAGTTAGATTTTGATAGATTAGAATATGTGGAGGATATCAATTTACTGAGAATAGCTTCAAAATATTCTGTTATAACTCACCAGCTCTAATAGATATTTTAAAAGCTATTTACTTTACTGTAAAGAAGTGTGTTTTAGGATTAGAGGAAATTAACAAATGCATTTATAAATTATTTGCTTGGAAATCAGTATTTCTTCTAAAAAGTTCTTTAATTTTCTTACCATATGAAGGCCCTCTAAAACTAACTGGGATAAAAATATAAATTGTTGATGATATTCAGGAAATCACTTGGGAAGAGGGAAGTATCAAAAATATTGATAAGTAGAGGCTGTACTAAATTTCTTTATATGCACATCTGGATGGAAAAATATGATCATGGGAAAGGCTGCCATGATATAAATGAACAGTTGAAGCTAAACTATTATGATATTCCCCCAGTGTTGGAATCTAATTCAGAAACCATTCTAAGAATACTGTTTTGAATAGTTCCTTTAGGATGCCATGTGACCCGGGACCCTAATCAAGTTAAAAACTAAACTTTAAATTCATCTTCCCTCTGACTCAATTGTTCTAATAAGTTATTTTCATTAAACTCTGCAAGGCTTGTTCACTATTCTCCTGCCTACCATCTTTATCTCCATTTTCCTGTTGGATTTGAGACTTGACACTAATTTCTCAGCTATAGCCTTTGACCCTTCAGACTGTGGTTTCCTTTCTCTCCCTGAACTGGTTTCTTAGGACTAAGAACGGTGAACTCCACCACTGTTTAAATTGGCCTGAGACTCTCTTTCCTTATTTGGCTTTCCCTATTACTACACATTGGGTAGGAAAAAGGAGTGAGAATTTGCTCAGTATTCCATTAGCAAAGAAAGAATCACAATTAATTTATGGGTAACCACAATGAAAAGAATCTATGTGTAGAATTTTGAAAGTTGATTCTATCCACATGTAATCCCAAAGTATCCTGGTTATTCCTCTCTACATTTGAGTCAAAAAGTGTATCCAAGAGCAAATAAAATACATGTTGAAGATTACAAACAAAAATGTTCATTCACTAAGAATTCCTGGTAAATTAAAATTTTCCACTAATTTTAACACCAGCTGATTAGATTAAATGATCACTTATTTGCTTATTTAATAACTGTGAAAATATGGTGCAAAAATCTTTTAAAACCACTTTAGTTATAGTGATATATAGGATTTTTCTGAAATATTATAAGATGCATTATAATTTCCCACCTTTGTCTGAAACATAGGCATTATTTCTTTTTAAATAGCATATTTTCAGTATTTACTTTTTCACCTTATAAATTACACTTTGGACAGATTAGTTGAATAACAGCATAGATATCTATCTGCCTATTACTAAAAATGAATTCAGTCTGAAGGAAGGATGATTAATTATATAACATTTCGGAGACCTTTGGATCAATTCAATAATGATGGTTCTGTAAATTCTCAAACACCACAGTTCAACCAAAACAAATTTTACTTAGTCTTCATTGGGAAACTTTCAGTTATTAAATATTTTGCAATAAAGAATAAATGTAATAAATACACATTTATAAATAAAGATGTATATGGGTAACTCATATTACAGAAACAACAGACCTCCTTTATAACACAATGCCATCACTGAGACTTTTTATTTAATGATATATATAATTTGACCCATGGACCTTCCAAATCTATGTAACCATAGGCTGTGCTACAGCGCTGTTTTATTCCAAAGACACACATTTCTGTTTTTAAAGATAATATCAAGTCCTAAACTAACAGATTGATAAAGAGAGTAAACATATTATAAAAAGCTTCCTTTGAAACATATTTATCTCACTTCTGGGCCAATTCCAATGGGGCAAAACACAATTTTAAACTAAAAAGAAAACAATGAAAATTTTAATCTATATCATATTCTCAAACAATATAAGTGGACAAGTCAATAGTGGACAGATGTTGAGATGGTGCCGAACAGGCAATGAATAGTTCCTTTGTTTATGATGAAGTAACGTTTTGGTGAAACTTCTGTAGACTATCATCACTAAATGCTGGCTGCTTTTCATTTTCAAATTATTGTAAAATGGCTTGAATAAAGAAGTCGTTCTAACTGAATGCCAAACTTTCTATAGAACTGAACATTTCTTGAAAAATGAGATCTGGTTTGGGTCATTTAAAACCTGCATTAGTCATTAAGAACGCACCTTTCATGTCCTTCTAAATTTTGTACCCCTCTAAAATTTCAGAAGGATTGGAAACATCTTCAAATTCGAGTGGGATCATATTTTATCATTACCATATAGAAGATGGCTAGTTATGAATTAAAAACATATCGATCGAAGGTCCATTGTGTGCAAAGCACACTAATGAGGACGGCAATACAGAGGTAAATCATTTTTCTAACACCGCTGTTGCATCTAATAGAACTTAATACAGTCTTATGAACTATAGAGTTGATGCTAGCTTTTTTTCCCTTCAGTGTCAAAGTTGCAGTGTATTGGAGAAGTATGAGAAAGTCCCCGTTTCATTTCATAGGAGGACAGCTTATATGTGTTGAACACTCAAAGAAGACTGGCGGCGCTCACAGAGGAAAGCACTCCTATCATTAGTTACCCGTTTCGGGAAGCAATCTTAAAAACCACTCTTCTGAAATCAGGGATCCTCAAATCCCACTTTAAAAAATATCCCTACTGTAACAAATGGAGTACTTTAAAATACTGACAGATAGGCATAAAAAGCAACCACAGAAAAAAAGTACTCTTTATTTAAGAGGAACCGTCAAGCATAGGAGATGTATTTCCCAAATCTGTTGGCAACCTGCATGCTGGTACATTTTCAAACAAAACACTTAGTGATTACCTATTCTGTTCAAACTTTTTTTTGGTCATGAAAAATGAATTGTTACATTTTTAAAAATGCTAGGTGGAAGAAAACATTTGAAACAGTTCAATTTGGAGCTACTCTGCTTGAAATAATGGAGAGAAATACTGGTGACAAAGTTTTGCCCAGCCCTTAAAGCTTCTTCAGCTCTTAGTTTGGAAATCACTGCATTCAGTGATCAAAAATGCTTCCAGAATATTTTAATTTCCCTTCATATAATTACTTAGAATTTTACTATATTTAAGCACAGTACTTCAATGTATATCATAATAACTATTTTAAACCATGAAAATTAAAAGTAACAACTTTTTGTGACAACTATATTCCTTTATTAAAAAGTTTTGTTAGAGAAAATAAGTTATACTATAATAAAGTTAAAAGTTTAATATATCTACTGTTTGTTGTAATTTCAATACAAAATATTTGAATAGGTAGGATCTATCTTTCTGAAATGATTTGAATTGTTGCACCAAACCCTGTGTCTAAAGAGAGGTAGCTTTCAAAAACAAGTTTATTCTGAGTTGAGAAGAGTCTAGAATTCTATAGGGAGTGAGGGAATTCAGAATAATTCTGAAGAGTTCATCTTTCTCAGAATGACGAATATCTCATGGTAGGAAGAACTGTGAATACAGAAATTTAGTCATCAGTCATGAACAAAAGGAAATGTGAACAAATATTTCTGATGTTCACTGACCAAGTCTGAAAAATCATTGACAGAATTCTGCCCTGTCATTCATTATGTACTTCTTAATTTTGCATGCAGTTCAGTTCTATATATTAGCACAATCAAGTTACCACCTGAGACAGTTAAAAAGCTGTGGCACAAACAAGAGCTCTTGCACGTACCATGAAATTGAAGTTATTCTGCTAAAAAGTAAAATGTGAAGATTCACAGTATTTCAGACTGGCTGACACAAATAATATGACTAGAAAAAGTTTCTTAATAAGACAGCAGGGGATAACAAAGGAACATGTATCATATTACTCGTGGTTTCTTGAAAATGTGAAATTATTTTGCTCATTTATTTATGATTAATACTGCTGAAACTAAAAGTTGCAAAACTAAATGCAAAAAAAGCACATTGACCAAAATCAACAGCAAAACGAAAGTTATGAAGCACTTTAAAGTAGCTACTGTATCAACAACAGTCCTTGCGTTTCATCTGCACACTTTAATTCCAAATGGGTGGCACCAAGCTTAGGTTCATAAATATTTTAATCTTGAAATTAAACATTCATGTTTCACTGCCTTTGAACTTTAAGTTCATGAGACAAAAATGAGGTAAAACAGAATTTAAAAAGCAAGGTGTTTTCCGATCTGAGCAATCAACCACGTCATGTGACCATATGCAAATCCACTCAGTGCTGGCTGTGGTTGGCTGCCAAGAGATGCAAGGCCTGGAGTCAGGAATCTTCTACTGAGCAACCTCAGTCCCAATCCGCATGCCTCTAATTCAATAACACTAATACGAATACTAACAATCATTTAGGATCTTTTCATTTCAAATTATCAGCCCAGGAAACATGATGAACCACCCTACCTTATGGGTCAGGCATTCTTCTTCTAGTTTAATGGATGGCCTGGCTGAGAAGGATGCTTAGTGTCTGTCCCTAGTAACATTATACGGCTTACTGCAGCGCATGAGAGAGAAGTTTCAAGGAAATCAGCAGGAGCTCTGTAAACTTATTCTGTTTTCCTATGGATGACAGCCAGTACCCATTTCTCCAAACTCGTAAGGATCCAAGCCTTCCTGGAGGCCAGCTCTGGGGACAAAGGTGCTTCTCCAAAGCTGTTACAGATAGGGACATTCAGACTGAATGAGAAACAGTAAACAAAAGCAAAAACTACCAACTCGAAACACTGGCTATACAACACATACTTCCTTCCTAGTCTTTCACTGCATACAAAGGCCAAACTGGATTCTTTCTGTTGTACACAAGAAACTAAGTCATTGAACTGATTTTTTTTTTCTTTTAGAGCAGCTTAATTAAGGAACAGAATTTTGGAAGATCATCTGAATAAAGTAGGATGAAGTTTTGATTTTTTGTACTTGGAAAATAAAGATAAAATTACTGAGAATATAGGGCCAATCCAAAATCTATAGTTTTCTCGTTTTTTTTTGTTTTTTTAATTTGTATGACCCAAGTAAAGAAAAAGCTTCAAACATTTCATCTTGTTGAAGAGAGAGAAAGGAAACACTGAGTGTGACCAAAGATAGGCATAACCAAGTTACTTCGGCATTCAGCTGGCTCTAAAGTGTATGAATTGCAGGAATCAAAATTTACAATTCGTGTTCCTTCAAGAAGCTGTCCTATCTATGAGAAATCATAATATACATTAGTCAATTATTATGTGAAATGTGCATTTTTATGAAGTACTAAATAACCAGAAATTTACTGAATCCAAATTTAATTGAAATTAATGGATTCACACATAAAACCTGACCACAGTTACAGAATACATTTAATGTAGTCAGTAATTGTAAATTTAATATGAATGTCTGAAATTTTACACTGAGTTTAGGGCCTTGCAAAAGCACTCTGAATTGAATTAAGCCATATTGTAATCAGTTTGTATTGCCCTTCACCTTTGTAAAAATTAATGAGTCATTTATTTCTGAAATGAAGCTTTGTGCATCTTCATACAATGAGAACCTAGGTTATGTACATACAAATGTCAAATAAAATGACAATATTCTAACTGAATTCATTTATTCCAAAATGCACCGCTGATATACTTGAAAGTTTAAAAGCGGGCATATATATTAAATCAAGCCATGGCATACATTACATATGTAATTCTATTTGTGTCATTTGCCTGCTTAAGTCCCCATAAATCTCTCTAGGTATGAAGTTAATGTAGAATACAAGATCCAGTGCCCTAGATCCAATATTTCATCTCTGGCTCTGGAAGCACAGGGCCATTTGTGGAAGAGTGTGAAAGCCATTCATAAATTGATTTAAACCTCTTTTCATCTTATACTTTCAACCCATTTCATCTCATGATATTGGCATAATTCAGTCCACAACATGTGTTAATATATTATATTATATAATAGAATACTGTACGTTATATTACTTTTTGTAAACACGTCTCCTTCAAGCTACATGTGTTAGCCATTATCTCTAATATACTGGGAAATTCTAAACAAATGCCAGTTTCAGCAATACTTTACATCATTTCATAAACTTCGACAAAAATGCCTTTTATTTTTTCCCTTAGACTTAAAAGCCCTAAATTTTATATTTTCATTTACTTTTCTAAAGCCTTCTGGATAATTTGTGTCACTTTTTCAGTATCATTGTATCTTTCTCAATTACAGCAACCAAAACTATATGCAATATTCCTAATGAGCAAATTCATCATGACTTATACAATGATTTATGTAGTTTCTAATCTTCTTCCTGAATTTCACTGGAATTTTAGAAAACAACTACTATTTTCAGAGAATTATCAACATAGAACTCTCAGATTCTTTTATATTCTTTAACTTCATAAAATATAAATGCAGTTTTCTCTTGGATGTGATCATTTTAAAATAAAATATCCTCAGTTTTCAAATAAATTTAGCACACTTTTAGAGGAAAAAAAAAGCCTTGTTTCCATCACAAGTAAAACACAGCATTATCAAGGTCTTTTTTGGCTGAGATTATCCATGCAGACAGCATTATATGGTTCCAAGGTGGAATTTTTACTTAGATCATCTATACATATTCTCCAGGATTATTACTTTACGTGCCCACACAATAACAATACAGCCCCTAAAGTGTGCAATCTAGGTTGAGAATACAGTTTTCACACTAATTACTTTTCTCCCACTGTAATCCTGTGCTGTTTATTCCCTTCTTCAATAAACCATTACTGATTGCCCTCTAGCTGCCAGGCATTGCACTCAGTGCAGGGGATACAGTACTGAGGATAAATGAGGACAGAAAGGGTCCCCCACCTTCCTGAAGCATGTACCCTAGATACTGCAGATGTGCAAATGTTACTGAACTGGCTTTTCTGATCTTTCTTCCTTTAACTTTGTTGTATCATTTTTTAATGGGTTGGTCTTTCCATCTATATGTCTATATCTCTACATATAAAACAGCTCCTATGACTGAAATATATTTAGTAAGAGAATATATGTTGTATATTATGTATGTGTAGGACCTAAACTATATATTACATTAAGTTGGCAATATATATCTATGGTTGATGTTCACTAATTAAAGTTATAGGAACCAAATTAAAGCGTTTCTTATCAGTTATTCTCACAAGATACCAGTTCAAAGAACACCCTTGTTCTTTGATCAGTTTTCAGAAGACAGCTCCATCATAAATAAATATTCATTTTCATCATTGCACAGGATTCTTTCTTATTCATTAAAAATGCAACATATCGCTATATTCACTGTTAGCGACTACTTTCTCGATTACCTTGTCATAATTTATTGATGTTTTCACTTGCTAAGCACAAACATTAAGCCCCTCATGAATACGTGATATTGTTGGGATTAGATCCCAACTACATAATAACATTTCTGTTGCATTTCCATAAAATTAATTCATAGGAAATATCCATATTAAGTAAGTTAATATAAAAGAAAAAAAAGTCTTTTAAGATTCACTAAGGCAATAAATGTCGAGCCATATTTCCTAGACAACTGAATATAGAATACAAATATTCACATTCATTAATACCAAGATTTAGAAATCCCACTCCCAAAAAATGCAAGGCTACGAATTCATTTGGTTTGGAAAAGTGAACCTCTTAGAGTTGGTATTTTTATATATTCCTTGACTAACACTGGACCTACCTCTCAGGCTTCTGCTTTTTTACGGCATCCGCAATTAATCATGTTCACCTTATTCCCTTCAAAGAGTGTAAGTGAGAGTCACTGAAATATAACTGAAATATTTTTCTCCACACAGTATAGACCTTATTTAGAGACAAGGGCAACACTTCCGCGAAGCACTACAGAGGGAAAGCAGCTCAGGACACAAGGACTACTGTTCCTATTCACAGCTTTGTTTTAAATCTTCCCTTGTTTTTCCTCAACAAACCATGGCACAATGCTTGCTGCCTGGTTCCCCTCCCAAACTGCAGCTGTCAATACCAGGTTGTTCGGCCCCTGAATATGCGAGCAGGCAAGAATCAGTCTTCCCATGAAAATCAAGTCAATGACCGGCCTCCTTGGCTTCTTGTGAACCGAAAGACAACCATAATTTTTCATCCTTTCCATTCTCACGTGTTGTAAATGTTCATTCAAGTCCACAATCCAATACAAAACGCATTAATTCCTCCAAAGTGAGTTCACCGTGCATGATTTAATTATATCCAATTGGACATACTTTTTCGAAAAAAAAATTCAAAGCTCAGTCTCTAAGAAATTTTTCATTCAATAGTTTTGCATTATCCTTATTATCTGGTCATGTGGGAAAAAATAAGGTTTTGTCCTAGTGGTTTGTCAAAAAAAAAAAAGATATAGCTATAAAAGTTTTATCCACCAATTTTTTATCCTCAAAGACTCAAGTTTAGTCAAGTGACAACTTCTCTATTTCCCACCACGTACTGTACCCCAACTCGAAAAACAAAAAAGAAGGAAAACACTGCAACCACTTTTATTTTAATCCCTTACATCTTGCAGTCAGCGCTGAAGTCAGATATACAAAATTACACACAGTTTTCCAAGATTTGCATTTAAAAGATTGTATACAAGCTTCAATACAGGTTGCTTTTCCGTGACCATAGAAACATCAGAAAAGTTGGAAAATTCAGTCCACTGAACTTCAAATGACTTTATTAAAGTGTCACTAATCAGAGTTAAAAGACAGAAGGTTTTAGTGTTTGGCCTAACAAAGTGAATAACTCTCAAAGTCTAATGACCTACTAAGAGTATTTCTTAAAATTAAAAAAAAAGAGAGAGAGAGGTCTGGTTGAAAGCAAATTAAATAAGAGAAAACCTTCATTGCCTTCTTCAAAAGATTGACTTCATACAGATAACGACAGCTCAGCTGAACTGTGACACTGAGGACAGTGCTCTTTGGCTGGGCAGCTGGGAAAATCTGCCTGGTTAACTTTTAAAGCACTGTATGTATAGATGTACTTAAAATATAGCTGTCAGTAAAACTTCACTTTGAGGATAAATCTGTAACTCCATTTATAGCTATTAACATAAGTTATGTAAACTACAATCCTTTGAAACTCTAAGTGCATTCAAATTTAATTATAAACACCAAAGAAATTCCAACATGCAAATACAAATCAAAATCCATTAATACACGCTAGAAAAATATTTTGGAGTGCTACCGAAAGTCTACACCTTAGCTGTAGGCTTGAGAGACAAGAATTTTTTAAAAGCTGTGTTTTCTCCTATTAATAGGAAAGTGAAGGAAAAAATAACACATAGTTGATATATAATTTTTCTTTTTCCTGGCATCAAAGATCATCTTTACTATTAGTTATATTTTAATGGTAAAATACCAGAAAAAATTAAAGAAAAATAATTTACTAAAAGGAAAACAATGCATATCATTATTACCACTTTTCCTTTTTTTCACCAGTAGTCAAAGGTCTTAGACATTTCTCTTTGGCCTTAGGCAGAAGGCTATCAGGAAAGAAACCAGAAGTGCACCATCTCATGTCAAACAGAGTCCTCAGGTCAAAAGCACAGAAGCAGCACCTTCACTGCCCAGTATTTTTCTTTCACAGAGATTTTTTTCAGTGTCCTGCCCCAATGTAAAAATACATGAAGTGATTAAGCAGGACAGTGACCTGCTCTGTTCCCTCCAGAAGGCACCTGGACATTCATCCAGTTTACCAATTTCACAAACACTTGTTGATCACTTTAATGTGTAAAAGAAAATGTCAGCTACCGTACAACTTTAAATAAAGGAGAATCTTTTTCCCCCATTAGCAATTTTCTCTATTACCAAATTACAAATGTACCCGCCAAAGGTAAAAGGGAAATAATCTGAAAGTAACAGCTACCACAGTCTCAAGAAAATGAAACCCAGTGATTCATAACAATTCACTTCAGGGAATTCATTCTCTCAGCATTTATTGATCACGACCATGTGCTAGGCACCACTATAGATGGAGACCTAGGGATGGGTGAGAAGTGATCCAGGCACAAAGATGTCATAATCCGGTGGTGAGGTGGTTGGAAAGGCAAGTAACTGTAATTCAATATGGTCAGCATGACATGTGTAGTGTGAATAAAATGTTAAGGAATTTAGGAGAAGGGAATAATTCATTCTACTCAGAAGGCAACTGAGGATTTCTTTTCACAAGGGTATTTTTGACCTAAACAGTGAGTGGTGAGAAGGAATCTTCCATATAGAAAGGTAAGTGACATCCATCAGCTAGAGCATAGAAAGAAGCAACAGTAGCAGTTAGGTATTTCCAAACTGGGCACTGGTGTTTGGGGTATGATTTTGAATTTTGGGGAATGAAAACTTTGGTTCTGATGGAGTATTTCCATATGAGTAAACTCATAGAGGGGAGGGGTAGTTGAGGGGAATAGACTGGCTTTAAATATATCAGAAAGGGTATGTTTAACAACAATATAATTGCATTGATTATAGGTTAATGAATATAGGTTTGCAATCTGAATCCATCTTATAAGAAATAAAGTTAAAACAAGTCATTTAAATATATTGTAATCAAGGTAACATCCCACCTAGCAGTATTGCCAATAATGACAAATACAATATAGGAGATGGTCTAATATAGGAGACCATCTGCTATATTATACAGGAAAAGTAAATTAAATCGGTACCAGGGCTCCTACTCTTACTATGCTTGTTCAATTACAACAAAAGTGAAATAATTTACCTAATAAACTTGCTTCTGAATCTTTCAAGGTAATTGGGAAATTGACCACAGGAAGGGGGAATTGAGGGTAAAATATACTAAAATGATATATTTATAAAACAAATAATCTTATTAAAAATCCACACGTAATATGTTTTGGATACGTTTTGGCAAAATTTACAGAACTGCTCAATGCTCATTAGGAACTTTCTGCACTATAGTAATTGAGCTTTGAGAAGTCCTTACAAATTAAAAAAATGTCAATTGCTTAACATAACAAGAAAATATCTGGGTCCTAATGCACTCCTGCTGCTCACTTTCCCGGACTGACATCACAAACCAAATCTGCATTAATACATGGTCTTGTGATCAGCTCAATTACTATTCTGGGTCCTCTTTGTACACAGTCCTGGGTTGAATTTACATTTAGAAGATGCCTAATGTTCCCTCCCTGCCCATCTAACGTTTAGCAAACCCCAGAAGTCCAAGTTGAAGCTTCTCTTCGGAAGCCCTTTCAAATTAACCTACTTAATTATGTGGTTAACTCATTTATTTTGTCTACTTTCACACAATTTTTGCCACATTTCTTTTTTCTGTAGTGTGGTTTCTCAAAATTTCTTCCAGAGTGGGACCAACATTTATTTTTAATTTACTTTCTTAAGCAGTGAAGTTCTTCACATATTAGTCAGCACAAACTCAGACTTTTAAAAATATGTTCAAAACTCTGAGCTAAATAAAATTATTAAGAACTGCTATTAAAACAATATCAAGAAATAAAATTAAAGTTTCATCATTTGTTTTTAACCAACTGGAATTATAAATGAGACGAAAATTCTTGACTGATTTAGGGGCCAGAATAGAACAGAAAGTGGGTGGTAGCACATACTGGAGGTAAAGCAGAGGGGGTCCTCAGTCCTGGCAGCTGGAAAGTAACCAGGCCCACAAAGTGAAGGTACTTAATTCACCATTGTTTTTAAAGCAGTGGAGATAGTTCAACATAACTGAGGTAAAACACTGACTTGTTTCTGAAAATGTCTGCACTGACAAAGGAGAGTAAGCTCTCAGTATGCAAAAGGGTAGAAGCAGAGAATCTAAAGACGTACGTCACTTACACAGAAAAATATGGAGGCCTGATGATAAAAACCACGCGTTTCTTTATGAAGAACTCACTGGATAGGATTTAAAACTGCAAAATGATGGATTACTTAAAGCTTGTGTAGCTCGTACTTAAATTGTGTTAAAATCGGGCAGAACTTTTGCTACCTAGTAAATAAAACATTCATACAACTAATATTGGTCTGTATAGTTAATTACAACCCATTGTGTAGTATCCAAACCATATAGCATTGATGTATTTACTTCAGAATACTTATTCAAAAGAATTGCACACAGACGAATCTCTGTTTAAAAACCCTGATTTAATATAATAAGACATAAAAACAGCAGGAAAATGAATAAAAAAAGCTTTATACAGTGGCTTTTAGATCTTATTTTAATATTTGTAACTGTGGAATAATAAAAAATTTTGTTTCTCTCTTCAACCAGTTGTTCTTACCATAAAGAATAAAATTATATATATATGATGGCATCTACAAAAATTTTAAGTGCTAGCCATGATCATATTAGTGTGACAATTACACTATTTATTTTAGGATTTTTTAAATATTTAAAAGTATATTTATACTAAAAAAGAATATGAGAGAAAAAAATGTAAAAAAAAAAGTTATCTTTCTAATTCAGGAGCCTAAACAAAAATAAAATACAACGTCAGAGATATAATTTTTTTGGTTTAAAATGTAAGCTATTAACAAAGAACTCAGGGAAGGGTGCAGCTCAAGTGGTAGAGCACATGCATAGCATGCATGAGGCCCTGGGTTCAATCCTCAGAACCTCCTTAAAAATAAATAGATAAATAAACTCAACTACCCACCCCCCCGCAAAAAATAAAGAACTCACCACATTTCTTAAATTAATGGATATATATATATATATATATATATATATATATAGTTACCTGTGAACGTGCACGTACTGGGGACAGAGAGAGAATAAGAGAGAGTTATGAAACCAATCTTGGACCCTACCCTTGTTACTTGTAGGAACAGCCTAAGTAAATTTCTTAAGAAAAGAAGTATTTTGCAAGTATAATGAAATGACACACAATACAGACCAAAATGTATTGTCTAATACAGGAAGCAGAAAACCAAAATAGATAGTATGACCATCACTCAGTCATAATAATAACCTAATGGACACAATGAAACAGTAGCCTGAAACATAAAAGGAGACTTAAAATGTAAAACTCCACAAAAACCTAAATGTTTTCATATGAAGCAAAATTAAGCTAACCCTTTCATACGTCCAACAAACAGTTATATGCTAAACAGTATTACTCTTCTGAAGACATATTCGCACCTCATGCTCTCAATGTTAAAAAGATAATTTTAGTTTTTTTTAATTTAGATATATTTACATCAGAACCCAAATAACACTATCAAATTTAACAAAATATATCATGCAATAATTTAATAAGTTACCTAAAAATTATTATGATTGGAAACTTAATCTTAGAATGCACTTACTCTAGGTAAGAACTAATCAACTATAAAAGTATATTTAATTATTTATTTAAAAGAATAATTGTATTTATTTATTTATCTGCCAAATCCATGTGTTTCTCATGCAAACATATACTCAAAGAAGTAACTCAGGAATTCTCATCTCACTTTGTTTTAAAATGATAAACCAAGTAACTATAAAACCTCAATACAATTATAATTATTGGTAAACTTAATAGATGCCTTTCAAAGGATAAGCTACCTATTTAATAATTTTTGACATCATAAGACAGGCTTTACACACAATTAACATGGCATTTTTTAACATGTAATTGTATTTTTCATTCAGAATATATGTGCCAGTCAGTGAAAAGGAGCTCCAATCAGCCAAGAAAGAACTAATTGATAAAATTCATTCACTTTCAAGTGGGTTTTCAGGATTTTGTTAGTGGTCCTAAATTTTTTTCCTGTTTTTCTTGGCTTAATTCTTTTGCCCAACCTTGAATATATGTAGTTATATGAAACGAATTTGTTTAACTATGGAGATTTGCATGTTAACTTGCATCTATACAAGAAGTAACAAAAATCTATCTCTCTCGTGACCACTCCAAATAAACGTTCTACATTAACATAGGTCACTGAAGAAGTAACTCGGTTCTTATTTTAACTGTAAATAATAAATGTATAATGTCAGTTATGTAATCTCAATAGAAATTTTAAATAATATTCAAAAATTAAAATACTAAGAACTATTACAATAAATACAATAGTAATTTCAATTTCATAATATAAAAGCTATTTTAATCACTTGAACTATAATATTTAGAATTACTTGAGCTTAATAAAAGTTTTACTCTTAAAAATTCCTGTATATAAGTAAGCTAGTTCATATTGGTAAGTCCAGATCTGTTTGATTCTTAAAGTTTATCAGCACCAATCACCATGCTGAAATTTTAGAAATTTGTAGATCAAAAGTTAGAATTATTTTATGGTACTCTTTAATATTTTGCAAAATTCACTCATATGTAATATTAAGATATTAATTCATTCAACCAACATTCAATAATGCCAAGCTCATTTTTAAAGTTAATTTACATTTTGTATCATTTGATGAATTGTCGAAACAAAATACTTTGCAATATTTCTGTCACCTTTGTGCATAGAACCTCAAAGATTTCCTTTTGCTTAACTGTTATGGATTCATTTTATATAAAGAAGGAATGAAAGAACATTTAGGAAATCATTAATCTTTTGTATATGAGGGAAAGCCACATATAGTTCCAATAAATTAATGTCTTTGGAAGACACAAAAGATTCCTGGTTTAATTCAAAATCCTTTATTTAAAATGCCAAATGTCTTTATTTTATGCAGAAGTGCTCCAGATGGCTAGGCACATGTTTCAATTAAGCTAAACTGCAATTTCTTTCAAGTGTTCTCCTACTCTTTTACATATAGATTGTTACATCTATAGTTACTGATTGTATCTTGAGTGGGCAGGTAAAAATACTCTTATTTGTAAATGTAAATGCTTTTTGGATAAAGGAAAATATACACAAATTAAAAGACATTGTACAATATATTGTCAGAACTTAAAAAAAGATAACTGAACAAATGAGGGAATCCTAAAATTTTGTCCAAGTTTTATTAATAACTGATCAATTTTCTCATAAATGGGTAATACTATACCTCATATTTCACTTCTCAGGTGACTTTAGGAATAAGAAACACTTTGGACCTCTAGGCTGAAAGTAATTCCACAGTTATAGAATCATCATATGAAAACTAAGAGGTCTTACTCAAATAAGCCAGTGGAGTTCATAATATATGATTTGTTATTAAGTGTGAGTCTCTAATATTAGCATAAATTATCATATCACTACTGCCTCAGGCTACCTCATGTACTTTTAAAAACATCTCATACGTTTTGTTCAAAGCAAAAAAAATCCTTATTTTAGGCCCTTTTAAATATACTCTCCTCGGGAAGACTCACAAAGCCAGTCCCTTATACTTGGAACACTATATGCTTCTTTCAGATTGTTCTTTTTTCCTTTATTTCCCTGGGAAATATTGCCCTTTGTAAGATGAGTTAATCTTTGAAAGTTTGACTAATACCAACAAAAATCTATCATTCTCATCTTTCTAAACATATAGTAAATGTATAAAGATCAATATCTTGCAGTAACCTATAATGAAAAAGAATATTTGTATGTATATAGATGACTAAAACATTATGCTGTACGCCAGAAGTTGACACAACATTGTGAACTGAGTATACTTCATTAAAAAAATAAGGAAATATATAAATAATAAACAAACAAATACATAAAAGCTATCTCGTTAAAAGTAATTTCTGAGAAGGCAGGGAGGGGATTCTGAAAGCTGGATAGCTATTTATAACACATTTACACCAGCTTCATTAATAAATAGGGCACGTACATTTTTCTTTATTCAATTTACATTTTAGTATTTCATTAGTTGACACAGACACCTGTCACAGCTTGTCGACTAAAACCAAAGTATTCTAGTATTTTTGAAAAGATACCAAAGGAGAAAAGGTACCCACTGGGACTCCATGTGTTGATCTTACTACTATTACTACCACTACTACTACTTAGAGAACTTCCCAAATTTGCAAAAGTGTAAGTAATCTCTTATAAAAAACCTAACCAATTAAAGAAGAAAAGTTTCTTACAATGAGGTCAGTGGGCTATTTGCATCAGAATCACTTCAGGGACTTGTTAAAATGACATGATCTAAAGTTTCTTGGATCTTCTAAAAAATAATCTGCATTTTAAAATAAGCATTCACGTAGGAATCCTCATGTGCATTAAGTTTTGAGACCATATGGAAATGGAATATTTTTACAAGTTTAAATTTTGCTTATTATGCATCTACAAAATAGAAACAATAAAAGCCTTGAAAAAGCACGTTGAAGAAAATGTTGTACGTTCTCATATTTTGTATGTCTGATATTTTAAAGAATGTTTTTCCAGATTTATTTGCTTAAAATACTCTTCTACATTCAATCTATTTTTTATCACTCATTCAGAATAGGCTTAAAGTGATCTTAAAAACCATCTATGCTATAAACACATATAAAATTATACAAATAATATACCGAGTACAGTGAAAATATTAATTACTTATTTAAAAGTTCCCAAACTGATATCTATATCAGAAACTTCAGTCAGAATGTGCTACTGGTCGAGATGAGTTTTGGAGTTAGTGCCTGCGGGCCAGTCCTGGCTCTAGGCCTTGCTAATTGTATGACCCAAAGGGTGCAAATTTATCTTTCCCTAAGCCTGAGTTTTCTCATTTGTAAAACTACTGACGTTTTACAATTTATTTTTCTAAATTCTCTTTATCGCTTTTCTTTTGGTCCTTTTCCCCCTTCTGATTCTACTTTCAAAACCTTGGATATAAATATTCTTTGTAAAGCACATATATGCAATCTTAAAATGTTGTTCCCTATGCTAAGAATAAATACTTTTAATAAGATCTCTTTTGACTTTTTGTTACTGTTATTCCTTTGAAAAATATATAATAAATCTTTTTTAAATGTTTTTAAAAAGCAACATCTATTTCATAGCATTACTTTGAGATTTGAATCAAAAAGCATAAATAGCCACTTTTTCTTAATAAATAGCTCATATTCTTTTAGGGATAGTTGCCATTATTGTTCAATAATATTATTTACTAACCATACTGTTCTTGTTTAATAATGATTATCACACTTAGAAATAATGCTGAAGACAAATGAATAGAGTTCCTCACCAAGATACACATCTTCATCAAATGTACGCATGCACAGAGGCACTGTAGAGCAAAGGTAGCTCTTCAGGGCAGAGACGCAGCCCAGAACAGCCCAGGGTCCTAGCAGGAAGGAGGGAAGGCACATTGGGACTGAGAAGCTGCCTCAGACCATCTAAGAGTGTCTTAGATACTAAAGCATCTCTGAAATGAGGCCCAAGGTGGACATACTTTAAATCAAGTTCTATTTAGTTACACAGTGATATCTCATATCAAATATTTTAAAAACAGGAAACTATTAAAGATAGATATTGTTTAATAGATGTCTTCTCCGAATAGAGACCAAGGAAATGATTTCACTCCCAATAATTTAAAATATGCAGATAACCCCTTATGAAGCACAAAAACTCAAGTCTTAAGTAAGATAATCTCAATTGTATGAAACCAGTTACTATAATCAGTTGGTAAAACTTTATTTCATCACAGCAATCTTCTACATTTTCTGAAAATGGTTTATGTGATGTTTGTCTTCCTGTTAGATGTTTGTCCCCTGGAGGCCTAGATCTGTAAAATGCAAATCTGAATCTCCAGTACTAAACCCCATGTCTGGCATACTGAATACAGGAATGAAAGTTGAGGATGGGAAGGCAATACAAAGGCAAATAAATTGTTCACAATTTAAAAAAGAACAAGGTCTTAGCACTTATCCCTTCTAATTTAGGAGTCCTTGGTTTGTCTCAGTGACAATGAGCAGAAACAAGATTTTCACATGGTGAACATATACAATGGCCAGGAAAACGATTAACAACTCTCCTGTTTCTGTATACATCTTCCATCTCAGAAGAAAACTGGAAACCCGAAGTTGCTTGAATTATCTACTGAGAAACACTGCAAGAAAGCTCTCAAAGGTGTTCTCATTTTGTAACAGAAAAGAACAATCCGTCTCCATATTGGATCTGCTCCTTTGGCTTTAGCCTGGTGCCCTGTTTTCTAGGCTTGGTCTTGCTAGCTGTGCACCTTTCGTAAAAGAATGTTGCCTTTAGCCTGAAATATACAGGAGAGCTTATTCTCAAGGCTCTGACATTAAAGGATGTTAACATTTTTGCACTTATATAAAGATAGTAAGTTGCAGAACAGAAAATAACATTTGTTTTATTAAAGGTTTTACAGGGGCACCATGACCTGACCCACATGGACAGCTACAAGAACAAAGAATTCCTACACCAGTAAGTTTGCAACAACCAACTACACGCCTTCCCCTTTTTTAGTATAAAAGGAGCCTGAATTCTGAGTTGAGTAGGATAGTTCTCCAAAACATTAGTCTGCCATCCTCTAGATTGCTGGCTTTCCGAATAAAGTTGTTATTTCTTGCCCCAACACCTCATCTCTCGATTTATTGGCCTGTCATGTGGCAAGCAGAACAAGTTTGGACTCGACAACATTATAAGGAACGCTTAACACACAGTAACACTAATCTTCAATGCAACTCACACATTAGATATACTGCGTTATATGTACATAGGTGTTTTAATATATAGGTGTATTTATAAGTGTGGGCTCCATATTATCCCTTCTTTCATGACTAAATCCATATTAATTATCAATAACTAAATTGAAGTTAAATATTATATTTTTCTTTCTTCCAAAGCCATCATTAAAAGCATAAATTGATTAATTCATTTTAAAGTATTTAATTAGGAGATATGTTTAGGTGTATCAATGATAGAGACACCGCTTTCAACGTTATTTTAACATCTAATTTAATTCAGTTAATCATGAATTCAACCCTTAGCAAATAGAAATTTTCTGTGATTTCTCAGCATGTCTTGCCTTTTAACATGATTTATAGTTTAACACAATTCATTGATGTTCTCTGAAGCAAGATTATTAATTCTTTAAAAAATATTGTTTGATTATATTATTTAGCTTTCAAAAAGTGCATATTCATTATATAAATATTCCAAACAAAAAAGTAAGACCTGGTTATGATAGAGGTCAAGACTCAAACAAATGCTTTTTTTTACATTTATGGGTTTTTTTCCTTTTAATCTCATTATTTCTATTACATTAGCAGACAATGATGTGTAATAGTTAAAGAGCAGAAGAATGTGGTGGAAAGAACAAAAGCTTTGGAACCAAATCAACGCAAATCCAGCTCTACCACAAACCAACTTACTCAAATTGTCATGGTCCTTGGTGCTCCATCTATGAAATGGAGATACTGTTATGTTCCTCAAATAACTACTGAGAGAAGCAAATTAGATAATATTTGTACAACATATAGTACAGTGTGTGACACATAAGTTGGAAATCAACAAAAACTGGCATCCTCTTACCACTCCAATTCTGTTTAAATGTATTTGCCTCCATAATCATAGTACATTTAAAATTGTTCCAGCATCAGTGCCTTGACATCAGAGAAGTACCATGTTTCATTTCCTCTATTGGAATAGAAAGAAGACTCCTTATTCAGAAAAGCACAAGTAAAATTAACAGCTTTCACAATATCTTTTCTTAGAAATAGAACTCCTAAAATTGCAGTGCTTACAATGATCAGATATTAGTTGGAATATTTAAAATTCTCTCTATGAAATGTTTCAAATATGGTATTAAATTGAAACAAAAGGCTTTTAGGGCTCAAATATGTTCTAAAATCTAATTTCTAACACTTTCCTTTCAATAAAGTTTTTATTTAAATTGTTTATCCCAGATAGGCTATGTTTTAAAATGACTTCAGTATATGATACTCTTAACAGAACACAGTCCAAAATTGGGTAATACTTATCTGGTTTTGTATTATATTAACATGAAAAGAAGAATCCTGCAATTAACTTAAATTTAAATTGTATGCAAATCAATATTTTAAAAATTACATTTGTTCCTTGTCTTAGGTAATAATCTTTCTTAGTTATGTCTTCCAGCTCACTAGTCACTGTCATTTAAAAATGATCTTTCTACCTGATATAGAATAAATGAAGAAAATTATCAGGGGTATTTTTTAATGTGCTTCCTTAATAATCTTCCTAAAACCAGGAAATATAATTTGTAAGTTTGGTTTTGTTTCCCATTTACATGGTATCATTAGAAATGTCATCACAATTCCTGCATAAACAGTAGCTATTTACATGCCCAGTAGCTGTTTACACTTTTTTCTTTTTAATCATTGCTTTCTGGACCACACAAGAAGTAAATAACTGAATGTAGCACCACTAAAAGTAAACCAGACTTTTAGGAAACTATGCATTGCTATTTGCAGTGGTTAAAATAAGTGGTTAGAATTCTCTCTATTTAACAGATGAAGGCACTGTGGCTCAGAGATGTTTAACTTCTGCTTCAAGGTCACACAGCATGAAAGGGTGAAGCCAGGATTTGAACAAAATTATTCTAACTTCCAAATGTATGTTTATTTATAAAAAACATTTAATCATGCAGTGCACAAGTTTACTCATTATTAAGAATAACATAGAACTCCTTCAGAAATTGAAGTACATATTAAATCCTTTAATGGAGGTTTTACAATAATTGATTTTAGGAAAAATTAAAGTCATGAAAATAAAATTGAAATTATAGTTTCACTTCTGCAAATGTAATGTTTCCCTTATGCATCATCAGAAGTTAAATTCACTAAAATAATACACTAACTTAGGCTATTTTTTTCAAATAGTATTTGAGGTAGAAGGTAAAGACAAGCTAAGAAGTAAATGTATAATGTGATGTATTTAATTTTAGACATGAATAACAAACACTTTCTCCTGGAAAATCACCTTTGCTTAATGTTAATACTGCTCAAAGTAACACCTCCCTAACCTCCAATAACCAATATCTAAAACTACCAGTTTTTTTGTTTTTTTAGTTAACAAAAATGTATCCTTTAAATGTATATTCTCTTGGTTGCTGAGCAACAAAAAATTCTTCATTTAAGTATAAACACACAGGCAGAAAAGTGCCAAGAAGAAAATACAATAATAGACACCTTTATCAGCTATAGCCATCTGTGCTCAGTTTGACCCAAAGCTTTGGCAAGCTCATGGAGTCCCTCCCATCCCAAAGCATCTTGTCCTATAAAGAAAATGGTTACTCCCACTTCCTTCATTTTCCAGCAAGTCAGGGGTCAAGTGTGTTCTAAATCTGCCAGGCTCCAGACTTGAAATGCTAAAGATTCATTGCTTTCTTGTAATTAATTACAACTCAATGGATAAATAAATAACTTTCCCTATTTTATTATGCAAAGTAATAAAATACTAAGCTGGAGTTGCAACACATGCAGTTCTGTTCCATTTAGTCATACACATTAATTAGTATTTTCATCTTTTTAGTGGTGAATTTAAGGTACCATATTGACAAAAAAAAAAGACTGAGTCAACTTTGTGTAGCAATTAAAGGACCGCCATATAGCTACTGGTGAGGGAAAATGCTACACTAAAGCAATCCAATAAGTTCAAGTGAAATTCAGTAACTCAATTATGTTTCTAAGAAATGATCACAATCTAAGACACAGATTGCTGGATTTAGGCCAAGTATTTTAAGCAATTGCCTTAAATGGACCTTTAAAAGAATAGAAGTCTCCTCATGGATTAAGCTAAAATCTTCCTGAAACCCTGTGATGAGCTGTGGATATGCTAATGTGAAAACCCCAATAGGAATGCTCTTTGTGTGATTATAAAATATTAATCCACTACATGAAACAAAGCCAAATAAGAACACTTTACCAATGGGGGAATCTCTTTTGACCCATAAATAAATTATTTGTTAGAATCGCACTTTTACAAATTGCCATAAGCCCATGCTAAAAGACATCACAATAGGAGATGTTGAAATTCTGTCATTGTATTGGTAAAAGTATCCTTGAAAAAATCATCACTTAAAAGTAGATCTCTTTTGAGCATCTGAGATAAATTCCTCTTAGTTCCCTAAGGTTTAGAAAATCTGTATTTCTTTTGTTAACTCTCTTACACTGTATGTGCTCCTGTAGTCTTAGGACACCATGACGTATAAACCTGATCTCATTTCTCTGTCTGATCTGGCCTCTAGAAGCTACATATAAACTTACTGGACCACCTAAGTCATACATGTCTGAACACTAATCTTATATAGTCCAGGGTTATTTTTTAGCTATGCTTATTTTTACTTCCTAGAGAGTCATTTAACTATTTTATCCTCCTTTCATTGTATCTATACTTTTGTAACCTGCTTCAAACCCACTGTAGCATGAGGTGGATTATATATAAACATAAGAGTAAATATTTTGACTGAAAAACAAAGTTACATACTACAATACACTATGCCAGCAGGAGGGAAGCACGTCTTCTTTAGGTATTTGCTTATTTTGAACAATTTCAGAAAGCAATATAGTATTTTTCTTTTCAGGAAAATATTTTAATTATGAATTAGAAAATTCTCACTTAAGAAGATATCAGAATTTTTGTTTTTTTTTAAAAAGTCGTTTTGAAAAAAAGATAGTTTTACCTTTATTTGATGAGATCAGCCAATTTGATTTCAATTAAGAGAATTGCATTAAATAATTGACAAAAACATTTTCAAAATAGGTTCTCAGATAAACACACATGATTTCATCATCGTCAATATTTGACAATTGAGAGATGAACAGTCCTCATCTAAATGAGACAGAAGGCTTCAAACTGAAACAAACACTGAATAATCTATTTTAATTTGCTTGTTTTGTAAGCAACTAAGCATCTCAACAAAGTTTCTGGAGCAGGAAGTTCACTCCCTTAAGGGACTATAACTATTATTGAATTATGTCAATGGTAATAAAATGATGGATGAGTAAATAGCATTAACTTAACCACAGACTGGGCAGTGTGGTTTAATGTCAAGCATGTGGACCAAAGTTAGAAAAACCTGCATGTTGTCTCCATTTGTGACCACGTGCAAAGCATGAAATTCTCTGTGCCTCCTTAAAATGAAGCAAAAAACAAAAAAACAAAAAGAACAACAACAAAAAAAACCCCACTTCATCTACCTCCTTATAGATTTGTTAGGGAAATTAAGAAAAAAGAAGAATTGCACTCTAAAACACTCTGGAAATAGAAAGTGGTTTTCTCTAATGTTCATAGTTCTCTGTGTATCTGTACTTTGGAAAAAGGGAAGGAAACTTACAAACTTCAGTGCATACCTTTTTTTTTTTCACTCTCACAAGAAGCCACGAAATAAGCTACTATCATTTCTATTCCATGGCTGAGGATGAGATTCAGAGAGTAACCGTGAGGACATTTAAATTAAGCTTCTTCCACATCAAAAGCTTGCAGTTTCTCCTAAACTTCAGTCAGAATGAAATGGTAAATATCATTTTCTTTGCTGCATTTTATTAATCAAGTTTACTAATCTCATTGATGTTAAATATTGAGCAAGGATGGTAAATTTGAAAAAAGAATGACAGTACCTAAACTCATCAACATTCAAAGCAGTGATTTTTAAAAGGTTCCTATGTCCTCACTATTTTGCTAAAGAGTAACATGGTTTATAGTAAGTTAAGATGTGGGCTCTCAAGTAAAATTTGGTAAGTTCTAAGGAAATGAGAGGACATGATAATGAAGTAGCACACATTGTTATATATATTCTAAAATGTTCTACTTTACCCAAATGTCTATAAAATAAGCATCAGTGATCTCACTGTACTTTAGACAATGCAGATTTCTGGAGATTGAGTTACAGGCTCTTAGCCAGTCTAGTCATGCAGCCACTGTCATTTTATCCAGGAAAATCAGCCCTGGCCAATTAGCTAGCTTCACTAATTTCAGAAGAAGCTCCATGGCTTGGCTTGAGACATGAAAAATGACTCCTTTCTTTCAGCACGCATCACTGCCTGAGCTCCTGGCGCTTAAGCAGCGTATTTGCAGCATGTTCAACAGTAATTCCTTAGTTTAGCTAAGATTTACTGAACGTCTGCATTGAGCCAGCCCTATGGAAGGTGCTGGGAATACAGCAATAGTAAACAGACGAAAACCTTTCCCCTGGGGGAATGTATATGTTAGAGGGAAGACATACCGTAAACAAAAGAAAGAAGTAACATATGTGTTATGTTGATGATGATAAGGACTAAGAAGAAACAGAAAGAAGGAAAGAGGAAAATGAAGGCTGAGGGAGAACTCTGCCAGGTGACTCTAAGAAAAGAGGTGAGGGGAGCGCAAAGCTGGCGTCCAGGCACAGAGAACGACCAGCACGAGATGGGGAGGCAGGAGCCTGGAGCCCACGCTGTGGATGCTGAGCGAGCTCAGCCAGGGAGCACCAGGAGGGAGAGAAGCCAGGGGATAACTGACAAGAGCAGGTCACATAGGACCTCAGGACTCACTATAAGGATCTGGCTTCTCTGTGAGTGAAATGGAAAGCCCTCGGTTTTGAGCAAGTGAGTGAAAGGATCTGACCTACATTTTAAATCATCACTCCAGCTGCTAGACTAGATAAAAGAGATCAAGGACAGAAGTGGGGAAGTCAGTTCATCTACTCATTAGTTCACTCATTCATTCAGCAAAAATGGACTTTGTGCCTACTATGTTCCAAGTAATGTTCTAGGCTCTTGAGGTACCTCAGTGAACATAGGCGAATATACCTGCCTTGGTGGAACTTCATTCCTGCAGGAGGAAGACAGATAAAACATAATCAAAACTATCGATCGGCCAATTATATCACACACACACTTGTACCTGTAGAGCGCATACATAGCACTTAAAGTAATGGGATTGGTTGGGCTCCTCACCTCAGTGGAGTGGAGTAGATCAGTAAGGGAAGAATTTCAAGAACTGGTTCCAGGGCACTCCAGCATTTAGCATTTTGGGACTTGAGAAGAAGCTGGTGAAGGAGCCTGATCAGTTCTAAGGAGGGGTGCATATGAAACCCTATAGCAGGGAAGTGGAGGTCAGCCAGGATGGGAGCGTGGGTAATAAGTAATAAGTCAGTAAAGGAGGGTTAATTCTCTCTTAGAATGTGAGATATGAGCAAATACTTGAAGCAAGGGAGGAAATTATCCAAACAGATGTCGGGAGGAAGAACTTTGAGGGGGTGTGTGCCTAGCAAGTCCTGGAAACAGCAAGAAGCCAGTAGGAATAAAGCAGATAAGCAAGGAAGGAGAAGAGTAGGAAAGAATGGTGGAGATCAGTATGAAGACGTCTTTAGTAATCCAAGGGAAGGAGGATGGTGTCTTAGACCAAGATAGTAACAGTGGAAGTGATGAGAAAAGATCAGTTTCTGGATATACCTTTAAGAGCAAGCCAAGATTAACTGGCAGATTGCACACAGGGTGTGAAAATGAGAGGTCAAAGAATAACTCCAAGTTTTTTGACCTAAACAGTTAGAAGATTTGTTATTGTCATCAGATTTGGAAAGGTTAATTTAAAATTATTAAGAAACTAATCAAACATAATGAGGAAGTGGTTGGTTATCTGAATATGGAATTCAGGACAGATATAGAGGGTGGAGACAAAATTTTGGAGTCATCCACATAAATGTTATTTAAAATCGTGAGATTAACTGAGATCTTCAAGGGAATAAGCGTACATTAAAAAGGAAGAGTTTTTTTTGTTTGTTTGTTTGTTTTTTTTAAGAAATGATTCCAGGGATATTTCAACCTTTAAAATTTGAGGGCATGGAGAGAAGCTGGTGAAGGAGGCTGAGAAGGAATTGGTCCAAGAAACAGAATATAAAACTCTTAGAGTCTGATGACTTAGAAGTACATATTCAACGGGCACTGAGAACTGCCCAGTGGATGTAAAAATGTGGCAATCATGGTGGCCTTGGGGAGAGTAATTTCACTAGAGGCAGAAGCCAAGCCTGATAGGGGTGGATTTAAGAGATAATGAGAGGAAAGAAGGCAGGGAAGAAAGTAAGTGAGGCAGGAACTGGAAGAATGAAAATATATTGTCACTGCAAACTGAAGAAAACAAAATGAAAAAGTGACAGATTTAGGTTCATTTATTCAAGTCTAACCTAAATAAAGATGAACAGGGACCAAAGTAATCCTACTACTTGGTCATTGACTAAATTCCACCTTACCCTATATTTCTTCAGTCACCAGAATGAAGAAATACCGAAATACGAGAACAATTCTTTACATAGTAAAACTTGTCTGCCTATGAAAGTACTGACAAGCATCAACCATTCTTAGAACGTGTGTGGTTAGTCAGTGTTGTATTGACTCTGGAGTCAGACTACTGGGTTCAAATCTGCTTCCACTGTAAACCAGCTCCATAAACTTAACCCATTAGCCTCCATATTCTCATTTATCAAATGGCAAGATGTCGTGCATATCTCCAGGATTACTATGAAGGCAAGACAATGCCTGGTGCTCACCAGCGTTTGACATAATGTAAGCACTTTATAAATGTTAGACTCTATACATGATAAAACGTTTCAGAAAAGTGTCAATAGTCTGAAACAAATAATCCACAGCAGTCCATTCGTTTCCAATTGCCAGCTGTCAAGCAGAGTTTACAAATGTCTCTCAGCATTTCCTCAGTACCTTAAAACTTGGTTGTTACCCCCTGATTGTCTCCCAAATATGGATACATGTCTGGAAACTGTATCCTTACAGTCAATTCTTGATCATCACATTTAAATTAACTCCCAGTTAGATTATGTTTTATCTTCATGGCTTTATTGTCCCATTTTGGCTCAGGAGATTAACACCAGGGAAAATCCAGCAACCTTTGTACAAAGGTTGCATATATGTTTATATATGATATTATACATACAGATATGTTACATGTATATATTTTATGAAAAAATACTTGTCTAGTAGAATTTTTAAAAGTTTTTCACTTCTCTGCATTCTTCATACTTTCTCCTCCTTATTCATTGTACTACTCAAATGGGCCACTGTTGTTACAGACTACTTAGACCCTGAAAGCACTGGAAAATAATTACCATATTCCATATCTAGGACACTCTAAAAAAACTCTTTAATTCATCTTGGCCCATGTCATTTGCCAGTTTATTCTTCTCCTATTTCCACTCCCAACCTCCTAATTCTGAATACAACCTATTTTTATGGCTATTATAAAGAGCTGAACCTTAGATTTATTTATTCTTGGAAGAGAGGACACACCTCAGGGCCCGTGGAATCCTTTATCGTCACTAACTCAACAGTCCCTCACAGCTAATGAGGCATTTTTCACGGTAGTGATGACCGAGCGCAAGCTGCAGACAATGCAATGAAAAATTGATTCCACAAGACGTGAAGTACATAAATATTCTTTCAAAAGTATTCCTGGAGTAGTTGCCTCAAAATTTAACAGAATAAAGGATTAATAGGATTCAGGTTTTAATAAAGGCCAAAAAAAAACCCAAAACCCAATAAATGTGTCAGAAGATAAATGATATCTATGGAAGTCTACCACCAAAACAGAGAGACCACATCGAGCATCCCAAAGCCATGCACGAAATATGCAGCATGAGCTTTACTGTCCATCAATATTCCTGCCTGTGAAACACATTTGTACATGTCTTGAAAATGGACAGAGCCCTTTAAGTCACAGTATTTTGTTTAATAAATTTAAAGGCATACCAAAAGGGCAAAAATAAAATCAGAAAATAAATTATATGTTGCTAAAAACAAAACAAAACAACACCACCAACACCAACAACAACAAAAAACCACTGTGGAGATCAAAAACCAACGAAGTAAGAAAATATTTTCCTCCTTTTAATATAATTTTCACACTCTGTTCAGCCACATTCATCATTATTCCTTAGGAGAGTAGGATTTACCATCTGAATATCCAAAAATGGATTCTCCACCTTCATAAATTACAGCGACTGCTTCCAAACTGTAGAGGGCTGTGGATTAGGAGAGTCAAGACACACACCTGTGCCCTCCTTTTGTCCCAGTTCCCCTCTCCTGTATTCCTACCCCTCCTCTTCCCTGCCCCACAAACACTTCCACATACCCTCAATTTGGGAGCGTTGTTGCTGCCAGAAACTGACCTGTAGGAGTGCAGAGCATCGGCGGATGGCCTTGACCAAGGTGGCAAAAATCACGCCTCTCCTAGTTCAGACAATGCATCATACTACTTTTCGAAGCCTTTTTAACACCAAAAAGAGTGTGGAAACAAGGTTATCAAAAGCACACATACGTACTTGTATCTACCGAGTAAAGAGCCCCTCTCTTAACAAAGGCCGTAGATTGCCCTAGCTTTACAGGATTGCAGCTAGAATACAAATGAAGGACTAACCAAGTCTGGGTGTGATTTTCCTTTCTATCTGAACTTCAGCAAATCACTTAACTTTTCTGAGACTGTTTCCACAACCATGAGGTGGGAAGGATTCGACGAATGCTGTTGGGTGGCTCAAACGGTAAAATCCCCAAAGAAGCAGTTAGCACTCAGCTCAATGACTCAACATAGTGAAATAATAAATTTTCTTGTAATAATAATGGTTTTAATTATTATTATATATTCAGTTCTTTTGCTTATATTTTGCCTGTGAGGTATGATACACAAGATACACAGACATGTAATCAAAGGTGCACTAACTCTGATTCTAAAATCATTTCTAAACTTGGTATTTAGTATTGATATTACAAATGTCTCCATCGTTCCTCCTGGAAATTTTGATCATTTCATTGTGAAAATAATTTATTATCAATTGCTAAAGCTCATTTCTAATTTTTAATGAATCATAATTGGTTCACCTAATATTCTAAACACACTTTTTTAATAGAATATTTCTAGTGGCTTTTTTAAAAAATGAATTGCAATAATCTCAGTACCCAGACCTGTGGCTCTTCGTTGTGGAATATGGGGCCCTAGGCACACCAGAGACCCACTAAAGATGCTTAGGAAATCAAAACCGTCTTCATGATAATACAAAACATAGTTTACCTTTTCACTGTGTTGACAATTACAGTAGAGGTGCAGAAAGCACTGTCAGGTCGAACTGCTGGTGCCTTAGCACAAAGCAAAGCAGAGCGCCAAAGCATTCCAGCAGTAATTGTATTCTTCACTGCTGGACAGTCCCAGTAAAAATAAAATGCCAGTTTCACCTAAAAACTGAAGAACTTTCCTTGAAGAAATAGGAAGATTATTAATTTTATTAAATCTAGACCCTAAATCTCAATGTCTTTTCAATATTCTGTGTGACAAATGGTTGAAATGTGCACAAAGAACTATCAATCTGTACTTACGTGCAGTATTGTCTCAAAGGAAAGCATGTGTGTGATTGCTTGAGTTATAAGCTGAACTAGCTGCTTTATTTGTGGAATACAATTTTCACTTGAAAGAGAAACTATTTTTTCTTAGATTTGAGTATGCAGCAGACATTTTTGTTTGTTTGAAAACGAACAAAAGGAGGCTGCTATGTCAGGAAAACAATGAACACTGTATGTTATTAATGATAAAAGTTGAGCTTTCAAGGGACAATTCAAATTTTGGAACACTCCAAACCATTACTGCGAGGTTGAGAGTCAATATACTTAAAGACTCTTTTGAAAAGATCCTTATCAGTTATACCAATATTTTCCAAAGGATCAATGCCTGGTATTTCTAAGTCATGTATAGAGAAATATTCCACTCAGAATGCAAGATACAGCAATATTTTCATGTAACAAAGTATGAGAAGTTCACTGGTGGGGTTTCAGATTCATCACTGCAATAAGTTTTAAGAAACTGCCACTTGTGAAATTCTGGTGTGGTATCCAAAAAAATCGACAATTATCTGAAAAGGATATCCAAGTATCTCTCCCTTATCCAGCGCCATCTATCTGAATGAGGAAGGGTTATTTTCATAAACTTTAACCAAAACATTGCAATAGATGGAATGAGAAGATTTGAGAATCCAGCTGTCTTCTTTTAAGCCAGATATTAAAGGGATTTAAGAAGTAAAATAATGTCTCTCTTTTCATTATTTTTTTAAATTGGGCAAAATAAAGTCCTTTTAATAAAATTTAAAAAAAAATATGTTACATGGTTAATGTAATTTTTAAATAAATTAATAAATATTTTAAAATTCTCTCAGTCTTTATGTTTTAAATAAAAAATATCAATAGATAAGACACACCTAAGCAAAAGCTCTTCAGGGTCCTGAGACCAACAAACTTGACAACTGCAATGTAGAAGCATATACAGTATTTCCTTCCATTTAAACCTCAAGTTCCATGTGAGACCACCCACCTAAATTCCTCTTCTCTCTTTGAGTTTTCTGACAATTCTCAGTTCATTTGTAGAACAGAGAGAACTGGTATATCTTTATGTCCTTAGTTCAATTAACGATCAAGATCGAATTTACCAGCTTCCTCCATTCCCCTTGCTTCTCTCTCTTGCTTATTTCTGAGGCATGAGAACACACATGCCAGTATTGGCTCTTCTACCATCTCATTCAGGAAACATGTACTGAGCATCTGCTGTACATCAGGTAACATACTAGGCTCTCAGAGATTATTATCAAGGAGATATTATACTAGGAGATAATAAAGATCAATGAGACAAAGCCTCTCACCTTCAGAAGTTCAACCCAGTCCCTAAGTTCCATGTTCCTATAAAACACTTATTAAAAGAAAAATGCTGATTGATGTACTACATCTCTATTAATTTTGTTGAACTTATAAGTGGTACAAAATGTACAATAGCTATTCTAACATAATCAAGACTCTTCTGAGAATACAAAGATACAAAATAAAAGGGTAACAAGCCTTGTGTCTGCAATCCAAAAGCCATCCTTCAAAGACACTCATTTGTGCCAAAGTTTTAGGTATGAGAGGTAGGGATAGTGAAGGTATTCAACCAGGAAGATCTCTGGAGTGAGCAGTATTAGAGCCACAGTTTTCAGCGTCCCCCTCCACAAGTGTCAGAGCTCCAAAAAGAATGCAGATTAAATCATTTCTCTTTTACCCACGGACCCTTTGCTTGCCCATGGAATGCGATCAGCCATGACTCTAGCCAGAAACCTGAGTAAGCAACCAAGACTCCTATCAGTGTGCATGAATAAATTGTGAAATAATGCATTGGAGCAAAGTTTGCACATGGAAACAAACAATTGAAAAATCACCTCTGACAACCAGAGGTAACCTACAACTGCTTCTTGCAGAATCATGGTAAATTAATGTTTGAGCAGAAGGAAAAAAAAAAAGAACTTTATTGTATATACTTGAAAGATGCAACCAATAATAATATGAAATTCTAGCTCCCAACTACTGCTTTCAATATTCTTTGGAGAAACACATTTGATTTTAATTTTAGGAGTGGTTGGAGCTTGGGAACTCCAACTTGGTTTACAATTTCAGCACTTTAGTTCACAGAAGAAACCCTGACAAACAATTTTTTTCACAAAAAAAATCATTATGATGAATCCTCTCCAGATTTTTAAATAAATAGAGTACAGTAAATATGAATAACTTTTCATACTGGTATTATTTGAGGTTAAAAAAGTAAGGCCCATAATCCCCTATTACTTACAAAATGATTTATAATTATTATTTTTAATCTTCATGCCTATTGTTGTCTCTGCAATTTAAATCTTAAATTTAAAAATTTAAGCTAAGCCAATCTTTGCATATCTAATGGGTAAATAATAAGACTAAATAAATCTCCCCATGATAACAATGGACATTTATTCTCATTCTCCATATAATTCTAATAAATGTAATACATTGAACCAAACAACCAATAACATAATTTGTTTTACAGTTTAATAAATTTAGCTAAAGTCTAGAATGATAAATTGCCTATCTTTAATATTTCAGTTTTTAAACTCATTGAATCTCTTCATCTAAGAAATAATTCCAGAGAAGGAAGGTAGAGCGAGGGTGTGGGTTTAGGGGAGAAACAAGCCCAAACTGAAATCAAATTACATGTAAATCATGGCCCCATGTTAATCCACATAGCTCAACATGTAAGACTAAGGTTAAAGTCTTTAAAAAACTAATTAGGTAAAAGAGGACATGTGGGTTAGAAGTTTCTTCAGGGCTAAGTGAATATGATAATACTGAACTCCACTTAGAATTACATCTCTAAGAATTATCAAGAATTATATCTATAATTATATCTCTAAAATCTTCTAGGCCATGAATATACTAGTTCGTCCATAGAACAGATATAGGTAGCTATTATGAATAAACTATTACAGGGGAGTCAAAAAGATAATAATAATAAATGAACGTTTTAAATGAAGAAAACCCCTCACCTCTCTAAGAAAGAAAAGAAAGCAAGAAAAGAAACACATGAGCCTCAATTTCACTAGCATGTTGTGTCTGGGTTACTGCCAAGTATCACAAACCACATTTGATATTTTGTGTTTTTGGCTGACTGGCACCAGAATATCTTTGAAGGGAGTGGAGAGGGAGAGCTTCAGGAACAGCAGGCAAGAGCTTTTCAGAGTCTGGCTGTACCTTTTCTAGTTGATCATCATTACAACATTGGAAGTACTTCAATTACAAAACAAATCAATGATACACGGAGGCAGTAATAGCCAAAAATATACCCCAGGAAAAGCCAGGCTTGGAATTCTTTTGGCTTAGGCTAGGAAAAGCTAGTTTCTTACCCATCAGCAGACAAGAACAACTTGTACCTATGCCATGGCACTGAACAACACAGTTTTGTCTCAAGAAACAGCTTCTAATCTCTGATCATTCACAGCACATTATATGCTTTAGTTCAAGAGGGAAGAGAAAGGATTACCCTAAGTCAGAAGACGGTGCCTAAAATGCGAAGGCAGATGAAATCAGGAATCTCCCCAAACTTGGCTCGGCACATTAAAATTAGTCACTGTCTATAAAGAAACTGCCAAGACTGCTGAGGATGTGAAAGTTAATACCGTCCTGATGTAAACTATCCCCCATCCTCCGTTGCCACTCCCCCTAGATAGCTATTCCAGAATGCTGATTTCTACCAAAATGTTTCGTTTTGGAACAGGGATTTCTTAAGTCTGAAATTGCTCAGCCTCTATGACTTCCTTACCAGGCTGTCTTTAGTGCAGTGATTTAACTTAGATAAGTGGATTTTTTGTTTGCACTTTTGAAATAGCTAGAGAGTTCTCCTTAGCCTTACTCATATGATTGCATGAGATGAAATATAAGGTAAAAACTCTTCACTGGTTCTGACCAGGATGAAAGCTAAATTTTAGGTAATTCTTATTAGGCTCTGTGATAGAACATTTTTGTATGCTCTTGTCAGTACAATTAACAATAAAAAATAAAGGTAAATCATTATGTAAAGGAAATATAGAGCAATCTTTCTAAAAAACACAGCAACAAATAATTCATAAGTGACTGCAAAATCATTACCTCTGCTCTCTGTGTTCTGGGAAAAGCAGTTGATTTTTCTATGGCATAAACATCCACCAGGTAAAGACACGCTCCTTGCTCCCGGTCCAGAATGGCTGCAGTCTGAATCACGCCCGTTTGTCGTCCAATAGTAAAGAGACGTCCAACAGTTTTTTCTTCACAACGGACTGAAACAATGTAATACTCCACCGGGGCTTCAGATCCTCTGGGGCTAGCTGCTTCTATTGATATTACGTTGGTGCCAATGGGTTCGCCTTCCTTCAAAATAGTTATATATTTGGGTTGCGTAAAAACAGGTCCATCAAGGCCTTGAAGAATGACGGTCAATTCAGTGGTTGATTTCCTCCTCTCAGGGCCAAGGTCTGTTGCTGACACTATGAGATTATAGATCAGCTGAGAAGGCACCAGCGCCGAAGCCACTCTCAGGTCTCCACTGTAACGATCCACGATGAAGGTGTCTGTGTCCCCATTGATGATCTCATACTCCACCTCTCCGTTGGCCCCTTCATCTGGGTCAGCCGCCATAATTGTCGTCAGAACAGAACCAATCACAGCTGAAGGGTCTGCAGCAAGGGCGTTTTGTGATATAAACATGGGAACATTGTCATTGAGGTCTGTAACCAAAATGGTCACGTTTTTCAAAGCATACCTTCTGGTTTCTATAGGCACTGCTTGATCATTGGCTTTTACAGTTAGCTCAAAGAGATTAGCAAATTCCCGATCTATTTCAGCATTAGTATATATAGTGCCCTTGACTTCATCTATGCCAAAGTGGTTGCCCCTTGGCATCTGCTGAATGATCGTATAGGAGAGTTGCCCATTAATGTCCGCATCAGGGTCATGTGCAGTCACTGAAATGACAGACGTTCCAATGGGAATGTTCTCAACAATAGACTTGAAAATATCCCCAGGAGGAAAGCTAGGAGGATTGTCATTGAAGTCTCTCACGTGTATAACCACTGACATCGTAGATGAACGAGGAGGCCTTCCTTGGTCTTTTGCTGTTATATTTAATTTGTACAAAGACTGTGTTTCAAAGTCCAATTTTTTGGCAAGAAAAATACTCCCAGTGTTGGGGCTAATGCTAAAAGTCCCATGGTTGTTAGTCCCAGTAATACTGTAATGTAAATCAGCATTGTCACCTGAATCTGAATCAGTGGCAGTAACAGAGGACACGAGTTCACCAATTCTCATATTTTCCAAAACGTCAACAAATAGAGTTGATTTAGGGAAGGAAGGGGTATTGTCATTTTCATCTAAAATATCAATATTTAAGGTACAAGTTGAATTGAGGGAGACTGCCCCTGAATCCACCGCTTGAATTACAAGGGAATAGGTAGCTGTTGCTTCGTAGTCTAAGGTGCCAATCAGTGTCACCTGACCAGAGGTACTATCTATGGCGAACTGTCTCTCTTCATTTCCTTTTATTACAGAATAATGAATAAGTCCATTACTACCTTCATCAACATCTGAGGCCGAAACTCTTAAAACCTGGGTCAGGTTGGCTGCTGACTCTGATATTGTAGCTTGGTAAAAGTCTTTTAAAAACTTGGGAGCATTATCGTTTATATCCTTCATGTACACATGTATGGTGGCCTGATCCTTGAGGGGCTGAGGGAGCCCCTGATCTGTTGCAATGACTGTAAAGCTAAACACTGCAGTCCCCCTCCGCCTCATAAGAGACTCCCTGTCAAACTGATGAGTATTTGTAATTTCCCCACTAACTGCATGCAACTCAAAATCTGGCTGCACCGTTTCAAAAGAATACCTTACTTCTCCATTTGGCCCAAAGTCTTTATCTATAGCACTTACTTTGCCCACAAATGACCCTGCTCTCTGTTCTTCTTCAAAGTAAAATGTGTAACTGGTACTGTTAAAAAGAGGTCTGTTATCATTTACATCTTCTAAAATTATAGTAACATTCACAGTAGCACTAAGGGGTTCCACTGCTCTGTCAGAAGCAACCACCAGTAAAACATATCTGTCTTGAAGTTCACGGTCCAGTTCACTTTTTATATACAATTGACCATCTGGGAATATGCCAAAAGCATCCCCTGTATTTCCTTCAGCAATGCTGTATGCAATTTCCCCATTTGCTCCTGAATCTTTATCAAAAGCTTGCACTTTAAAGAATCGAGAATTCACAGGTTCTGACTCAGAAAGGGTGACCTCATATGAAAGCTGGTCAAACACTGGTGGGTTGTCATTCACATCATGGACATAAACTGTTAAGATGAAACTAGAGGAGAGCTGGGGAACACCCAGATCAGATGCCAAGATCTCTATCTGGTAGGAACCAGCATGGACATCCAGGGGACCTAGCAGACTAATGTTACCATTCTTTTCATTGATAGCAAAGAGGTTCTTGGGGTTTTGCTTCAGGCTATAGAGTACCATGCCATTGACACCTTCATCAGGGTCCATAGCTTTGGCTTGGAAAATGCTGTGACCTGCCTGCCAATTCTCCACCACATTCACACTCTCTACTGCCTGAAGGAAATGGGGAGAGTTGTCATTTAAATCCTTAACTGTTATGTTAACCACAGTGTCTCCAGTTATGGTGCCCCCACTGGCTACTACTTTCAGCTGATAGAAGGATTGCTCTTCTCTGTCAATCACACTTGCTGTGGTAAGCTGCCCAGTGACCTGGTTGATAGCAAACATACCTTTCTGATCCCCAGTAGTAATGAGATAAGTGATGTTGGAATTGAGATCCATGGTGGATGCAGACACACTACCCACATGATATCCCAGAGCCACATTCTCAAAGACCACGAAGCTATAGGCAGCCTGGCTGAATACAGGTGGGTTGTCTTGAGTGTCCAATACAGTGATGGTGACTATTGCCTGGTTGGGAGACTGTAAATTGCCACCATCAGTAGCCACTATTTGCAACTGGTAAGCAGTTTTTTCTTCTCTGTCTAGGGCCATTCTTGTAGAAATAACCCCACTCTGAGCATTGACCTGAAACCGAGACCTGTCCCCAGCTGACATACTATATTTGACAGTCCCATTGAGACCCAAATCTGGGTCAGTGGCAGACACTGTGGTGATGTAGCTACCTCCAGGCTCATTCTCCTGAATATGAGCAAAGTACTGGACAGGGTAGAACACAGGGCTGTTGTCATTAATATCCAGAAGACTCACATTTATACGAGCCATTGATGACTGGGGAGGGGAGCCCAGATCCGTGGCCAGAACCAATAGGGAGTAGAAAGCTTGCTCCTCTCTGTCCAAGGAGGAGATAGTACTCAACCTCCCAGACACAGGATCCAGTCGGAATGACCTCTGGTCAGTCTCAGCCTCTTGTAGGGAGAAACGCACTGTCCCATTGTCACCCAAGTCCCCATCAGTTGCCCCAAGCACCAGGAGTTCTGTCCCTGTAGGAGCATTCTCAACCACAGACACCTCATATCCTTCCGGCTGGCTAAACACTGGCTTTTCATCATTCACATCCAGTAGAGTTACTACCAGCTGGGCATAGGAAACTTTGGGGTGAACTCCCTGGTCCCGAGCACTGATATTCAGTACAATCTGAGAAGCAAGTTCACGGTCCAAGCCCCCAGCAAGCCCAGTGGTCACCAGGCCGCTATGTTCACTGATGTGGAACCAACCTAGTCCATTGCCAGAGACGATGCTGTAACGCAGATTAGCATTGAGACCAGAGTCGCCGTCAGTGGCAGATACTCCACTCACATAGCTTCCTGGGGGCGCCTCCTCGCTCAGGTTCACTCGGTACACTTGCTGTGCAAAGACGGGAGGGTGGTCATTGATGTCATTGACGAAAATCACCAAGCTTGCCACAGAAGAGCGCGCCTGGACCGCTGCGCCAGGGGGCGCCCCGTAGTTATCAGAGACAGAAACTGTTAGGTTGTAAGAAGGGATGCGCTCCCGGTCCAGGGCGCTGGCTACTTTGATGAGGCTCAGGTTCGGCACTTTGCTGCTCTGCACCTCAAAGTGGCGCTGCTCATTGCCCCCAAGAATCTGCACAGAGATGTTCCCGTTGGCCGCGGGGGAGTCTGCGTCCGTCACGGTGAGCAGAGCCACCACAGTGCCCACTTGAGCGTTCTCATCTACGGAGGCATAGCGTGAGGTGGCAGGGAAGTAGCGGAATTTTACCACGGGGTCGTTGTCGTTGACGTCCAGCAGCTGAATCAGCGCCTCGGCGCGCCCAGTGAGGGAAGGCACGCCTCGGTCCATAGCCTGCACGGTAAGCGAGTACTGGCGCCGGGCCTCGAAGTCCAGGGGCTCCCGCACCGTGATAAGCCCCGTTTCGGGGTCCATTTGGAACGGAGTCCCCTCGTCCTGCAGCCGATAGCGGATATCCGCGTTGGTGCCCTCGTCCGCATCCGCCGCCGCCACCTGGAGGACGCTGGAGCCCACCGCCGCGTCCTCAGGCACCCCCGCCTGGTAGTGGGAACTGCCAAAAACCGGGGGATTGTCATTAATGTCCTGCACAGTCACATTTACCTGAAGGTAGCCCCGCCGCTTCGGCTCGCCCTTGTCCTCCACTTCCACCAGTAGCTGGTACTGTGGTGTGACCTCGCGGTCAAGCCCACCCTTAGACACCAGATGCAAGAACGCGCCCTCGCCACTCGGGTTCAGGGTGATGTCCAGGCGGAAGCGGCCCGCCTCGTTGCCCTGGATGATGCGATAGGAGCGGTGGTCCACACCATTGGAGCCGATATCCGAGTCGGTGGCCGTATCCAAGATGACTTGCCGCCCGCTGCTACTGTCCTCCTTGAACGTGACCACAATCGAAGGGTCCGGGAAGACGGGGGCGTTGTCGTTGAGGTCCTGCACCAACACTCGCACTTCGGTGGGGTAGGTGGGCGAGCTGGAAAGAACCACCAGGTTGATCACGTCGCTGGGTAGGCTCTCGCGGTCGATGGTGGCAGTGGTGTACAGGGCTCCGGTGCTACTGTTTATGGCAAACAGGGCGTGGCTTTCGCTGAGCCGATAGGTGAAGCCTGGGCGCGTCTGGATGGTACCCACCAGCGTGCCGGGAGGTTGCTCCTCCAGCACCTGAAACACCTGGCGCTGCTCAGCCCCGCTGACACGGGCTGGCCCCGGGAGTAGTGACCACAGCCAAAAGATGCGAAGGAGCTGAAATAATGATAAAGGGGGCAGCGGGAGCCACGGGCGGCCAGGAGCCCTGTCTGCTGCCAAGTCCATGGTCCTGGCTCCCTGGAACGGCGTGATAAAGAGAAGGAAGAAGTGAGGCAAAAAGTGTGATGATGACAGGGATTAAGCAGCCCTAGCAAACATGCAGCAGATGGCTCTGTCTGAGAGCTCTGCTATTTCAAAGAACCTCCAGCCCAGCAGAAGCAAGTCGCATCAGCAAAAGGCTCCAGGTAGCCATTTGGACGCTTACTGGGAGAGAGATGCCTTGAGGAAAAGCAGCAGGGCATTCCTCTGGACACTCCTGTCTCCTGTGCTTTGATGAGTTCCCAGAAAAGTTTCTCAAACCTCCTACATTTTCCCCCTTCACTTTGTTTTTGAATACAGAGTCTGAGCTTTTTCGCCCGGGTAGATGTGAGTTGCGAGAGATTGCCTGTAGTTAAGGTATATGAGGAATCATTGCAAACAACTGTCTTCAGAAACTTTAGAACTTACCCACGGCGAAGAAACTGAAGAGGGAAGGACAACCGTCCGTAGCGATGTGTGGAAAAAACGACTACGCACGGGGAAGGGGGCGACGGGGAACCGAGAGATTATCGAATTCCTTTCCCAAAAGCCGAAGAAAAGGGACTTCGAGTCCCCACTCCTCAAGAACAAGGCTGCAACGCCCCTCCAGCAAGGCTGCAGAAGTGGCCGCTGAGGCCCAGGCGGCGGCGTCTGAGCGCGGGCAGCGAGCAAACTGCGTTCCAAGCGCTCGCGTTGGCGCTAGGGCTCCGGTACCCGGGAGCGCTCAGCTCCGTCCCTTCTCTTCCAGCAGCCGCCGCCGCCGCCCCTGCTGCTGCTTCGAACCCGTAGTCGGGCTCAGGCAAAATCCAGAGCTTCTAGGCATTTTAAAATTTATTTATTTATTATTTTTACCTCTGCTGGGACGCCTGTCGACCCATTATTTGTACATCCAAATCGAGCGCCGGTCCCCCTTTCTTCTCGGCCTCGCCGGGGTCGGGCAGGAGCAGCGCTCCCCTCCCCTCACCATGCCAGGAGGCTCCTTCTCCCGCGCCCCAGTCAGAGAAGCCCACTCTAGTGCGCCTCGCCCCTGACCTCGTGCCCTTTGCTTTTATTGTCCCGTGTCAGTTTCACTTTGTAATCCACAAGGCTTTTTGTTTGGGGCGGGGTGGGGGTGGTTGGTCCCTCTTTCTCCTTCACTGTTGGTGGTGGAGGCGGGTAAGTCGACGCTGGGCTGTGGCGACGCCTTCAGCAGCTCCGGACCGCGGCTGTCAGCGCTCTCCCTCTCGCCTGCCTGGGCTGAAGGTAGTACCGCCGTGGAGCTGGAGCTCAGCGAGCCCCTCTCAACCTCCGGCTGGTCCCTCACACTCTCCCCGCCCCTTCCCCGCCGCACGCGCGCGCGCGCGCACACACACACACACACACACACACACACACACACGCACACACACAGAGCGCGTCGCCGAAACACAAACAGAGGGGGAGGGAAGACCGCAAGCTGGAGCAGGACTCAGAAACTTTGCTCGCCACTCATTGATCCCCGCACTTTAGTTCGCCCGGACTCCCCCTAGCTCCCGGTGCTGTCACCTACTGCCCCTCCCTTACCCCAGCCCCATTGGGCCGGAGCTGAAGCAGCCCCGCCTGGCACTCCTACCGCGAGCGCTCTCCGCCTTTTTCGGCTTCGGACTGGCTTCTCGGGATGCTAATCACTCCAGTCTCCCGGAGGACTGTAGGCGGTCGGGTGTGGGAGCCCGGCGAGTAGGAGGCGCTGAGAAGGGGGGTGCTTTTTTTCTTTTTCTTTTTTTTTTCTTTTTGGTCAAATCTTGGCCGGCGTCTGAGCAATAACAGCAAAAAGCCTCCGCAGGATAGATGGGGGTGGGGTCAGGTTTGCAGATAAATAACTTTAGTGGCGGGGTCTGGGGGAAGACCGTTAGGTTGTTATGCTAGTAATAACTCAGAGGTAAGGGGGTCGAGAGAAATAAAAGAAAGGCGGGGGGTGAGGGTCTGTTAGAGCAGGAGGAAGGATTAAGCAAAGCCTGTCTGGGAATGCACAGTGCAGATTTGCTTTAACCATTTCCTGCCCCTTCTCTTTCGATCGGAGGGGAAGGAGCTGCGGTACATTACGCGACAGAATCCAAATCAAATTTCCCCATTCTTCCTCCAACTACAGAGTGAGCTAAGTGCGGTGTAGGGCGAGCTAAACCCTAAACCTGCACCCATTTGCCCCTCCCCCCCTTCCAGGTGACTCGGGGCACCAAGGCCTCGGTACTGACCGAGCTTTGGATTTCCTATAGGAAAAGCCAGGGGAACTCTGTTTTGTTTCCCTTCCCAAATGGATCCCAGGTGCCAGTAGCCAAACCTTAGAGTTTCAACAATAACAATGGGAGCCCTTTGGAAAGATGGAGAACTTTTCCTATTGCGAAGTTTGGAATTTAGATCTCTGTTGGAGTATTTCCTCCTAGACATTTTATAGCCAAAGGAATCCTGATGAAGTTCCATTCCTTTTGATTTGTTTTGGTTTTCGCCTGGGGGAAATGATGGATATGAGAAAAATAGAAATAAACAGAATGAAATTTAAAATTTTAAAAATATCTACGTGCCACGCAAGGCACTCGGATCAACTCCCCTGTTATTTACTGTAGGTAATTTTTGTGGTATCATGTATAACTTCAAAGAAAAAAAAATGACCAGGAATCAGGTCAGTATTCTTTCTTTAAGAGAAAGTGTTTAGAAAATAAGAATTTAAGCCAAGTAATGCAAATATAAGGCATATGTCATACATTTCAGCCACAGTGACCCCTCCAAATTTAAAACTTTTCTGAGCTCGGAGATGATTCAGCCATGGATAAATACTGCCCTCTGCTGTTCTCTGTGAATCTTACATCTTTCGTCGTCTGGTTTCTTGCTTAAAATAAAACGCAGAGACTACAGGATCTCGTTACAAGGCTAATTCCTCTTCTTGCCTAGGGATAGTAGCAAAGAAAAAAGATCTTTAGGAATCTCCTAGTGCCTTTCTTTAAAAAAAAAAAAAAAAGCAATAGGTTAGACAGCAAATTCAAGCCCTCCGATGCAGACAGCCTGTAACCCAAAACTGATACACTGAAACCTGAACACTAAAAATCACCAATTCCTTTGTTTAAGTCAGAACATTCACTTCTGCAGTTTCCTCTACTGGACAAAGCCATGCATTACAGTATATATAATGAGTGAATTGGAAACAGACAAGAAAGTTGAATTTCACTATTTTTGTATTTTCAGGACTTGAAAACTTGTGAAAGCATTAGAAGCTATTCTTTTCAAAGAGAGACGTTTTTAAGCCTTTTCTCAAAACTCATATATCTGTCAATAAATTACAGTCTTAATATCATTATTTTGGTGTAATTCAGCCCACAAAGATTTGTAGATTCCCTAAGGTAGAACCAGAAATGTTTACAAACCATGTCTCTAATGTGTGATTTTAAGCGAATATTAGAATTTTCCTGCTTGTTTGTTGTTGTTTACTAATGCACCACAATTTAGTTATTCAGGTAGGGAAGAGTAGAAAGAAAACATTTAGATATGTGTAGGAGGTCAAGTACCTGTTTTTTGTTTTCTTGTTTGTTTGTAGAGCCTGTGGGATAATCTTCATATTTAATCTCAATAGTATTAAATTTGCATCATTGTAGTGGGTTTAATTTGGGGGAAATAGGTGAAAATCATTCATTTTGTGGAATGAGAAGTTTAATAACAAGATATGATAAGGTTAAAGAATACAGAAAATGTATATATACTCAGTATGTAAAATAACTTTTTGAACAATTATGAAAGAAGACTATCAAAAGTGATTTAGACAAAGGCATGGCTATTTAAATAAATGGAAGCCTTCCATGATAACTACATTAAGGTAACATTTATTTATAGATAAAACGTACACATAAAATTGCAATCTGTGTACACATAGATACATAATTTAAGGTATGATATAGAGAATGATTTAAGTAAGAGACAAGGACTGAAGTTTTTATTATATTTAATTTTTCTCATTTGGATTTCAGACATTGTGGTAATATAATGCATGATAAGAAGGATGTCCCCAACAAAAGAAAATGAAAGAAAATAGGTATACAGATATTGTATGTGTGAAACAACAAAGTTTATTTTTGATTTTCTACCAAAAGCTTAATTATTTTAAGAATAGGATTACTTAGTGAAAGCTATCTATAAACATGAAATTATATGCTTCTAGGAGAGAAGATATTCATCCATTTTAATAGACTGTAGGGGAAAAGTGTATTTTTTTATGATCAGGTATGAAAGAAACTAGAGAATACAGCTCATTTGAACTTTAGAGCATATATTAAAACAAATAGCTTCTGTAACAATGTTACTCTTATCTGCACGCGTTTGCCACCTTTACTTCATTAAATGTCTGAACTAACTTTTCCCCCCATGTTTTAGATCCTAAGTGAAGAAGCTTAGGTTAATCACACTCTACAATTCATAGAACATTAGCAACATCGTCCCAGAAAAGGATTCTCCTTCCTGCTTCCTCCTTTGCTACCCTCTTCATCATTCCTCTCTTCTCCCCTTCCTCCCGTCTTCCTTCCCTCTTCCTTCTCTCCCTCTTGTTCTCTTCCTCTTCCTGCCCCTCTCTTCCTCATCCTCCTCTCCTCTTCTCCTCTTCTCCCCTCCCTGCCAATTCCTGTCCTTTTCTTCCCTTCCCTCCACTCCCTCCTCTCCCGTCCTCTCCCATCCTTCCCCTCCATGTCCCTCACTTCACTCGTTCTGTACTTTGCTCACCTCACGTTATTCAACCTTACTCTTCTCTCCTGTCCTTACCATTCTTCATGCACATTGCAGGACCCCCAGCCATAAAGATTCTAATGAGTGAAATGTGTACATTTTGGTTCCACGTTTTTACAAACTATGTATTATTTAGTTGTCCCGTATTTTTAATTGAGATAAACAGTTTTGGGTTATACTGTCTATGTGTCTCATTTTGGTTTTTTATCTTTTTTCACCAAGCACTATTTTTAAGGTTTATACATGTTGTTATGTGTACATCTAAATTGTTGTTTCTGACTTTTGCCTTTTACTGTAAGGGGTGTATCCATTACTCCTTAACTTGTCCAGTTTGCCTCCAACTCCCTGATATCACAGATTAGTCTGCAATGAGCAAATGGAAATGACTATTTGGGGGATATGTAGTGGGGAATGGAAGAGGCTACCATTCCATATCTGAAGTGAATCGCTGATTGCTGAAAAAGAAAGAACCATATTTGTAGGACACAGTGTTTCTGAGCCAGAATAGAACTGATCCTAGGTAGGGGGAAGCATGGAGTTCACAGATGGCAGATTTTCAGAAGTGGGAGAGTTAGGTATTGGTTAACTTTTAGCTGTGGAATTGAAATGCTAGACTGTAGTTTTTTCAGATTGGCTCATAGTAAATTGTTTCCTTGTGTGATTGAATATGTTTGAATATGAACTGGTCATTTCAATTGGCAAGTTATTTGTAATATTCCTTGAGGCTTAAGACTGGTGTATTCCTGAAAAGAGGGGCTGATTACGCTTCCAGTAGGTACTTGTAGGTTATTACTAGTCCGCAACAACTACTGTTTCCATTGAAGCTAAGATGCCAACACTAAAAGAGCAACAGTATTTTATGAATCACTAAGTGATGCTGCCAAGTAAACCACAAAAAATGCTTTTTCATCACTTCAGATTTTTATTTAAAGGCTTTAACACTCATTTAGATTGTTTTTAAGTCATTCTTCTATATATATAAAAAGGAAAGCATAAGCAAAATAAATTGAACAAGGCACTGTTAGATCTTTTTCACACTGAAAATCCAGTTCAAAGTAGTACAGCATTTATTGAAAAAGTGCTCCGTTTTGTCTCTTTGATCTTTTTCTAACATACGAACACTGCATGTTTGATGTTTATGTACAGACAATGATAATTAAATCACAGTTGCTGCCAGGCCTTTAGCAAATATAACACACATCCTAACTATCCTAACTGCTAAATGTTAAAATGGGACGGAAAAAAAAAAAAAAAGATTGAACCTTAGAATAATTAAATATGATGAATTTACAATTTGAGGGTTTTTTTTTCTTTCCTATACCCCCTTAGTAATGTGATTTTTGAGAGCTACCTTGTGGCTTCAGCTTCTTAGGGATGGATTCCCCCTTCTCCACACCTCAGTCTAATCAGTGCCAAGGCAATTACATTTTCTGATTTTGGGAAAAGGTAGGGTGACTAGATATATCTAGGTATGTGGATAACTAGTTATCTTAACCGAGGACTTAGGATTTGGGAGCTCCAGCATTAATATGAAAAGTTTCCTATTAAACTCCATACCCTCAGAGAAGTCTAGGCTTTTTCTCTTAGCTCTCACACTTTACCATACCTAAAACTCAAAGTTCTTATTTAGGAAGTTTGGCAAATATCCTCAGAGCAAAAGCTACTTCAGTGTTGAGTTTACCTCTCTGGGTTCTCATCTGGACCAGATATGGTAATTCCTAACAATCAGATCACATCAGCTCTTTGATCTTTTAAGAAAATCTTTAAAAATTTAGTAATCTTAGTGGTTTTTAAATAGTAAATAATAGCCTGGCATATTACCAAAATAGGAAGTCTACCTCTATTATTTCTTCAAGTATTTTCTGTATGTTTTTCTGCCTTCAGGAACTCTTATTTGGTACTTTTCCATAAGTCAGATCTCTTTAGCTTCTCTGACTATCTTCTGGGAAAATTCCTAAATCTGATGTTCCAGCTCACTAATTCGCTCTTCAGGTATAGCCAATCTACCACTGCTTAATCTTTTGTTTTCTTTATATCAGCTCATATTTTTTTTCATATTGGCCAAATATTTCTACTTCTTTCATTTTTAGATGAATTTTAATTCTTGTTTTGTATTGACAATATCTCTCTATCCATTAACCATCTCTCTGTGCTGAGGAGGGATCAAAGACCAGGACTCAGTCTGAGTTTAAAGAAGGGGTTGGCAAAATCCATCTATAAAAGGGCAGATAGTAAATATTTTAGGTTTTGAAATCCATTTCAACTTGCCCCTGCAATGTGATTTAGCTATAGATAATACAGAAATTATTGGGGATGGCTGTGTTCCAATAAGACTTTATTTACAAAAACAGGAAGCAGGCCCAATATGGCCAGTTGCTGTCATTTGCTGACCAGTGTTTTAGAGCATAGGAGACAAGCTTTGTACTGAAAACTCTATCAGATGACCACTGTTAATCATTCTCATTTGTAATCTTTTTTTTACATATATGTATACATAAAGTCAGTATTTTGAATACAATTCAAAGTTTCTGTCTGTTTTACATCAACTGAATTTTTTTTCCTTTTACCTTTTGACCTTCTGTAATCTTAAATTTTAAACTATGAGGTATAGTATGATTGAGAAGTGACAATCTCCCTAAATTGTAATCCACAGTCTTGGAAACTTTTAGAGAGTAAGATGGGATATTCAATGCCTAAGGGCAGTTGTTGAGAATGCACTTACTTCATGAGAACACCGATGTCTTGGCTGTTGCTGCCAATTTTGGTGGAGAAGCAGGCAATAATTGTCTCAAGGCGACATAGGGTAGAGACAAAAGCTATTTTTTTCTAGACATTTTTTCTATCTAGTCTTTATAAAATTTTTCTTGCCCTAATTATTTGATACTTAGCTTTCGCCTTTCATTATTCATATCTCCTTGTTATATTATACATGTATATAAATGTAATTATATAATATATGTGTTTACCATTTTTTTTCTGGCCAGTGTTCAATTTTCAAAGATTATGGAACCACCCATGTATGTAAATAAATCTGAAACTACATGATGGAAACTAAAGTCATATTTTTTAACATCACACTTAGGGGAGAAACAAAATGAAGGGTTAGGTTTAAAATCCTTCATAATATAGTACATGTGAGTATGTGAGCAAACCCACTGGAATGGAAATTGCTTATACTAAATGTGAGAGTAGGTTTCTGAATATTGTGGCATTTGCCACAAACTAGTAATTACCTACCATAATTTGGAGAAACTGTTCAGTCCAACAACTGTTTGTGACAATCTACTCTTTTGTTGAAATATATAATATGTCAAGAGTTGATCACAGTTTAATCTTTATTGGGTATAGGTATCCAATTTATCTCAAACTAAAAATATTAATTTGGGTAATAGTGACTTCGTAAACATTAAAGTGAATCTGACATTAAATTTTATGTTAGAATGTAGAGAATTAAGTATATACATTCCTCTAATATATATAAAGTGTATATATTTGTCATGTCAGAAAAGTGTTAAGTAAAATAGTGTGATATTCAGTCTAGGTTTACTAGAATTTTAACATATGAAAACGTTTGAAAATACAGAACAATTTGAACTGTAACTTCTATCATCAACAGACGGGTGGAGAGTCCTACCAGAAGAGTTGATGCTAAGAAAACAAATAATCTTGACCCACAGCTAACATTGTATCTTATTTTCTATTTTAATTTTCTTTGAAATGCTGAAATGTAAACTACTGTAACACACCTTTATTTTGTTTTATTGCCTAATGAGCATTCCATCGCCATTACAATGATCTTATATAAATATTGTTCTATTGGCTGAATAATATTTTGTCACATGAATAGGCCAAAAGTTATTAATCATTCCTTTAATGATGACCTTCATGATTTTTCTAGGTTATCTTGCTATTAAAATTCATGCTTTGATAACCATCACTCACTCCTCCAACAACACTTATTGTAAGGTAACTATGTGTCAGGTACTTTAAAAGCTGCAGAAGAGAGACAGTGGTGCATAAGACAGACACAGCTTCTGCCATGTTAATCAAATTGCAGATGTTTTTAAAAGAATTTACATTTTTAATGACCCTTATTGCTTATGATTGCCAAGTTACTTTCCAGAAATGATGTACCAATTTACAATTGAAACCAAAATAGATCAGAGTTTTCCTCCCAACAAAACAAAGAAACAAATGCATTTGAATGCAGCATGTCTTAAATCGTGTCTATTTAAGGGGGATTACAAATGTGTCCTCTTTTAACATGTATTTCTGTTTTATATTTCATATATTAGCTATTTGTTTCCTTTTAAAAAAATATTCATGTTTGCTGTCAGTTGAATCAGTTGGGGTCTCAGATACATACATGTGTATTTTTGGTTGTTGCTGCTATTGTTGTTAAATCCCTTTGTTTTCCTTTATAAACACCTACCTTTCTTTTAAATTTGCAGTTCTTTCCTTTATCTGGAGACTAAATAGGCATTCATAAAACTTTAATGCCCATTGCCTCTTTCTGCTCTTCCTTCTACTTCTTTATCCTAATTAGGTTGTATTGGTTGAAATAATGCTACTAGGGCAGGGACGATAAAGAATTTTCCTTTCTCTGACTCTAGCATGATGACTGAGGTTCAGATTGTATTCAACAAATGTCTGCCCAATTTCATCCCACATCAGGAGCCTACAATTAAAAAATATATATAATTTTAAAAAGCAATAATAAATGGTTAGAATACTGCAGTCTAAAACATTGTTTTCTAAAATGCAGTAAAGTGTGGTGCTCACAGATGATTCCAGGGGGCTCAGAAGAGGATATAGAAATAGTAAAAAAAAATGAGAAATTAAAAAAAAAATTTCAAAATGAGGGGAGAGTACAGCTCAGTGGTAGAATGCATGCTTAACGTGAACGAGGTCCTAGATTCAATCCCCGGTACTGCTGTTAAAAAACAAATTAATATAAATACATAAATCTAAAAAAAAAAAATCAAGTTACCTGTCCCCCTCAAAAAACAAACAAAAAAAATGAAACTAACCAAACAAACATTTTAAAAAATCAAAGCACTATAATGAGTTTTGTTGCTTGACATTCACCTTCCATTAAAATCTTCCAGCCTGTTCATTTCTAGAGGCTTTTTTCTGACACCCTCTCGTCCATGGTTCTTCATGCAATGGTCCTCTATTTAAATGCATGCCCTTGGAATTTGTTAGGCAAACACCAGCAGAGGCCGTCTTCATTTGACTTTAGTGCTTTCTCTGCCAACCAGCACGGCCATGGACTGCATCCACACTGGTGGACGAGTGTCCCATCCACGCAAGTAGAGAAGCAACAGTTGTATCATTTGCAGCTGCTACAAATTCCTAACCCCTGGACCACAGTTCCTTTGTAGGTTGGTGAAGAAGTCACAGTGCCCATGTGGGGCATTTCTCTTTTTATCACCATTCCCCAATCATTCTGAAAGCACCCAATTCCCTAAATGTTCTTCTTGATACTTCAGGACCATCTAATAGTTCCTGCAACTGGATGTTGATTGACAGAATCGCAGGTTATAAAAACTATTCCATTTTCATTTCTCTTTCAAGTAAAGGAGAATTTCTATGGTTGGTATCAGAATGTTTATGTTCTACTGCATGTCTTAGTTTTGAATAGAGAGTGGTCTAAGTGAATAGTCATATATGGCAAGCATAATTCATGGAAAGTTGGTTAATATGATACTGTTTGAACACAATACAGATTTTCTTTAACAAAGAAGATTAAAAGATAAAATTGTTGCTGGTGGATCCAACTGATGGTCCAGGTTCTTGTCTCATCCCAGAAAGAATTCAGAGAAAAGACGTAGAGGTTAAAAAAAGGAAAGTGAGGATTTATTAAAGGATGGTTAATACACTCTCAAGGGGAGAGCGGGCAGGCTCAGGTGAGCAGCTGCCCTGTGTTTCTTTGGGGAGTTAGTTGCATAGGGTGTAAAAATGAATGGGCGGAATATTCATTGAGGAGGGAAGGCCTTGGGGTCATATTTCCTGATTATCATCCCAACTCCACCTTCCCAAAGGGAGGAGGGATTTTTGTCCTTATTTAGTCTGGATTGAAAGTGTCATGGCGTCAGTGCATGATGGATACTTCTGATCTGCAAGGCTAATTTTATTGAAATGAGAGCATAATGAGCAAAAGGTTACATTTGGACACTGGAAGTTCCTGCCTTTTCTCACCTTTCTTTGTTGGTCTCCAGGCCAAAAGGTGTGGCCCCTTATTAGCCCAAAGATTCCTGCTTTTCTTTCTCTGCCCAGGGACCCCTGGTGCTTACATGAAGTAAGTTTTCCTGCATTTGGCCTGTGCCTCTCCTTTCTGCCCAACTCCTGCCATTTGGTCTGTGTCCCCCTTTCTCTGCTCATATCTAGCTCTCTGCCTGCTCTAACAAAATGAGTCAGAAGTTGTGAACACAATGTAATTGTAGTAAAGAAAAAACTCAAAACTTGGCATATACTAGAAGACAAAGGAAAAATAACAGAGGATCTCAGAAGTGCTTAACAATTTTGATATTTTATGGTACTCAAAGCCCTTATTAAAAGAAAGAGTGCATTATCTGTACTATTTAGTTGGAATATTTCAGATGTCTCTAGACTTTATAAACATATCACAACATCTTAATTCTTTGTTTATTTGAATTGCTCCTTAGTCATGTCTCTATTTCATTCTTTTCTTAATCACTGAGTCTGTGATTAAAAATGGCAAACATGTGTTTTGAGAGAAACTAAGCTGTGATTTTGGTTGTGGCTAGTAATTTCAGAGCAGCAGAACATAATAACGCCTTCTTTTCCACCCTTCTCATGAACTCATAACAAGTTTCAGGAAAACAGTAAACACAAAATAAACAAGCAAAGCATAGAGAAATGAACTACTTTACAGTTCAGATCCTTTGTTTGGTTATTCCAAGGAGAGATGTCTGAAGAAACAAACAAAAGTGACGGTTTAATATTTACAAAACATTGTTAAGCCAAAATAACACAGGCAATCACAGATAGGATATTATTGTGGTTGACTCTTAATTTTTGCTCTTAAAGGAAGATCAGCTTTAGAATCTGACACTCATCGGATCTGATCCTACTGACTCTGCTTCCTCCTCTCCACAGGGTCAAGTGAGTTATTTCAGTGTTCAACGATTGACTTCTCCATCTGTGAAGTGAGAGAAATCAGCTCATATGGGTACCGTAAGTCGATTATCACCTGCCAGAGTAGCAGACATATCTCAATTTAATTAGAAAAAGTTCTAGATAAAAGTTAAATACTATTAATCATAGCTACACTGGGAAAAAGTGGAAAATATGATTTCAGTTTTCATGGATGGCAAACCATTTTATTTATTTAAAAACAGCTTTGCATAGTTATATACATAGAATTTCAACAATTATGTTAAATTTCAAAAAACCTTGAAGTAAAAAATAAAAATAATAAAAAAATCAATATATTGACATATTTATGGGTAAAGTCAAATATTATAATATGATTGTATGAAAGAAAATACTAATAGCATATTTTGAAGTGAATTTGAATAAACTCAATGGAGTAGATTCAGACAGAATAACATATTAAAAAATTTAGTTCAAAGAAAATAATCAACTGTATAAAGTTGAAACAGAGCCTAGTTAAGTAGTCATAGTAACACAGACAAATATTTCAGAAAATCTAAGTTTTATTGGCTCCAAATTAAAAAAAAATACATTTGAAAAAATTCTAATATCATGTTAATACTTTCAGTAAAACCAAATATGTCACTGAATATTACTGTATTGCAGTCAAAATACTACTCCGTAGTCCCATTGCTAGTTTTTTGGGAGAATCTATAACAAATTTAAACAATATTTTATAAAAATATTTAGGTGCTTTTTTCAGGAGATTGGTAGAAGTTTACATCAATCATGTTAAGGCAATAGTCCAAACTCTCTCTGATCCCCAGTGGGTCTGTGACTTGTTTTTCTTTTTTAAAGGATTTTATTTAAGAATCACTATGATCTGAGATAAGCATCTTTGCTTTGATAACTTGCGTTTCAGCTTTGCGTTGGAGGATGCGTTATGATTATTGCCTCTTTGTAGATGACTGCCTGTACATGGTAAATCTGTCTGTTTTTATCCCTTTTGATGATTATGTTTATCATATAATTACACAACTCAAGACATTAAGTTGATGATATTAAGAAGGTTGAATAAGATGATGTAAATGCCCTACTGAATCACAGCCAACTGTTTATTCCTTTAATAATTTTGCCAAAGTTTGTGATAATTTTGCTTGTTTCCAGCATTCTGCATTATAGCAGTTTTGTGCTCGGTGAGTTATAATCCTTACAGTCTTCGAGATACTCTTAGAATTAAGCGCTTTGCCTTCTATCTGTCCTAGAGGTACATTATGACTTTTAGATTGATCGATCAATTGATTGATTTAACAAATGATGATGGAGAGCTGTATCTTCCATGCTGGAAAAGAGAGTCAATGAGATAATGTTTGTAAAATGCTTGGTGCAAGGAAGGGCTCAAAAAATGTTAGCCATTCTTCCTATTCATGGAGCAAAATTCAACAGGAGAGCTCATTTACAGTAAATAAATAAAATCAATCACAGGAGTTATCTTCAGCCTTTAAATTTAAAAGAATGTGATAAAATTCAGTGTATTAGTTACCTCTTGCTGCTTAACAATAATACGAGAGACTTAGTGGCTTTTAAAAAGCACACATTTATTTCCTCACAGTTTAGCTGAGTCCTCTGTTTCAGAGTCTCTCAAAGCAGCAATCAAGGTGCTGGCCAACTGGTGGTCTCATCTGAGGCTCAGCTGGGGAGGAATCAGCTTCCTAACTCACGGTGTTATTGGCAGAATTCAGTCCCTTGCAGTTTGCCAGACTGAGGACCTGCATTTCCTGCCTGCTCTGAACTAGAGGCCACCATCTGCTCCTGGCCACGTGCTTTTCTGCACGTGGCAGCTCACAATACTGCAGTTTGCGTCCAGCAAGAGAAAGAGAGACTCTCTTAGCAAGATACATTACAGTCTTTTGTAAGATATACACATAATCCGATACATCATGTCACCGTTGCCATATTCTGTTCATTAGAAGCATATTCTGTTCGTTCAATTCATTAAGTCCCACCTCCACTGGAGGGGAGGGGACCAGACAAAGCATGAAAACTGGGGGGTGTGGATGTGTCTGCCGGCCACACTCCATAGAACAAAAATTATAAAGCTGTATTTCATTGCTTAAGTTCATTAACGTTCTTCTTGATGCCCTTACATAATGAGACATTTTTGTTTTCTAATTAAAACATATGAGGAAAAACAAAACAAAACAAAACATATGAGGAACAAAAGCTCTATTGTAGTTTTTAAGTACCAGCACTAGAAGGACATAATGCCTTGGGTTTGAAGAGCACTTTGGATTTCCCAATACATTAATATTTGTGAATAGTATTATTTTAGACTAGAAAATGGAGGGCAGAACTGATACAGATTTCAAGATGAAAACACAGAGTTTAGGATCCGAACGAAGCCTTAATTATAGCCTCTTGCTGTTTATTTGTTGATGAGTTCATTATGCCCCCTTCCCAACTTTGGCCGTTCTTTTAAATAACTTTCGTAGTGAAAAAGAATTTGTACTGGATGGAATGGTGGGTAGGGGAGTGGGCAGTGGCTGGCTTGCACTGTGGCCATAAGCTGTAGGGCTGGGACAGTTAAGTGCAGAGAGCACTGGACTGAAGTCATCAAGATGACATGCACCACAGGTCACCTGGAAAACCTATGCCAAGCATGGATGAAATTAGTGACACAGATCATTTCTTTTTTTTGTTTGAAATACATGTTATGAACTATTTTCTGGAACATGTCTACAAGCAGTGTGTGCAAAAGATCTGGTGGTCAAGAGAATATTTTCACAGGGGACATACAAGACAGAACTCCATGCACAGCCTGGTAATACAGCTGCCTTCTTTTCTCCAAATTGCTTTGCTCATAACTAAGGCTGGATCTCCTGCCCCAGCAATAAACAAATGGCACACATGCTTCTTACAGACCCTTCTCTCTGAAATATTCTCTTCTTGCAGTATTTAACTAGGTTGGGAAGCAGAAGTTCCTTGGTGTCCACGAGTAGCCATCTTATAGCTCTTCATTAATGTGGTTCAGAGTAACATTCATTTGGCAATGACTCCATCAGGGTGGCATATTTAAGTCCACAGAGATTATCATTAATAATTATCCAGACAGCGACTGTCCATGATCAGGTTGATATTTCTATCTTTCACCCACTAGCTGACCCCGACTCAGGTCAACCAGATATGCAGAGAGCATTTGCAAAATGCAGGTGGAACCATAAACATAGTTAAGTATTTATGTATCCATGGAGAGTTGAAACAGCAAGCCTCTTAAAACCAAAGGTGCCGTAGTGTATAAAATGATATTCAGATTCATGAAAAAAAATGCTTGACAGTATTAGAATGTACACCATGTGTTTGTCTGATAAACATAAATTAGAAGACCCTAAGCAATTAGTTTCTCTCCATGAAATCCTTCTGTATGTGATGAATTCATAGGGGAGATGATATCTCATAAAAAGAGGCCAGATGAACACCACAATAAAAGTCTTCAGGTTACAGAATTCCAATGTTTAAATTCCAATGTGAGAATATGAAAACAAATACATGTACATATATATGTATGGCTGGGACATTATGCTGTACACTGGAAATTGACACATTATAACTGACTATACTTCAAGGAAAAAAAAGGGAAAAAAAACCCCTCCAATATATAAAGAGCTTGCCAATCATCCTTCCTGTGCCTGCAAGAAAAGGAAGAAGAAACTGAAAATTAGTGACTTTTCTTGGACTCATCAAAGACCTGAGATTATAAAGAAACTTGTTACCTTGAAGTCTGGAAAGATGGGCAAATCCAGAGAGTCACAGACGAGATCTGCTTACCTGGAGCAGAAGTTGCTGGAGTCATAAAATGGTAAGGACACTTAAATGGTCATTTTGATGAATTGCTGGAGGCTGAGTGTAGACTAGCATGAGAGTGAAAAACCCATGGGGGCTGAAGTCTTGGATGACCCTCATCCATTCACAGGTTTTATCTCTGGGAGCCCCATGGGGTTTTCAGAGTACACATGCAAATTCTCTAACCTTGTGATGCTGGCAGGAGGAGGGAAAGAGTAATCGTTGTGTAATATGTCCAGTGGATTCTCCATCACTAAGGCGTACTTTTCAAGAGGAAAAGATTTTACCCAGAGCCTTATCCCAGGCAGAGGAAGGGAATTCTGCCCAACCTAGCTCATTCTCGCCTCCCTGTCTAACCTAAGGCATAGGGCAAAGCTCAACAACTAGTGTAGAAACACCAGTCAAGGTCTTAGCCCCGAGCTGCAGGTGCACTAAAAGACGGAGATTTGATCCTAAGATGACAGTATTGGTCCCCTGTCCCACCTACACCCCTCATCACCCCACACACTGGATTCCAGTAAAATGACAGTACAATACAGCTGACAGAGCTGCAAGATGCAGATGTGCCCTGAGGAGGGAGTACTAAAGCCCAAAGTGAGGAAGGGAGGCAGAAATAAGGACCCCAGAGGAGCAGAAAGCCGCTGGCACCGACAGCTACAGCAAACATTCATTTCTGCCCAGCTCCTATCCAGATTCACATAAATCCTCACAGTAAAGTCCTCTTTGCCTCAGTACCTAGTCCTCAACACAGCATCCCTGGCATCTAACAAAATATTGCAAGGCATATCAATGGGCAAGAAAAAAAATCTGAGACAAAGCAAGAAATAGTACCAGACTGAGATATGTATGACACAAATTTTGGAATTATTACAAATAGAATTTAAAATGACTCATTCATACGAATGCTCCAATTGTAAAAACAAAACAATATCCCAAGATGGATAGCTAATGTAAACAGGCAGGCAGAAACTCTAAGAAAGTATCAAAAGGAAATGCTAGGGTGGGAGGGTAGAACTCAAGTCATAGAGTGCATGCTTAGCACGCATGAAGTCCTGGGTTCAATCCCCAGTACCACCTCCAAGAATAAATTAATATATAAACCTAATTTCCTCCCATCACCAAATTTTGTTTTTAAAAAAGGAAATGCTAGATATCAAAAACACTGTAATAGAAATGGAGAATGGCTTTAAATGTCTCATCAGTGTGGCCACAACTGAGGAAGGATTTAGGGAGCTTGAAGATAGACCAATGGAAACTTCCCAATATGAAATGCAAAGACTACAAAGAATTTTAAAAAAAGAATAGAGACTCCAAGAACTTGGGACATTTCTAAAAGTAACATATGTGTAGTAGGAATACCAGAATGAGAAGAAAGAAAATGGAGCAGAAGAAATATTTGAAGTAATAATGGACAAAATAATTCCAAAATTAATATCAGACACCAAACTACAGATCCAGGAAGCTCAAAGAATAACAGGATAAATACAAAACAAACTAACTAACTCACAAAACATCCACCTAGGCATATCATATTCATACCACAGAGAACCAAAGACAGACAAAAATCTTTAAAGAAGCCAGAAGGGTGTCTCTATTCTACCCTGGAAAAATCAGTTAAAGGCTGTATTATTTCCAGGCTGTTTCATCATTTTGCATCATACTAGGAGATTTTTTTTCAGTATGAATGATGCTAAATTTGGTTCCCCCCCCCCCCCCAGTATTAATGGTGCCAAATAATAGCATCAGATTTTTTTCAATATTAATGATGCTAACGTTGGTTACTTAGTTAAGGTGCTGACCACCAGATTTCTCCATTATAAGGGTTAATCATCCTTTTGAATTAGCGTGTAATCTTTGAAGTAATATTTGGGAAATATTTCAGCATCCATTGATGATCCCTGCCTGAACTGATTATCTCATCAGGTGTTGCTGAAAGTGATTTTTCTAAATGTGAAATAGTTAATTTCACATTTATTATTGAGAATACTTCCAGAAAGAAAAGCTTTCCATTTGTTTCCTCCAAAAGGCAGCGTAAGTGCTAGTCTTTAACCATGAATTAAGAGTTTTTATATTCAGGTTTTACAATAGTCCTTTTGAGGAGTGGAAACATAGATTCTTTTCTCTTCTCTTCCCTTCCTCTCCCCTCCCCCCCCTTCTACTGTTCTCTCTTCTCTCTCTGATACTGTCTACAAGCACCATTAATGATATATGTATTTAATTAATAGAATATTTTACAATCAAATACACTTACTATTATTTTTATGCTTAAAATGTCCCAAATTTGGACGATGGGAGCCCCATGAAACTAGTTTCTTTGTCCTTTTGACGTCTTTCATTTAGTCCTTCCAGAGGTCAGGGCTCATCTTGCATTTTCCCTGCTGAGATCCCATATCAGCCATTTCTTCATGGATCTCTGCTTCCCCTTAATGTGAAATTATATTTAGAAACCAAGATCTCTGTGTACATGTGCTCACTGCTTCTGGGTGTTATTGTATCTAAGCTCTTTTAATGTATAGATTCAGAATCTGTATTTGAAAAATAAAATTATGAATTAATTTTTTACTCAAAGACAAAGAATTTTGTTAGTAGCAAAAATCGGAAAACTTTACCTATAATCAACTTTGTAACAAAATTTTAGTAAATTTAAGTTAATATTAAACTATTCATTTTTTAACATTATCTCCGATATTACAAAGATTTCAATTCTGCTATTGCCCTCCTTAAAAGTGAATGAGGTGGGGAGGGTATAGCTCAAGTGGTAGAGCGCATGCTTGGCATGCACAAGGTTGTAGGTTCAATCCCCAGTACCTCCTCTAAAAGTAAACAAAAATAATTACCTCCCCCCACCAAAATAAATTTTTTACAAAAGTGAGTGAGTACTGGAATTATTGTGCTCAATTTTAGCTTGCAGAATATATTTTCTTAATTTTTAATGGAAATTTTAAAGCATACTAAAAAATGGAGATAATGTTGCCTATCACAGAGCTTCAAAATTATTGACACTTTGCTAATCTTATTTCATCTATCTCTTCAAAAAAATTTTTTTTAAAGTTTTGTCTATTACAGATGTCAGATATTATGTCATTTCATTGTTAAGAATCCAATACATATCTCTAACTTTAAGGACTACTTATTTTTACATATCCAGAATGCTATTATCACACTTAAAAAAAATTTAAAATATTTATTTACTATCTTCAGATACCCAATACCCTATAGTCCACTACTATTTCTGTACTTACTTTATGCTAAATATGATACTGATCACTTTACTTAGATCATGCCCTTTCATCCTTGCATAAGGTTTATGGAATATCGAAACTCTCCTTATTTTATTGGTGAGGATACCAAGAGAATATTCAGTGAGTTTAAGTAGCCTTTCTACACTTAACATATCTCATGGGTTTGCCTGCTTCTAAAACACATGCTCTTATTAATTCTAATGTAGTCTTGGGCTACTTGTCTCCAGATTGTGAGTTCTTGAGGACAAGAGCCACCAAATAGTATTTGTTGAGTAGATATTCAATAAATACAATTTTGATGAATATTTTGATGCATATACAGGTGAGAAAAAGGGGTTCTTCATGTCAACCGCCAAATGTCTCTAAGAGTGAAGATCAGAGGTGGAAAGAAAGTTAGAGCTTATGTTATTAAATTTCCTGTCCTCCACAACACGATATACATGGACCAACTTCATCAGAATTACTTGTTAAAATACATATTTCTGCACCTTACAGAATTGGGAACTTAGAAATAGAAACCCAAATCTTCACTCTCAGCGGGCGCACATAAAAGATTGAGAGCCATGGGAGTGTACAATGTTGCTTATCAAAGGCGATCCAGGGAGCAGCAGACTGGCTTCAAGTGGGATTATGTTAGAAAAAAGCGGAATCCTGGACTCACCCCTGGTGAATCAGAATTTCCTGAATCAAAACTGCATTTTTACATAACACCATGTACATTCAAGTTGGAGAAGAACTTTGAGAAGTACTTTGAACTATGCTAGTCTACATCATCCTTAATAAGCAATACTCCAAAGTTTCAAATTTCTTAAAACAATTGGCCAAGTGACCAGTTAAACAAAAAAAAAGCAAGTAGATGAAAAATTGCAAATTAAACCCAACTTGTGCCCTTCTCACTTCTTTGAAACAATTACCCTGCCTTACCACCCCACCGTTAAATTAGACGTTTCCTCCGGGCCTTTTAATTTTCTATTTCTTTCTGGTGCAGTGCTCTTCTCTCAGGTGTTTGTATGGCTCAGTCTTTCTTGTTATTTAAGCCTGTGGCTAGATAGTCCCTACTCAGAAATCCCTTATCTAATTTCCATAATTGATACTGCCTTCCAACAGTCACTTATTATCAGAGTGTTTTGCCTGGTTTTCTCTAATGTGCTCGTCACTATTTGAAGTGACGCTGTTTTTTTCTTGTTGATCACCTGTCTGCTCCACTGGAACATAAGCTCTGTGTGGGTGAGAACCTCCACTGACTGAAGTCCTATCCCCTATACTTACAGTAAAACCTACCAGAATGTAAACATTTACCGTCATAGAACTACAGTCACATACACACAATAATAATATGTTATTACTAGTGACATCCTCCCTCTGAGTTGTAGAAAGCTGCCTTTACTTGAGGCTTAAGCACCTTTCAAGATCATCTTCCTGACGATTGCAAACGGAAGATTATAGTCAATACTGAATACAAGCAGAAGTGCAATGGCAATGGGTTTTTTAATTGAGGGTAATTGATGTCTCTAGTGCCAAATCAACTTAAATCCTGACTATAGCAAATACTAACAGCTTTGTGCCTTAACTTTTTGAGGCTATATTTCAAGCTTAAAAAACTGGAGAAAGATCAAATCAGAATAGTAAGTCTCACACTTGGTGATTTATTCATTGTGACTTATGAAAAAAATATATTCAAAATTTTTAGATTTTTTTTTCTGGAGTCTGCAGTTCCTGTCAATAATTTTTTGGGGGAAAAGGGTTAACAAAAAACTCTAAATGTTTAAAGACGTTTTGGACTTACCTCAACCTATAATCTTTAGGAGGGAGTGAGGAAGGGTGGTAGCCATTCTCCATGTCTTTCAGCTATAACATTATAAAAAAGAAAGAAAAAGCATTTGGATTGTAAATTATTTTTTCCTTGACTTTTCCTTTACCTAAATTATACAGCTTTTGAAAAAAAAAATTTGCAATGAAAACTAAAGCATATACTATTAGCTCTTTTAGAAATAGATAAATTTTTTCATGTGATTTTATGACAGGAGAAGCACCATTGTGGTATGAAGAATTCTTCGGATAAGAAATAGGTGACCTCACCTTTACAAACTTTGTTTTTCTGTCCAAAACATAAATCTTAACAATTAGTATTAATCCTTAATCACAGTTTATTGGTGTAGATTGCTATTACATAAAGTTAGTTATACTTCTTCACATAGTAATGATAATTTCTCATATTTCAGTAAGAAGACCAGGAAACAAGCATTTCATGTGTATTTATTGATACCATTTTTTTTTAGCATAAGGGTGTTATTTTTATTTTTGTTTTGCGTTTGTTTGATATAACATGAAAAAAAATTGAAATTCTTAGGCACTAATTCTTAATAAGATGATAATTTTGTCCTTTGGCTATTGATGCTATACTATACCAATACTAGAACTACTATTAATTTTGCCATCCGAGTACAAAGTGAAGCTTAAATATTTTTGTAACTTGAAATACAGAATTAATATTCTAAAAAATAGCTAGAAACTTTATGACACGGGGGACAAAAAGTTAGACCCTCATATCTAGTTCCAGTGTCAGCCGGCAAATCCAGCTCCGCCACGTAGAAGTCCTGCGATGCTACTGATACAGTTCATTGACTAATATTAGAGACCAGTCTAAACTCTGAAGAGCCCTGTTCTGGGCTTGTGTCAGTACTCTTTGAGGGGTGAAGGACACAGTCCTTGCAGACCTTACAGAGGTAATGTGTATCTAACTGGGAGGTCGGTAGTGAGGAGTAAATAATTCATGTGGAACTCTTTGCGTAGGTAATAATGTTACCACAAAGGAATGCCCTACACCGCTTAGATCAGATTAACAAAGATGGAAGCTCACGCTGTAAATAGCATAAGCTCCTCTCTTCCCTTCTAGACCTGAATGCTTAAGAAAAAATCACTTCTAAAATTGTTGTTTTTCAAAGTAGCCACACAGTGGCAGACTTTAACCAAAAAAGGATAAAATTTTCTTAAAAAAAATCATGTGCGATGTCTCTTTCTTTAGATGATTTATAAAAGATAAAAGTTTATAAAATTAAACCTAAGACAGATGCTAGATCTTATTCATCTTTTTAGTCTAAAAACCCAGAAATAGAATTTCACAGATCAAAGAGAGTTCTGTTTTGGTATCAGATAGGGGGCCTCTTTCTTGGCCCAAAGTTTATTCTACAGAGTGGAAGGAGCTGTCTTCCCTTTCACTGGGTAGTTTTTCTCCTCTGAATCTTGTCTTTTGACCAGGTAGAGACAGGTTCTGCCTAATGAGAAAGCTCTGTTGTTATATTAGAGTTTAAAAACGTGAATATTGGGGTCAAAATCACAAAAATCAGGAGGTTATTATTCTGTCTGTACTACTTAACTCTTGAGTGACTTATTTTCATTAAAATATTCTTAAATGTTCAACACACAAATGACTATATATCAAATACATCATAGTAGTGGTCTACCACTAGTCTAGATTTTGCATTTTGCTACATCAAAGTTTTCCCTAACCAGCTGTCAGTAACATATACATGGACCAGCCATCTCTTTCTTTCCCACGGCACATCACTACCTGCCTCAGTATACACAACATACTTGTCTTGTACAAGGATTATTACAATATATTAGATATGTTAATACATACGAGGATTATTACAACAGATTGTCTTTCAAAGTAAAATTAAGTTACAATTTCTATTCATTTTCATCTTGTATTTTAATATATTGAAGATGCATATTATTCATATTCTATATTTTAGTATGGTTTTAAAAGTACCAGAGAAGCAACTACACTATAAGTAAATAAACATTTTAACCATTAAGTGAAAGCTCTGGTCTCTGAGGGGCACTGGCAGAAGGCAACTTTATTCTTTATCATGTCTGCTCACTCCACGCATCCTGTCTGCTGTCTGCTATCTCCTCAATCATGTGGATAACATCTTGGTGAGTGGCAGAGGTGTGGATACTTTCAGGTTCAATGCCGACTAATACAAGCTCTTCAGACTCTCTACCGATTTAAAGCACTTTTTGTCGCCCCACCCTGGCCCGCCTCAGAGGTGCATCCAGTGTGAGCAGAGGGTTGCGGTGGATAATTTCCTTGTTTCTTTAGTCCTCTCTATTTGTGCTACTTCATCTCCAGGTTTGGAGAGAGGAGAGGAGCAGCAGCGAAGGACAGAAAAAGTCTTCTTGAGTGGCAGAACTGTAATCAGAGGTGACAGATGTCCGTTGCTGCCTGTTTCTCGGGGCCCTCTAGAGATTCCGTGCTTTGGGGGTCCGGCGGAAGCTTTCTGCGTGGGTGCTGACTTTTCTGGCTTCTCCCTTACAACTCCCGGCCCATTATCCCACTTACTGTTCATGCCCTCTCTGCTGAGGTCACCTCCCTCCTGTCGGGAAAACTTTCAGAACTCATTCTATTCAAGCCTGCTTGCTTTCATCCAGGTGTCCACGTATGACTCCCGGGGAACTCGCCTCTGGCTCTGTCGGTGAGAGCAGAGCTCACTCCCAGAGAAAGCTCTCCTGAAACACTCACTCTAGAAACCACTCCTTGATTTCAGACTTTGGAGATCTGTCTCTTTGCTGCTCAAATTCCAGAGCACACACATCCAGCGCTCCCTCTGGCTTAGCCTAGGGTGAAATGCACACCACCCTTCTCTCCACAGTGGAGGGGCTGGGGGACCGGGGAGGGCACGACACAATGGGCTGTTAAAAATTAACTTCAAATTCACTCTCGGTCTTTTCTTCTGTAGGTTAGGTGTGGGTGATGGGCTGAAGCTGACAGAGAGGTAAATTCACAATATTATGGTCTATGATCTCACTTTAGAATATGAAGATTTTGAGCGTTTATTTTATTGATCTCAGGTGAAATTATAATACACTGGAAATTTCAAATTTAAACTTTATGTTTTATATATGTGGATCTTATTACCCTGAAAATGATGTGAAACTTAAAAATTTTAGACTGGTGATGTAGTAGTTAAAATACGAACTTTGTAGTTGGTCTAGGATTAAATGCAGGATGGGATCATTAGCTGTGTGAATTTGGGCAAGTTACTTGATTTTTCAGAACCTTATTTTCCTCCTCTTTAGAAGGGAATTGCTTCCCATATTTATGGTATAGAATTAAATGAGGTAATGCATTAAAAATGCTTAACATGTGTCTACCACATTAAGCACATTTCAAAAATGGTAATTTTTAAAAACATCTCCATTTCATTGTTCATCTGAAACTATGTTCTTACTCCTCAAACCTGTCCTATGTGCCACTGTTATAATGATGCTGTAAGCATCCCACATTCATCACATGCCTAAGCTACTTAGGGATTAGTGATGCCTCTGTGGCCTGAGTCAGATATAAATGTTCTAGCCTAACCCTCAATATTGTCCAAACTTTCTACCAGACCCTCTGTCCAGTCCTGGATTCAGCCAAAACTCTCTCTACCGCACTCAGTGTGTTTATCATGTTCCATGTGCTTTCTTTTCTTTCCTACTTTCCTTTTACTGTTTTCCCTACCAAAAGTGTGCTCTCTTTTCCTTCAATATCCAAACCTCACTCATCTGAAAGCCCACAATTTAAGTCCATAAATTTTCCCTGACCTTTCAAACCTGTTGTATTCTCAGGCTTATTTCCGTGATGACTTCCTTTTTCTCACTTAGTTGGCACAGCATCCAAGCTGAGTCACTCTTTCTTGCAGACATGGATGAAATACACCCCTGGGAACTTGGGATACTGGTTGCTCAGCAAGCCAGGCCTGTGGGGAGTTGGCTCCCGTGGGCTGAACCTTGACCAGTGGGAAATAGGAGGTAAATTCCACCTCCTTTCTCTCTGCTGTGGATCCCCCAAGGAGTATTTCGTTTTACAGTCATTTTACTGATGTCACTTGTGCTCTGTGAATTCGCTGCCAGCAGCTGCTGTGCCCCAGTGATGATTCTGAAGAAGGAGCCAGGACTGTAGTGCTTCTTATCACACTACACAGCTTTTCAGCTTTCCCTGCCTTGCTTTTTTTTTTTTTTTTTTTCTTCCATCATCCTCACTTGTCTGGACTTATATGCCCCAAATTAAGGGTGAACACTTAATCTTAGCCTCAGGGTCTCTTTTCTAAAGGACCTAGGCCAAGACAACTGTGAAAAGTCCCCTTCCCAATGCCTGAAATTATATAATATCTACAATACTCATTTAACACTTAAGACTAATTTTCTGTTTTATGATCATGTATGTATTGTTATTTATCTTTTTTTAAATGCCTCCATCAACCAGCTAGACTATATTTTCTTTATGGGAAGAGTTCATATTGTTTTCTTTTCTTTTAATAATTTGTCAAGTAACATTATGCCCAAGAAAGAAGCTCACTATATATGTATTAATAAGAAATATATGTGTAAATCAAAGCCACTTCAATAAAAATAAAATTTTAAAAAGTATATAAAGAAATACATGAATAACTAAAGCTGTTTAGAACCATTTAGTTATACCAGTTACACCAATATTTTCTATTAGAAAAAGAAATTTTCTATAAAAATTTCATTGCCTTGAGAAGGATTTAGTTCTCTTTGTTTATAGATACATAATATTTACAGATTGTTAAGTTTCAAATATTCTTAAAAACAAAGGCAAACATTGTTATTTAAACAACACTTGTTGTTCTCTAATTCTTATTACTTTAGGGCCCCAAAAATGATCCAGCAGAAATTAAAAAGAGCATCTAGCAAGTAATGATAGTAAACCAGGAATAGAGGGCATACTGTTTGTAGGTAATAAAATAGAAAAATGAGGCTTTTAGCAAGACAAGTAAAGAAGACAAACATGCCAAGGAAGAAAACTGCTCAATTACAAGGCACTTTTAAAATTTCTCTGGCTCTCTTTTTACTTTACTTTGGCCGATTTTGTAAATTCTGGGAAGTTACAGGAGGCAAGAAAATGACTTCTGTAAAAACTTTGGGATGTTTAAATCTAGTGAATATACATTATTTTGTTGAGTTGATTGTATTTTAACATAATTTGCAGGTTAGTATCTAGAAATGTCAAATCTTTTAAACTGGAATAATTAAGCATTAGCATTGGAGGAACTTTAAAAATAACCCATTCCAGTTCAACATATGAAGGATCTAAGGCAGAGAAAAATAAAGTGAAGCATCAAAACCACTCAGCTAATAAGTGGAGGAACTGGTTTTAGAATTCACAGATTCTGAAGCATGATATGCTGCTTTGTGAAGTAAATCATCATTCTTAGTTGTTTAATTAAAATGTATGCAAAGTGTTCTATAATCACAACAGTATATCTTTGTAGAATTGGGGTATCCTTAAAATCATATAATGCAACCTTGGAGTTGGTGATGCCAAATTTTAGAAATGAGACCTAGAAAATTTAAACAAAGATCCTCCTTTGGAGCTGTTTTAAAGAAATAAGAAGATCTTAGATTCTGATAAAGAATTATTTTTAAATCTAATATTTTAAAATGGGCTTTGTAAGGTAAGACCATCACAGTATGGAATACACACAGCCATTAACTTATAATTTAGTAATTCAGCAATAGAATCAATGAACATGTGTATATAAGTGTCTTATAAAATCAGCCAATATATATTTAATAAATATTGGCTGAGCTTAAATTATTAGGTTATATACAACACAGATGAATATGTGAAAAAAATTAGCAAACATAGAGGGAATTGATTAAATCTACCTATAAGATTATTATCAGTATACTAACAGACAAAACAGAGGCTTAGAAAAAATTCTGGTTTCTTGGAAGGAACTGAGAAAATGAGGAAAATGAGATAAAAAGAACAAATAGGAAACAATCTTTATAGCAGAGTCACTGTTTGGAACTAGAATCATAATATTTTCATTGATAGTGTCTCAATAGTCTCTTTCTCTCTTTTACTAAATAAACTTTATTTTATAAAAGGGTTTTTGGTTCACAGCAAAATTGAGAGTCATTTCCGAGAGATCCCATGTACCCCTGTCCCCACATAAGCACAATCTCTCTTATTAGCGTCACACACCACAGTGGTATATTTGTTACAATTGATGAGCCTACATTGGTTAATCATAATCACTCAAAGGCCATAGTTTACATTAGGATTTATTATTGGTGTTATGCATTCTCTGGATTTGGACAATTACATAATGGCATATATCCATCATTGTAGTATCATACAGAATCGTTTCACTGTCTTAAAAATCATTCATGTGCTGCCTGTTTATCTTTCTTTCCCCCTACTCTCTGGCAACCATGGATCTTTTTATTGTCTCCATAGTTTTGCCTTTTCCAGAATGTTTTATAGTTGAAGTCATACAGTATGCAGCCTTTTTAGATTGATTTCTTTCACTTAGTAGTATTTTTAGTAGTTTTAAGATTCCTCATGTCTTTTTATGGTTTGATTGCACAGGGAAGCCAGTGTGGCAGGAGTGAAACAATCAAGGGGAAGAATAAAGAGATGAAGTCAGAGAACTAACAGGGCGGAAGAGGGTGTATCATGTAGGGCATTGAAGGCCATAGTAAGGACTTTGGAATTCATCTTCACTTTAATCTTTCATATTGATATTTTTTTCAAACAAAATAAATTAAATATTTTGCAATTTAGATTTCTCCAGAGAAACAGAACCAATCAATAGAATATATATATATATATAGTGACTTGGCTTAGGCAGTTATGCAAGCTGACAAGTCAGATCTGCAGTCAGCAAGCGGAAGACATGGGGAGCCATGCTTCAGTTTGAGTCCAAAGACAACAGTAACCAATGTCCCAGCTCTAAGACTTGCCAGACAGAAAGAATTCTTTGTCAGTCTCTTTTTGTTCTATTCAGGTCTTGAACTCATGAGAAGAGGCCTACCCACATTAGGGAGGGCATTCTGCTTCATTCAGTCTGCCAGTTCAAATGTTATTCTCATTCATTCAGAAATGCTTTCAAAGACACACCCAGAGTAATGTTTGACAGAATGCTTGGGCATCCCACGTCCAGTCAAGCTGATACATAAACTTAACTCTCACAAGTGTTATTTCTTGTGAGTATTTCTATATCTAAATGATTTTCAGAAGAAATGAGAATGTAATAATTTTGCTGTTTCATAAGTAATTTCTGGATAAGGACATTCTATTTTTCACATATCTGATTAACAATTACATACCAATTTTCTTGAAAAGTTTACCTGGATTCTAAAATTCATGACTCTACCCATACCTCTTTAATGATCTAAACAATTCTATCCTTACTTTAGTCTATATGACAGAACTTCTTTTCTTTCCTAACCTCATTCACTCTACTTAAAAGGAGCATCCAAATGTCCATTATGGAGAAAATAGGTGATATTCTTCAGAACATGATAAGCAATAGCCTAAGGAATCAGAGCTTTGAAAAATGCTGTTGAAATCACATGGTCTCTACGTGGTCACTCCCTGAGTCCTGGGAACCAAAGTATATAGCGTTACCTCAAAGGAACTCACCTCTTACAACTCCTGAACATAGTTAATTATGCTGACTTTTCAGATAGATGCAATTATATTCAATAATTATAGCTACCTTTTTTTTTAAACTTTCATCTGAAAATTATATTTGCATATTAAAAAATATAATGAACTTAATTAGAATAATCTTGCTTGTACTTGTTTTTCTTAGTTGTATTTTTTCTTTCCCTTTTAATGAACTCATTCAAAATATTTTAGCACTGGCATTTATATTTATGCTGTAAAATTAACTTCATTATCTCTAGGCTTATTGAGTCGCCCTTCCAAGGAGCACTAGAGTCAGGCTGTGCTGAGTCCCAAGAGCAATTATTCACATCTCTTGGTAACTCCATGTTCAGCGGTGTCATGTTGGAATAGCTTGAAACTGACTGTGATGAGAATATTTATACCACATAAATGAATAAATGCAATATATCAGCATTCCCTTCCCTTCTCCTCCTCCACCCTCCTTCCCAAACACTCTACAAGCTGGTTAAACATTACTACTTGTTCCTCTTATTTAGGGATATTTTGTAGTAAATATACTAAGAAAAATGTATTACATTTAAGATTTAAATCTCTTTTTAATACAGCTTAAAATAATTAACAATTTTTATAATTCTATGCAGTCAAAATGGAAATTTCTGCAAGTTTTTAGGTCCCCTCTAAGAAATTCAGAAAGTACAAAGGGTATAAATTAAATGTGAATAACAATAGTACCTAGTCTAAAGAATTCTATTGAATTTTAAATAATCAATGCAAATGCTTATTCCAATGTCTGCCTTGCAGTAAGTGCTTAATAAATGTTTTTGCTAACAGTAGGAGAATTAGAAATACTTTATTTGTAGTGGAAGAATATTATATAATAGCCTCTACTCCCTTGCACCCCTGCCAACCTACTCCAAATGCTCAAGGAAATTTTATGTACTCGCATAAGAAGGCCTTGATTTGTATAAAACAATACACAACAAAATATACTATAGAATAACATGCACTTCTAGTCATTTCTCTGATCGTACTTATATGTATACACACGTCCTATGGACACGAGGACAAATGGGATTATGCTATACCTTTTAAAACCTTTTCAACATCTAATATATCATGGTAATCTTTCCAGGCTAGAACACAGATGTAACTCAGCATGTAGTTATAGGTCCATATTCCCTCACTTGAAACCCTTGGGATTAGTTGTGTTTTGAAATTCAGATTTTCTTTTTAATTTTGAGAAGGTGTTATGACACACGTTCTGTATACTGTTACAGCATTTCCCATTATGTCTTGGGTGGCAACCGTAATCAAACGCATTCAGATTTCTGCAGGGACCTGAATGCATAGTCACACTAACTAGAATAAGAAAAGGTTATGAAAAACCTCATGTTCAGTCAGGTTAGGTTTTATCTAGAAGTAAGTTTATGTTAGATTTGCAAAGGGATTATGGATCTGTATAATTCTCTGACTTTTGAAAAGCTCATTAATAAGCAGTATCTTGAAAAATGCACCGAGAAACAATAATCCGGAGGAAGCAGAGAGGAAGTCAGAGTTCAAAAGGCCAGAGAGTTCTCTGGAGCCCCAGTGATCTCAGAAGTGGCATGACACTCCAGGCAGGTAAAAGGTCTGCAGAATAATGGCTTTGCCCAACATGTTTTGTGACTATAAAACACAAACCAGGCACAGAGCCATAGTCAGCTTCTTGATCAAATCCCAGCATGTATGCACCACAGGTGTGCATTCTGTACACGCTGGGAAGGGGGTGCTGTGGCAAGAGCTTTACCGAGGAGCTGAAAGATTTACTGAGTCATCTCAAGAAACTCAGCGTGGGAAAATTCTGTTCTGCCCGTGCAGCGAAGAAGTGAGAAACAACTGGTGACTGCAGTGTTCCGACAAGTAGAAACAGGCTGGGTAATGTCTGCTGGTCACACACTTTCAAGAATATTACAAAATAAGGAAAGGTTGCACCTTTGGGTTAATTTTGACCTCTTTGAGAAAATTCAAAGACTGATTCTGATTCATATACGCTAGTCAGAAAAATGAAGCGGTATTTCTTTGCAGTCTCACGCTGCATACACTAAAACACACTCTGAAAAATCAAATCCATCTACTTATATCCACATAACCATTAGATACGACACAGGCAGACAGACACTGAAGGCATCCTCTTCTTGCTCAGAGGGGGATTTTTGCTATTGCCTTCTGATTTTCAGTGAAATGGTTGTAAGTCAAGAAAAATAGGAGTTAGAATGCATGCTCATATTAATACATTTTTGTTTACACATTACAGGTAGTACTTTTAAGTGTTCCACTTTAACTGCCTGCTGTCAGTCTATTTAGTGTTTTCTCATGGTGTTATATTTTTACAATGTGTTCAAGCTAAGGGCAACAAAATAAAATCAATGTATAATTTATAAAGTTGAATAAAATAAGGGTCTTTCAGTTAAAAACCCACAAGATGAAACAGAGGTAGATTTAAAACTGGAAAACTTGATTTTATCCCTGATTCTATCACATTTGAGTCTTATATCTTTTTTCCAGCTGCTTAACGTCTTTGAAATTATTCTGCCTTTATCAAAGAATTATTGTGATTGTGTTTTAATGTTGAACAACGACTGTGAAAAGTTTTATAGAAATGTAAAGCACTATTGTTTTTCATTCATGCATTTATCAAACATGTCTTCAGTTCACTGAATGCCAGGCAGTGCTAGCTCCCAGAGTACCTAAGATGTGAAACAGAGGAAGAGGGGGTATGAAATGCCTGTGGGAGCCAATGGAGTATATAGCACACATACTCTCCTGCACATCCTGTAGCAACATGTGTGAGAAACAAGGGGAATGCTTTAGTCTAAAGAAATAAGTGTGGGAGTATTAGTAAGTGAAAATGCTCACACAGGGAGAACATCGGAGGAGCGAATAGAGAACGTCGAAATTTACGGTGCATTTGGAAGAAGAGTAATCTCCAAATGAAACAGAAATGAAGGAGGGAGAGAAGTAGGAGGGAAAAAGAGAACAACAGACTAATATGGGTTATTACTAAGTTTCACAGTTAACAGACAACAGCATAAAAAAAGATGGTAACCCAGGGCATAAAAATAAATAAAATGAGGTAATGAGTCGATGTTGGAAATGGTTGGAAGAAAGTGCTTTGTAACGTAACTGCTGAAACAAGTGGTCTTTTAGGCTTTACATGTCCTGACTTGCCGCTTTTAAATTGTCTCTTGGGTATCAGGATTATTTATGATATGTTGTGGGTGGTAATTCAAGCAAGGCAGGTTCACCATGGGAAATAGCAGTATGGAAATTATGGTAGTCTATGAAGTTATTATACTATAAGTTTGTCAAAATATTTTGCTGGCAAAACCATGAGAAATTGAAACATGTAACATATTTGATAGAAGTATGAATTGCAGCATTTCTGAAAGCAAGTTAGGGCACTTAAGAATTGAAGAGGTGCATATTTTATGATCTAGGAATTTCACTTCTAGAAATCCAATTTACAAAAGCAAAAGTCCCAGTCTTTAATTGGATAGGTCAAAGAATATTTATTGCAGCATTCTTTATACAAATGTACAAAACATTAACAAAAACCCTTGGGGCCAAATATGTTTAAGAATTCTGATGTTTGGGGATTTTTGTAACAATAAGATGAAGGCTATTCCATATATTATTAATCACTAAGGGGCTAGGGCAGCCCCTCATAATCAAACACATTTATATTTCTGCAGCAAAATGTATGAATATTCAAATTAAGTATGTTAAAGATTATAAATAGCCTCATATTGCTTAAGGTCAGGTTTCTCAAAAAATAACAGAAAAAAGATTAATTTTGGAATTGCAAATAAGTTTTTGAGAACCTATAAATAAATTTTAAAAAGGAATTATCTAGATGTCCATAGAAAATGTTCAGCTTCTATTTAAAATATTAGGTTAGATTTATAAGTGTTGACTGTGATAAATTATGTAAAGGGAAAAATAATTTTTCAGATTAGCATGAATGGTATTGTCTCATTTCTCTAGAAAAAAACATCACCTGCATGTCTGCATTTGTATTTTGTTACAAGCATGGGAAAAAAGTATAGAGGTATGTTTGCACAGAAGATGGCTATGCAATGTATTTTTTAATCATCACAATATAATAGAAAGTTTAAAAAATAAAGTAAGGCTTATTGAGTGTATCATAAACTTTGACTTCACGTACTTGGCTTGTAGCAGTATGGCTATTTATATACAGTTTGCAGGCAAGAGTATAGATAATGTTGCTTTAAATTTCCTGGTAAGGTAAGCAATTCACCAATGTGTGATTAATATTTAGGTGCAAAAATATGTTAATTCAAATAATGAATGATGCAAAGAAAGCAATTAAAATGTAAGAGGGGTATTCATCTATTTTTGCTGATGAGATCAGTCCCTGTAGCAAAATACAGGAATGATTTAGATCAAGGAAATTGTACCCAGTAAAGAATCAGTCCTCCCTCTCTAAAATCATCAAAATCATGGTGTATAGTGCAGTGTGTGTTAAAATTCTCAAAACATGTAATGGGGGGTGTTGGGGTATACCTCAGTGCTTAGCATTCATGAGGTCCTGGGTTCAATCCCCAGTACCTCCATTAAAAAAGAAATTAAAAATAAATAAATAAATAAATAAATAAATAAATAAATTTAATTACCCCCCCAAAAAAGAAAAAAACATTTAAAATAAAAAAGAAGAAAATCGAACATTTAAAGATATGTATAAAAAAAAGCATAGAGTATAAAAATGAATGAAACTAAATATTAAATACTTATTTAATAGTCTTTTAAGTGATGAATTTTAAAAATTACTAATTTTGCTAAATGCCCTGCCTCTGTTTTATGAGCTGATTGAGTTTTTGTTTTTTAGCATATTATGGGACATTTAAACTTCCAGAGATGATCAAATTGTTTCGGAAGCTCAGTTTTATGCAATAGGCTGAAGTTGACTATGTATTTTAAGGCCCTACAAGAAAAATATTTTCAAAAGTATTAGTGAATAGGAGCTCCAGTCTCTTTTGTTTAGGAGGCCATACTTTCTCCATATCCTTTTCAGCCACGTGGGGCTGGTCTTCACCTTGCTTCCGTTAGGTGGTTAAGACTGGTGACTCTCACAGGTGGTAAATGCCTGTGACTAACTCTTTATTACATATTTTGAGTATTCCTTCATGAAGATTCTTGAAAAGTACTATCCCTTCTAAAGAATTGTTGTTAGAATTTAATGAAGTGAATTATATAAAGTTTAAATGTAAAATGCTTCTGTCTGATTATACCATTGCCCTCATATAGGTTCTTCTCGAAGAAGAGACAGTGATTCTGTTAAAAGAGAAGTGAAATAATGCCTCTCTTCTGCTCAAAACCCTCCAGTAGTTGCCTATCTCACTCTGTAAACACAGAAGTCTTCGCAGGGACCTGTAGGTCCCTCCATGATCTAGCTCTCAGCTGACCTACTACCCTCACTGCTTCCAGTTCCCACTGCTCTAGCCACGCTGGCCTCCTTGCTGTTCCAAGAATATGTGTGGCCCACTCTTGACTCAGAACATTTGCACTTAGTATTTCTTCACACTGGAGTGTTCTCTCTTAAATATTCACTTGCCTCAGTCCTTCACATCTTTTAAATCTTTACTCAGTTGTTACCTTCTTGGTGAAAATTTCCATAGTATCCTATTTAAAATTTCAAGTTACGCCCATTACACCCTTCATCCCTCACCGTCAGTAGTTTTTCTCCACACTACCAGTAACATCATAAAGTGCTACGCAGTTTACAATTTTATTATGTTGATTTTCTGACTTTCTCCACTAGTGCATTTGCTCCATGAGACCAGAATTTTTGTCTGATTTGTTCACTATTGTAGCGCCAGCACATAGAAGAGACAGTGCTTAGCTTTGTACGCGCACAGTACACATAGTTGTTGAATGAGAGATAAACAAAGACAGAAGTCAAAAAACGATTTTAAAGTTTTGACTGAGCAACATGGAGTGAGTTGACTTTCAGTGAAATGGGATCCAGTTTGAAAGAGGAGTAGGTCTTGAAGGCGAGGGAGTTAGCAGCTCACTCTTTGACACGTTACATTTACTGAAGTGAAGATGTTGAGTCAAGAATTGGATACATCGCTCTGGAGTTTAGGGAATAGGTTTACTCAAAAGATACAGAGTTGGGAGTCGTTAGCATATAGAAAAAGTGCGTGATTGCCAAGGAATTGAGTGAAGATAGAAAAGAAAAGAAGCTTGATATTAAGGCATGGACCATTCCAACCCTAGCAAAAGAAGATTAGTTATTCATTGAAGAAGAGAATAAACACAGCCAGTGAGTTGCAAGGACATTCATGAGGGGGTTATGTCTTGGAAACGAAGAGAAGAAAGTGTTTCAGAGGAGAAAAAAGTGGCCTACTTTTGACCAATTTGACCAATTACGTCAAAAACTGCTGACAGATCAGGTAAGATGGGGAATGAGAACTGATTGTTGGACTGGCTATATCAAGGAGGTCACTCAAGACTTTCACAAGGGGTATTACAGGAGGACGGCAATGGTGGAAGCCTGATTCAGGGGTTCCAAGAAGAAGGGAAGGTGAGGGACTGGAAAAAGTGAATATAGATACTGGTCAAAAAACTGTATTAAAAGGCATGAAAGAGTTGAAGTGGTTCTTGAAGAGGGAAGTGGAGTTGAGAAGATTTGTTTTTGTCTTATTTAGTGTTCTTGTTTTAAAAATAGAAGTTGTGGCATATTATGGAAAGACTCAAGAGAGAAGGAAAACTTCACGATGCAGGAGAAAATGTGAATTACAGGAGAATTGCCCTTGAATGGTAGTAAGAGTTAATGGGACAGAGACTACATGAGTTTTTTCTGTCAACTGGACCATCAACTGTTCTTATACAGCCACAGGAGAGATGGTGAGTGTGTGTGGCTAGATGTACGCAGGTGGAGAGATTTGATGGTAGTAGTTCTCCTCTGAGGCTTCAGATAGTTTCACCAAAACAGGAAGCAAGATCATTAGGTGAAAGTAAGAAATAGGGAGTAAATATGACGTGGTTGTTTAGGAGAGAAGGAGAGTGAGTGGATTAGGAAAACAACTTGATTACCATATTGTTAAGGGGCAATCTGAGTTAGTAGTCATAAACGTGAACTGGGACGGGTCAGTGTGTGTGTATTTGTGTGTGTATGTTTCCTTTATCCCAAACACCACAGATGCACAGGCATGGAGTAAACAGAGCATGCACTGGGTATAAGTAAGATAGTGATTGTAATTCTTGATCATGAGACTTAAGCTGCATAGGAAGCACATGAGAACATGAAATGAGTGAGAAATGACGAAAGATGGCAGTGTCAAAGCCCCAGTGGGTTTAATAAATAATTGGAGTTAGGATACTGCAGAAAGTGAGCTGAAGATTGGGTTGAAATTTAGGATGCTTAAGATTTTGGCTATGGAGAGGTTATAGCTAATAAAAATGACAAAGTCTAGGTTGTGACTAAGGGAATATGTGGGTGGAGGGTATAGCTCAGTGGTAGAGTGTGTACCTAGCATGTACAAGGTCCTGGGTTTAATCTCCAGGACCCCATTAAAATAAATAAATAAATCTAATTACCCCCAAAATCAAGTTTTAAAAAAAGAATTTTAAAAAAACATTAATAAAAAAAAAAGAGAAAGTGTGTAGCTGAGGCTTATGTGTGGGGGGAGAAAAGCATCAGTGGAGAGAGGACAGAAACTAAGAGATGAAGTATTGGGGGCAATTCCCTACCTGAATTATGACTGTAGAAATGTATAGGGAAACGAAATATTAAATCTTTAAAGAAAGAAGGAAACGAACAGAAAGTTGGTAGGTGACTGCAACGAAGAGGAATAGTTTTACTGTATTAGTCCTAAATCATAATATCCTCTGGTGATGGTTCTCAGGGAAGAATAAAGGAGAAGAGTCTGGACGCAACAATGAGAAACAAGAAGATGCCTTCAGCACCACACTAACGAAGAGGGCTTCGGTGGAAATACATACTCAGGGGAGAGCCTGGTTACAGTTATATCAGGAAAGGGAAAGAAACACTCAGAGAAAGGGGTGAAGGGGTTTTTCAGGTAATTGAAACTGGTTAATCCAGAAAGTATCGAGGGAGGGTTGGGAGTTTGGGGAGGTATGGGAAATGAGGTTAGAAATGTGATGTATAGACCCTGTGAGTAGCAAGACCATATAATTTATTATCAAAACCTAAAAAGAGACCCAATAACAGTTACACAAAGATGATAAGGATACACTGGAACTACCTCAGGCAAATTGTGTTGTATGGTCACTCTACCCATCAGACTTGCAAATTAAGAGGTTATCTGTAACAAGAGGAGAAAAGGTCTTGATAGCCCCAAGGCAGATTGTCCCAGAGCAGATATTTGGGGTTGTAGTGGCAGAGGAAAAGGGAAAGGACCAAGGTGTCTCTCCAGGATTATGTAGCATTCTTGACTACTGCTTGAATCCTTTTTATAGAGCTGTGGCCATTAGTATTGAAATTGTATTATTACAAGCTAATGGTGAATATAAAACCATAACCACCATGTACTAGATGGATGTAATTCCCTTCTCTTTTTCTTCTTTTGTTTCATTCCTGCCACTTGTTACATTGTCACCTCTACCTGGAGTTTCCTTTCCTCCAACTACTTACGCAAATGTCACTGTTTTTGAATTGGGGCTGAAATATCATGGCCTCCAGGAGTCTGTCCTTGATTCTTTCAGCTGGGTGTTATCTGTCCTTCCTTTAAACTCTCATAGCATTTTATAATACTTCTGTCTAGCATTTACTAATTTCTGCCCTTCACAGTCCTAAATTACTTATGTATGTCTTACTTTTCATTCTAGATGAATAGGATGTTCCTTAAGGATGGAGTTTATATTTGCAGATCTCCATTATCCCACCACCAATGTGTTTACATAAGATAGGCTTTCAATAATGGTTTAGATAAATAATGGAATGCATGCATTTTGAGGAGAAACCTAAACTTTTTATGTTAAGTGCTGGAAGATCAGAAGAGCTGCTTGAAAACAAGCTGGCTGACAGCAAATAAAGAATAAAGTATTAGGATGGATGTTAGTATCTCATACCTAAATTACAGACTTGAAGAAATTTAAGATATATTTCCTCATAATACTGAAGTGTAAAAATAACAGAAAATTAATTTTTAAAAGATAAGAATTTACATGCTGTTATGGTCTTTAAAAATAAGTGTTATTTCACTTAGGTATGAAAAGAAACATGCTTCCTGGAGATTAGAAAAAAGGTTATAATAATTTTCGAGATAAGAGTGTATGAATAATGACTAAACTTGTGCTTGTTAGATTTCTAAGCAACACGTATCTTAATAAAGTAATAAGTCAAATCAGGCCATATTTTCAAAATTAAACATGTGTGTGTATTTTTGTTTACTCTAAAGAGATCATTCTTGTCCCAGATCTTCTAGAAAGTTCACCACATGATACAATTGTAAACTAGCAGTAGTAGTCTCCTGGGTATCTTTTAGGAAGGAGGGTCATTTGCCATCACAACACTAGACTTGCTTAGTGCAAAAAAGGAATGTCTACATATAGTCTCCACCTTTTTTGAGGATATTCTTTTCATAACTTTTAAATTCCAGACATACCTCAAATGAATTCATGGAAATCTGTTATAAAACCTTAGAACAACTTTTGTATAAAAACTCAAGAAAAATGCAACAGATTGAGTATCTCAATATATAAAACAAAGTGAAGATTATTGGATATTAAAGAGTAGATGTTAAGCATGGGTATTTATTCCACATCTTACCTTACTGAATAACTAATTTGTTTTGATTTATAAACAATTCATGCCCAAACATTTCATTTTTTATTTTTGTTTTTCTTTGGTATCGTTTGTCCAAAGCTACTCAAATAATTGAGAGATTTTAGTTTTGGCTAAGAAATGTTTGATATATTAAGGTCATTTTCCCTTTAATATTTTCCATGTAATTATGTATGAATAAAAAGGTTTACATTAATAAAATATATTGGAAATGTTATGAGTAATTTAAGAATGAAAATATGTAATTGATAGAAAATAGATAAGTTGTGATTCAAAGAATCAGAGATTCTGAGTGTTAGACAAAACAAAGTTCAGTGCAAGTTCCCTGCAACATGGATTTCTGGGCTATCGTTAAACTCAGTGCCTGGCCTTCTCCTTGGTCTTTCAGAAGTTGCGTTTCTGAAACTCAGAATTGGATACTATGACTAAATGAGAATAACAAGGTAAGGACTCTGAACCCAATTCTAATGGGGAGGGAGGTTCCCACATCTCCAAGCGATTGTGTGGCACTAGCCAGGTCTCCTACAATTCAGCTCAATTCTGACACTGTCACCTGGAGATAGCATCAGATCCCAGATATACGGTTTAGTCCTACAAAATGCTCCCCCCACCCCCACTTCAGATGCCAATAGCAAACCCAGGTTGCTACTAACACTCCTGACTGACTATAGATCAGCGATTCCAATAACCTCCTTCTTGGACTTTAGATGCCAGCCCCAATTCCAGTTTGTTACTAGTACTTCTGACCAACTGGCCATAAATCAGACGATCTCTTGACCGTCTCCTTGGGTTCAATTAATTTTCTAGAGTGGGTCACAGAACTCAGAGAAATGTTTTACTTATAAGATCACTGGTTTATTATAAAAGCATGTAACTCAGGAACAGCCAAATGGAAGAGATGCCAGGGTCAGGTACAGAGAAAGGGCTTCCATACTCTTTCCAGGTGGGCCACTCTCCAAATCTCCATGTATGTTCACCAAACTGGAAACTCTCTAAACCCTGTCTTTGGGGGTTTTGTGGAGGCTTCATTACAGAGGTGTGACTGATTAGGTCACTGGTCATTGGCCTAATTTAACCTGCAGCCCCTCTCCCCTCTCCAGAGGGCAAGAGGTGAGACTGAAAGTTCCAACCCTCTAATCACAGGTTAGTTCTCCAGGCAACCAGCCCCCATCCTTAGATTCGATCCAAAGATCACCTCATTACCACAACAAAAGGCACCTTTGTTGCTCTCCTCACAGGAAGTTCCAATGGGTTTAGAAGCTCTATGCCAAGAATAGACTTCAAGAAATATACTAAATAAATTTGCCAATCTTAGTTCTCTTCTTTGTCTTTTCTGGTTCTTGACTATCCTGCAAATTTGCTTTTATATTAGTTTCTGTCTGTTTTGCCTTAGTGACTTGAAAATATGCTACACACTATGTTGCTCAACTATATGAAAAAATTATTGACTTAATTCATTTATTGATACTACTATTTTGATCATTGTTTTTGTTTGAGGAAACATAGCAAATTATTATTTAGAGATATAAAAGCCTCTTATTTTAAGGTCAAATTTCTATTCAAGTGTCTTGTTGAGCCCTTTGAGATGCCAACTCTTAGAAAAAGTTGAGTATTAAATTTTCTTTGAGATCAAAAATACCCCAGCTTAGCCAAAGCTTATAAGATCAGGTTTCTATTTATGTCTATCATGCATTCTTTTAACCTTATTGAAACTGCAGTTGTCAGAAAAAGATAAATGCTATTCTTTTTTTGTGTGTGTATACATATATTCATTTTCGTATTATTTTTCACCGTGAGCTACTACAAGATATTGACTATATTTCCATGTGCTAAACAGTATAAACTTGTTTATCTATTTTATATATACCAGTCAGTATCTGCAAATCTCAAACTCCCAGTTTATCCCTTCCCACCCCTCTCAATGCTATGCTTTTTAAATGAATAAAATTCCCAACTCAGTAGAAGACTTGGTTTGGTCTGGATTTGTAGTCTATTAAAGCTCAGCTAGAAACAGGGCTCCTGCAACAGTAAAAATTTGCCTGGCTTCACCTGGCTTTGTTCACCATTCTTCAAGACCCAGTTCAGGTCCTCTGGGGATTTTCCCCTAACTTCTCCAAGTCTGGGTTAGCGTCATTTTACAAAACATCCTTACTAAGCCCAAACAGTATAACACACTCAATCAGTTGTTCTGGAAGTGTTTTCCCAAGAACAGCAAAATCAGCATTTCTCTGGAACTTGTTAGTAACGCAAGACCTTGTGCCCCACCACTTCTTGAATCAGAAATTCTGGGGGTGGCACTCTGCAGACTGTGTGTTCAGGCATTCCAGATGGTTAAAGACAATTGTACCGAACATATTCCATTGAATCTTTTATTTACCTATTTAATTCCTAGCACAGTATTGTCCTCTAGAATGTGTCTAATAAATGTTTATTATATCAATTATCAAAACGAAATTCAGGCCAGATAAACCTCTCAGGTCTGGCTAGAGGCTAGATTCTAGATTCAGTCCATTTCATTCTACTGTTCTAAAAAAATAAGTGCCAAAAAATGAAAGAATTCAGTTTTGTAAGAACAGTGAATGGAAAATAAATTTTGGAACAAATAAAAAGAAAATTAAAAATACTGATAGTATTGATTTATTGTTTAGTCTAGTTATTGTTCTGGTCTAATTTTTGACTAGATATAAATCAAATAGTTATTCTCCTCCATAGGTTTTTATTTATTTTTTCCTTTGGAAATTCTCTTGCTAAAGGAGTAAATGTTAACTCACAGGTATCTTAGAGAATAATTCTTAGAAAACTGGGAAGTATTTTTTAACTGTCACAAAGTGACTTATATCTATCAAGAGATAATTATACCTACGTGGGTATATGTATCTGTAAGATAATGTATGCATATCCACAGGTATATAGCATGTAGACGTGATTCTGGTATATATTCATGCATGATACGTCTGTATATGTTTACATATGATAAAGTAATAATAAAAATTTCATTTGACTCTAAAATCTACACAAACATTCAAATAGCTAATCATTGGACCTCCATGACAGTTTTTTCTGAACAAGTATAAATAGATCAAAGTTTAGGTGAGTTTCCAAATCCTGCTGCCATAGTAGTATTTATAAGCAAGCTCTAACTTACTGCTAATCAGATGTGCTTGACGAGTAAATGAGTATTCTTGTGATTATGTACAATTTGTCTGTGTATGAACCTATAGTCCCTTCTAGACAGGAGAAGTGAAGATGCCAGTTCTGTTTGAGGTAAAAAGTGTGTACATTAACTTATCAGTGTGTAAAGAGTTATTTTTTTGAGGGAGAGGACTTTCTGTGAAAGACTATATTAATCCGTCATCAATTAGACTAAACATTTCAGCAAATCATGTAAAATTTATTTTCCTTTAGATGATGTAGATTTCCAGTCTGTTATTTTAGTTTTTGCATCACTAGAGGCCACTGTTGTCTTTTCAATAGATTTCATAACTAGGAAGTCTCTAAATACACTGTCTGAATAATCTTAAAAGCGATAGACTTTAGAAATAGGAGGAAAAAAATGCATTATTTTTTGTGCAGTCAGCCAATTTGAAATTTTTAAAAAGTGATTTTAAGTACACAAAGCAAAATGTGAAATTTTCATTTAAAAATTGTCATTATATTTATATACAAATATAAATGTTACTCCTTACATGGCATTTGTTTCCCCAAAATCAGTGTTCTTCAATACTATGGAAGGATCATAAACCTACTTTCAGTGAAATATCTTTGAAAAATGATGGATTCTAAAAGATCCATCAATAATAGTGTAGTATGATACAAGTTACTGGAGTGCCAAACATTGTTCTAAGAATATTACATTCATTATACAATTTAGTTCTCATTATAGCCCTGTGAGTTATCTACTGGTGGTATTCTCAATGTATAGTTGAGGAAACTAGGGGACAGAGAATTTAAATAAATGGCCCAAGATGGTATGCCATTAACACTGCGTTACAAGGGCTACCTAAAAAAAGTAGAAATGGGATACAGCTGTATGTATGTGTTTATGTACGTATGTGTTTATGTATATGTATAGAATTATATGTGGATACACACACACACTCTCACAAATTTTGATAATAATTTCATTGTCCAGAGCTGTACAGGGTCTGAGATTTTACCCTACTCACTAGAAAATTAACCTGTTACTGTTTAATATCTGCTGACAAAAAACATGAAACTCCTGGGTCAGAGACAAAGGACTTTATTACTCACAGCAAAAGCAGTAGCCAGAGCTTCCTAGTTGTGTCTGGTTCCCCATGCCCTCCCGATCTCATGGATGTCACGCATGCAGTGGATCGTACTACAGCAGAGGAACACACAGCTTGGGGGATTTACTGCTTTCATAGCAAGTGAGAACAAACCTGCTCTCAGTCCAGGGAGAGGTGCTGTCTTGTTTCTTAAGGTTTCTCACTGCAATCACAGCCTTGAGAAATAGCTCAGATAGAAAGCTTGTCAGGGCTTTAAATTTTTAGAATACCCAGCACGAACAAGCAGATATCAGGGCAGATTTCCTCTCCAAACAGTCATTATTTGTTGTTGATAAAAAGAGGGTTTTAAAAAATTTTATGTGTTTTTTATTTTATGCTATTTAATGGCTCACTCCTCAATCTTCAAAGGACAGAGGAATGGGTAATGGTAATGGTAATGGTAATGGTAATGGGTAAAGCAAGACAAAGATAAATATATTTCCCTCAGATATATTTCTGTACCTTTCTCTTAGTCTGTATTAATTTTGCTTGGCCGTCTCAGCATGTTTTCTTTATTTCCTCATTCTGACTTATTTCATTCCCATTCATTAATAAGTATTTATTCAGTGCCTACTTTGTGTAAGTAAATTTTCTGTGTAAAGAACACTTCAACAAACTCAAAATAGAAATTTAATTTTGTCTAATTATTTAAGATGTAATTTTTTTAAAGTCTGGTATATGAGAAGGTTCCAATTTTTTTTTTTACTTTGTATCAAGTACCATGTATCAAAGGCAAATTGCATTTATAAAATTATTCCTTGATATTATGAATATTAGCAGCTATACTACCACTAAAATTATTTATTTTTAATTGAAGCATAGTTGATTTATATTATTATATTAAGTTCAGGTGTACAGCATAGTGATTCAGAATTTTACAGATTATGTTCCATTAGAAGTTATTACAAGATAATGGCTAAAATTCCCTGTACTATATAATATATCCTTGTTGCTTATCTATTTTTTACATAGTAGTTTCTATCTTTAATTCCATACTCCTACTGTGCCTTTTCCTCTTCTCCTCTTTGGTAACCACTAGTTTGTTTTTTATATCTATGAGTCTGTTTCTGTTTTGCATATATATTCACTTATATTTTTTTTAGATTCCATATAGAAGTTATATCATACAGTATTTGTCTTCCTCTGTCTGACTTAATTAATTAAGCAGAATATTCTCTAGGTCCATCCACATTGCTGCAAATGGCAGAATTTCAATCTTTTTTCTGGCTGAGTTATATTCCATTATTCATATGTGTATGCATCTATACATGTTTATACATTCATATACATGTAATATGTCACATCTTCTTTATCCGTTTGTCTGTTGATGGGGACTTGGGTTGCTTCCGTTTGTCTGTTGATGGGGATAGTGCTGCTATCATCATTGGTGTGCATGCTACCTTTTTGAGACAGAGCTTTTGTTTTTTTCTGGATATATTTCCAGGAGTGGAATTGCTGGATCATAGGGTAGTTCTATTTTTAGTTTTTTGAGAAGCCTCCATTCTATTTTCCTTAATGGCGGCACGAATATAAGTTCCCATCAACAGTGTATAAGGACTCCCTTTTCTCCACATCCTCTCCAATATGTGTAATTTGTGTTCTTTTAATGTTGTGAGGTGATATCTCATTGTTGTTTTGATTTCATTCCTCTAATTATTAGTGATGTTGAACATCTTTTCTTTAAAACTGTTTCTTGTTTTATTTTGTAAAGTAGCTTTAACTTTTCTCTATTTGTTGAAATCTAATAGTAATCTCTGAAAACAATTTTATTCTCAATAGTTACGTGTTTTTCAAGATAAAATAATTTGAAATCACTATTTATAATAATTTTGCATTATAATAATATAATAATAATAATAAATAATCTTTATACATTACCATTTATCTTACATTCTGCTTTAGTAGTTATAACATTGTCTTTTACTGAAAATCACAGAGTAAGAAATCTGACCTCACAAATGGATTTCTAAATGCCCTCAAAATCCAAAAGTCATACAATATAGTTAAAAATAGAATAAATTTTAGATAATGGCAACTTAATACTGGAATTGATAATATAAATATGGTATCTAAGTGCATACTGATTTATCATTCTTTTTGGTAAAAATAAATGGCAGGATCTAATCCCAAATTTCAAATACTAGTTACATGACATTGAATTGTTCATGTCATACTTAATCTTCATCCATTCTGAGAAAAGAAAGTTTAAAAGTATTATTAAAGAGCTTTTCTTGAATTTTAAAAATATAATTAACATATTGGAAAAGAGAATATGTATTCTATTATGAAAATTGTATCAATATACATTGGTACAGTGAAAGATTTTTTACTTTGAATCAAAATTCCAATATTCCACTTCTTGAATTATTACATTTCAGTTGTGAACTTAATTTTTTAAGTTAAATTTGGCAGAAGCCTTGAAGATTTGCTATTCTACTCATCCACATAATTCAGAGAGGAAGATGTGCCTGCAGATGTGCTTATAAGGTTGCCACCCATTCTCCACATGAACATCATCCAAATTTATTTTTCATATAATACAGTTATACTGATACCTGTTCATTCAAATATTTTAGATTAATTTAGAGTAGCATGATGCTCTAGAGGGAAGTCTATGGGTTTTAGAATAAGACAACTTGCACCATGAGCTCTGCCACATACTAACCAAAAATATTGGTATTTGTACTTCCTGAATCTCCATTCTCTCAATTTCTTTCACATCCTTAGAATGTCAGAGTGAAGATGTGGGAGAGGTAAAATTGTCTTCATGACATGAAATAACACAGGTTAGAGACCTAGAAGTCTGCCTAGAAATCAGTCAATGTTTAGTTACTCTTGTTTCTTTTGCCATCCCTCTTACATCAGTTTTTATGATGCCTTTGTAGCCCAGGGTAATTCTATACCTTTCACATATACTATCCTATGCACAGAGAGAATATAATATAGATAATAGCAGCACTCTAAATAATGAAAAAGAGGAATATAAGCATATTAGCTATTCTAAAATATTTACAGAAAGTCATTTCTTTTTGTATCAGTAAACATAATTCAAAAGTATTTCACTAGCTATTTCTTTCTTTGAAGGAGTAGAGGGTCAACTACCAATCTATCATTTTAGGGGCAGGGAATTTTCTTCTATTACTCAACAATGATGAAGCTATAACTAGTTTTTAATTCCATGCAAGTTTTCTATCCATTGCATGAATTTATTTCTCTGCAAATCTGATGTGACGTGAGATTAAATAATGCTAGAAACATACATTCCTTTGAAAACTAAGGGGATAATTGATTATTCCTTGTACACTTTTTATCCAAAAACCCTGCTATAAAATTAAATAGGGAGTTGATAGAACACCCAGGAGGCTTTATCAGTGTCATTTAAATGGTTAATTACTAGGAGAAGGAAGAAGAATGTGACTTAGACAGTAGACTTCCTGAGAATGTGAGGGAGTTTAGAGTTTATTCCATATAAGGACTATTCTTGGCAATCATACTTTACAACTAGAATCTATAAGGTCCCATAAACATCAACAAATTTGCTCAACTGAAAATATTTGGATAGGTCCCTAAGTGTTCTTATTTTCACAGGTAAAACACTTCAAAGCCATTATGAGCTTTAAGAGAAATGAATTCTTCTAAGGTGCTCTATTGACACACTAACCTCATTGGCTATTTCTCCAGGATACTTAATATAATGATTGTAAGTACAAGCTCTTACATTAATTATGGCATTGTATCTGTACCTCAATGGGAGGGTCGTAAAATTGGTAAAATAAATCATCGATCCTTGGATTGATGATGTTGCACATTTGAGAGAGAGTTATGAGCAAATTAATGCAGGATTGGTTGCATCGAATGAAGGCTCTTGTACAAACTGGTATGACTTTTTCATTAACTAAACCATCAATAGTCATTGCTTTCACACATCCAGTCCATATTTTAAACAGCTGACTAAAATATCCATGACTGTTACTTAATTACTGAACGAACAATTAGACCAGATGTCAGCAGACTTTCTGTAAAGACCAGATAGTATTTTTAGCTTTGCAGGCCATCTGATCTCTGTCCTAAATAGTCAGCTCTGCCACTGTAGCATGAAAACAATCAGAGACAATATATAAATTAATGGGCATGGCTGTGTTTCAGTAAAACCATTTACCAAAAATCAACTAGCAGCTCAGACTTTGAGTGTGAGCTATAGTTTGCTATTCTTGAATTAGACCAACCACAGCATTTTAGCTTATGCTTCCCATGTAAATCCATGAGGACAGAGGTGCCATCTTAACCTTTGACCTGTAGAACTTTGCATAGAACCTGGAAGATAGGAAGAGTTAATAAAATTTGTTAAATTAAAAAGTAAATGTGTATACACTATAAAATAATTTCTAAGAATTCTCCAAATGGTTCCTTCACACAAAACTTGATTTGTATTAGATGTACTTTAGAAACATAATTTGGATGAATTTTACTATAGTTGTCAGGATACATGTCCTAACATTTGACATAATTTCTAGGTTATTAGAGGTATATACCTTAGAAAATCCTGTCTTATCAGCATTTTTAAGAGTAGTCCCAAGATAGAAGACCACAACAATCCTCTTAAGTTACATGGTCTTTAATGGACAAGGGGACCCTCCTTAGGACATAAGCCGTGGAGACTATTCATATACATTCTGTTTGTCTATTGTCTTAAAACATTATATATATATAATTTATATATATATATAAATAAAATAAGGATAGTTTGAAATGTCAAATTGAGAAATGTGGCCATATATGCAGACAATCAGAATCACACAGAGATAATTTCAAAGGGAAATGAGGACACAGGTGACAATCACACAGGAAATAAATAGCAATATAGGAAAATAAAAGCCAAGGATTATAAAGGTTAGAAATAAAGAATAAGGAAATAAAAGTAAAAATAAAATTATAAATAATTCTTTGAGTAGGATAAAGAGTAAATTGAGATGCTAAACAAATCAAATGGATCTGTAAGGTATTATCCTAAACCAGCAGACTAAGAAAGGGATAGATAACTGAAAGTATAGCAAATTACTGGGCCATCTATTCCTCGAGGAACCAGGTATAGTATTTGACAAACATGTAAATAAAATAGCAATTCTCTATCTGAAGTTCTTTGATAAGATGATTGGAAATTCTAACACGAATATTGAATGAAAGAAAAATATGGGAAACAATATAACAGCAACTAACAGAACGAAGACAGAAACTTAGAGAGATTTAAAAAAAGCTATTAACTTAGTGAAAGCATAAAAAAAGTGTGTATATATTTAGATTTTAAGTTTTATAAAGAATCCATTGATAACTTACATAGCGCTTGTACAGACAACATGCGTGACTGCTTGAGAGATATAGCAACAGGTGATTAGGTTTGCTCAGGCTGCAAACAACAGGAACATAAACTACAGTGTCTTGATCACTTGTAAGTTCAATTCTCATGGAAGGAGTCCAAATGGCAGGTAGCCCAGGACTGGACAGCCCTCCAGGTGGAGACACTGAGATACAGACTCCTCCTCGCCTCCTGCTCATGGGTGCAAGACGGCTGCTTTGTCTCCAGACAACTATTCCACACCCCAGACAGAAAGCAGATTGCAAATGTTGACCTTTGCCAGCTAGACCTTTCCCTTTTCAATATGAAAAATAATTTGCTTTCAGTAAAATCCATTTGACTGATTTCAACTTTGATCGTCTTGCTCAGTATAATACCATACAGCTGTACTTAGGAGCAAGGAGGCTTTGGGAATTTAGAATTTTAACAGGACACATTGCAAACCTGAATACAATCCTGTCTCTTGTTTAAAAAAATGGATATTCAACAGAAGACTAGGAGGGAAAAGGCAAAACAAGGCATATATCTGTATCACCTGTATCTATATTGATAATCTATAGGTAAAACCTAGCGAAGGCAGGACCAAAGCCTCTGAATGCTCTAATTCATGATGATGCTGTGTACATAAAGGTGTTTGTTAAATTAATGATAGGTAGCATCTTAGATTTGGAAAAGACTTCAGGGATCGTCTTTTTCTCTTCCTTATTTTACATATCCTCTTTACAGTCATGTAAGATTCATGTGAGAAAACTGACTTGCTTACAACACACAGCAACTTAGTCTCCTGATTTCTTGTTCCTCCAAATCCAACCATATACTCTTCTATTTTATTGGAAACATTACTCTGCCTTTTAAAGTAAGGAACTCACAGCATAGCAAATTTGGAGAGTCTAGGTTCAGTGTTTCTGAATATTTCTTATTCTGAATATTCTTATCATACCTGTATTTGGCAGGTCGATGGCTAAGCAAAGGCTATGTAGAGTTAGAAAATGCTTATTTTGCCAAAGCAGAAATCTTGTTTGGCAGAGGTGGAAGTACACAGTTACAAGCTAATATGCAAATATAACAACTATCATATATGTCTAGAATAGGGGTGGGGAGTGATAGCACCAGAAATCCGTGTATGTAATGACCATAAACATTTAGAAATGATAATGATGGTGCTTGGAAATCTGTATAACAACAGAAGGATGGAAGATGAAGTAGCTCTCCGCCTAAGGGCACAAGACACATTCTGAACAAAAGCAAAACAGTGTGTATGTAGAAATCATTTTCTGTAATGCTTTCATTTAAATTTATGCTTATTTTAAAGTTGTAAAAGATACGAAGATTAAACTCTTATTTTTTAAGCATATTTAATCTATTTCACTGCAATAAGTCTTGTATTACAACACACCACACATACAGTTGGGCAGGGATGAGGAATCCCTAAAACTGATGTAATTCTTGAAGAGTTACTGACAAGAATTCCTATTGTAATACAAAAGAGTGCAGTAAATACCTTTTCTCCCCTTTGTTGTTTGTCAGTATGACTTTCCATCTTTTTTATGTAGCTGCGATCATTTTCTCACATAATTGTTCCTCTTTTAAAATGTTAACTAATACTCCAAGAGTAATAGTTAAGGAGATGCAATTAAAATAATAATAAGGGAGAGGGTATAGTTCAGTGATAGAGTGTGTTCTTAGCAGGCACAAGGTCCTGTGTTCAATCCCCTGTACCTTCGTTAAAAACAAAACAAACAAAAAAGAATAAATAAATAAACCTAATTACCCCCCCAAAACCACAAATGAATAAATAAATAAAATAATAATAAAAAAGGCTTTCTAAATAATGTTCTTAGTTTGTATTTAAGCCTCTGTATATATGTTTTCTTAACTTAGTCCAGATCAATTTGTAAAAAAACAATGCTTATATAGAGATTTTATGTAATGCACAGTGTCAATTTTATTTATATTGTACATAGAAATTTTGATTTGAGTTTCTCAGCAAACAAACTTGTATTAGGTTCAATCTTGTAATTCCTCTATCAGTTGTCTGCTTCAGTACAGTCATTCTGAGGAGAAAAAAAATAAAATTGTAGCTACCATACTTAACCTCACTCCTAGGAATTCCTAGATGCTATCAAGCAGTATCAGCAGACAGTTGTCTGGCGTGGCTCACTGAAACCTTATAGCCCACCTGGGTCATGGCTACTTTTGCAGCACTTAAACTTGAATAATCCTCTCCAGCTCTACAATGCACGATCTGGCAGTAATCTGGAATCAGTCACTTTTTTGTTTTTTTGTGGTGAGATTGTTTCTCAACCAAATTGATGCCTAGCAGCTGTGAATATCGAATTTTGCATGAGCTTCTGAAAACAAAAGAAATAATTGTAGCACGTGCTTCTAAAACCATACAGCCAGTCAGCAGGAGTTCCTGTCATATAGTTACAGAGACTTTTAGGTCAAATTGATAAGGTCTGTTTGCTGAATTATCCACAGCTAACATTCCACTCTTAAAAGAATTGAAGTCTCACTCCTCCAGCTATCCATCTGGTGGTGATTGTGTGCAAAACAGTGAAATATATAGGAAAATAGAATGAACAAAGTAGTTAGTTTGGATCATTCTTAAAGATTGAGCTTGTCAAATGACTCTAGAAATATTAGAAAAATTGTTTAAATCAAACCAATCAAACAAGATGTTTATTAGCTGCCTTCTGGGATATGGAAAAAAAAATATATTACTATGCCAAATAGCAAAGGAAGTAAGAACACAACTCAAGAGTGGACTCATAGGAGGGGTTTTATCGTTTTCCCCTTCCCCTCCCTGAAGTTCATCGGTGAGGCACTGAGCAGCATGCTGGTGTGTGGGAGCACAATTCCTTAAGCTCAGATGCCCGGCTACTTCCCAAGGCCAGACACTTAGTTTTGTAAACGTGGACAATGGTGCATTATTTGTTCAAGCCCCTGACATGTGACACTCGGAGATGCAGCCAGTGGAGGGGAGCAGCTGCTGCTTGCTCAGCCATTTCGTCTGAAACCCCTTCTTCCCTGCAGACCCCAGTGCATCGCTGAGCAAATCCATTCACTCACAGAAAAATGGATCCCTGAGTTTTCAGTAAAAGTCGATGGAAAGGAAATGTTCTACCTAGCGTGCAAATATACTGCCAAAGCAATGCTAGGGAATATTTTTAGCGTCTACTTAACAGCCAATTTATGAGATTCTGTATTTTTGTAAATAGTATCTAATATTTTAAATAAGTTAAGGGGTTTTTTTTGCATTTATATATTATAGTTCCACAAAATATGCTACACAATAGATTACTTTTTTTGGAAAAATTCCACATATAAATGCAATAAAATGTCCATGGAAACTCTGTAACACACAACATTATAGTCTAATTTCATTTTAACTCCTGAAGTGTTTACTTTTTACAAAATAAAAACTAGAATCCTACTTATTAAAAGATCAGTTTGAGTCCTAAAAACAATAAAAGTCCTGTTTCTCTGTAACGTACATTAGCATTTTTTCAGTGTAGCACTGAGCTCTGTTGATAAGTAGGCTGCTTAAGCATGAAAAGATGCTGAATTGAATTTGAACAATGCAAAGAGAAAGAAAGGATGTGAATCTAAAGCAGGCACCACCTGAACATTATGTCCTTGAAAAGAGGAAGAAATAGGATTTCTTGTAATCATTCAACCAAAAAAACAAAATACAAAAACGCAGTGCAACAAAACAAAACAACAGAAGCCTTTAAGAATGCATCTTCCTTAGCCTTTTGCAGTAATTTTCATTATATCACCAGCTAAAATGTCCTGCCAACTTATATGGCTGGTACTGAATTACCTTTGCTCTAAGACCCCACAATAAAAGGGAGGAGACTAGGTGTCTATGTGTCTCTCCCTTCAATGATCCCCAATTAATTAGCTGCTTGTCACCTTGAATATGTTGCTGAATACTTCAGACCTTCAGAAGAAGTTTTAGCTAATCAATCTTCTGAGAGTCTTTCTAACTTTAGTGTCAATAATTTTATGCTAATTAACCAAAATTTTGTAAAACATGGTCTAAGTAGGTTATTTTTTGTAGTGTAAACTCACTGGTATGTGAAAAGCCACTGCTTCCCTTTCACTATAGTGTGAAACTATTTTATATAACTATTTTATATAAAAATGCTGTATCAATCAATCCTTTATGAACATGAATAGTATTTTTGTAATGTTCCTGAATCATCCCTTTTAACTTGTATTCATGTAAATTTGGATTTTTATCAGTGAGGTCAACTAAAAACAAGCATATGCTTTAAGGCAAGTCTTACACTAAATCCTTCTATTTCAGACTCAGTTACAAAAAAAAATGTGATTAACTGGTTAACATGGGTCATGCATACTGCTAGTTGGCAATATAGGAACAAATATACAGTACCATGTGCCATCACTTCCCTGACCACCCAACTATCTGTAATGGTGTACCCTTTGTTCTGTTAGTGCGTGGCAACATGGCATTTCATTTTACACATATTTATCTGCCTATTGCTTATGCAAGCTCCACAGGACAGGAAATTTGTCTTATTCTCCACTGCATGCTTAGTCTCTCTAAGCACCAGAAGAACCAGAAGGGCATCTTTAAAAGGATATAGCAGTTGCTCCATAAAAGACCTGGGAAGCGTGGCTTATAGTCCAAACGCTACTTTAAGAACTCAAGCAAGCTACGTAACTGCTCTACAGCTGGTGAGCACAAAGAGGAGATAGCAGCACACGAAGATTTATACCAACCAATATTTTATTGAATGCGTACTCTGTGCCAGGCCCTTTTCTAATGACCGAGGATCCAAAAGCAAAAAAATACAGATGAAGGCCCTGCCCTAAAGGAGCTTCCAGTGACGTGGAAAAGGCATATCATCAAGAAGAAATGCCTGCGTTATCGAGGTATCGTGGCACCATGTTAAATCATTAAACAGTCACTTGCTGCTATCATTAATGTTCTCATTCCACAGATTTGGGGGTTTGTCAGGAGTCCATAGGGGCTTATTAGGCTGAGCCTGGGAGTCCTAAACCAAGACCGCCAATGATGCTGGCATTAGAGCTGTGAGTCAGAGAGGCTTGGGAGAAGGATGAAACCAAGGTGCCAACCGATATGTGAAAGAGAAAACATGTGGAGAAGGGCTTAAAAACAAATACACTGGGTTTTTAGAGTCCAGATTTTGGGGAAGGAGGAATGAGCTCAAGCAAGTGGTGATGAAATCAACTGGGAGGGAAAGAGTTGCTGACAGAAGTTACAGAGCAGCCAGAGCACAATGTTTAGTAGTAGTAGTCAGGCTTCAAGGGCCATGAGGAGGAGCAGATAGGAAGTCCCAGGGACTTAGCATATATTTTGACATTACTTATAAAAACTGATTTGACATATTAACACAGTATAGTATTTTTTAAAATACACACATCTGGAAATCAGAAGATGTAGAGTTCTGTTTATTTGATTTTTGATCTTTTATAAATCATGTAGCTTATTTAGACCATAGGTCCCTGATTTTAAAATGAAGGGTTATAATGTTACGTGGAAGCCTGTATTTTATTCTAGAAGTCACCCCCTTGTCTTCTAATGACCTTATGGTATTCATTTTGAAAAGAAGTGATTTCCTATAATTTAAAATATATTTTGAATAAAATACTATGTTTATAAAATCATAAAATATACTTAATAAAATTTGCAACTGACATATTTTTGCACATGACAGCAAGGCACTCTCAATAAGCTAAATATGACTGTTTTTATTTAGAAAAAAATGGAATAGAGGAAGATGTTCTTAGTGAATTAATTTTGTGAGTTTTATAGAGTACACAGGTTTTTTTTGGCATGAAAATGTGATTATACGGGTTGTTTAATTTTTAAAGTTATTTTAACTCAGGTCAGCAAAAGCTGTCTGTTCCAACTCTGTCTAAGGCAATGGTGTAATACTAAACATTAACTTTCACACAGCACAGATGTCAGTCTATTTACAGTTAAATCAGTCTGTGTATCCTGCTTTCATCATTTCTTCATCAGTGCCTGCTATTTCCTGGAAATGTTAGGAACCAAATCTTAGTGCTTTCAGGTACGCTGTATTTTGTGTCTAATTCTTCCTTTGTATACCTTTGATAATTTTATTAATCATAGTCAAGATGACTCAGAGGAAGAACTTTATTTCTTTCAAAAATATATAATTTTCAATTTGGGCTAAGTGGAATCATTCATCAACTTCCACTCTTTAATTAAGATCTCCTTTTTCTAGCCTACAAAGAAAACCAGTATATTTCTACATGAAATCAAATCCTATTCGTCAGTGGTTGGTAATGGACAGAGAATTTGCATGTCAGGAAGATAATTTGAAGCTTGTAGATCCAGAGCTTCATTGCCAAAGCCCAGCCCCCATGTGGCTTTCTCCGCTTATTTCTGTCACCACCCTGCTGCTTCCATCCAGGGACATAAAGGACACAAGCCTAATAACTGGAAATAAAATAGCTATTACTGAAGAACAGGAGGGTTAACTACCAAAAAGATGAACACAGAACACAACATAAAACTAGATTATTGCTTACATATAAAGCTTTATAATCTTAAATTTGATTTTGCCTGTAGGATGCTAGCCTCCCTAGTATGATAAAAAGATCTTATAAGACAATTAAAACCTGGCCACTTCTTCAAAACCTAGAGATAAGAGGAGTCTCAGAAAGAGAAATAGGTTCCCTTTGCCACACGTAGGTGAGACCTGAATTGTGTATTTCAATGTCCTGTCTCAACACTTGACACTGGTTGATTGACATTACAAATAATCCCCTCCTCTTCAAAGGAGACCCTAATTTATCACCAAGGGATGTAGCCCTATTCACAGTGATAAAAGTATGATTTTCTCAAAGTAATTAAAAATAAATATAATATCTGTTCAAGACAGACATATGGAATAAAGTGGGGAGGAATTCTTTTTCATATCTTTAATAAGATTTAATTCTTGGAAAAGCAATATTACAAAAGTTAGGCCAATGAAAGTTACTCTGAAAGCCAGAGCTGGTATTCAAAACTATTTTAAGAAATATAACTATAATGGATGCCCAGCTACAATTACCATTTTATAGAACTTTAATTTGATTTCCACCTGAATGATTCTTTTGAAGGAAAACTCTACTGTCTTCTCGTTTTAATTCTTTATTCTTTGTCTATGATGAACCATTTATCACTATTCTGCTAAACTACTAAAATAATGCCCTCGTCTTCAACTTTGTAATGATGATGATAATTTTTCTGTTGTGAATAGTTTTCCTGTGCTATGTTCTTATATCTAATGTTAATCTACCTTTAAATTGAATGTAATGATGTAATAATTCATGACCTTCACCTTGCAATTTTTTTCACTTTGTTACTTGTTTCTTTATTTTACCTTTCTTGATTTATTTTGGGCTAATCAAATAATTTTATTCTATTTTTCTCCTTGACTTAGCCTTTTAGTAATCTGTTCTTGTGTTATTCTTTTAGTGATTTCCCTATGCTTTAACATAATCCCAGACACAGTACAATCTACCATAAATTTTTTTTTTTACCACTTTCTGCAAGAAACTTAATATGATTTAATTTCACGCATTGCCTCTTGCCCTTTGTGTTGTTATTGTATTGGGGGGGGGACTTTTTCCTTCTTCCCTTTTAGGTATTTTGGCTGGTCTAATAGTTAAATTAATATGAGACAGATTAAAAGGAGAACAAATTTAATTTTGTACATAGAGACCTATAAAAATGTGTAACTTAAAAGAAGTGACCAAAGCAGGAAACTTCTATACTTTTTGGACAAACACACATTTGTGAAGAATTGACAAAGGGGTTTGAGTTTGGGGTAGCAAATTAATAAAGAAGTAATATAGTCATTGATACAGTCTTTCCAGCCTTGAATTCCCTATCTCTGGTGATAAGGATGCCTTCTACCCTCCTGGTATAGGAAGGATGCCATTACATGGGAGATTTATTTCCTCCTTTCCAGAGGACAAAGGAGTGTCAGAGTGTCCTTCTCACACCAGCTGTTTCTTATGTAACTTTAATTCAAAATAATCAACATGCTAAAGAGGCATATTTTGGGGTGGCATATTTTGCTCCCCCCCATTGGTATTTATTTTATTGCTGCGTAAGTTATAATTCCACAGGGTGCTGTGCTATTATACTTTTATTGAAGAATATAATGCGTAAAGGTACATAAAGTGCTGCAATCTTCTGTTTTCACCTTGATTTTATACACACACATATATTTATACATATATATGTATATATAGAGAGAGATTCTATTGTGTACATCAGTAGGGCATTCTTTGTAAGTGCTACGTAGTGGTCCATTGTATGGGTATGTCTCAATTTTTGTCCATTCTTCTGTTGATGAGTTTTCAGGCTTTGCTTTTGATAAACAACTGATAAAAACATTCATATGCATGTCTTTTGTAAACATAATTACTCATTTTTCATTGGTGTATGCTCAAAAGTGAAATGACTAGGTCATAACTTGGGTGTGCTTTAGCTTTAGGAGAAAAATGCCAGACTGTTCAATAGTACATATACCATTTCTATACTCGCACTAGCAGTGTGACAGTTTCAGCACATTCTTGCCCAAACCTGGTTTTAGCAGCTCTAGTGGGTGTGTAGTAGTATTTTATTGCTTGTTCGATTTGCCTTTCTGTATTGGTTTCTACTGTTGCTCTAGCAGGTTACTACACAATATATAGTTTTTAAAAACATGCCAACTTATTATTATACAGTTTTGTGGTTTTGTCTGACACAGTCTCACGGGGCTTAAATCAGGGTGTCAGCTATGTTCCTTTCATGAATATCCAGGGGAAAATCTGTTTCTTTCTTTTTTCTTTTTTTTTTTTTTGCCTTATCTGAATTCTAGAGGCTGCGCAGATTCCTGATTCATGGTCCCTCCCTTCCTCTTCAAAGCGAGCAACTTTGCAACTCCACCCAGTCTTCTACAGTCATCTCTCTTGCTCACCTGCTCACCAGAGCCATCTTGAAATTTGGTGTTTCTATCTGGGTTCATTTACCTTCAGTCTGAATAACTTCCCTTAATATTTCTTCTGCTGCAGATCTTGGTGATGAACGGCCTGAACTTTTGTTTGCATACAAACATAGTTGTTTAATTTTTGAGGGATAATTTTGCTGGCTACAGAATTTGAGGCTAGTTATTATTTATCTTTCTTTTAGCATTTTAATGCTAATATTCCACTTTTTTAAGCTTTCATGCTGTTCATTGAAAATCAACTATCATTCATTATTGATTCTTTGAGGTTAATGTTTCTTTTTTCTCTAGCTGCTTTTTTTGGTTTGTTTTCACTTGGCTTTCACAGTTGGCCTATAGCATACCTAGGGTTTGCTTTCTTTGAAATTATTCTGTTTGAGATTTGCAGAACTTCTGGATTCATGAATTAACAAAATGCCTTCCAACAATTCTGAAAAATCCTATGCATAAGTTTTTACAAATACTGTTTCTGTCCCATTTTCATTCTTCTCTTCTTCTGAAACTCCAATTAAAGGCACACCAGACCATTTGACATCATATCTCTTAGGCTTGGTTCTTTCTAGCTTTTTCTCTGTGTCTCAGTTGAAATATATTCTTATAACCTGTCATATGTTGACTAATTCTATCTTCTGTTTAATTTAGTCTCCTTTAAAACCTCTACACTGAGTTCTTAATTTTAGGTTCTGGATTTTTCAGTTCTAGGACGTCCATTTGTTTTTGTTTTAATGCACATTTCTATTCTTTGTTGAGATTCTATTTTCATCTATTTTGTATATCTTTTTTTTTCTACTTTTAAAATGTTAGCTATAATTATTTTAAAGCATTTGATTGTTGAATCCATTTTCTGGATTATCCTTGGAGCTGCTTCTATTTTCTATTTTTCTCTTAATTAACCGTCACATTTTCTGGGCTCTTCCACTTTCCACGATTTTTTGTTTAAAATACAGGAACAATAGAGCTTCAGAAAACCTGTAGTTTACTTCCTAGAAGAGATTTTTTGGGGCCATCACACTCTCTTTCTCTCTTTTTCCTATACATGGAAATGATGGTACAGATGATACAATGTTCACTGAGTTAAATGAATAAACCCACAATTACAAGGTATAAAACCCATATCTCTGTCAATATTAGAGTCATAGCGCTATTTAAAAACTCCTGGAGAAAATCAGAGCCAAAGAACTTCAAAACTCTGATCAACGAGGATAGGAATAAAGTTGAGATACTTAGTGTAATTACACAATAGACACCTAGGAAGGAACTTATGATAAGAGCCATTACACATCTGGGAACATCATTCATGAGTTACCTCAGTTAACCGCAAGAATGTAGTTAACATTTGTGTAGAAGAATCATGGATCCCAACCTCCTGGTTCCCATGGTTCTCCTATCTCCCATTCATATAGGCTGGAGGGATGCAATAGTCATGTAAGATTTCTGTTTGCGTTTTTCTTTTTCATTAATCATGTTTTTTTAGTTAAGGAATACTTGAATGTTTTTAACACTCTTCTTGTTTTGTAAACTTGTTCTCTTAGTCAAGTCACTGATCTTTGATAGGCCTTAGTTTTCTCATCTGTAAAATGAAAGAAATGAAGCTCTAAAAGTTTTAATTCTTTGGTTTGGAGAATATACCATTTCTAATGATGGATCAAAATGGATATTTGATACAACTCAGGTTTATAACTAAAATCACATACGGCTTACTGCAGTTGACAATGTTCAATATGATACCATCTTTGATAATTAGTTGGTGTCCAGAAGTGCATGGTCTAGAGTTCTACAGTTAAAGCTTGTTTTTATGGTAGTGGATCATATTCTGAATAAGTGGCTTTTCATTGCTCTGAGAATTTCAATATTCTTGAATAAACACCTGAAGCCAAGAACTGAATGCCAGGATGCTTTTAGTCTTTGAGTATATTTCGAATGAGGTATTTCTAACTTTTGAGCTGATGCAACACCCACTAGATATGCTTCTCTTACTTTTAGGCTACACTTTTCTGTCTTGAATTGCTTGCCACACTGATGTTTTGTTTCTTCTTAAATCACTGATGCCATCACTCAGCCTTAAGAACGTTAACTAACTGTACAAGTGTTCTCGTAATAAGCTATCATTTGCACTCCATTAAAATGACTTATAAGGAAATATCATATATCTCTCCTCTCCTCTTGAATTTGGCAACAAACTGGCTCTTTGAAGAAAGTTTAACACTGATGCTTTTTTGCTGGCTGGGGCACCTGAGAGTAGTAGATCTTCATGATTGCCATGTGACAAAGGTAATATTTATTAACTTATACACATTTTCAGCTTCTCTTCCTATATAATGGTGCGAATTTTATCTTTGTGCCTTTGGTTCTTTATTCTGTTACCCTCCTGTTGTCCTCTAAGGGAGGGTCTGTTCTTGCCAGCCTGAGTCCCAAGCTTTTGGTGACAGAGAGTAGAAACCGTAAGCAGGGTAAGATAAGCTCAAAGAAAGAGCTGGAAAGACTAGAGCAGTAGTATTTGGTGGGTTATTTCCCAGAGCTGCCTTTATTGCAGAAAATGGGAATAGAAAACAAGGAACCAGAGAAAGTAAGCTTTTGTTCTTTTGAAATAAATGGAGAAAGTGAACCAAACAAACACAAAACCACACACACACACAAATCAGCAAAAATTTAGATTCTTAACTTCCTCTGTTGAAGTTAAAAAAAAGAACTGAGACAGAGAGTACGAGCAAGTGAGCAGCCAGTGGGAGGATCTGGAATATGTGAGAAAGCTCAGGTGTGTGAGTGGAAATGGAGAGAAAATTACGCATAAATTGGGTATCTTTTAATATTCTTATAAAAATGTCCTTCAAGATTTGTAATTAGTTGCCACTGATAACTTGATTGTGTCTGTAATTGGGTCATTACAATGAGCCCCAGCCACGTGGGCGTCCATCTGGAGGCCTCTGACTTGAATGTATCATCACTGCTTTGACTGTCGTCAGATTCAGTGGGTATGTGTCTCTTTCTGTCCTCATGTTTCTTGATCTCCTGGCAGAATTTGGCAGCTTTCACCACTCCTACCTTCTGGAACACTGTCTTCTTTCAGATCCTATAATGCCATTTTTTTCCTAGTTTTTCTTCCAGCTGTCTGGTTATTCTTCACCTTTGAGCTTTTTCCCTCTCCCCGATGTAGCACGCAGTCCCTCAGGATTCAGTACAAGGTCTCTTCTCCTCTGTACGTCCTCTGCTGTGCTGAGCTCTCCTCATCTTGTGGTTGTAGAGTCCACCTGTCCTTTGATGATTCCCAAACTTATACCTGTGGTCCAGACTCAGGTAATTAGATACTGGAAAATTTCCTTGGATGTCGGAATAGGGGATTTCTGCTCTTACTCTTAAAGTCTCATATACTGTATTTTAGCAAGTAGCATTATCACCCATCCAGTTCCAAAATCTATATTCCTGGCAGTTCTTCTTTCTTCTTTTTACTTTGCTCCCCACATCCAATCCATCAAGTCCTGACAATCTCTCCTCTAAACTATCATTCGCATCTGCACAGCTCTGTCCATCTCTCCCAGCATGACCCTGGTCACCTCTTCATGTCTCTATACTCTTCCTCTGTTACTTTTATTCACCTCATTCTCCAAACAATTGTGGAATAATAGTGAAAAAAAAAAACCCCACAAATTGGACCATATGATATCTTAGTAAAATTTGTCAATGGCTTTTTTTTTTTCCATAGAAAATCTGAATTTCTAATATTAGCATAAAGGACCCTGAGTGATCTGGCTCAGCTTAAGTTGTCTAATCTCATATCATCTTTCCTCTTTCCACATTCCATCTACATAAACATTGTTTGCTTCTTAAAATGGGCTAGCTATTTCTCTTGTGAGAGCCTTTGAAAATACAGTTTTTGCTCTCATAAAAGCTTTCATTTCAATTAACTATCGTTCAGTGACTGTCAAATTACTGAATACAGGTGAAATATCACTTTCTAAGGAAACTTCCTTGATCGCTGTTAGTAAAAAGAACCTCCTTCTATTACTCTGTCAGGACAATCTGTGTCCCTCATAACATTTGAGCATTTACAGGTGAGTTATTGGTTACTCATTGTCTTCTTTAGCTCCAAACAGGAAGGGAATTTGTTTTACTTATCTAGTACCCTGCTTGGCACAAAGAAGTCATTCAGTAAATATTAGATAAATGAATATCTTTTTAAAATATCTTTTTAAAATACCCACCAGTGTGGGTATTTCATGGGTCTTCAACACAAGTTTTTGACAATAGATATTTCTTTAAGAGCACAGTCTTTTATTTTTTAAGGGCTGATTAATTAATCCTTAACTACCAGAACCATTTATTTAGTGTAAACTCTTTTAGCCGTTGTATGAAACTCTTTTACATGCTCTAGGTCATTAACTGCAGTGTTATTTCTAACTCCATGTAATTAAAAAATAAATCAAAGATTGGAGAGGTTAAGTTTATAGCCTTCTTGAATTGAATCAGGAAAGCAGAGTTTTGTAATGTCATAAAGTTTCACAGTATTCACCCTTCTCACCTCTGAGGCAAACCACTAGCCAAGCAATTATCGTGGGATTATGGTGACTGAAGTTTTTCATTTTTCTTGGTGAACTCCCATGGTTTTCAACTGTAGAGTTTGTCACTCCCTCCCATAAGAATCTATATCCAAGAATCAAGAAGATATAGAAAAGGTCTCCAGTTTGCAAAATTTTCCATCCTTCATAACATATACATAAGTTGAGGTTCACTTGCTTATCACTTAAGTCTCTTTAAATTACCTCTGATTTCCTGGAGGGGAAAAAGTTTTTTTTAAAGTACTAATTCTACCACTTACTCTGGTTATTAAAAGCTTAAATTAACATTCTTACTTCACAATGATTAATGTGTCTAGTGAGCTGTTCAACATTTGTTATTTAACACATTTCTGTTACGTAAAAACATTATTTTCTCACCTTGAAAATGGCATGGCCAACTTAGAGGGTTTAGTTTCATTGTTTGGCAGTCTGGCATTTTCCATTTTCATCTGATGACCAGAACATAAGAATTTAACCTGAAGTGAGTTAAGTGTATTCTGAGCACACAGTGGTAGTGGTTAGTGCAAAAGCACAGGGAGAGAGAATCTTTGTTAACATTTCCATCTTTTCTTGCGCTAAGTAGCACCCAATTGAATCTAGCAGCTGTTAGATAGATAGATAGATAGATAGATAGATAGATAGATAGATAGACAGACTTTCACTGTAAGATAAAGCCCTTGACCAGTTACCCTGAGGAATTCTTGTAAAATAAACAAGTGTGCATGTAGCCACATCAATACATAAATTAAATTCAAAATATTATTTAACGCTTTTTAAAATTTAAACTTTTTTTAAAAAGTTCATCAGACATTTTTTAAATGAAGTTCAGATAAATTATTAATATAAGAGTTGGAAACTGGGTTCTTTCGTGATTTCAGTGACATCACTTCATCCTTGCTACAATTTATCGTTGATAAAAATAGAGAGGTAGTGGTTATTTTAATAAGCCAATTTGGATATTATGAAATTACTTAAAAATTTTCAGTTTCTTAATGGCTTTTATGGTTTTTAAGGATCAAATTTTAACTTTACTCATATTCTGTGTAGTGGCTAATCTCCACGGACTGACTGCACATTCTGGTTTTCCTTCTGTGTGCTCTCCTCTATTGTCCCAAGTCTGGGCTTACTATATGACTTTTTTTTTTTTAACCAATACAATATGAGGGAAATGATACTGTGTGATTTCCAAGGTCAGGATAAAAGAAGCTTGAATCTTCTACCTGAAATCTCTTTGAACACTTGCTTTGGGAGAATTTAGCTGATTACATGTAATAATTTTTACTACCCTGAAACTGTCATGCTGTGAGGAAGGTCAAGCTAGCCATCTGGAAAGGCCACTTAGAAAGAGATATGACTAGCCTGCCCTCATCTCTTTCAGCCATCCACGCTCTAATCCAGACATTTTATTACCAAGGCTGTTGCCCCAGAATCATACCTCTGCCCCTCCCTCAAATGGAATCCAATTGCCTTTATCTAAGTTTCAGGAGGAAGCTGCAAAGACAAAAACAAGAACTGGTTAGAACCACATAGGCCCAATATGGTGAAGATTTAACTTCCAGTAGACCTTGAGCCTCATTATACCTTCATTGTAATACATCATCATGCTAAATGACACACCCACCAGCTCCATGAAAGTTCACAATTGCCATGACAATACAAGGACTGAAAAGGACTGTTGCATCAGTTCCTGGTCCAAACCACAGCCTGGCTCTCAGATAAGTCATGAACATTCCTCCCTCTCTTTCCAATTCCCTCCCTTTTTTTTTTTTTTTTTTAACATTTTTTATTGATTTATAATCATTTTCCAATGTTGTGTCAAATTCCAGTGTTCAGCACAATTTTTCAGTTATTCATGGACATATACACACTCATTGTCACATTTTTTTCTCTGTGAGTTATCATAACATTTTGTGTATATTTCCCTGTGCTATACAGTGTAGTCTATTCTACAATTTTGAAATCCCAGTCTATCCCTTCCCACCCTCCACCTCCCTGGTAACCACAAGTCTGTATTCTCTGTCTGTGAGTCTATTTCTATCCTTTATTTACGCTTTGTTTTTGTTTGTTTGTTTGTTTTTGTTTTTTAGATTCCACATATGAGCGATCTCATATGGTATTTTTCTTTCTCTTTCTGGCTTACTTCACTTAGAATGACATTCTCCAGGAGCATCCATGTTGCTGCAAATGGCATTATGTTGTCGGTTTTTATGGCTGAGTAGTATTCCATTGTATAAATATACCACCTCTTCTTTATCCAGTCACCTGTTGATGGACATTTAGGCTGTTTCCATGTTTTGGCTATTGTAAATAGTGCTGCTGTGAACATTGGGGTCCAGGTGTCATCCTGAAGTAGATTTCCTTCTGGATACAAGCCCAGGAGTGGGATTCCTGGGTCATATGGTAAGTCTATTTGCAAGTGAAACCGACAAAGGCTTGATCTCCAGAATATATAAGCAGCTCATACGACAATTCCCTCCCTTTTACCTGGACTCTCTTATATGTGTGGTGTCTCAGCCCAAATCAGGTTGAGAAGTTGATTTTTGAACCACGGTCCTGCTTCTCCATTCTTTGGCCTTTGAATAGAGCTTGTGCTGTTTCAGTCTCAGCATTGGTTTTGTTCTTGGCTATGGGAATCTGGAAGGGAAAAGACCAGGGGTCTCAGGGGTCTTGGCCTGGTCTAGGACCCAGGTGTTGGTCTAGGGACCAATTCAGTAACAAGTTGAGTGAGAAAGACAACTTGGATCTTTAATGCAGTGCAACCTTCAAATGGTGCCAGTCCCACCATCCACCTGCATGTAAACTCCATGAGAGACTTCTAGTGAGAACCATCCAGTTGAGCCCTGTCAACCCTCCAAACTGTGAAAGATAATAATACTTTGTTGTGTAAGCATCTATGTTTGAGATGGCATATTATACAAAAATAGATAACTGAAACAACTTGATACCAAATGTGAAGGTTATAATCGCTTTTTAGAAACCAGTTGTTGCAAATAGACATAAGTATACAAATAGTGATTGGAAATATATATCATCCTATCTCTAAAATTACACACATCTTAGGTTTCTTGGTAGTGAAGTACAGATGGAATAAACACACCTAGTCTGGGGAGGAACAAAGACATAAAATTAAATGTTATTTCATTAATAATTCAAGGAAAAGTCAACAAAAATACTAAGATTCAGAAGTTATAAAAGAAAAGCTATTGAATTTTTCCCTCTGAGAGGCTGCCAGAGAAAGAAACATTTTCTCATGCTTTCCTTTTTCTGTTTAAAAGTTTCTGAGAAGTTATTTGATTTCCAGCTGAGAGATATGCTTAAATAAATGATTGTGAGTATCAAGAATGAGCATATGCCCTTTAGCGTTCACTGTTTCTAAGACCTCAGGTAACTTTGGCAGCAGAATAGTAGATTGCACATTCCTCTTGGAAGGCATTGAACATACAGTCTTAAAAACATTCTCTTCTGTTCAGGAGAAATTTTATTATACAAAATAACAAGTGATAGGAGGGAATTCAAAGCTCAAAATACAATTTTACATTTCTCCTGATGAATCTGCTTGAAGATTTCAGTTTAAATAAAAAATTAAGCCTGTGTGATGGAATAACTTTTCAAAGAAATTTTATTAAATTCAATTTTAAAAACATTTTAAAGAAAGCTAATCTATTTTATACTTAAACCTATTTGTGTTCCAAAGACATGAAATTTCTATGTTATTAATATTATTTAACTCTATTAAAATTATTTCAAAATCTCTCAATGTCTATATTGTTAGGTTTATAGCAGCCTTTGGCATATTAATATTGAAAGTGATGGGTTGGCTTAAAATTGAAGACATATTCCAAATTCCAATGAGTATTTCAGTATGTGACAACTGTTTTCTTAGAATTTTGACTGATGGATCGAGAAAATTGTGATTCTGAATCAAATGTAATTTGTTGATTTCCAACTGTTGTCTCTTTTACTCTGCTTTCTGCTTCTAACACGAGCAGATGATGGGAATATAAAATTATTTTTTCTCAGAAGTGAATGTTTCAAAATTTATTTTTAAAGATATGTTCAGAATCTTTAACCTTAATATATTCACAAAATAGCACTCCTGCAAAGACAAACAAAAAATTTTTTGTAGATAATGTTTGGAATTAACTTCAGAACAAGATTGGTTTTGAAGAAAACAGTGCTTTATTGTTACAGCTAATGCTCTGGACTAACTACCTTTAAAACTCTGTTGCTTGTAAAACAACCCACAAACCAAACAGCCAACAAGTAACCATAACAAAAAAACAAAAAAGAGCTCTAGTTGTGAATCCCTGTACTGTGAACTTGTGTTTCTGCTTAGCTAAGCAAACTCTATAAACATTTAGAAAGCTGTTTCTTCGTTATAAGTCACAGATATAGAAATCAAGTACCTATATTTTCAGAACTTGCCCCAGAGTTACCAGAGAAGAAATAGTTCTTTTGTAAAACTACAGCGTGCATAAACAAAAGTCATGACTGGTGCCCTCAAATATGTTTCTAAGGGTTTTATATTTATCCAATCATCCTGAAAATACCCCCTTTACATAGTGACTGACTCAAGTTTACTCTGATCTGCTATTACAAAGGTTTTGTGTCCCCAGTTATAACTGCAAGAATCCACCTTTATGCAACTCATAATTCCAGCAAAAGCTACTCCAGCAATAACAATGAAAAAAAGATAATGTGAGGTGGAGCTGTGGCCTTAATGAATTGTTTTCAAACTTCTAAATTAAACTTCAGTATAAAAGGGGACTGTGTACAACATTCTGTTGTGAACATCAAAAAATCAATCTCTTTTGCTAGTGTGGAAGGATAAGGAGCCTGTGCTGTCCTGCAGATGGGTTGTTTCATGTAGACTATAACCTTCCCGGTTTTCACAGTTCTTACAGAGGAGTGGGATACCATTGTGAAAGTTTGGATAAGATTCATATTCACAAATTTCTCAAGCTCAGTTGAGGCAGATAAAGATCCCTTTTATGACACTGCAGTATGTTGCAAGTAACCATGCCATGTCCTTACAGCTTGTGTCAGAAGTTCTTTGAGTCATATTGAAAGGTTATTACCAAGAATACCCTCCACTTAGAATATTCTCCACTGAAGAGATGTGTCGAGATTGTTATGAAACTCCAGAAGGACAAGAAGTGATGATACAAAAAAGGTGATCTTGGATATGTTGTCATATGCGGCTCAAGGGATCAGAATTCCTTCCTACTTTTCAAGTTTGTGTGTGGACATACTTAGGACTTTGGTGTATCTGGAAACAGTTATGTTACCAAGTTTAGAAAAAAGTTATAAAAAAAGTAAGTGCATGGATGGCTGTAAAGATTGCCAAGAAACTAATTGACTACCATGAAGATATCAAGGAATTTTACTGGTACATAGTTCAGTTTCCTATACGTTGTTTTTATGAGGTAGGCCATCAGCACCTTGACTGCTTCTAGCATCTGATGGATAATCAGAACCTCCTACAACAATTTAAATTGAAGGAATAGTGGAAGACTTGAGATCTTCTTACCATTTTCTCCTACAGTGTCTACGATGGTACAGGATACTTTGCCCTTCAGGGAAATGAAACACAGTAATCTTCAAATCAGTGTGGAGAAAAGTCTCATTCTCTCCTGAAACAAAGACTAAAACCCTGAAGAGAAATGTGGAACAACTTATAACAAATTACAAAACACACAAATGTGCCACAATAAAGCCTCTCAAAGCCCCAATTTCATTAGGACAGGAAAATAATCTAATCATATTGTGGGTCTTTTGAAGGTGCATTTATGACCCTTACATTTAGTCTTCTAATTATAAACTTACAAGTATAATAGGAGGACATTAATTCTATTACAGAGTTATACCATCTGTTTCAACATTACAATTTTTGGAATTATTTAGATAATTAAGTCTTTGATGAGAATATACTTTATTGTTCTAAAAACTATATTAGGTTAAATCTGTTCAAATTCCCCACACTAGCACTAAATAAGACAGTAGTTGAGGGCACAGGCTCTGGCAAAGACCCCCATGTTTCAGGTCTCAGTTCTACCATTTTCCAGCTGTGTAATCTTGGGAAACTGCTGAGCTTCTCTAAGTTTCAGCTCTTTCCTGTGTAAAACAGGAATAACAAAATCCTACTTGGTAGATAATGAGAGTGCACTAAGTAACAGTTAATATTACTCTACACTCAAAGCAAAACACTAATAACACGTCAGCACTCATGTTTTCCTTAACGTAAAATCACTTAGAAATCAATGCTATTTTGCTACAGTTATCAAAAGAAAACCTTTTGGGCAATAAGTACACAAATCAAAGCAGTTCTGCTACTACAGAATAATTTAAAATTTAGATGTCTAAGATGACAATCTAACCTCCACACAAGGGAACAATGTATTATGAACTAAGGTGCAGTACACAGTGCTTTGTTTCCAAACCTTGTGATCCATTTCAAATCCTAATGGGACCTATATAGAAAAAATAAATGTGTCCACTCTAGCACAGTATGTGGCACTGAATAGTTGCTCAAATGTTGGTTGGAGATAGGAAGGAAAGAAGGAAAGGAGGAAGGAGGGAAGAGCAACCTCAGACTTTACAGTTACAATGGCCATTCTAATTCTTTCACCAGGGTTTGCCATAAATTCCCCAAGGGTATCTTTTCCCAGTAACATAGGATCTTATGTATCTTGTGGCCCAAAACACCAGACTGCTTATGCTGTAGCCTAGATTAGCTTTAGAGATACTCCCTGCTCTGGGTCCCACTCAGACCTATCAGCTGTCAGCTTTCATGTCTTCCAATACATGGGCTGTAGAAGCACCTGTGGTCTGAATTCTTGGACTACTTCTGGTTCCAACTGGCACAAGCTGGGTTCTACAGAGGTAGGTGATAAGATGGAGTTTGATGTGCAAGATATGGGATGCCCTACAAAGGGGGTGGGCTCTGGGTGGGGTGGCTCACTGAGGTTGAGTAGACTCTGAAGGGGTTGATGGTTGGAAGAGTCAAACAGCTGGGCAGCTGACTGAAAGAAAAACTAAGACTGCCACACCTGTCTTAGACCGTTTGCTCAGTGTATTTCCTAAGCGTGGAAGGCTGTTTCCCTGACTTATTGTAGGACTGGTTCCTGTTCATGCTTCAGGTATTAGCTAAAATGTCACTGGTTTAGATAGGCCATTCTAGGCCAAACAATTTAAAGCAGATTAACATTCTTTCCTTTCATTCTTTATAATAACAGTCCTTTTTTTTTTTCTTTTTTCTGTTCATGCTACTCACTATAATTTTTAATTACAGATTTATTTGTCCACCTCTTTGTTGTCTTTCTCAAGTAACCTGGAACTTCCTGAGGTCAGAGCTCATGCAGAACACAGGCCAGATAGGGCCGCTTCCATCATTCGCTAGGCCTGGTGCACAGTGAATATGTGGAGCTCCTTGTTCAGAAATTACTAAGAATTAAAAGACAGCAAAAGCACAGCATTAAACCGTGTGTGAGGTACTTCTGAGAATGGGACCCTGAGTCATGAAAGGCTTGTACACCCTCAAAGCCAGCCCTGGAGCTGGCAGATGTCAGGAACTCACTGTGTATATGTTGAATGAAATGTTATTAAAAGGATCCATAACCCCAAAAGATTTAAAATCACGATTGTAAATGACTTTTCTCTGTCAATGTCCTATCAGTTATTTTAAAAAAAATTTTTATTCATAAATCCATTTTCTGAAAAAAATTTAAATGAGACAAACATTTTTCATTTTGAGCTTCACAGATAATTTCAATACATGCTAAAATCATAAGAATTTAAAACTAAATATACTGAGGAATTTTAAAAAATCATTTATACTCAGATCCTAAAAAAGAAAGTTGCCCATAATTATTATTAGCATGTAATTATACTAATCAGAAATGTTATTTTCCTATGAAAAATTAATATTTGTGTTGATATATTAAAGTATCACGATTTCCATCGTTAGTGAAGTGCTGAAAATCAAATGTGTTTGAAACGTTTGTGTGCTTAGTATATTTTGAGTCCTTCCACTGACAGAAATTTCATTAAAAATAATTTCTTAAATTTTGTTTGAAATCTCAAGTTGCTAAAGTGATCAAAGTTTCTGAGAAGAGGTTCAGTCATAATGCTGTAACTTGTCTTTGAAAAAAACATACATTTAAAAGGAGAGCAAAGCAACTCTACTTGAATCACAGAAAGAGGTGACATGTAGGATAATTGCATTTTGAAACACAGAGAAAATTTCTTCTATGTTCATTAAAGTTAATATTCTAAACTCAGAAGAGTTTCCAACTTCAATCAAAGCTTTAATAGTCCATGTAATTAAACTATATTTCAAGCCTATAATAGGATTATGAAGGAAAACCCACTTTGTTTTAGCTGTTTTGCAATGTATTATAAGACAATAGTGTTTGTTTCAGTGTACTTGAGAGTTCTTTAACATGTCTTAACTATTCCAGAAAATTAGCTATGAGCCTTTTGACTATAATATCATCTAAATGTACATCCTAATTTAAAGGAGATAAGAGATCCTGGGAATTCTTTCCAGAAATAAAATAGCTGACAGTTTGGTTAAAACTAATGAGAAGGAAATCACATCTCTTTACATTTTTAACAAATATAATTTCAGCTTTTGGGCGTCAAGGCAGTGCCTTCAAAATTGCTAAAATGAGAACATTTTCTTGGTTCATTTATTTAGCTGTGTTGATGACAACCCTGGCAATGTTATCTTTAAATCTTATCTGCAAGCAATATTCTGCAGAAACCATGTTAAAAATGCTGTGGAAATAAGATGAAAGTTAGTAGTGTCTACTGGTTTGTTCCACTGAGAAAAAGAAAAGTGCTCCTGTGTTATGCAGGCATGTGTGCTAAGTATTCACTTTGCATCTATATAATATTTAATAAGTTTTTTGGTTTATTAAAATTTTATGGAGTTCTAAGAAGATTAGTCATATTCAATAGGAAGCCCATAGTCCTTTTTTAAGTTACTTTTTGTCACTAGAAGAAAATACAGACTTTGTAAGATTCAATGTTTTGTGTAATATTTTATAGTTAATTAAAATACTGGGTTCACTGAGGCAGGATAAGAATAACATAGTTAATATCACTGATGCTCAAGTCCCACTCTGGGTATATACTTGACTTCACGGAGTAAGTGTGTGAACTGGGTTATTTAGCCTGGGTAACTTGATTTCCTCATGTCTCAAAGTTTTATGAAGTTTTTTTATTTCAATGTGTGTAAAGTACTGAAGACAGTGTAGTAAATGCTTGATAAATATTAATTAATAGTAATATTAAAATACCAAAAATGCACTCTAGTCCCATAAAAAAGAACTATGAAAATAATATCTCAGGAGCAAAATATTATCATAAAACTTTCTCAACTCATTCTATGATCTCTTCTGATCATTTGTTGCATTACCTACCTGTTAACAAGCTAGATTTCTGCCTACTTGGGCTTTGCAGATGAGAAATGAAAGCAAAAAAATACCATTTCAACAGAAGCTTAGGTTGCTCCCCATGAATGACATAACTGGAGACAATGATTTACCTGTTCACTGAATCATTCAACAAATATTCTTTAAGCATCTTCTAGGTGCTAGGCATAAGTGCCCTTTCAAATCATATTAGAAAATAAGGCAAAAGAAAAGATATATATTCTTAAATTGGTGTTTATATGCAATGTCATGATTAATTTTTTCAGAACATTATAGCAATTCAGAAATATTGAAGAATTCTAAAGTAAGTTTATTAAAACTAACATTAGGTTTACATATTTTATTTATGTCCCTGAATGAATTTATTATAATTTTAGTCTCCTTCTAATGGAAGTAAACTCATCAACTATAATTTCATAATTTACTTCTTTGGGAGAGCACGTTGGCATAAGTCACAGGGTTGATATGTGTAAAGACAGTTATATTGTTCTTTATCAAAGACAAGCTGGCCACCCCAGATTGTTTATTACAAATAACTCACTAATGATGAAGATAATTCATGGTGTGATTTTTATCATAGGGGCCCTCATATTAAATGCTGTCTCACTCAAACATATACTTACATATATATGGGAATATATGTGTGTTCACACACACACACACACACGCAGAAAATTCTATGTAAATTACTACAAGTCACATGTATGCAAACATATCTTTTAGGCTTAGTAGAAATATATTTATACTCTAGACTTATGTCATTTTAATTTGCAATTGTAAAAATAGCAGTAGACCCTACATTTAATATCGTTGCGAATTCTTCTCTGAATGATGTTTAACAGTCACTTTGTTGAATATAATGATCTATTGCTCTCCAGTCTCTTACTTGTCTTCATGGCCCTTGGCCTCATCTATTCTATTGCTGTCTGAGTACTTGCTTACCATCCATCCTCTTACACAAACGAAAGTTTCTGGAGGACAGGGGCTTTCTTTTTCTAGTCACTGCTTCGTTCCCAGTGCTGAGACCTGTGTCTTGCTCATAATAGACATACAATAAAGGTTGATCAATAAACGAATGAAAGAACAGCATTCTCTCCTTCCTACGCTTCTTTCCTCTTGCAATAGTACTCCAAGTTTTAATGGGAACACCGTTTTCTTACTCTGAATCTTTGCTCTGCCCTGTTTCCAGGGACCTGTGTGCCCTAGCATATCTCTAGTTACAGTGGTCAATATTGGGGTACAGGGGCCAAGATAGACCAATAAAAGTCAGTGAGAAATGTGGAGTTGTTGATGGGAAGAAGCCATTTCAACTAGACTTGAATCTGTTAGCATATGGTCAGAGCTAAATGTCAAGAAAGCTAATAGCGTACTGATGACACTGTTTGCCTGCATATCTAGCCAAGCTAAAGGCAATCTGCATAGTTATGCCAAGGAATAAATAGTTTTTTTCTTGTTCCTTTTTTTTTTTTGCTTAAGTCATTTTGAATTTGTTGCACTCTCTTGCTATTATTTTCGCAATTGTTGTATGTGCACAAAATATGATCTGGGACTCTTTCATACCAATGACAGTGCTTTTGCATAAAACCTAAGGTTAAATCCATATCAACTTAGAATTTCTCAAGGTAAAAACTGAAACAAATGTATACATGAAAAATACATTAAAGTACCATTACACTGTATTTCATTTGAGATTTTAGAGTAAGTATTTTGTTAAAGAGTAAAGATGGAATTTTAAGAAAAACACTGTATTTGAGAACCAGAAAATGATCCCTTGTATATTAAAGAACATGTGTGATGGTATTTAGAATTTAAATTATGGTGGATGGTAGTGCTGCTACCCTGTCCTGGGAATATGAAGGCAGTGATGCAAAACATCAACTCATCGTTTAGCGTCATTATTCATAAAGACAACCAAAACAGTATGACAGTATCTGTTGTTATCCTCTCTTTAATCACTTTTATATGGATAGCATGGTCTTTCTAATAAGGACACACACACCATTAACCATTTTGCAGCCCCTAATTAGAACAATACATTATGGTACTTGCAACATTTAGCATCGAAGAAATTATGTGATAATTTGCAATCCCCACCATTCTATTAGGGGAGCCATTTTGGAATTTAAAAGCATTTCTTCTGTTAGTATAGGGAGAAATAATAATTCCTAGTGAAAATAAGATACTAGATTGAAGTGGTGTGGGGTAGGGCTAGGAAGAGAGTGAAGGAGGAAGGAAGTGGAAAAGGGAAAGTTTGCGAGAGGAGAGGAAACTTCCCTGTGGGGGACTCTCCCACCTACTAACATAGCCTGTTATACTGTCTGCTCCATGCAGTCTAAGGAAACAAGGAGCATAAGTGTCATCCTCTGGTCCATCTCTACTGGGAGCTTTGCAAAGATAAGCTTGAACTTTCAAAGAAGTGTACATACCAGCGTGTTTGGGCTGCTTCAGAGCAGGTTTCTCCTGCCATCAGAAGCCATCAGTAGTGATAGAATTTTCCAGGCACCGTCAGAGGTGAGAAAGACTCTTACTTCTATACAGAAAGTTCTAACTTGGATTGGGCTTGGAAATTGTATTTCATGAGCTTGTTGGATGGACAGTGGGCTGCAAAAGATACGGCTTTGGCTCTTCTGATAAGGAACTGAGTGACCTACAGAGTCAACCTCCTCTGGAGGTGGACTTCACTTTGAAAGAAAGGCCTACAAATCTAGCACTAATTCATCACAGAAAAGCTGAACGGGTACAAGAGTACATTTTCATACATAGCAAAAGCACTTTCAAAGACACAAAGAAGTCTTAAAAATAGCTCAAAACAAGATTATTGGCTGGTGTAAAAGGAGCCTGAATTTACCTGAAATGTGAACAAAGAAAAGCTGCTAAAACAACAGTAACTTTGTGGCTCTAATTATTAAATTCCCTGAAACATAGTACCGTTCCTCATCCACACTATTCCAAATAAGATTGCAGCACAATATATCCATGGATTATTTTCTTCTGTGTGAAGTTCTGTATTTCTAAATTTTTTACAATGGAAACATATTAATTAGGATTTCAGAGATTTTTTTCAAAAAAGTTTTTTCAAATAACTTTCCTTTAAAATGTATTTCTTCTATTATCTTCCACCATATACACAGATTTCCAAACTTTTCATATATATTATGTATATGTGAGATCACAAATTTACATCTACCACCATTCAGGTGGGGGAAGCAAGTTAGCTCTAATCATTTCTACACTTTATTTAATATTTCTTATGAGCCCTACATCACTGAGTAGTGATTGAGGAGGGAAAGAGATCTTTAAAATGTGCCAATATTTTAGCCTCTTTCAGTTTACATATTTTTTTTAGTTACAGTCTTCTCTTTGGAATGTCTTCGACTTGAGTAAAATTGTCAAGATAAAAACTGATCCAAATTTACACATGAAAAAATGTATTAAATTATTGGTTATATTGTAGTCCATTTGCACCTTTAGAACATTGTGTTTAACATAAGGGTAAAGACGGATAGTGTCAGTTTCCCCAGGTTTTTCTGTAAGATGATATTCAGGTAGATGGGATTTTCATAATTTTGTGTAGAAAGGAGACCCCCATGCTATCTAGTTTTCAATATGATGATTTCTGTCTAAGATCCTCTGACTCCAGGGCATCCTTTGTGCTGACCTGCATAATCCTAGATGCCTACTGACTTTGGGGAAGTCCTTGTGCCTTGTATGGCCTTTGTTGAAATGCCATGGTTATGTTGACCCCTCACTGATCCACTGATCATTTCAGCATTTCCTTATCTCCTCATGAAAGAAGCAGGAACTTCAACCACCAATAATCCTCACCCCACTGCAGGCTATGGGAACCAAGAATATGGCTTCCGATTCATCTGTCCACCTTCATCTGGGCTTGTCTGTCTTCTTTAAGGGTTTGTTCTGCAACACAAAGTATGTTTGAGAAACAGGTCTGTAGCTTTGATGCCCACGGGTGCCCCATAATTTTTCTCTAGGTGTTGACTAGCTCCAGGATTGATTTACAAGACAGTGAGAAAAGACTGTGGCATCTTATCTCCTAACCCTGCTTCTGTCTTCCTCTCCTTTCCAAAGTCCACTTGAAGTGGACCGGTAGGCTTTCCATTGCTTCCCATGGGAAGGAAATGATCTTACATCATGTCTTTCTCTGTTCCAAGGTGATATTAGTCTCGCCCCTTTCTGGAGCCATACTGACAAAGGGAGTAAAAGGAAGAAACTGGCTAACTACGAGTAGATATTTCTGAATTAGCTCTGCTAGATATGTGTAGATGGCCATGTTTTGATAGACACAAACTAATAAAGATATGGATATAGTTAGATAAATGACATTCTTTTATACCTGAATGTCTCAATAATTAGGAGATATGTCCCTTATCTTTGGAAGAATCAGGCTCAATCTATCTTAATAATCTAGAAGTAGTTTTTGAGGACTCATGGATATTAATTAAATTGTCAGTGTTCAAAAGAACATTATTTGATTTCCCTCTTCTAAGAAATGACATTCATAGGGAATGGTATTTAAATGACAAGTCACAAGATAATTTGTGGCAGTCAGATTACTGCATTGTTTTTCACAGCTAACCCTCACCAGAGGGAGGGAAATGCATATATAATGCATTTATAATCCCAACCTTCTAGTCTCTGACTTAGTTCAACAACAATGGGAACTTGGCCCTCTTACATGGAAAAATTATTTTGTAACAACAACAACACAAGGGCCAAAGAAATAACAAAGACATAGTTATAGGAAAACAATTGCTGATAGTTTTGTGAATATTATCCAAAGATAATTTAACAGGAGATTTTTCCACAAAGTTAATTGCTGCAAAAAATAAGGCTGCATTCACACAGCTAATTGCTGTAAACCAAAAAGAGATTCCCAGAATTTCTTTCCTAATGAGCTTTCTGCAACCTCATAATAAATCTCAGCATTGCTTAGAAAAAGCAATTTTCCACCAACCATAGGAGAACATGTAAACCTCTGTCTAATTTATTTAACCTAGTTTATTTCACTTCTTCTTATTTTTGATTTTTATAAAACCTTCAAAATGTAATTTGGTGTGAATCAAACAGAGTATTCTTTCCAGCCCAGCCAGGCCCCTCTCCGTCTTTCTTGGAATTCCACCAGGACAGAAGAGACTGACTAATACCTTCATTCCTCCTCTCTCCTCCCTCATCTGGACTGGTGACTGTTGGCCAATATACAGCCCAAAGCAGATGCCCCATTAGTCCCAAGAAGTAAGCACGGGAATGTCTAACTTGGCATGCAAGCAAGTATATAAAAAATAATTAGGAAATGGATAGGCAAATTCCCCTTATTTTTCCTTAACTTAGAGTTTAGTCAATTCTCGTAAAAAGAATAGGAAGAATTAAAGGAGAGTAGTGCCGCTGCAGCAATCACCTTCAAAAATGGTGAATTATTTATGGAAGCACCTCCCTCCATGTGTGTAAGTTTAAGATAAGGAAAAAAAACATTGCTTTTAAAAATAGATATAAAGATTAGAATTCCTTCTCTGTGCAGTCTTTTAGCCTCAGAATCTATTCTCTTCCAAGAGGCAAGAGATTGTCTTCAGGATCTCATTGTTTTAGAATATGCTCTTGACAAAATAATGAAACTGGTATGTGAGACAAGTCAAGTGTTCATTGCCGATGGCACCTCCAGGGATTCTCTCTTTCTCTGTTTCTTAAACACATGGCATTAATGACAGAAACACTTACCTCCTTATGTTGTCACTGAGAGGAGGAGAATTACCTTTGCAAAGAATTTTTGTGAACATCCTGTGTTTGAATAGTTGAAAATTCTTGGCTACTTTCAATTTACAATATTTTGAATGAAAGAAAATGACAAAAGTGATGTTTAGTGTTAAATATCTAATTAGAGTATTAAATAATAGTATGAATCTACTAAATTTATATCTATAAATAAATTAAATGTATATACTAAATTTACATAAATACACATTTATAATATATATAAAACTATACCAAATACCTAAATTTATATATTAAAATATACTATATGTATTAATTTACATATGTACATGATATATATATGTATCATACGAATATATCTGTGTAACATATATATATATATGATGTCTCCCAGAATTTTTGATATATATGTATATATGTAGATACCATCAATTTATATTTATATGCATGTGATATATACAATATATCAAAAATTCTGGCCAACTGTGTATGTATATCAAATTGTGTGATCACTAACTTTTGTTTTAATGGGTTTGCAGTAATTATTTTTTATTCCCTGAGAAAGTCATGTTGATGTCCTTTGAATTAGAAAAGTATGATACTTCAAATTGAATTAAATTTACTTATTTATTTTTAGGTTTATTTATTTATTTGTTTATCTCCTTTTTTGGCGGTACTGGGGATTGAACCCACGACCTTGTGAGTGCTTAGTGCATGTTCTATCACTGAGCTGTACCCTCCCGTCTTGAATTAAATTTAAATCAATTTTTGTCCCTAATTCTTGAATAATGAGTCAATGAAAGTAATCATAATTTCAGATCATAAAAATGAACATAATGAGAGATAATGAAAATGAACATATTGAGAAACATATCCCAATCTTAGGTTGAATAGGAATCCCTATTACATATTATTTTAAAAATAAAATATGCAAATAACCACAACTAGAAGGACTGAATTATAGTGTTTATAAATGTTATCAAAAATTTAGAAATAAAATTTGGAAATAAGACAAAAGAGTATATACCATATAGAGGCTTTTGTTTTACAGGCATGCTCAAAGATTATTTCATGATCTAGGTGAACAAACCTGTGCTCTGACCTCTGAGAGCCTGCACGCTACACGCTGAGAGGTTATGTGTCAACTTGCAACAGTTCTGTCCAGTCAGAGAGAGAATTCCAAAGGTCATAGTTTTTTATGTTCTGTAGGCCACTGATTTTTTGTGTTTTTATCTTAACAATCTTATTCTAATATTTTTATTTAAAAATAATACTTGTAAATGCCCAATTCCTCAAATATTCTTAAAGCCTGCTTTAACGTTTTACTTATTTCCTCAGTATTGAGTTAAAAAAAAGTTGTCATGCTCTTTCTATATCTGTATGAGAATTACGGTTTTCATTTTAATTTTTATATTATAATTTAACAGTTCTGGAGAATTCACCAAGATGCTGAAATCCTCCAAGTGGATTTACCCGGTGGAGACAATTCAAGCACATCGACTGAGTGCACTTTATGGGCAGTTTACGCTCAGGCACATTTTCTTGGCTTTCAGAATGACTCGCAAGTAGGACTAGAACTTTACTTTCCTTGACATTCCATTTCTTCAGTTGTTGTTGTTGCTATTGATATGCTGATGTTTTATTTTTGTTTCTGGTTAAGTCTGTTATTCCTTCCCTTTCTTGTCTAAGTCAAAGTCATTGCTGTGTCTCTTTCTACAACAGGGACTTAGTGAGTCTGTGTCTTGTCTCAGAACATTGAGTTGCTCTCAAGTGCATGTAGAGAGAGCACCTTATGTTTATAAAAACCTGACCTGTGCAAGACCAGTAAGTTTTTCTTCGCTAGCAGCAGTAGGGGCTGGGAATCTGTTTTTATTGTTTGACAATTTGGTGATTTCTCTTGGGACAGTCGATGCCTGCAGTACTGCCACAGTGACAGAGGGTGACATTGGTGGTAATAATGGACTTGCAAAGCTACTGATAGCTTTGCTCACATCTGATTCCACACCCCTCCTCCGAGGCAGCTTTGCCTATTAATGGACTACAAGGGGCTGCTAAAATCTTCTTTGAGAACTTTCCCTTCTGCATATACGGGGAGGATTTGTGTCTTTCGCCTTCGTGTTTTTTCTTCTATTTTTCCTTTTTGTTTCTATTTGCTTGCTTTCTGTCCAGCTATATGTTAGAGGATCCCTTCCTTAGGAAATAAAGGCTGTTTCTCCTTTTCCTGCAGTGTCAGGAACACAGGGACAAGTGACCTCCAGGGTAGATATGATGATTCTTCATGCACTAATTACACAAAACTTTTTCTGTGTTTTCTCTATTACCTATGTGGCCAGCTCAGATCCAGCTCAGAAAAACCTTGTCACCACTCTTCTCCATCCATTTCCCCCAAGTGAACATGGCATGGAAGAGAGTTCCTATAGGGAACTTTGGCAAGTATGGCCCCGAAGGAATTGCTCAACTGTTTCCAGGTGATCAAATTGGCTTCTTTTTTTTTTTGATGTGCAACATCGGGGGTGTTTAAGATGCTGATTCTTCCTTCCAAGTTTCTATTGTGTTCCTGGGTATCTTGGATACCTGGGATACAAAAGACTGTGGACAAGTTCATGGCTTACCATGAACTTGGCTTACCTCAGGTCTGGAGGGCTTAAAGTAACTCCCCAAACATGCTGCTGTAGTGTAGTAGAGAAATCACAGACTTTAGATTTAGAAATACCTCTGTAAAATCCCAGCTCTGTTACCTATAAGCTCCCTTATCTGGAGCAATAATATCTCCTCTATGAACCTCATTTTCCTCATGGATAAAGCAGGAGTAATAATAACTATTTCAAAAAGATTAGAAACCTGATATAAAATGTTATGAAATGCCTTATTGCAAAGCTTGATATACAGAATGCATGCAATATGCTAAGTATTATTATTAAGCACACTGAAATCGCATTATTATATTTTATTCAGGAATTGTTTTCAGGCCTAGCCTCAATGTACAAGTTGTGACATTCTAGTTCTACCACAGAATACTTATGACTAAGATGTGCCTCTAGACCATCTTCTTAAGCAAGTTGGATTCTATATACACGCACACATGCATACACATCCCTTGTCAGAAAGGTAGTTTTAATGCTCCGGGGAATTGTCTTCATGTTTCTTAAAATGTTTCACTCTGTTTTAATCTGGAGCTCTTCCTATCCTCTTCGTGATCCCATCAAATATTAAAAAATCAAGACGAGGGGAGGGTATAGCTCAGTGGTAGAGAGCGTGCTTAGTATTCATGAGGTTGTGGGTTCAATCCCCAGTATCATCAGGAATAAATAAATACCTAATTACCTACCCCTCACCAAAAAAAAAAAAAAAAAAAAAAAAAATCAAAAAAATATCAAGACAAAGTGATAAATGTCAAATGTGCATAATTGCTAAGATGTCATCAAACCAAAACCATCCCATGCATGAGAAGACTATGAAAATTAGCTCTGGGTGAAAGAACACATTAATAGAATTATGTAAGTTTCCACCCATAATTCCACCCTATCTCTGGTTTAATTTTCCTTGGTTCTCAGCTTCATCATCAGATCTGTATTTGACACTTTTCCTCATTCCATTTCTAGGCTGTCCCGCCAAATCCTTAATATTCCTTCTGACTCTGCCTCATGAGTTGCCTTTGGTTTGGAATTGAACCTGATGCTTATTTAGGGCACATCCGACCTTCGTGTTCTTTGCTGGGATCTATGAGTTTCTAGGTAGGTCAGTCTCCTGTGTAATCTCATTTCTATGAGTAGCGTGGAGGAATTCTCTGGATTTCTGGAACACATGTTTTCTGTCTTTGTGTGGAAGAGCTGAGTATATAACTGATGAAGCTCTTAGACTGCCAGCCTCCTCTCTACTGGTCACCGAGCCTCACAGAAGAGTGTCTCGTGCGATATTGAAACTACTTCAGGTGCGACAAGGTCCTTTCATCTCCTGTGGGTACCATGGACTTAAAACTCTTCAATGTGTGTTTATTCATCTTCTCCCAAAGGCAGCTTTCATGCCCTCCTTTCAGATAGATTTCAAATGTAATCTTTGTTTTTCTGCAGTCCACACTCTTGGTTGTTTTGAGATAATTCCTGGAGGGAGGGATCCAAAATATTAACTGGGAGATACACATTTTCTGCCTACTTTACTTCTGGAAAGAAGGATGGAAGAATATGAGTGGAACTGGCAGGAACACTTGCTCCTGGTTTTCATTCCATTTTATTTGTAAATAAAACAGCCATAATCCTGTTTGGGAATGAAAGACAGGTTATCATTTTGACAGTGAGAAATGAGAAGTGAATGCATTTGAGATTTGGGTAGGTATTTATGCAGGTAAGTCAGAATTAAAAATAATTCCTCTATTACTTCTCTGACATTTTGCTTGACCAAAATGTACTAGGAATAGTCATTACCAGCTTCCCCTGACAGTCTGTGCATTGGCCTCTGGCCTTGGAAGTCTGCACAACGAATTCTCCAGGCTTGTGACTTTAACTGCCTCTGGCTAACCCTGACATAGGAAGGCACACAGTGAAAAATCTCCAGTACTTTGTGCTTTTTTGCCTTTCAGTCTTTTATTCACAGCTATAAATCTTGTAAAGTATGTACCTGAGAGCAGCATTGATAACCTCTGGCCCACTTCTCATTATCCTCTGAACCATGACTGCAGGTCTGTGGAAATTCATTTTTTACTTACTTTTGAGTAAGTCGTTGCACTTAGTGAACAATTTAAAAAGGCACACAGAGTTACTAAGAAAACTAAAATTTGCTAAATGCAGTGATGAGGGGGCAGCGTGCTACCTAGTTTATTGACGCTCTGCCCTCAGGTTTCAGGTCAGCGAGGGGCTTCTGCCAGCACCCAGGAAACTACTGTGGAAAAGCCCACATCCTTACTTTGCCCCAACACCAAGCATGAATCATTTCCTTCTTTTGCAGTATGAGTCAGGGGAAGGACTTTAAAATAAGACGTATCAGCCATCCTCATGGCACGAACAAATATTACGAAGTCAAGTTCTAACAAGAGTTAATAGAAAATGTCAACTGGTGTATAAGAAGGCATTAGGAGATACAGGGAAAGAGAAGTAAAGTGGTAATGACTCAGAGGAAAATCCTTCCCTGAAATGAATTTAGTTCGTGACACAGAAGAAAATGTAGAACACATTTGTTTCTTCTTCTCAGTAATATACAAGAAAGCTTTGGTTCTGTTAAGCCAGGACAGGCCTGGATGAGAAAAGTATGACATTCAATGAGAAAGAATTGCCAAATAGAATGTTCAGTGGAAAGAGTAAAAAGCAGGTTTACACTGAAGAAACTAAAATTTACAAGACTAAAGCTGACTTACAAAGCATTTCCAGAATCAAAAAAAAAAAATTTTTTTAAATGAAGTGAGTATACATAGAAAATTAACCATGGGAATCTAAGATATGATTGTAAAAGACCAAGAAAACTTAAATGTAAGTTAGTTATCAGAACTAATAATCAAAGATATAAGTGAAGACATGTTTTATGATCAGATTGGGATTTGGGCCAAATCCCATGGCCTGAAGACTATAAACTGTACAAACTGTCTGGCAAGTGCCATTATCATCGAGCTGGAGATGGACAGTCCTTGTGTGGAGTTGTGAAAGGCGTGGGAGCTTGCAAGAAAACAGATCAGTTATCAGAAATGAGTAAGAGGGGTAATAAAAAATACTTTAAACCCTTTAAAAAAAGTGATCTCCTACAAAACACTAAAATCAAGTTAGATTCAGAGCTTTCTTTTGGTGAAATAAATTCTTGAAGAAAATCATATAATACTTATACAACTTTCACTGAAAAAAATTGAGTAAAGATCATTTCAAATACTACCGAACATTTGAAGATGTAAGTGTTCAGATATAAAAGCTCCTGGTGAATGCCCAGTGACATGCTTTAATCACTATAAGAGAAATCAGAAAATATAATTCTCTATGAGATAATTGGGATTCAAATAAGGATGAAAAGATATAGAAATATATAAATAACTTTTTCTGCAACTAATAAGGATGAGAATTAAAAGTCAATGTGGGTAAATCTGCATTTTTTAAACCATAAAAGCAGAAATAAAGTATAAAACAGGTAGAGAGAAGATTCCAAAACTGAAAACACCACACAGATGTGGGTTTGCAAGTGAAAGTTTTATTTAATTTTTAGTTTTATTTGATTGAAGGGGACCTCAAAAGCCACCTGAACACATATGTTTGAGAAACACAAATACTTGTTTGAGGTTGTTTATTCCCATCTATCCATAGGGTTCTATTTCCAATGACCTCTGTTGGCTTAGATTTATGTCTACCTAAGACATTGGGTGTCCACAGTTGAATGAGGTATATCCTGTTCTAACAATAACATGAAAAAGAAATTTAAAAAAATTAGATTTATGAACTTAGTTGATTTTAAAAACAGATTGAAAAGTTGAAAGGGTTGGGGATGGAAAGAACAAAAGCAGAAATACAATGTCTTTTTGTCAGAAGGATTAAAAATTATTGTTGGGTTTTGTATTGTGATGATTAAATGAATACAAATTTAGGAATGTTTATGAAAACTGTAATTATGAAATTAAAAGCACATTCTCTAACGTCCAGATTATTACAACATTACATGTAGCCATGTGTGACATTGTTTTTTCTTATTTCTTCCTTCTTTGACCTCAGTAATTACACTTCAAAAGTATAGCTGACTGCCAAGGAAAAAGCTACATCCCCCATCCTTTTTGCATCTAGGTGAGAGACAGTAACTATGTTTTGGACAATGGGGTCTAGATGAATGAAGTGAGTGCAATTTGAGGAAGTATTCTAAAGAGAGGGACCACGCCTTTCTCCTTCCTGTTTCTCTTTTTTTGGCTGATTGGAATGAATAAAGTATACAGGTGACGTAATGGCTACCTCTAGGGAAAAAATTATAAATGAAAAGAAATCATGCCCACGCATGTGTGCAGGAACACACACACACAGACACACACACACACACACATACACACTATCCCTCCATATGCCTGAAACCAAAGGAAATGATTCATATTGCAAAAAATATAAGACAAAGTATTAGAAACAGAAAAAGTAATACAATGACAAAAATGAGGCTATTGCTATTATTCATAAACTAATTACAAAATAAAAGAAATTAAGTCAAAATTAAACTATTGTAAAAGTAATTAATAAATATTTATTTAAGAAAATACTATAGACTATTTTTCACCCACTATTATGAAGGATAGCCAAATCTGTATCTTTAACTTCAGCCATTTACCCTGCTCCCTACTGCTGCTTGGTGTTTCCTGGTCTTGTTCTTATGGTTGACTCTTCTGCAGGTTTTCCTATTGACTCCTCAGACCACGCCTCATCTCTTTGATTGCTGTTTATATTATTTTTTTTAATGATTTTATTATCCTTGAGCTTCTGTAATCATTGGCTTTCCAAAAGAATGATATATTTTTAAGGGATTAAACCTCAGATTGGGAATGTACCATAATCCAAATAAGCACATACCAATATTTTCTACATTTTTCAGCCTTTTATATTAAGAACCTCTGAAATGTAGCAGGTGATGGCAAATTTGGCACACAAGTAAGTCTAGGCAGGTGTCAAAGGTAGTTGGAAAGACTTGAGAACTTAAATTCAGAAAAGGAAGTGAACTCAGTTTGGAAGAGTGATCATTAAAGGATAGAAAAGAAGGCTCAGCTCTAAGAAAGAAACAGAACATGAGGTTTATCATATATTCCATGGTAGCAAAATATAGGACCCATTCTCCATTGGGGAAATGGAGAGAATATGAAAATAAAAAAACTATCAACACCAGACGTTGAGGACAGGAATTCCAAAGGAAAAGAAATCATAGCGTAATGAAAAATTTAAACCTTCCAAATGCACAACGAATTTTCAAAATACACATGTACATATCTACAACATACATTCACGCCACACCCACACACAGAATGTCATATCATACAGATTCATGTATCAAACAAAGGCTCTTTAAACATCTGCCAAAGAGCAGTAAAATATTGACAGATTTTATTTAATACCATTTTCTAACTTTGTATTCAGCTTTAATATGGTAACTGGGGTACATGATCTTTTGATCCTTACTTACTTTCTCTATCTGTTTATGTCTAATAAATAATTTTATTCCAAGTGACAGGTTTTGTTATGTATAAGATTAAGGATCTTGCTAATAAAAATAGTTACATAATTTATTTAAAATTATTTGATTACTTCCTGAGACTGAGAAGTAATTAATAATTAATCAAAGTTTAATATTAACATTTCTTAATAGCAAGTTGAACTACTGGCTTATAAATGAAAATAGAGTTTTAGATTTATTATAAGATATCTATATCATAATTTTAAATTATTATTACAGAAGAGATACTTCTTCACAGAGTGAAACTCTCAAATATTATCCTAAACAATATACTTCATTAACAATTAAGTTGTTTGTAAAAGAAAAGAAAAGGAAATATTACTCCTGGGAAGGGAAGTCTAAATCATTTACTCAAAATCTTCATATTAAATTTGATTGATGTGAGAAAACTGACCTTGGCACATTAAAACACTCTCAATGCTTCACAGTTTTACTATGAGTAAGAAAATGGAAAAGCTGCATAGTTTGGAGAATTCATGAATTTCAAACACCTGCCTGGAAGCCCCCTTTCTCCAATGTGAGGGTGGCATTTTGCTGTGGCCTTTCCCGTGAGGCTTACCGTTGCTCTCCAGGCCTGTCACAGGAAGCACTGGGCTAGTTCTCTAAGTACAGAAAACTGTTCTGCCATCTCATCAGAAATACGATATGTTCACCTGATCCTTTCAAACTGCATTTTGAGTACAGAACATACAGAGACCCAGCTAGGCCATGCAGCCCATTCAGTTCGCAGCAGAAGAGCAAGGTGAGGGTTCTGTACTGAGAGATCTCAGCTGTTGCCTGCACCGTTTTCTCTGTGATGACTCAGTTAATGTAATATTATTCCTCTCCTCCCTCATGCACTAGTGCATCTAAATTCACACCAGCCACTTCTGCACAGTGAGCTTTGGGGCTACAGTTCTCTTCCAGGTCATTTCCAGGATAATAGGGCTAAGGGTCAAAGTGACCGCACTCCAACACCATTCGGCTTTCCTTTTATTTCAGGGGAAGAACGGAAATGACTTTGATACAAGAAAGGGAAAGAATATCTTTTATTCTTGGCAACCTTCATTCATCCACAAGGGCCAGAAATGTAGACCCTAAGTAACCCTAATTTTGAGAGATGTACTTTATACCAGATTATTGATAGGTTTTATCTTCCATGCCAGTCCTGATTATGTGATCTGGGTTTGGGGGCTATTCCTGAGACTATAAGAGGAGAATAGATTTAGTCATTCCGTTTCCACAAGGGGAAGGAATCATCACTTAGGACTTAGTAATTGGAATCTCTATATATAATATAAAAATTGTTCTATGCGATCCTATATTATAGCATAATTTTTAATAATGATGTTCCTAATAAAATGGTAAGTGAATCTATATTATGAATAACCTGACAGTACAAGCCATGTTTACAAAGTGTCATAATGTCCTTTATTTTTTTCCATTTAAATAATAAATTTGGGTCAATGTATCCCTAAGTCTCAGAAATTTTATGTCTGCAATAATTGGGTTTTTATTATTATCATTAATATTATCATTTAATATTATCATTTTTAAAATAATGAAACAGTTTAGTATTTAATAACACTTCTAAAATGTACAAGTAACTCTAACTTGTATTTTCTGGAGATTAGTGTCATAAAATATGGGATAACCTTTCTCTAAATCACATTCTAATATTCTTAATTTTTTCCCATGATTTTGAGCTATAGACATAGTTTGGATTTTTATACAATAACTGAAGAACATGTTTTTGCCCCTCACTCTGGTTTATTTACCAGAATTACTGGCAAATGATGATAGAAAATTATAGAATAATTAAAACTAATTACAGAAAATTATTTGCCTGGCTGGATTTAAGTACTTTGAATAATAAGTAAATATTTAAGAGTATAAAGAAACTAGATACAGAATACACATTTTAAAAAGAAAGCATCCTGCTTTGACACAGACCGAATAAAGAATATGGTATACTTTCAAAAATATTCCATAGCTTTCAATAGAATGTAATGGAAAAATGTCTTAGCTATTCGATTATTTCCTGTACAATAAAAACAAAATAAAACAAAGCTGGGTTCTGAGCAAGGTTTGAAGAGTGAAGTAATTGCAAAGATTTCAAAGAAAAAAACAGCTAAAAGGAGTTGTTGAGAATGGTATATTCACTAGTGGTAATTTATATTGTGGATGGTTTTTTCAGTGTGCAAACCAATGGGGAGATTTGAGAGCTGAACTCATTTTTGTCGTGTTGCTTGCTTTTTCCTGCTTTCTCTTTGGCACTGTTATTAAAACACTCCCATTTATACCTGCAAGCGTCAGACTGGCATTTTTTACTTGGCATACAGTGCAAATGACTTCTCAAGGGCATCAATTTGCCATGCTATCAATTCTTTTGTTTAATTCTTTAAGCAGAGCCTGAGGACGTACTACGCTCAATGAATTTTTGTTAAATAAATGGTTTAGTGCAGAGGTAGCTCAGTTAGAGCTTTATTTTCTGGCATGTCATCTAATTTGGTACTCATACACTGCTGGCCACAGAGTTTCTTAAGGTCTAATTTGCTTCAATAACATCACATGAACCGACCTGTATACTTTGGCAGGAGCATCCTGATCCTGTGCTTTTGATTATGTAGTTTTGTAAAATGCCATATTTGGAGTCCTATACTTTTATAAATTATAACTTAGTACAAGCAACATGTATGTTATGAAGGTTAGCCACCACAGTAGAAGTAGAATTTCTCGTAGAGAGAGAAATGAACACGATGAAAATAAGGTAGATAATTTTGCAACCATTCAGTAACATCGGCTTTCATCATCTAAATAATGATTCTTATTGCAACATTAAAGTAATATATTTTACATCTCAAAAATTCTTTGTAACTTCTTTAGTAAACAGTTTTGGTAAATTTAAGTACGACTGGTGTTTCAACGTTAAAATTTTTCCATTGTTGTCATTATGACTAAGTCTGTTGTCTTTATTCAGATCAGCTATTATCAGGAAAAATAAAAAAGAAAATCAAACACAATATTGCAAAATTAACCACCAACAACCAATTTGACATTGCCAAATTTGTTTTATGTTTATGATTTCAAGTTTTGCTTTCTCTTACTTGTAGCAAGAACTTACAGGCAGCTGTATAACACTCCGAATTGAGACTCCTTAGAGATTTTTATAATTTTCCTGCTGATATTTTATGGTTGCCTCACCCATACCTGTTTTATCAGCAATTTATTTTCAAGAAAATTTCTATTACTCATTATTTTTGTAGTATTCAATTTAATTTTTATGAAAGTAATTTTCTTCTGACAACCGAATACCATTGCTTTGTATACTATTGAATTACATTGCATAATTACAATATTAAGTAACTCTTGCACACACAGGTTTGAGAATGAACTCATATTCAGCAAACTCTAGTAAGCAAACAATTCCAATGGCTCAGAGCACTAGCCTCATATGTTCAGCATTTTAGAGGCAATGAAGACTTGGTTATTGTGATACTGTGATATATAAGAAATATATATTTGGTCATTCAGAAGACCAAAACATATTTCTCATATATATTTGGTTTTAGTCCACAGTTCTTGAAGCACAGCTCCAAAACCCCTTGGAACTTCCTGAGCATAAGAGCAATGGGAGCATCTTTTGTCACAATGTTTGGTTTCTTGTCCTCAGTTTCTGAAAAGCTTCAGTCATAAAGAAATGATGCTTGTTATTCATAACAAGCCCCTTTCCACCACAACTGGCTTTATGTTCATGAGATGATTTTAGGCAGCAGTGAGGATGGGGGCTGGTTGCTAGGGAAAACAACCAAGAATGGAAGCTTGAAATTTTCAGTCCCACCTCCTGATTTGTAGGGGGATTGGATCAAATGCCAATGGCCAATGATTTCATCAGTCATACCTGTGTAGTGAGTCTTCCGTAAAAACCCAAAAGGACTGGGTTTGGAGAGCTTCTGGACTGGCAAACATGCAGAGATTCAGGAAGAGTGGTGCTCCTGGAGATGGCACGGAAGCTCGGAGACCTTTCCCACATCCCTTTTCCTATGCATCCCTTGCATCTTACTGTATCTGAGTTACATCCTTTTACAATAAACCAGTAATCTAGTAAGTAAAATGCTTCTCTGAGTTCTCTAGCTGGTCTAGCAAATTAATTGAACCAAAAGTGGGGGTTATAGGAACCTCTGATTTGTAGCCAGTTGGTTAGAAACATAAGGAGCAATCTGGGCCTGTGTATGGCATCTGAAGTGGTTGGGGGCACTCTTGCAGGACTGAAACCTTAGCTGTGGGATCTGATGCTGTCTCTGGGTAGACAGCAATATAGTTGAACTGAATTTTAGAAAACCCAGCTGGTGTGGGAGAATTGCTTGGTGATGTAGGGAACCTCTCTCTCCTAATCATCAGAAATTGGTCTCAGGATATAAAAAGTTACACTTGCTAATTAGTTAAGCAGAACTCAGTAAGAGAGTGTCTGTAATGTTATCCAAATTCTTTACAACTAATATGTGTTATTTTGGTAATAAGAAACTGGCAGAAGAACTTACCCATCATTAATGATGAATAATGTTTCCTTTAATAACCATGTCGACTGAAATAAATGCACGGCCTAAAAGTTCAGAGTTATGTTTTATTCAGTGGACAATTCTGAGGACTCAGCCTGGGATGACAGCCCCTCAGATTGCTCTGAGCGATTCTCCAAGAGGTAGGGGAGGAGCTAGAATTTATAGGAATTTTACAACAAAGACCAGGTAGTTGGAACATTAAAAGATTACTCGTTAACTAAAGAAAACCAGGCATCTCAAGTTAAAGAATTTAGCACTTTTCTATGTATGGGAGAGAGCAACCATCTGGGCTCATTGTATTCACTCCTTCGACAAGCACCTAGCTATCTAGGGCTAGTATCCTGTCCTTTCTTATTCTGAGTCCCCTCAGGGTGCACCACTGTGAGTGGCTGCAGAGGCTTGGCTGCAGGCTTGTCTTCTCTGGGGGGTGGCGGCAGCTGCTGATGACTTGATGGCTTCAGCATTCTTTGTTTACTGATACGGTTTGCAGTATTTTTCATTCACAACCATGAGAATGAAACATACTCACAAGAGTCACAAGTATATGTGTTTGATGAATATCAAATAACCTGTACCTAAACTATTTGAGGCATATATTAAATTTATGAAATATCCATGTTAAAAATGATAGAAATATTTACACAAGCATATAAACCAGACCTCTTGTGAGTACTTTAAACACAGTCAATGCAAATTACTATTTTCAGCAACTCTTAACTGTGATCTTTACAAAAACAAGAATTATCCTACGTCATATGATATATTGAAATGTCAGTTAAAAAGAAAGTTAACAATAACATGTATACACATGATTGTATCAATAACAAAATGAAGTGATCATACTGACTCAGTGTTTTGTGTTACAAAGGTTTTTCAGGGCTTATGAAGTTTATAAAAGTGGCTAATGTTCTGCCTCATCTATTACAAGCTTCTCAAAACTGGCTTACTATTCATTACTGGGAAATATTCTCAGAGTCCTTTTCAAGGAGTCACAGAAATGCTAACAGACTATTTAGTGCTGAAATGCAAGGTAGAAGTCTTGGAGGGCAACAAGCTGAGGTCAGGAAAAAGCATCTGACAAGGCTGTCTCTGACTGAAAAAATGAGGGCAGGATCAGATAAAACTCTTCCACAGTTCTGTTCACACAGGTAATCAATAGATACATTTGATTTTTGTTTAATTTGTTCGGATAGGATTTAGGTGATCTTTTCAAAAGAATTTAAAATGTTTATGTTTTTCTCTTCTAAAAACGGTTTTGGTGCCCCTAACATTAATTCTACGTACATTATCATCTCTAGATTTTATCTTTTGTGAAATACCCATGAGAAGGAATAGATAATAAAGAAGTGTCCTCTTACTTCCCTCAAAGCTGTAATTTTAGTAGGGTTTAAACCTAATATTTTCTGTGCTGTAATATTTTGGTTTCATAAAATATAGATTTTTGAAAGACCTTCCTACTGACTGTTTGATGAATAACAAGGAAAAGGAATATTTTAGCGTCACGAAATTAACATAACCTTCAAGAAATCTAAGAAAAAAGCATTTTACTTCTGTGATTGTCTGAACTGGCCTGTTCTTAAGTCACCTTCCACCATATAATAACATTTCAATCAAACCACCATATATAATAAAAATGTATATCTAAATTATACATAGTGTATATTTTCATAAATATACATATACATACATGTCCAATAAGATGACTTATTTTTTCTCAGAAATAAGAAATGCATTTTAATTATGTTTAAACCAATGACATAATTGGCCTGTTGTCAGAATCACAGACTGGACATCTTTTCCAAAACTGTATATTATTCCTGGCGTGATAAGGAGAGGTTTGTGCCAGCCTGACTGAAACTTTAACAGTATTTCAAGAAAAAGGTGATTTGTCGTAACTGAATAGGAATGTAATTTATCTTCTCAGTTACTTACCCAAGGACAGCTGTTTTGGCTGACTTCTGAGCTAAGATGGCTGGAAGTTAATATGGTGCTTCACCTACTTCCACTGTCCCGTTCAAATATCATAAAATCACACAAAATAATCAATGTTTCAAACAGCAGCAGGAACTAAGTCATTCATTTGGTCCCCTATGTACTGTTATAGGTTTTGGCTTTCAGTGGTCAATCTGATAGCATAATTTCTCTGCTCATGAAATTTCCATTCTAGTGGGGAAAGAGAGAAGGGAAATGAGCAAATAACAGTAACGTCCTTCCATAAAATGGAGAATGCTGCTCCCTATTTAATTGTATAAAATGAGGGCTGTGTTACATCAAAATGAATGGCTTAAACTGCCTCAGAATGTTGTATAAAATAACAACCGTGGTGGACTATGTCTTTCCACTGTAGCCATTAAAGGCATGTTTTCACTTCTCAAACCTAGCGTTTTTCCAGTTACAGGGATCCAGATAGATACTTGGGAGCTGCCTGTCCACTTCTTTCCTAGAGATACCAAGATCACTCAGTCTCTGTCAGAGATCCACACAGATAAAACGCTGATTGCCAATCTGCCTCTTCTGCCCGTTATGCTAATGTTGCCCACTTAGTCTGTTTCTATTATCAGATACTTTAACAGGCTTTTGTGGGGCTCAGGATTCCAGAAAGTCCATTTCAATGGTGCCCCCCACTACCACTCCAGGTCTCCAGAGGGCAGCCACTGCAGGGCCTTTCAAGAATGCTGGGGTTGCTCCCACCCACATTCTCCCCTCCCTGTTATAGGACTTACCCTCTTGGCACTCTTTTTTAAGGCACCAGTGCTTCTTACTGGCCAAAGCTAATCAGCAAACAGTTGGAAAGGGGGTCAGGTAAGTGTATTTGCAGAAGTCAGTTCTGCTTTCTAAGATACGAGCAATGTTGAGGAAGTTTAGGGACTTGATCATCGAGCAAATAGTTAAATGACCACGATTTTAGTAGATAAAGATAGTCCAAAGTAGTTAGAAGTGGGTGAGGATTAGCTACGTCCTCAGTGCCACATAATAACAAACTCACATCCCAGAGAAGAATTTGTCACAAATTCCAATATTGTTCTACTTTTTCATCTTCTTATAACAAGCTACAAAACCATTCATACATTTCTTCTGTAAGTTGATTATGTTTCAACTCTTTTGATGTGTTCTAAACCCAGCTTGCAGGGAAGGGTTACTTGCCAACAGCAATACAACATTTTGCAGACAAATTCTGTGATACTTAGAGTTGATACCAGGCAGTCTTCTGGATACAAGATCATTTAGATTTGAATTACAGGTACTATCCCTCAGAATACTTGCAACAAGTTTCCTGGAATGTTACCCATGTCCATGCAAGAATGAAATGTCTTCTCTAAAATGTTTTAGCTAGTCGACCTATTGGCTATTTCTAATCTGAGAGCTCATTTTTTTCTTTTTAATTATTGAAGTATAGTTGATTTACAATGTTGTGTTAGATTCAGGTATACAGCAAAGTGATTCATAATATATTCTTTTTCAGATTCTCTTCCGAGAGCTTATTTTTAACTGCAATTAAGCTAATTAAAACTACAAATTCCACTAATGAAATTTCCCATTTCTCAGATTCACTTTAACAAAGTCCCTCATGTTAAGGACAAGAACAGTTCTTGCAGCAGTGACTTTGAAGTGGGATCTTTCAGGATAATTCGGGCTGACCACCTCTTGAGTGGGAATGCCTCGTTAGGTCAGATGATTGTTGCCAGAATGTAGCTTAACTACAGAGTATTCACATTTCAATTACTGCCTGTGTTGTAGTAATTTAAAATAAATGACAGGCATTGTGATGAACTTTTTTTTTTTTCCTTTTTTCACTTTGGTGATTGGAGAGATGAAATTCCCTAATTTTCCAAACTGAATTCAATCTTCCTCGAATGTTTTTTCAGCTCCCTTTCAACAATGCAGGGAGTGGTGTGGAAATCATTAACAAACTCACATTGTGACTAGAATCTTAGCTTCACCAATTGTCTTAACTTCTTAAAGACAGAACTTCATAATCTTTTGCGTATTTTTCTACCACTGAATTTTATTGCGTTTCTAACCTGTAGTCTTTTCATCTTCCAATCCACTAATTATTAATATTTGCCAGAATAATTTGTTTTTAAATTTCATTCACTTAAGAACAATCTCCTTTTAAAAATCTTTCAACAACTTCTCATTGCTGCTTCATAAAAAGTAAGTCTTAAACATATTCAATGCTAATCAAAAGCTAACCTCTACCTCTTGATTCTCACTGCTTAACATTCCCTGCCTCTTTTTCCTATATTCCATCTCTTCCAAATTGCCTGTATTTCGCCAACAAAATGTTGTGTTGTTTTAAATGACCACATTTTCACAGGTCTGCTCTTTCTGCCTGAATTCACTTATCTTTCTTCTCCATCCAATTAATCTCAATTCATCTTTTAAATTAAAGTGCTCCTTTCCCCCAATTTTTTTTTTCTTTTGATGACCTGGGTCATGACGAGTCTGATTCCCCAAACATAAATCTCTGGAACATCCTAGGGTTCCTTAAAATATGAAGCTTAACCACTGTATTATAATTATCTTTTTCTCTCTTCTCTTTTCCAGTTGGCGGTGAGCTCTCCAACATCCTGGATCCATAATATCTGAGACTTTTGAGCCCTCAAATCTTAGAATGCTGCTTAGAAAAGTGGAAGTATAATCATTGCATCTTCATTTACTTCAGTTAAATATGTAGATCTGTGATCTTGGACTTTTTTTAACCTTTCTTTTAGCTCAGCTTCTTCCTCTGTAAAGCAGTAACTGCATATATGTAGTGAGTTGTACTGAGTAGTAAATGAGACTATCCTTGTAGTGCTTGGTCAATATTAAGTGCTCACAAGTGTTATTTCACTTCATGTTTCCAACGAATGGTTGAGTGGAAACTAATTGGTTGGCTTCCCGTCAGCACTTCAGTGGGATTTTTCTCTCTACGTGAGTGTTGCAGGAGCCACCTCCAGCACTTTTTATTCCATGGCTCTGCCGGCCACAGTTGATGGGTCCAGAGTGACATCTGATGTAAAAGCATTAGGGGGTTTCTCCCCTGAGCCTGAGAGCCAAAAAGATTGGTGGTTGTGTTGGGATGCAAATGGATACCTAGGCAGGAGCAGAGATGAAAGAAACAGAAGGACCTAGAAAGCGTTTAATTCTCTGCTTTTAGCTATTTCTTACAATCTGGATGTTTTCTTGTTTTGAGGCCCCTATCTTTCTTTTTTATATAAGTTGCTGTTTTGCTTGTCACTAGGTTTCTGTTTTACAAACAAAAAATTTAACCTAAACAAATGAGATTATGGTCTTTTTAGAAGTGTAATTATGGTCTTTGTAACAATATACTTTAATCAAATAATCAGTGGCTGATGGCTTGGGCTGATATTCTGTGTTTATATTAAAAATATGAGCTGGCAGTATGTGGCCCAAAATAATGAGTCATAGTTTTCATGGTAATCAACTTTCAACTTTCGTAAAAGAGGATTACACAGGCGATCAACAAATATGTATTCCATAAGCAGATGAAGAAGATAATCATCATCTATTTAGTAGCTATCATACAAATGTTTTATCATTTCACTGATATGACACTTCAGAAGTTGTCAGATATGTCCTTGTTGTCCCTGACGTGGGAATGGTGGGCCATTTGTTTAATGAGTAGCAATTCTCTCCACCTTTACCAGTTGCTTTATCTATCTTTTTCTCCATCAAGATCAATGTACCAAAAAATCTGTTTATTTACTTCCTAATGCAGTGTTGTGAAATATTAATGCCCAAAGGGTTATTTCATTTGAGACAAAAAAAAAGGTGTGAATCCCTTGCTGCCTTTCAAAAAGCACTGCGATTTCTAAAAGGAAGGAAGTAAGAGTAAAGTCTCATAGGAAACAGGCTCAGGAGAACACAATGCTAAACATATTTTAAAACAGCAAATAAAAGTTGTAGATGGCATTTCCTCCAAGCAGCCAACGTTCATTGTCTTTATGGTCTACTTCTGAAGTGAAACCCTTCAGAACTCCACTGCTCAGAGTACATCAGTGCTGAGCTTGGACGTCCTGAGGGATATTCCGCACGAGCTTTCAATAAGGCAGCCCATGCCTCCCCTACATTTTTAGAGCCCTCTCCCCGAGATTGAATTGTTGTTCCTTTGCACTTGCATTCTCTCGTATTGATTTTTTTCTGCTTCTTTCATCTGAGTGCTTTCACATCATGTTTCCATAGCTGCGTGCCTTTCACACACACACACACCAAAACAACGGTACATAAATGCTGGGCTTGGGCCACCTAACCATCAATTTATACGTAGAGATCTCCTTTCTTCATCTTACATTATAGACTTCCCACAGGGCTTATAAACGGAGTGTCAGAATGATTACTACTGTCTTTTAAGTTGAGGGGAATACCTAACCCATCAAACCAGATCATAGATATAGATAATACAGATACAGATAAAAAATATGCACACACACATATATATGGTATACATGAATTTAACCTAACTTATTATATATTTATCAAATATTTTATATTTTAAATGCTATTAATAATTAATTATTATTACTATTATTAAATACTTTAAATACTATTATTAAATATTATAGACAATATAATTATACATGACTATAACATTTATATCATATATGAAAAATATATGAATATATTTATATTATATATGAAAAATATATTTATGTATGAACATATATGTTAGAATAAATTATACAACTATATTTTATATTAAAATGTACAAGCTATATTAAAATGTACAAGGCTATATTAAAATGTACAAGGCTATTTAACATGACTCTTTGTATATATAAATAATGCTTCAGGAATTTACAGAGTTTCTTCAAGACAGATAAACTATGATTTTAAATTGTCCCATTATATATAATATGTGGTCTCAGGTCATAAGATACTTGTAAATAACCAATGAGTTAAGGAAAACAGAAACAAATAGTTTAGAGACTGGGCTTCTTTTCATTTCTCAAATAAGTCATTCTTTTTCCCACTTAAGGGCCTTTGCACATGATGCTTTCTCCACCTGAAAGTCTCTCATGTTTGCTCTTCCTCTAGTTGTTGCTTCTCAGGGAAGTCCTCTCCGAACTCTCAGTCTAAATTATGTCTCTCTTCTACCTCCTCCCTTAGTACCTATGTTTCCTTTATATAACATATATCAATGTGTTTGTCCCTGGTGGGGTACCTAGTGCCTTGCACAGGACTAGCTCAGCATAAATATTCTCTCTCTCTCCCTCTGTCTACTGGCAAGAGTGAATATGTGAATCAATTCATGAATGAGAGATAAAGATAAAGAAATAAAAATGAAGAATGGTGAGAATTCCTGAAGTGGAGCCATATGGTAGTTTTCACCTTTTCCTTGAGACCAGGTCATATACCATCGGAGAGCTGAGATCTTCTGGGGACAGAATGACAGGATGAGTAATGGCAAATAACTGTACACACAACTCCCCTAGCTGCAATCCTTCCTCTGCTGACGAAGGCGTTTCCATTGCTGTGTGAGCACTCATTCTGTCTGAAGCTCCTGCCCTGGGACTTTTGCACTTCCTACTTTTCCTTGTTGTCGTCACTCACCCACCTAAATCAGTACCCCCTATTCATGGAAGCCTTTGAGGACAAGCAAAGTCTTCCCTTTCGCATTGTGAAGTTTTATCAGGAAGTGGAGAGATTGCCAAGTCCATGGGGAAAATTCATCCAACAAGCTAAGTATTAAAATGTGCAACGCTATTTACTGTGATGACTTTACTCCATTAACTTTGGCAGACAACCTCCAGGGACAAACCTGGGATCTGGGCATCACCTGGACTAGCTCCACCTTACACATCTTAAACTCGAACGTTTCACTCTATTTACAGCACACTTTCTTCCTTGTTTTCCCACAACCTCTCTTCCACTCTGACTTCTCTTTAACCTTGTGGGCAGTCCTTTGAGCTCCCCACTTCCTTCCAGTCTGTCAGCAGCCTCCACCTTATTTCTCTTCCGTCCTAGCTGGCTGGAACCACTTAGGCAACTGACACTTGCCTTTTTGTTTTATTTTGTTTTTCTTTGGCTGCTAAGACCCTTGGACATGTTCCTATGGCCACTTGCCTAGAAGCCAGATACTTGCATTCCCAGGCACCAGTGTATAGGGTGGTATCCTAGCCTGTTCCAGTCAAATATATCTTGCCAAATTGGAAATTAGTGATGTACAAAGTGATAAGAAAAGCTGGCACCACATAGAATCCATTCTGGCAAAGGTAGGCTGAACCGCATTCAGTTTCAGTTGGAGCCAGTGACAGAGGTTCTAGTGAGAGCAACCGATATGCAGGGTTAGTTCTCGCTGCGAGGTCAACTGTGAAGATGTGTTTTACAACAGATGTTACCTGTGATGGTAGCTGTGTGTTATCTGTGCTGAAGTGTCTGTGTCCTGAAAAGGCTGCTCTGTCCCTCCTCTGCTCCACTTTCCAAGGTGATTCTGGTTGTTTTTCTATTTTGCACAACTTCCAAGCCCTGCATTCTGGTCCATCCTTAACAAATTCCATTTCTAATTAAAGTAGCCAAAACCAATTTCAACTAATTATACCCACTGTGGAAGCATTCATCTGCTTGTGTCTAAGAGAGCAGAGTCTAGATTTGGACTCTTTGGTTCAAATCCTGGCTGTACTACCTAGTAGCCATTTGACTTTGGACAAGTTATTTCCTTTCTCTGTGCCTTGGTTTCTTCATTTGTTAAGTGAGGACAAGAACAGTAGCTACCTCTGGAGGATTCTGTGAGGCGTGCTGGGCACGCTATAAACGCTATGTGAATTTTTGCTATTATTACAGTTAGTATTAGCATTTGCTGGATTACATAAACTGCTTTCATCAGGATCTTTGACTTTATTGTGCCTTTATTTTAATCCAAAATTTATTTATTTATTTAAATTTAGAATATTTCTTTTTTTGCCCTTTATTTATTTTTTAAATTGAAGATTAGTTGATTTACAACATTGTGTTAGTTTCTGATGTACAGCAAAGTGATTCAGTTATACATATTCTTTTCCATATGTGACAAAGAATTTAAAAGGCATCGATTATGTTAGTGCACTGAAGTCTGAGAGGAACTTTATTTCACGTACTTGAAATTAGGGATAGGCATTTTTCGCAGCATATTGGGGAGATGCAATTTTCTGAGCAATACAATTGTTACTCTTTTATTTAAAATCTGACAGTGGAGTAAGTGCAGTAGCCTGAGCAATTACTGTCCTGATGCGAGAAAGTGACATGCAGGGCAGGCAGACCAAATGGAAATGGGGACATTGTGTGTCATCAGAAAAGGAGCAGCAGAACTTGTACAGAGAAGAGGAATTTGGACTGAAAAAGATAGAGATATTAGGTCAGCCTCTGAAGATAAGTTTTACTGGATGTTCAGTAAAGAGAAAATAGAATTAATATAAAATACTGTATATGGTTTATATATTTTTCATATTGTTGTGACTAAGGTTCTATAGAGTACATATTTTTCATTTCAGAATTTGGGTCAAACATTAAAAGAGAATCTTACTGTTTTCATAAAAATGAATTAAATGATCACTTCAAAAATTGAGATATGGTCTATGTAAGACATTTTGTAAGTAATGCAATAAAGTTTCGCATACTCAGAGTAGACAAAGCTGGGCCAGGCAGAGAGTAAAATCCATAGACTGCTGTGTTCATAAGTTGACTTTTATCTGGAAGTTCTGTTCTGTGTGCTCGAAGACACTTGTAAGAATGTTTATTGAATTCAATACTGCCCCCCTGTAATGTTATTTTATCATAATTCTTATAAGTTTAAATATTTTATGAATGCATTTTATATCACATTTAAAATATTGATTCAGAAATACACAATTTACACATGAGACTTATGTATTTATTCTTTTTTGTATTAATAAAAGTGTATTGAAATCCTACTAATTGCATAACCTGTTTTCGGTGATGTGGATATATCAGTAATCCAAAGAGATGAAGCTTTTGCTTTCTTGGAGTTTTTATTCTAGAGAGTAAATTAATACATCAGTCAAAATCAAAATCAATAGATGTTGTAAAGCCAAGAGTAAAAATGTAGGTAACTGTAGTCAGGCAAGTCTTTTCTGAGCAGGTGAGATCTGAGCAAAGAGCCAGATGAAGTGAGAGAGTGAGCTGTGAGAACCTTGAGAACAAAGTGCTGGAGACAGAAAGGAAAGCACCTCCAAATGCCCTGTGGTGAGAAAACACTGGAGTCAGGGGAGAGCAAGACGGCTGTGAGGGAGGAACAGGGGAAAACGGATAAGATCAAGAACGTCTACAAGACCTTTGACTTGAACTGTTGGATAAATGAGGGTCTTAGCTATAGAAACTAAGAAAAACTGGAGAGGGCAAAACTCTGGGTTAAATTAGTCAAAGTTCAGTCAAAAAACCAGATACCACTTAACAATTTACAAGAAAGCAGCAGGATGGGGTTTAGAAGATAACAAAACCACTGGAAGGGATGAGGGCACAAAGATCAGAGAAAGCTGCAACCACCTTCAAGATATCAGAGAGCAGAAATCACAGGAGATTGTCACCAATGATCTCAACTCCCTGGAGCACCAAAATGAGTGATTCAGGAGAAGATATCTAAACAGTACCTCCAAGAAAAATCTCACTTCTGTTGCTGGCTGAAGCCCATGATCTCTATTTCTCTGCCTGAACAACACTGACTGTGGAGCAATTGCCCCATATCAGGGTGAAGGGATTCTGTTGGTTGCTCCAGTAGAAGACCCACATCTGGTACAACAGCTAATACTGGGTCATCAACTGATCATATTTATGATAATCTCCATTATTTTCAAGTCATTTTTAAACATACCAAATAGGTGAGTTAGAAGAAGACCTACCACGAGTCAATGTCCATTCATCTTTCAGGTCTGTTTAGCACTAAATTCTGTCACTCCTTCAAGATGTAGTGCTGGTTTCTGTTTTTCATTTTATTAAAACAGAAATTAGTGGTAGAGAGAGACAGGTTCCAGGAACTTCCACTTGGATCTTTCTAATATGATAGATATTTATTCAAGAGACAACTAGCCAAAGGAAGAATTCTGGGAGTTTCCAAAAAAAGGAGAAAAACTCTGAGAAAAAAATCCACAATAAAACTGAGTTCACTTTAACAAAGGCTCCATTCAAAACTCCATTTATCACCAGACTCACAATCTCCTCTCTGATTCATGTCCCAGAGAGTGATTTTTTGGATCTTTAAGGATTATTTTCATTTGAAACTCAGTGTTTATGAATTCTTCAAAATCCTGGAAATTTTATTATTTATCAGCCCACAGTCACCCTCTTAAATGGCCACAGGAACATTGTAAGAGAAACAGAAAGAAGATTTAGAGAGCATTGCTTGGCAGTCTCTGGTCCTTCTTTGAGTAGCTCCATTATCCTCTTCTTTCAAGGAATATGGGACTGTAATTTGTCTCAAGTCTAGAATTGGGTGCAAATTCATGGTTACCCATCATAGTGACTCAATCATGTATATTCAACCAACCAAGAGATTTTTGTCTCTATTACATGAATCAAGGAAAAATTTAATCATGGGCCCATTTAATTCAGTTCCATGAACCTCATGACCAGTTGGCCATGGCCACATAGTGCAGCTTGCCCCAATTACTGATCACAGCTCACACCCTGATTCCCGTCACAACTAGCATACTCACTGCGTTGTTAGCAATTAAGCTCTAGCACATGGTCCCTGACCCTCTAGAATCTTACATTTAACAGGGATATCAACAGGGCTATATCCATGGTGACATTTCTCACCTCCCTTCCTGCCTGCTGAGTACCATCTTAGAGGGTTTTAAGGATGCTTTTTCACCAGTGCTCTTAATGCTGTAGTATGGTGACTCGTTCTTCGGTCCCTCACAAGGACATAGCTGGGTAAGCAATTCACCGTCATTCATCCATGTTAACACACTGATCTCTCTAGTCTTTAGATTCCTTGCTCTAAATAATACCAAAGGATTTCTGGCATCTCAACTTTATATAATGTAGGTGACTATGGTGTCCAGGTTTTGGTTAACCAATAGTGAGCTGTTACTACCACTCCCAGAGGCTTGAGCTAACACGGAATTCTTACTGTACAGTGAGTGTTCCTGTGTTGATAAACATGGCTTGATTTAATGTTATATTTTTCCTCTCTGATCTTAAACCTTTAGAACCCATTCATATTTGTATTTCCCAGGTTTCTACTGATACACATTTGTAAACGTTTGCTATTCTTTTATGTATAGGTAGGATCTCATCCACTCCACTGGTTTCTAAGTCTGGAAATAAAAAGAGGTCATATACCTAGGACTTAAAAAGGAAGGATACCCCTTTATAACTACTTTGGTAAAAATATTAGAGGTATTTGAGTAGTGGAGATTAACCTTAGACAGGGAAGAAGGTGGTGATTCTAACTGCAAATGCATTTGAAGATGTAAGGTACTCAGATTCATTGGCATCCATCCAAATTTGTCCCAAATTCACAGGTTCTTAAATGAGATCTAAAGCTTTATATAAGGTTACTGATAATACTGTGAATGAACTCGTGTTATAATTCAAGAAGCCCTCATTGATTGTTTGTCCCTCCATTGAGGGAAGTGGAAAGGAAAAGGAAGCATTAGTTATGGAATCTCATTTGTCCCCTGGACCATGTCTTGATCTAAGACTGTGGAATGAACTTATTTTCATTCTGTTGCAGTTCAGTGTAGTATGTCAGCCCTCTACAGGATCTTTATATTCAGACTTTCCATAATAATATTTTATAATAGCAGCTACTTTACCAACTGAAAACTGTTTTAATTTAAGTTCTGTTTTTTCAGTTGACGTGTACCTGATTTGCAATGTTAGCTTCAGGTGTACAGCAGAGTGATTCAGTTGTACATACACAGATATATATTTATTTTTTCAGATTCTTTTCCATTATAGCTTATTACAAGAAATTGAATATAGTTTCCTGTGCTATATAGTAGGTCCTTGTTGTTTATCTATTTTATATATGGTAATGTGTAGCTGTTAAAACCAAAACCTGTTTTTGGTGGGAACTTCATTCCAGGTAACTATTGGACATACTAGACCTAATTAATTTGCTACTGAATACCATGGAAAACATTTTCTCCATTTTCACCAGTGATGAGTTCATTAACTGTCTTCATATCCAATCAAAACAAGTAATCAATCAATTCTACCATTGAGGATCTATTTTCTGACTGATTGAGAAATCAGGCTTTGGCCAGAACATAGCCTGATATTATAAGCAAGTGGACATGTAATACACCGAATAAGAATCTTAGAAAGAAATTGAATGGCTGGGAAACAGAAAGACCAGGGAAGGTCACTGCTAGCTTTACAAAATCAGCAAGTATGGGCATTGTGGAAAGTATTGGCATTTATTTCAGCTGCTTCTGGCAACAAAGTGAATGATTCATAAGAGAACCCAAAGAAGCTATGATCAAACTTGACATCTGCCACATGTTTCCTTATCATTGCCATAGAAATAATTGTTTTTCCTACTGTTCCACCTCTCATCCAGTCAAGCACTTCTCATTGCCAAATCTTTACTGGAACAAGGGATTCTGGGAAATGCATTTCCAATTTTTCCAGGCTCTGAAATACAGGGAGGAGAAAACAATTAGTGGGAATGAATGCTGGCTGAAAAAACAAAAAAAAAAACAAAAAAAAAAAAAAAAAAAGAAAGAAAGAAAAGAGAAATGAAAAGATAATCACAGAGTCTAAAATAAATTGTTAAGTTTGGGATACCTGTTAAGCATGGGTGTGGTGATTATGTGTAGGTAACTGAACATACAGCTCTGGAAATCAGGAGAGTCCCAGGGTGGTAGTATGCAATTTCAGGTACAGAGTCCAGGTACAAATTAAAGTCACCAATTGCTTTGGCATGAGAACCCCAGTGAAGTATGTGTAGACAGAGGGCAGGAGAGGTTCACTGACTATACCTTAGGCCGTTCCAACATCACAGATTAGGGGGGAAAAAAAAGCATGAATTAGTTACTCCAACCCAGAAAAAGAGATCAGGGATTGACAATGGAGAATAACTAAGAGAGTGGATTCGAAATTCAAGCAAATAATATGTTTCAAGAAGTAAGAAACCACCAATCATGTTAAACGCTGCTAAGAGGTTGCAAGTAAAATAAAAACTCTGAAATGACCATGGATTTTAGAAAAGTAGAGGTTATTTTATTCAGACACGAGCTCTTTTGGTAGAATGGTGGCAGAATGAAGATTTTTTTTTTTAATTGTAAATTTAACATTGATTTAAAAAGCAACCACTGGTCACAATATAAGACACATATGTTAGGGTTATATAATCAGTGGATGCCGCCTTCCTGTGGCCATCAAAACTAACTAGCCAAATAACTAACCACTAACCCTGTAAACCTGCTATGGCTGTGACCAACTATCTAAGAAATTAAATGAGACTTTCAATAACCCTTTGATGAATGATGGAATATTGGACTTTCTCCGAGGATACAGAAACAGAGAAAGTAAGCAAATCAAGAGATAGGGAGACAAGACACCTTACTAATTATCCAATTGACTCAGTGTGAGGCACCAAAAAGAAACTATAAACAATTTCTCATGGTGGAATTAGTCCAGATTCTTATATTATCAAATCAATATATTCTAAACAAATAATTTATCTGGAAAAAAATAATATTTAGAGTCAAAAGTGAAGGAAAATAACTTTTTGAGCCCTACTGTGTATCACGCTTATGCATATCTAATCCTTCCAACCCTTCTTTGATGTTAGTCCCATTTGTCAAATGAGAAAAACTGAGGCTGAGAGAGATGATAGAATTTGTGCCCAATCATTTGACTAGTAAATGCTAGATCTTGGATTCAAACATAAGCCTGAGTCCATTCTTTCCACGTTTCACCCTCAATTTCAGCTTCTTTTTCTTGAGCACATGGTATGTACATATGATACATATGTGATAAAATATATGTATTATACTAAAATATACATGAGATTAAAACATCTTCCTCTATCATATCCTAAGCTTTATGATTAAATGAAGCAACCAAAGAATTTCATTTTATAAACTGTAGAACTACAGAACATTAGAAACACAACAGGATTTACAGATCTTTTTTTTACATTTTTAAAATAATGACTTTTAATTACATATATCCCTTTTTCAAAGGATAATTTTTGGCAAAGTCAGGTATAAAACAAACAAACAAAACCAACAATACTAGAAATTATGACCACTTGGCAAATTTTAGGCAAGTCTTTCCCTTACCAAGGAACAATTTTGAAGATAATCAACAACATATTTTCAGGAAGAAGAGTCTCCCAGGCTTATGAAAGCACACAGAGAGATGAATAAAGCATAAATGGAGAGCAAAAAGCTGGCGAGAGTGAAGGAAACTGAGAATTACGGTAATGATACCTCAAAAGATTCCAACAACATTCTAAAAACTTATACATGACTTAACTGTGTGAAAATTCATTTAAAAAAGCAAAATGTCTGTATTTTTAACTCATTTAGAGAGGGAGACATAATGCAGTTTTTTTTTCTCTCAATAGACCTTTGAGAGGTAGGTCTTCTAAAAGATCGATAGGCGTGGCAGTCTGAAATGTCAAATTAAAAACTTACTTTATAATTAATCATACTGTGACGAATCCATCTGGTAGCTAAACAACTAACATTTTTAGATAAGCTAAAATCATTGTCTAATTTTTAATAGATCTTCTTTGATCTGAAAAATAATTACACAAAATTTCCAACATGTGTTATTTCAAATAAGAAATATGAGATTCTAAAATGATGACCTGATTTCTATCATCTCAGAAACTTTAAATAGTGCATATTGAACATTGGATGTTTAAATTTTGGCAGGAAATCAAAAGCTGTTTTATTTCTTGTTATTCTGCTAAAATCAATGCTATTTTTGTTCAGAATATATTAATTATTTTAAATACAGTACTTATATAAAAAGAAGAAACTTGACAAATTTAAAGTCAGTATTTAATTTGCTTGTGCAAGTTTTCTATCTCACTTCTCTAACCTTCTCTTGAACTTATATCCATTTTTAATTTACATTTCAAATGTCTAGTTCAGAGCTGAATGACAATAAATATAGACCAATAAGCTAACATCATAAAACCTGTTTGTAATTTTAAAACTTTAATATTATGTTCTATGCATAAGTGTCAATGGTTCCTTTATAAAACAACAAATAAAAAGCTATGAAAAAGCATCTTAGTTTTAAACTACATGTCTTCAATAAAACACTTGCATGATTAGAAACAAAGCAACAATTCACCAGAGCTAAAACTAAACATAATCAGGAACAGAGCAATTAAATTATAATAAAGAGTATGAGGCCCATCTGTGCTGTGATACAGATGACAGAAGTACATTAGACTATTGATGATGGGTTTTACATGAGATGGGAAGATAGTGATGTCCCTATAGTCATTTTCTCATACATTCACCAAACTTGTTATTACCAAGTTCTCCAGCTTTGTCTTGTTATATTTTTCCAAATGTCAGCATTAAAATTTGAAGGCACTCTACTGAGACTGAGTTTAAAACAGTCACCACAAAGGATGACTCAGAACTCTTCCGAGTAAATATTTGCAGCCAGCCTTTTAGCAGAACTCACAGAAAGTTAGTCACACTACTTGAATTGTGTGGTCTAAGCCATGCAAAAGAGAAATAAAAAAAAATCCCCCAGAAGGTGTTAAGAATTAAGAGAGAATCAAATTGTTTAAATGATCCAGAATATTTAAAGAATTAGAGAGGAGCAAATTTTAATTTGTAAGGCAAATATGAATGTATATGTGGCCGGACTTGGAGAACTTTTTTTCATTTCATGGTTTTATTGTATTTCTTTCTGTCTGTGAACTGCCACATAACATAAAACCAGAAAACACCTCAGGAACCTTTTGGGAGACCTAGCATCCTTCACGTGAAATCTTTGTGCCTCTTTGTCCTGAAGACTAGTGTATGTATTTCGGTAGTAACAAAAATTTGTATTAAGCTTACCTGTTTATTTGAATCCATAATTGCCACTAATGCAGTGAATGCTATGGAACATCCCAATTGTGTCTAGTTCCAGAGGCACTGATCATTTGGCATAATGAGAAATGAGCAAGTTTCAATTATGAAGATGCTTGGCTTCTCTTAAATAACCTTTCCTTATTGCAAGTAAACAAAGGAAACAATGAAAATATTTTGAAAACATTATAGGGTCAAAGGAAGAAAAAAGAGCATATAGTAAAAGACAAATTGTTACCATGATAATTTCAAACTGTTTATCAAAAACATAATACATTACCAAATACCTAGTATTAAGAAAACTTATCTGTATTCCCACATATAATATGTACTATCAGTATAATATGTTCTATCAATATAATATGTTATATCAATATAATTTTCACATAAATCATGTATTATATCAATGTAATAAATTCTAAGGCTGGCAGGTAAAGAGATCATTTGGAGCAATGATGCTAAACTAAGAAGAGAGATTATTTCTAAGCCAGATGCCTAATTTGAGGGCTCACGGCATCCTCTAGACCTAATTCTTTTTAACTCAAGTTAGAAAAGATGAATGATCACTGCCTGAGAATATTTCAGGAGGAAATTCTTTTGAAAAATTAATAAAAATCTCAGTAAGTTCTATCTGAAGTTTTTTTTCCCCACTAGCAAATACAAAATTAATTGTAGAACAATGTTTCCCACAGATTAGCTTTATTTTTCTTTTAATTTTCCTAACCACTGAGTTTTGACATAGCAGTGAAAATAACCATCAGCCATCATTAATTTGGTACGAAAGAGCACTTCACACTGAATTAGTAGCAATTTCCTAGTTATTTTATAAGGTGATTCATATTTTAAAATGACAATCTGTGTTTTATAAAATATATGTATAAACTGGAATTATCTGCTGTGATTATGACTATTTCAATATATCTGCCTTCAACTGGCTAACATTTAAAAGTAAACATGCCCCTTCTAATCAGATACGCTCTGACATCTAGTCATTCCCTCATATTTGCATAAATATCCTATACAAACAATACCATCGAATATAAATTTATTAATTTCCTATGAACAGCTATAATGTTAAAATACCTTTTCCCCTAGAAAACAGACACCAGTTAAAGTCAGAGTTCTGTACTAGAATTTTCTGGGGCTTGGGAGCCACAGACCTGAATTTCAGTCCTGACTCAGACACAAACTATTGTGTTATGAAATTCTCCAGCCTCAGTTTTCTGTAAAATGAGAGTATATATATATAATGTCAACTGAAGAGAGTAATCATGATGGTTGGAGACAGTTTATGTTCTTAACATACACAGTGTCTACTGCTTAGTCAGTACCAATTAAATAGCAACATTTTTTTCAAATGTTTTCCAAAGAAGAGGAAAAAAATACTTGAAGATGGCCTTATATCTTTTTATTTAATGCTGACAAACATGGCAGTTGAATATACTGTCTTTGTTATCAGTGTCTCCTGGTTTCTTATTCTTAGCTTTCTCCTCACTCACTGTAATTCATTCATTTGTTTTTCCCTAGCTTCAACTCTATGCAAGGCCTTGCATGTGGATAAGTGCTTTCAGAGGCTTGGAGCGTCGGTTCTGCAGGTTGGAAGTCACAGACAGCAGGGACGGCAGTGGGGCTGTCTCTGGTCTCTCACCATCCTGCAGAGAGGGATGCTTGGCAGGACCCAGAGGGGTTCCTTTGGGGTCTTGCTAGGAGAGGGATTCCAGTCTTCTGTGGCTTTCCTTTTTGTGCACAAGCACAGGGACAAATTTGTGAGGGAGATGGTAAATGTTTGGGGGACAAGAACCAAGGAGACTGAATTTTGGTCCAACACTCGAGGAGAGTGCTGGGAAATAAATGTCAGCTGCCCAGCACCTGGAGAACGTGTGGGGCTCCAGCCCCATGAGGTACTGAGTTTAGGAGCAGCTCTTCCTGCTACGGGGACTTAGATAACCCAGAGAGAGTTTCTGGGGTGACGTGCCAGATAGTACCTCTGGTCTCCACAGGAGAGCAGGCAGTGATAGTGTCCTCTTGAGGTCTCTGTCTTAGTTTCCTTGTTCACAACTACTAGTCCCTCAGTTTAGTAAGAAGAAATCCTATCATCCTTGAATGTGTATGAGGACATCCTGTGATACATCCTCCAACGACCTTGGAGGGATGAAAATGATAAGAACTGCTGGCTCCACACCAGTGGTAGATTAGACTGCCATGGGGTTCTGTATTAAGGGGAAATTCCCTATGCGATCCACATACTATATCAAATAAGGTTGGACAGTCGGAAACATAGACAGCTAGTATTATAAGAAGCTAGTCTGTTTTGGTGAAGGGCTGTCACTACACAAAACCTGCAAGGCTGCTAGGCTCAGCCTTGGTAAGGACTCTGTAGATAACACTTAAATGTCACAGGTGACATTGAGATTACATATAAGAAATAAATTTGGGAAAGTGCTCTGTGAATTCTAAAGGGCTGTAAAATATAAATCATCTTAATAGTACTTCTGCAGATTTTGTAAAAGGGACATAAACCTCAGTGTTCAAGTTAATGTTTTCAAGGCCTTGAAAAAGACAAATGTGATTAGAAACAAATAAAAATAATGGTACGAAATTAAGATTTGTCTCTGTCACAAGGTTTGCTTTAAGTTTTTCCAACAAGTAAATATTATTTTGTTTGCCCTGTTAGATTGTTTCTACAACACTGAGTGACATGCACATAAACTGTTAAATAAAAAGTAGAAGAAAATCCTCACAACCAAAGACATTAACAGTGGCTTTCTCCGGTAAGAAGAGTTGCAGGGATTTTATTCACTTCTTTTACATTTTTAATATTTATACATTTTCTATAAATTCTATTTGCTACTTTTATGATAAAATGTCTTTCTAAAATATAATTTTCCCCATAATAATACTTTTATTTTCTCAAATATTCAAATTCTGTAATGCCTACCTTGACTCTTGTTCGGTTCAAATAGCAATTGTGTGAAGAGGCCACTATCCTTCTCTTCTGATTTTAAGAGACTTACTGATTTTAGTATGCCAACTTTCAAGTAAGTTATGAAATATAGCATTAAAAAATCATCATACAAAATGTTAGTATTATCTGTTCTCTACCCTTAAGTGTATTAAAATTTAAGGAAAATTTATAAATGCCTTGATTATTCACATTGTTACCAAAGATGCTCTTCTCCGCAGGATATATAACTTCAATCTCTCATCTTCAGTCCTCATCTTATGATAGGTTCAAATATAACAGCACCCTAAATAACTGAGGCTAACTCATGTATGCTATCAAAATAATCTTCTCTTTTCTTAATGCTTTCTTATTGCTCCTGCAATAATGCGGTAATACTCCCGAGACATTTCTGACTTGCTCTCCCAATATTTTTTTTAAATGAACACAAAATTGAATGCTACTAAACGTATTAGATGTGTTTCTTAAAGGTCTCTCATGCATTATATATTTTATCATATTTCTAATTGATAACATTCATTTTATTTAAGGCTTATTAAATCATAAAAAATCGATTAAGAATGGTAACTGTTACTTGAACAGAATTTGCAGTTGGTATAAAGCACATTGTGATAGTTTTCATAATGGCTGAGATGCGCTTTTTAAAACTTTTTGGGGAGGGAGATAATTAAGTTTATTTATTTTTTGTAGTATTTTTTTTTTAATGGAGATACTCGAGATTGAACCCTGGACCTCACACATGCTAAGCACACATTCTACCACTGAGCTATACCCTTCCCTTGAAATCTTATCTTATGAGCCAAGATCTTTTTTATTTGATGCTGCTTCTGCAGCTATTGCATGTCAAGTGCTCCTGAATCGTTTAAATACTTTCTGGAACTACTTTCCACTGAGCAATAATTTTGCAGGTAGCTTCTATTGAGATATTTTCATACAAACATCCACCTACAACTCACTATTGTATTAATTCTGGGACAACTACTGAGGACTTATTTTACCACATAGCTCGATATTCCTTTTATGAGAACCCACAGGAGATGCGTCTTTCAGAATTCGATATCAAGGAAAAGCTACTTGTAATTACACTGGTTTATTTCAATTTATAAGAATTACAGAGAAGTTTAGTATCTCAGGACTCTTTGTGTTTCCTTGCTGGTAGGAAATGTATAGTCAATCTATAACCCTCCTCCTCCACCTGGACAGAACCTGATTTTATTAATTATTTGATTATTGCATGCCTGGATTCAACCCACTATTAACATTTACTTCCCTTCACCCTCAGTAACTGATCCCTTTTAATTTTTATTTTGTTGTATTATGCTTGCCTTTGTCACTTACCTCATACTTCTTTTAAAAGAGAAAAGTAAATGGAATAAGTAACAAGGAGGATTGTGCTTTTTTCCAATATGCAATTTACATGTAGTAATACCACATTACTGGGAAAAGTTGGGCAATTGGGAAGGAAATTTTTGAGGGACATTATTCAATCCACTTCAGTGGCACATGGCAAATGTTTATGTGGGTAATTTCTAAGGAAGATAGATACTGTGTTTTACGTTTTAGGAGACTTCTAAACTTCTTACACATCACGGTAGGTTGAACATTCAAAAAAAAGTGCAGTGGGATTCTCATCTGAGTTTCATACAATGTTCCAAAAGTCCCAGAACTACGAGAAGAATAAGACAAGGGAGGATAGATAATCTATCCCAAGCTTCTAACCACTCAAATAGATTATATTAAACATTCTTAACACTCACCCCGATGGGGAGAGAGGAGAGAGCAGTTCAAGAAGACTGAGGCTCCGACTCTGTATTTGCAGCTGGGCTTCCAGCCTTGCTGGCACAGAAAACACCCACTTGTGGAATGTCACTTTCCAGGGGAGCTTGCTGACCAGCAGAGGTTACAGTTGGAAGTCTTGGAGGCCCTCTGCTGAACCAGTGAATCTATTAAAGGGATGTTAATGCTGGATTCACACAATGGCAGATAGAGACCATTATACTGAATTTAGTCATACCCTAAAAATGATATAAACATATGTTGTCAGTGCTTAAAATGATACACTATATAAAACTGAGCCAACATCCCAAGGTACTTGAACTTCATTTTCTTTTTATTATGAACAATACCTCATATTTATATGTTACTATCGGTAAAACATCTAAAGAAATTTTCTCTTCAGATATTGTATCCTGATTTTAAGTTTGACAGCATTTCTTAGGCCAGTAGACCCCTAATATTACCGTATGTCTCCATTTTATCAGTTTAAAATGAGCATTTAGTAGTCATTAAATTTTATTTACTAATGCAAAAAGTTGTAATATTCTGAAGTTCACATAAATAAATGTCAACTGGTTACAAAAGACTTCAGTATTACTGTAGTTCTTGGTAAAAGCGTGTCATGATACTTGTGTGTTTACTCTTACATTACTTAATGATTTTTATTTTTTGCCTTTTCAAGATATTAGGCTGTATAGAACTAAAAAGCATTGGAACATAAATGATAGGAAATGAAACATCAACTTTAGAATTTTAAAAGCCCTAACTCATAATTTACCTTTTTAATTCTCTGACCTTCACTGGATGGTTCGATGGTTTTGTTTTCCCAAGTTTGAAATGATAGCTTTTTTGTAAGCTTAGAACTATCTATCATTTATGTCTTTTCTAAGATGCCTTTCTATAATAGTATCATTTCTTATAATGGAAACCTGCAACTATGTTGCTAGGCAACGTTGTAATAGAGACACAGCTATCACTTGATCCTATTTCAGTGTTCCCAGTTGAAAGCTTTCAGTCATTGACGTTCTGATTCAAAACTAATTTCATCCAAGTGGGTATTAGGACAGAAGATGTTAAGGTCATCAAAAGCAGTTTCACTCAAAGTGAAGACCAAGCCTATAAAAAAGTCCATCAGGATATACTAGATAAAGAAGGTCTGGTCATCCTACTTAAGTATTGCTTTAGTTAGTAATTCCCTAGTTGCAAAACAGGAAAAGAAAAAAAACATTGAAATTAGAGAAGTAATTTATATATTCAATTCATATTTTTGTCTCTGTTTAAATTAGTAGTGAGTGTCCTGATGCAATAAAATGCAGCAATTTCGTGGGCCATTTGAAGGTGGGATGCTCCGCTTCTGTGGCACAGGCTGAATAAGGCTCCGTTCTTCCCTGCTAAAGCTAGCCACATCCTAATTTCTGGAACCTGTGATTCTCACCTTACAAGGGACAGGGATGTTACACGTGTGATTAAATTAAGGATCCTGCATGAGTGGCCTAGATTATCCACATGGGACCAATCATAAGGGTTCTTATAAGAGGGAGGCCAGATGGTCAGAAGAAGGAGATGAAGTGATAACAGAAGCTGTGAAGAGGTGATGTGATGCTGGGTTACAGCCTAAGGAAGGGAGGTCGACTCTAGGAGGTGAAAAAAGTAAGGAAATGGATTCTCCTCTACAGCCTTCAGAGGGAACAAAGCCAGCTGATGCCTTGACTTTAGCTCCATGAGACACATTTCAGAATTCTAACCTCCAGAACTGGAAGAGTATAAGTTTCAGTTGTTTTTAGCTACATAATTTGTGGTGATTTGTTACAGCAGCAATAGAAGACTGATACATGCTTCTTTGGTACCTATTACTTCTAAGTCCTAGCAACCAGAGTTCAGTGGCCATGTATTCATACTCCCTCCCTCACAAGAGGTCCTCCCACCAGCAAGGTTCTGAGAAAGCAGACTTTTCTTCTTGTATATTTATAATACACCCAGCTCAGTGGTAGGCAGAAGATAGCTAATATACTGCAGATTATCTATATTCATATTATAATTAATAATTGAATAGCATTAAAACTACAGCACTTAAGGTTCTAAACAAAGTCAGAATTCTATTGCATTTAAACATGTAAAAACATGTAAAAATGTTCCATTTGTGTAGCACAAAATTGCAAAGTGTTCAGAAGTATAGGGTCTCATTTGCTCCTCACAATAACTTGATTAGTTATTAGTTTATTAGGCTGCCCAGACACTGGTATCCCCACTGAAAAGATAAAGAAGCTACAAAGTAAAGGTAAGTCAACCACCCTATACTACAAATGAATCAAACAAGAACCCAAATCCACAGCTTCTGATTAAAAATTTACTCCTCTTTTTATAATCTGATTAAAAATTCACCTTCTTTGTCACATATAGATATGTTTCACTTATATCTTCCTGTTTGTTCTCATAATTTATAGCACATGGGAAGCATTTTATCAAAAGAAACAGCCTCCCATGATCCCACAGCTAATTATGATTTAACAAAACTGAGTTAAGACCAAATCAACCATACATAAAATGAATCTTGCACGCTGGTCTTGGGTTGTTGTCAAAGACAAGATATCCCTCAGCAACACTGTTCAATAATGTAAAATGTCACATTGCAGGTAGTGTAAACAATGCATAGCAGTGGCACGAGGTCTCCAAGGTGATGAAGTAGAATTTTTCATCCATAAATCTGGGAAGAGAGGGAGCATCTTAATGAAGAAGCCAAGAAATATTAGATAGTTTTTAAAATGCATACTATAAGCACTAGTCCTGCTGTAATGCACAAAATTAATGGGTGAATAGTTTCAGTACTACTGAAGGGTCTTTCATACTCCTGTACACATTCTTATAATATGCTTATTTGTATTATAATATGCTAATTCAAACTATAGAACTTTTTTAAATATTCACAGAGGAGATGAGGTATCAACATTGTAAGCAAAGAAAAAGTCCAGGACAGCCAATCATAGACGGAAAAGTTCAGGGTCATTTCAGAAAATGGATAATTCCACTTAATTTATATGAAAGATGAGTGAAAGGGAGCAGTTGAAAATAAGATGGTAAAAGAAGACTGGGCGAGGACTCGAATGAATTATATACATACATTATATTTGTAGGCAGTGGATATTTTCAGTGTGTGGGCCTGACAAGACCATGATTTAGAAAGATTTTTCTGAATGGAATGGATGTAGAATGACTTAGAAGGGAAAAGATTGGAGATGGGGTGATTACTATAGTAGTTCAGACAGGATAACATAAGCGTAGGATGTTATTTCCATTTCTGATGGCATAATAAGTCATGATAGCTAACATGAATACAGCACCAATGATGGAGCACACACTTTTCTAAGCACTTAGATAAGATTATTCATTTAATCTTCACAACTAATTTATGAGTAGTGATTATTTTATCCCCATTTCACAGGCAAGAAAACTGAGGCATATAGATGTTAATAGATCTACCCAATGTCACACAAGTAACTGATAAGGCTCCCAGTCTTCATAGTGGTAGTCTAACTTTAGCAGTTATAATTCTATACAGTGCTCATAGGTAATAAAAAAATACAAATTTGTAAGCACAAAATAGAACCTTTTGATAACTATTTAGCAAATCATTCCATTCTATATATGCATATGTTACATATTATATTTTATTTTTATTATTGCTTTGAAAGAATGCATCTAGGCTCATTAGAAAAAAGCTAAATACTTGAGAGAAACAGTGTTCATGGTCTGTTGTTCATTATCATCACTCCTTTCTTGTTACTATTTCAGTGGTGTTTATTGAGCACTTACTATGGCACTGTGACCTTCACTGAGAGACACAGTTCTTGAGCTCATGGAGCACAAGCTTTTGTTAGGGTTTAGGGTCTCTGTATCCCATTACTGTTGGTGGCTTGCTGTATTCTTTGGAGAATAATTGTTACTATACGTGTCTGAATGTTCAAACTGGTATCCTTTTTGTTTCTATTATGTTTAAAGCATTAACATACTGTGCTATAGACAAGACAAGGTCAAGGTTATAAGATGCCAGGTCTCAGCCACTGTCAATGTGTCAGTGGTGCTCAGAAGCCTGCTGGGACTCTGTCATCTCTTTATTATCTCCACCTCACCTTTAGGGCGACATGATGCTAATGCTGCAGGTTCTGTAAAGTACATACACAAATCACAGATTGTATGCAGCTGAAAATTACTTTTAATGTTACTTATCATTATTGACATTGTGTAATCTTACCTACTGAAAAAAATCTAATTCTTAGCAACATAACCTAAGAGTTTGAGTGTTAAAAGTTTTATGATATTGAAATTGAACTGCCTAAAATTGCTTTGCTTTTATATTACTTCTTTGGCCACTGTGTACTTTGAACTCTTTATTTGATGAGCAACTGCTTCTCTAAAGTTCTTTTTGCTTAAAGCTAAGATACATTTAGAGACACTGAATGTATATGACTTATTGGGCATTTTTCGCTTTGAGCATTTTTTGAATAAGTCAAAAACTGTGACATTTTCATACCTACTCTGTGTTCACCTCACTTTTAAGCTTTTTTCTTAATTAAATATCCTTCTTGTATCTGTGAAGATTTTTTTTCACTTATATGTTCCTCACGTTCATTCTTCCAACTTTCGCACACACAGAAAACGTTTTATGAATAAGATTACACAAAATTTAAATAACAAAAGCTTCCGAAAATGTTTTGAAGAAATATATAAATATCTGAAGCTCGATTATGCACGTATCCAAATCCTGAAGACTTCATTTTTTCATAAATATTTACTATTTCACATTGCTAGACCATGCAAATTCAGTAATAGAAGTCTCATAGTTCAAAAGTAGAAAATAAAATTATTGTTGTCAGAGCTAGGCAGTCCCTGAGACTTAATATAAAAATAACTTTTCCCAGTAACTTTATAGATTCCCTGAAACTACTCAATTATGAAAGAAATCATTATTTTTCCTTCCAGAATTGCTTCTTTTATAATAGAAAGTAAGGCATAAATAATTTTCCCCCATTATCTTTCTTTATAGAGTCTTGATTTGCATTTGGCTAGTGCACTATTTAACAATCTTAATTGGATCATTCTTTTATTCAACTAAAAATAGCTATTGAAACATTATATATAATCATTTTGTACCAGACCAGGCAAGTCATTTGTGAAAGAACAAATCCTTCTATAAGCAATGTCACGTAGTCCAGTACACTTGAGGAAAATGACCAGTTGTGAATAACAGGTCCACAGAGAAAATTGTATTTTTAAAAAATAAGTCTAGAAAGGAAAGAAAAAAGAACTTTAGGTATCTGGTACATTAATCTTCAAGAAAATACGGAGATATATATTTTGTTTTGAGGATAATTTTTACCCTGTGAATATTTCACATTACTTTTTTATATGAGAGAAAAAAATTACTTTCACTCAAGTTATTACTGCTGACAGCATATTATATGAGAAGACATTATATTGTGAAACAGCAAAACGTTTCCTATCTCAAAGCAGTTTCAAAGATGGAAGGAAATTACATTTCTTTCACTTTCTATTCCAATTTCTAATCACTAATTTCTGCAATCAGGTATGAAGGTGATGAACTGTGGAATTGGGAAATTTCATTTTCCAGCAATCTACTCATAAAAAGGCATGCAAAAGAAATCCATTAACCTTTCTTCAAAAGTAACAGAAGGAAGCTAACTTTTGTCTGAGTGGCAGTTGGATTAAGCTCCAAAAGCCCAAATGCAAAGGGTTCTTTTCTAAGGAAACAGAAGTTTTTCTTTCTACAAAATTTTCCACAAGAACGAACTTTCTACAGGAAATGACTCACATGGGAGACTCTCAAGCTTGGGTTGGGTTACCTTAAAGGATTAAAAACTTATAATGAATAATAAGTTGTGGTTTTATTTAATTCTATCCTAAAATACATTTCCCATTGAGCTCTACACCTTCTTACCTACTCTTCGTTTCTTCAGGATTCTCATGGGATGTCAGCTCCTTCATAATGTTGTTTTTGATTCATCCAGCTTTTCATAAGAAGTTAGGTGGTTTTCTTCTTTGTTCCCTCCCAAAATCTGGTTCTTAATTCTAATATAATTCTTACCAGACTACATTCATTTTCTTATATCTCCATATTGAATTCCAAAATACAAATTTCTCCAGACATGGATACTGTCTTCCATTCATTCATCTCCACAGCTAGTGTTTTATCAGGGGTTTTCCCCAAAGTCAACTCAGAGTCAGGGATTCAAGTGCAAGTAGTTTATTTGGGAAGTGCAGACAACTCTGGTTAGAAAAATGGGGTAAGTGACACAGAATAGGGTAAATTATTAAGTGGTGAACTATGAAATGTACCACTATATGCCAATGCAAGGGGAAACTTGAGAAAATGATCCAAAACCTAGCCCTGGGAATTATCTTGCCTGAGGAGGGAGGAAGTTGGGTAACTGAACAATAACTGAGAGGATCTGACCCAGGACTGCTAGTTCCTTGGCACCTCCAGACCACTGCCCGCAATCATAGGCACCACAGCTTTTTGGTTTTCAAAGAAAAAGAGGGTGGGTCGTAGCTCAGTGGTGGAGTGCCTTCTTAGCGTGCATGAGTCCTGGGGTCAATCCTCAGTACCTCTGATAAAAAGGAAAAAGAAAAAGAGCCCTCAGGTACACATCTGCAGACATTGGCACCCAGAAGCCTATCCTAACACACAAAAAGTTTCAACAGATGTGAAACACATAGTGGAGGTTAGAATCTGCATTTTGTACTGTTTAGATCCATTCATGGGTCATGTTAAATTCACTCTCTCCTATAACAGCTTCTTTAATATGGTTGCCAGGCACAATTTCCAAGGAGTGGGAGATAGAATAAAGGAGGGTTAGTGGGACAAGTTACAGTTCTCACTCCTCCTTTACCACCCATTCCAGATTCCCCTCAGTGTCAGTCACCACGCGTGTTCTTCTGAAACGCTTGCCCTGTGGTGTACTGCTGACCTCATGTCTGAGGAGGTGGTCTTTGCTATCACGTCCTTGTCAGCCTCAAGTTGCTACAGGTGCCCATTTATGATGGTGACTAGACATAGAGACACAAAAGAGCTCCCACGCAAATCTCTCTCCCAACAGCAGCGTCTGATCTCCTCCTAATCATCAGGGTCAATTTCCTATTCTGGCATAAGAACTCCTTCTTTGCCTGCTGGTTTACTGACCAGTCCGGTGTAACCATACCTTTCATTTTAGCATGCTACATTTAGTGGTGCTACGATCTCTCTGAGGCAACTTATCTTTGTTTTGTGCTACAATACCTCCTCTGCCGTGAATGTTCTTTAGTGAAAATCGGTGAGAGACGCAGAGATTCACCATCTCTGTGCCTAACCCTACAGGTGCATCCACGTGTTTCCCCACAAGAACTGCTTGTCTCATGTTTAAACATTATTTCAGGTCCCTAGTCAATCAGCTAAGCCATTTGCTGCTGCTCAGGATTTATCTGAGGTCTGCTCTCCCTCTACACAGATTTATTTGAAGCTCTGACACTGAGCTCTCTCTCTCCCCTCACTGTCACTCAGAGGCACACTTTAGGGGGACTCTCACAGAACAGCAGTGCATCTAAGTTTGTGCCGATATGTCTACCCAGTCATTATGAATCAGGCCTCAGTTCTTCTCCTAAGGGGCCACAGGTAGAAGCTGTGGGAGGGGCACTCGTGAGACGGCGTGGTCACCTGCATTGTAAGTTATTTGTGCCCACTAATCTGACTGGGCCTGATTCACAATGTTTAATTTCAATTGTGTGATGGATTGCTTTCCATCTGATCACCTCTGAGATTTGGTGGTTTTTATAATACTTGGCTCATGAAGGGCAGCTCTGGTTGCAAAGTCACTTAATGCCTCATGCTCAGTTGCCCGGCATGTACTAGGGCTGAATAGCAAGTCAGGAGCTGCTTTTAAAACAGTGAATACTTCTTTGAAGCAGCTGGTATGTCCTTGCCCTAAAACCCCTCCAGGGTCTGTGCTATGACACTTTTATTAGGGCTTGTCAGATATTTTAGGACAGCTTTTTAATGTGCCAGATAATTTTAAACTGACAGCTTTCCAAATCTTTTGATAAATGGGGATGGAGCTATATTTTCAAGTGTGATGTGTGCTCTCTTCAAAATACGAAGAAGCCTCCCAAACTCTGTGTCTTTTTCTTAGCGGCAGTGGGCGCAAGGTGTCGTAGCTGGTCCTTTATCTTGGAGGGGATAATCTTGACATACCTGTAATGTCTGGACACTTAAAAACTATACTTGTGTGACATATTCTGGAACTTTTTATGATTTATCTTCTACCCTATGATACACATGGTTTTACCAGGGCATCCAGTGCACTTGCTACTTGCTTTTAGGTCAGATTAACATGGTGCCCTCAGTGCAGTATATCAGTGTGATATAATATGAAATGTCCAGGTGATCAAAGTCCCTTCTGACTTTGTGATAAGCGGTGAGAGTTAACATCAGCCAGTGACAAAACTGAATCTATAGTGCTGTTCATTTCAGGTGGATGTAAATGATTCTGAGTCTCCATGACAGGGACTGAAAGAATGTATTTGCTTAATCAATATCCAGATACCCAACTACCAGAGTTTATGTAGTATCTTCTAGTAAAGATACCGCATACAATATAACAGCTGTGATCAGGACTACTACTTGAATAATTTATGGTACTTGAACTGTCGTTGCTGTAATCCATGTGACCTTATTTTAGGGACCAGGCTAGTAAAATAGAGATGGTAATTAGAACTATGACCCCTGGATCCTTTTATTAAGAGTGGCATTAATCTTAACCATTCTACCCAGAGTACAGCATTTCTTTTTATTTGCCACATTGGCCAGAGAAAAGAGAGTAGTGTGAAGGCTTCCTCTTGGCCATTCCTACCATTATGACTTTTACTCCAGAGGACAAGAAACCAGTGTGTGAATCAAGCCAGCAGTGAAGTATACACATCCAGGGGAAGCACCTGGTAGGCCTGGAGAACCAAATGGCACACTGTGGGACAGGCTTTGGCCAGGATCCCATTTATCACCTGGCTTCTAGATGTCCCCCCCTCTAACAGTAGGGCCATAATGGTGTTTTGAGTCTCCAAGTATTATTTTTATCTTAGATTCTGTATTCAAAAATTCTAAAAAGTAAAGTATACTTATTTTCCCAGTGTATATAATATATAACATTCTGACAAATGACTAAAGGTTCCTTTGGGTATTATTGAGGGAAAACATTATTCAATATACTTGTGATGGTGTTTTGGGTTCTTTTGCAGGATGAACTGGCCTCCACGTTCAATGATGAGCTAGGGGTGATAAGACTGCCCCATATGTGGAAACTGGATGAGACATCGTGGTTTTCCATTGTGGTTTCAGTTCTCTCAGTCTTGATATTTTTGATTATGTAAGTCAGGGGAAAGGCTTGTCATCTTTAACTCTATCTCAGCTCTTGGGACATCACGACATGTTAACCTGCAAGTCAGGTTCCTTCAGATGACATCCACTTTGCTTCCAGCAGTTAAATGCTATCACATGACCCCTACTCTTCCAGAGCTGTAGTACCTCCATTGCCCCTAGAGAGCCCAGTACCATAGAGGTTTACCCGACTGTCAACCCTGACTTACAAGAAATAGCCAGCAGTGAGCTTCTTAATAAATCTAGTGCCCTTCTCACCACTGTTGTTGTTATAGTAAAGTAGGTGTCTCTGGTCTCTATTAAGGGATAGAGTTAGCTGGTCTTTGGGAATAAGCCCTTTCACTCTTCCCCTTTTGTTCCTTCCTTAATACTCTATCAAGACATTATAGCCGAGCATCCTAATGAACCATTCCCAGGAAGCTTCTAATGTTTCCTGGCAGTAGATAGAAGTTAGCCATGGCCCTGAGCTCTGTTAGTGATAACTATTTTCCTTCTGAAGGAGGAAAAATGCTTCCCCTGGGCCATGCTGAAACATGATCCTCATTATTTGCCTAGAATCTCCAAGGAGAGATGAGGTCAAACCTCAAAGAGAAACGCTATCATTGTTTGAAGCATCTGCCTCCTGCAAAGCCTCTGCATGGTCTCCAGACAAGGGTAACCTTCCATCCTTGAGTGGGAGGCAGTGGGTGGCTTCTGCAGACCGAGGTCACTCACATCGGCTGGAGGTTCAAAGTTGTTAAGTACATGCACACAGATGTTCTTGTCCAAATTTCAGGGTCCTGGGACTTCTGTATCATAGTCATTACTTTAGCAACAAAGGCCTGCTGGGACTGGGAAAGAGAAAAAAAAGCAAAATGAACACTGTAATTTTGCTTGACTCACAATCTGATCCTGGGCCTTGTTTTTATGCCTGTAAGCTACCAACTACAGGCCACGGGGGTCTTTGGCTCTTATGTGCAGAACTTCTGGCTCTTACATTGTTATCTAAATTGGTGATTGGCTAAACTCAATCTGTCCTTTCCTTTTCTTACTGTATCGTTGGCACTTAATGAGAGTCAACTAACTCCATAAATCTGGAGTCTCCAAGTATATTTTTATCTTAGATTCTGTATTCAAATATTCTAAAAATTTAAGTATACTTATTTCCCCAGGGCATATATTATATGATATTCTGATAAATGACAAAAAGTTCCTTTGGGGAATATTGGGAGGAATCACTACTCCATATGCTTGCAATGGTGTTTTGGGTTCTTTTGCAAGATGAACTCCACTTTCAACGATGATCTGGAAATTCCCATTATTATCGTATGATCTGAATGTTTGAAAAACTACATAATCAGCACATCCCCCTTGATCTCAAGCCTATTTCAATTCACTCCAGATAAGATAGAATAATTTCAATAATAGCATTCCAGGGGTTATATTCCCAGAATGAGCCTCTCGTCATTTGACTATAGTGATCCAGGAACTGCTTTTGAGGACTATTCCAGTCAACTGCCTTAGTGTGGGTTCTTTCAGAGCCAGATCCAGAGACAGGAATTCGAGGTCAGGTAATTACTTGGAAGTGCAAAGAGCTTAATACTTGAAAGTGAGGGACTTCATACAGGAAAGGGAGAGTTGTCAGTAGTGGTGAGGTATTATAAGTGCATCAGAGCTATTTATGTGGGCCTAGAGCACCATATAATTCTGAGGAAAAATGAAAATCGTATCTCTAAAAATTATTCTACCCAAAGAATAAGGGACCTTGGCTATTCATACACCAGCTCCAGACAGTCATTCATTGAGAGCTGCTGGTAGTGGTAATGATGGTGAGTTCCAAGCATGAGTGTTACATCTTTCAGCAGTTTCAAGGAGAAAGAAAAACCTCTCAGGCACAAAGACAAACATGTTGGCATGTTTAATACATTTGAAAAGGGGGCAATGAGAAAGGCATAGAGAGCATCTGCTGTACATTGCACGTGGGATAAGTGCAGAAAAAGTCATGACTACCATTAACAGTTGTCGGATGCCTGGCTCTGTGGATGTTAGTTTTCATAGGAAGGCAATTAAACATTTCTAAAGACATTGTATTCAAATGTAAACATTATTAAAGTACAAGGAGTTAAATGCAAAATGTAATGCAAAAACGTGGCTTCCGGAAGGATAGCATGGGTTTTGATACATGGAATCAAAGGCCTTCTATGTATGAGGATTGGCAGGAATAAAGGCAGGAGCACAGGAAAAGCTGAACACATTTGGTGAAATGTTTAGTAGTCAAGTTTGTCAGGTAATTGTTGAGAATACAGCGCCTAAAAGTCTCAAGGATCATCATAGAATTCAGACACACAAAAGTATAAATTTTGTTAAATTGTAGAAAAATCATGTATTATTTATCAATGATAAAAGCAAAATTAAATACAAATATTTATATTAAATATTACATGTAAGTTCTAGATTTATTATCTTTGATAGTACTTTTATCTGCAGTGGGTATTATACTGTGCTTCGTTTCATGCAACTAAATAATGTGTCTTCTACCAGAAACTATGGTGCTGTGGCCACCTAACTTGTTAGCCAGGAAGTAGGGTAAAATCTCAGAGCCTTCACAATTTATGAGGCAAAGGGAATGAAAGGCTCCAATGTGTAAAGACTTACGCCTGAATCTGGGAAGGTTTTAAACCATTCACATTCACTTGAAGTAGGGAAAGGAAATTAGGGTTCTATTTGTAAGAAAGTAGGTATTTGGAGATGGCTATTGGATGAATAATGACAACAAAACACACATACACTCACATAATTTTCCATAAGGCTAATAAATACCTTGTAAGATAATTTTGATTATCAGATGTATATTTAATAATTCTAGTTATTTAATAGATATTTAATAAGTACAAATATTCTTTTATAAAAGTGGCTTATGGCATGATTATTTGCTTTTCAGAATAATTTATGAATATATAAAGTAACATAAAAATTTAAAGTCCACATATAAAATATAAATTAAATATCCATTTTTGTTTCACAATGGCTGAACAAATGCAAGGGTTTTTTTTAAATCTCCCTTTTGCAGAATCTCACTTGATAAGAGAAGGAACATAAAAATTAAATGAATCTTTACCAGTATTGGAAGGAAGCCATTAGCAGATGAAAAGGAGGAAGAATTTCTGAGAATGTGAATTAAATGAGAATAAGTTAGATTGATGATCAATTCTAGTGAAATGAAGATGCTTGCAAAATTGGGTTGACAGTGTTATTTTTAATTATTTGGAATTCTGTGGAATGAAACGTTCAGAACCATTCTTATGTATAAAAAAATTGTCATAAGATTTGTATTTGTACTTGGAACAAAAGTAATGTACATTTCCAATTCATACCCTTGCATAACAACTAATTCTTGGTAAATCTAAGATCTGAATGAAAAATATCCTAGTAGCATAGGGAGCAATACAATAAAGAAGATGACTTTATTCTGTGCGTAGTAGAAGATTTTCAAAAGAAAAAAAAATCTGTCTTTAAAAAATATACTTTGTATGTGGAGGGCCTTCCAAAAAGGGGGGAAAAAGAGCTGTTAAGAACAATTAGCTGAATAAAAGCAAAGTTTTGTGCATGTCAAAATTTATCATAGTTGATGTCCAAATAAAGCCATAGATTGAAAGAACGTTTGAAACTCCTACAAATCAACTTGAAAAAGATAAATGACTTAATAGATAAATTTGCAAAGGAATGAAAAGGTAATTATAAAAGACATTGAAAATAGGAAAAGATGCTTAAATGTGTTGGCAGTTAAAAAAATGAGATTTTGAATTAATTATTTGGGCCAAAATATAGACATAGACATCTAAAGACACAAGTTTAAAAACTCTAAGGATTTTAATAACCTTTAATGAAAAAACATGAAGACGAATATATGTATGTATATGCATGCCTGGGACATTGTGCTGTGCACCGGAGATTGACACGTTGTAACTGACTGTACTTCAAAAAAAAAAAAAAGAAAGAAAAAAGAAAAAACCCTAAGGAAAAAGCATAATAGTCATCTCAGAAATCACAACAGTGGCAGTGGGTAGGAAAATGCTGTACAACTGGCTATGCTCAGTGGTTCTAAGTTACTGCAATGCTTATTTCTTACCCTGAGTCCTGTATGATTATAGAACAAAAAGAAAAAAGGTAGTAATTGACATTCTTCTACTAGATGGAATCACAGAGAAAAATTGCATTTCAAGACAGGGATAAAGTTATAGCTATTATATAATCTATATAGCTATTTTATATGGTTCTAATTTATATATATTTTACTTATACATACATAAATATATGTTTATACATAGCTATAATACAGCCATTATGGTGGAAAGTTTTTACATGGAAAGCATCTTATTTATTCCACATCTTATTTGTATCCTTAAGTAGAAATACGTGTGTGTACATGTGTGTATATATACACATGTACATATCCTTGTATAAATGTGTATATATATATCTATATATATATATGTATGCATGTCATTTTTAAGGCTCATGATTTAAAATGGATCAATCAACACATTTTTATTGAACTCCCTAGTTCATATGATAATGTATATATTATTTCATAAAATGGACATAGTTTCCATAAAGAAAAAATGCTATTAGCTACCTTGACAAGATCATAAAGATATGATCAAAAATTTCCAGGGAAAAATGATAAAAGCCTAAATATTTAATTATTCTAGCTTAAGACAGGGAATATATGGATAAAAGAAGAAAGATGTCAGTAAAGAATACAATTCTACAAAATAACAAAAATAAATAGAACCTCTTAATAGGATGATATACCTTTCTCTTTTCTAGTTCAGAAAATTTTATTACTGTGAACACTTACCTGAAAAAATAATTCTTATGTATAGTGTATTTGTGGTGATACTTGAAATAAGGTTTTAAATACATACACGTTTCCTTTTTGTAAGTACATTTCTATGATAAGAAAATAAAGAAATCATTTCGATTCCTCTCTGACGTTAAGTACATACATGAGACATTTTTCAGTGCATTTGCACATGATGTGCTTAGCATTGGTTACTACCTAAAGGGTAACACTGATGTCTAGGAAATTTATTCATTCACTTAAGTATGAAATAGAAAATCAAAGCTTGGAAACCTGTCTGAAGTAGTAACCATGGTGATATGTGATTAAGTATGAAGGGCATGTGATGACAAATGTGACATGTAAAATATGGGTTTATCTTCAGATATCTTGTCTAACTACTTTTCACTGACCATGTTTATTTTGACCCTCACCAATTCTTGACATTGCAGGTCTGCCAAGGCTTACTTATGCCCCTCAATTAACAGGTGCACTGCTGATATTTGAGAATGTCCTTCATTTTTCCTTGTATTGACTCTTTCTTTAAGTACAGGAAGAGAAATCAGTATGTGACTGTAGCAAATACCTTTAACAAGTTTCCGCCAAATTAAGATTCATGAGAACAGAAAGTGGTATCACACAATCTTGATTTCCATAAAAAATTACTTATTATTTAAAATTACTTCCAACTTGGAGATTGAAGTTAATGTAACCTGCAATGATGACAACATTAATTGGCATTTCTTTCAGCTGCCTTACAGATTTTACAGGGAGAATGCATGGAAATCATTTCAAGGAAATACATTTTTGGAATGTCTCCACTTACATGAACCGAGTTCTAAGTTACATCCAATGGCTTACAAACCTGACTTCAGTTTATGTAATCTATCTAAGCTTTGATTTCCTCATCTGTAAAGAGGGAGAATATATTTTTATCAATACATACAATACTTATACCATTTTCCACAAAGATCTAAGTATTAAATGAGATAAATCAATAAAAATATGTAGTGTGGTTTCAGGTCCATAGCAAATAATCAAAACCTTCTATCCAATTACATTAGCTGAGAAATGACAAAGAAGGTGAATGCCTTCTTGACTGCCTTTGAAAATTGTCATTTGCCTTTTATATTTTTAATCTTGGATAGTCTAAGTTTTTTTTTTTTTTTTTTAACAGATTCAAGAAACGGAAGGAAATACTGGCAAATAGTTAACAGACTCATGGTTGCAATTGTCCTTCCTAAGTATTGTGGCTACTCTGCAGAAACAGAACAGACCCTCAACCATGATCTAGTTCAGATGTCAAGACAGATGATGCCACACACACACCAAGAGGATGTGAAAACATTTATTACTCACATAATGAGGCTTTGGGGGATGGATGGGGCAAGTCTCCCAAGCTGGTCTGAAAATAGCTTGAGAGAGCAAGGGAAGGAGACTGTCTTGGGGTTTTTACTGTGGTTAGGAGTGACTTTTAGATGAGGGTTCCCATGTGCGAAGAGGAACTTGCATGATTTGAGTCTCCCCTGCCTGGCACCAAAGCAAGGGTGCACCTAGGCGTTCTTATCAGCTTGCCCAGATGGGGAGCAGGAGAGAAATGAGATCTGAGGCTTAAAAGTTGTCGGAAGCTAAACATCAAAAGTGGAGTAAGAATTTTTATTTCATCAATTGTTCATACAAACATAGATGTCACAAGGAGGAAACCGATGATATATAGTTTTATAGCATTTAACAAACATCAAAACACTTCATAATTAAATGAATGTTATTAAAAACTATAGGAATATTTTCAATGTTTATAGAAATGTTAGTAACAATAAAGATTTCTGATAAATGAATATAAAAAGATGAAAATTACTAAGGAAAATAGTCAGAAGACCATATACTGCTAATTTATAAAAGAAGAAAGGCAAATGTAGAACACATTAAAAAAATCCTCGATAGTGTCAAAGAAATATTTTTAAAGACTACAAATCAGATATATTTTTCCTCTGGCAAAATGGCACAGATTAACAAAAGTAATAATAATTGGAGTAAGTGGTCATCCTGAGAAATGACACTTTTGTGAACTATTGGTGGGAGTTGTGATGGTGCACTTTTATGAACAGTGTTGGAAATAAGTGTCAAAGTCTTTTAAAGGTGTGGAAATTCTCTGATCTGGCAATTCCACTTTAAAATTTTATTTGGAGAAATAAAATAGATATGCATGATTATTTATCTTCAAGGATGACCAGCATTGAGCTCTAAATACTGAAAACAAAATCCAGGAGCATAAGAACTCTTACAAGTCCAGCATTTCATCCCATTCATGTCATCCATCCCATGCCATCCATTCTATCCCCAAGTCCTGTGACTCTACCTCTAAAAGCATATCCTTACCTCCTCCTCTTCATCTGCTCAACATTCCCCAATCCAAGCCATCTTACTTTATCTGGACTAAAAATAGCCCACACTTCATATCTCTGCCTCTGCTCCTCTCCCAGCCCACCATATTCCATTTTCCACCCAGAAGTTACCTGTTTTTAAAGAAAATCACACATAGCATTCTTCTACTTAATAATTATTTAATTACCTTTTATATAAGTTAAAGTTTTGGGGGGTTGGATTTTATTTTAACTTGAATGAAAAATAAGCCATATAAATCCAGCAATCCCATCTCTGGACATGTATTCAAAAGACCTGAAATCAATCTCTAAGAAATATCTGTGCCCCCATGTTCATTATAGCACTACCACAATAGCCAAGATTTGAAAACAACCTAAATGTCCATCAAAATGGGAATGGATAAAGAAAATTTGGAATATATACACAATGGAATATTGTTCAGCCATAAAGAGAAGGAAATCTTTCCATATATGATAACATGGATAATCCTGGACATTATGCTAAGTGAAATAAGTCAATCACAGAAAAACACTGAGTGATTCCACTTAAGTAACATATCTAAAATAGTCAAAATCGTAGACACAGAGTAGGATGGTGGTTGGCAGGTGCTGGGTACAGTGGAAAATGGAGAATTGCTTTTCGATGGATATAAAGTTTCAGTTATGCAAGATAAATAAGCCCTACAGACTTAATGTACAACATTGTACTGTATTGTACACTTAAAAATTTAAAAGGACAGATCCCATGTGTAGTGTTCTTTCCATAATTAAAAAAATTAGTAAAATCAAATCCAAACCTCTAACCATAGATTACATAACCTGGCACAACTGCCTTTCCATTTTCACCTTGCTATCAATTTCTCTCCTGCTCAATAATATTTCCCACAACTTCTGAAGTTACTTTTCTTTTTCTTCTCCATTACATTGAAGTTTATTTCCACTTTAGGGGTTTGCATTTTTTCTTTTTAATGCTGCCTGGAAACCTTCCCTCATGGATGGCTCCACCTCATTATTTAGGCTTTATTTCAAACATCAGATCCTCTTCCTCTCCTGACTAACCCCACTGAATTACACACCCTTCACCCTTCCACCATCACCTTTTATGTTATTCTGGTGTGTGTGTGTGTGTGTGTGTGTTTCCCAACACATTATCAAATCAGACTTTTTGGTGTTCTTACTTTATTTTCAGTTTCCTTCCTACCACACTGTAGGCTCCAAAAGCAGAAGGCGGACTGTCTAGAATAATGTTTGCACATATCAAGTGCTCAGTAAATAGCTCCTGAGTAAATGAATATATAAAGAGCAGAAGTACTGAACAACAATATATTATCAGAACTATGTGTGGGTAGTGAAAGAATAAATAATTTCCCCTTCGTTATCCTCTCCTGAATCTCCAAGATTTCCCTCATCAACACACACTATATTTGTATAAAGTAAATTATAAAAAGTGTGCAAGTAATTTAAACCCTTTTTATTCTCCTACCGTAAAATCCTGTATACTAAATTTTAAAAATTAAATCTCTCTTATTTTTTAGTACTTTGAAGTATCTCAACAAAAGAAAATAGCAATTTGATGTACTTGATGACTGAAGACATTTTCCAGATTTTATGGTCAAATTCTATAGGAGATGCTAAATCTAGAAGGTGAAAAACATAAAATTAACCTGCAAGGATTATATAATCTGAGTTTGCCTTTTAAAAGTTCCTATTATAAATGTGGTTACTGGAGTTTCTCTCTTCTTCTTATGAATTCAGAAGAAACACTAAACAATTATTATTTGCGCATTTCCACTATTTGGTTCACATAATCACAAATTGATTCTGCAGGAAAAATAAAATGGTGATAATAATACAAAAATATTATGAAAATTAAATTTAAAAACACTTTTTCTTTTCTTCTTTTCTTGGATCTGGGGATTATGCATCTTGCTTTATACTACATACTTTCCAAGTTTCATGAAGTGAAATAAAATTAATGGGAAAAAGTTGTAGTCTCAAAGCCCAAGCTAAAGTCTGTGAAAATCATTATTGGTGTTCTAATTATTGACACATGCCATATTCCTTGGCCAAATGTGTAATTTTATTAGGATTGTTCTATATAATGAGCCATTAATTTCATAGAAATACAAATTAAGCCCCTAAAGGCAATAAATATCAAAAAGTGAGTCATTTTCCATGCTTAATAGTAATACGAGAAATGAAGATTTTAGAAATAATCTGAATAAGGTATGTTGCTATATTTCCGATGATTTTTGGTCAGTAAAATGGATTTTTCTGGTATGGAAAATTACAGTCTTACTTGTTCAAACAAAATTTCCACATCCAGAAGAAGATAAAATAACTTAAAAGTAAGATGCATTCTATTCTTATAAAATCTTCTTATTCACAGGAATACTTTACACTCTTAGTTATCAACTACCTTGCTTCTCATTTGAATATTTGTCAGTTTGGCCTAATAGTTGCATAACTTCCTATTCATGCTGTATAATATGTAATGGAATATTAATAAAAATCAATAATGGATATAACAGAGGAAAGAAGAAAAAATATGTCTCTGCAAGGCTGTTCATGGATGTCAAAACAAATCAGCAAGAGTACAGAAGGTTCTGTTTCAATTATATTTCGAGAGAGGGCATGAGAATGGAGAGAGAATTAGTTTCCTCTCCTTTACTGCTTAAACTATAAAACTATGAAGCATTAAATGTCTTCTGGGAGCTCACCCAATTTCTGGAAAAATAAGGCTTGATTCTGTGGAATTTGATGCATTCTTTCCAGAGTATAAGCTCATCCAGAGTTAGAGTGCTAAATAAAAGCTGGAAACAGGGTAAAAGAGAAGAGGGGGGAAAAGCTAATAAAATAATGATGAAAAGACAAGGAACAAGTGCCATACACGTTAATAACACTCATTTTGAAGGGTAATATTTAAATAAGCTTGAAAAGTGAGCCACTGGAGAATTGAGATTAAAATTAAATCACATGCTTGTTGAATAATTATTTGACTAGAAGCTAAACACATTCATTAGCAAATGCAAATGATTCTTTTAATTAGACACCAACAAATGAGGTCCAATAGCAGAAGCCATGCTATTTGGTCTTGATGGATTTTCATTATAGAGCTTCAACATTTCCACAATATTTCCCCAAGTTTTCTCTATAGTCACTTAGAATATGAGTTTAAAACTTCTAAATATTTTAATATATCTATAAATATGTTGAATCTCTACCACAATCAAGATCAAAAGGCAAAGTTTGTTCCTTCTTATTTCTAATTGGTATTCTGTTGTGCAGACATGGATTTACCAGAGTTTGTTGATCCATTCACCCATCAAAGGATATTTGGGTTGTTTCCAGTTCTTGAAAGTTATGAATAGAGCTACAGTAAGTATTCATGGGCAGGTTATTTTGTGAACATTACCCAAGAGTGGGATTGCTGGGTCACATAGAAACTATATGTTTAACTTTGTAAGAAATTGCCAACTATTTTTCCAGAATACCTAGGACATTTTGCACTCCCACCAGCAATGGCCAAGAGTTCTAGCTGCTGCAAATCTGAGCCATGACTTAGTATTATCACTCCTGATATTCCAACTTTGCTTCTGCTATCATTTCCCTCTGGCTAAAAAACTTTCTTAAGTATTTCTTTTAGAGAAAGTCTAATAGCAAGAAATTTTCTCAATTTTTCTTTATGAAAATGTCTTAATTTCACCTTTATTCTTAAAGGGTAGTTTTTTTGAATATAGAATTCTGGTTCTAGGTTAGCACTTGAAATATATATTATTAGGCTTGAAGAATCCTTAAAGAAAGATGGAGTTATAATTGTGAAATATTATACAGTTGTGACTTAATTATTGAAGTGGAACTTCAAAGCTTTCATCAGAAAAGAAGACATTATAGATTAAAAAGTTGGGGACAAGTGATATCATACATAATTTTCAGCATTCAGTAAAAATTCTATTCAATTAAAAAATAGCCAAGAGATAAAACAGATATTTCAAAAAGACCCACAAGTTATCTGGATATTAAAATTTTCAGACACTGAAACAGCTGTGAATAATATATTCAAGAAAATATATGACAGAATGAAATCTAAAAAAGAAATGCAAAGAAATAGAGCAAAGATACAACAACAAATGGAGAATTGAACAGATTAAAGTAGATTAGACCCAGCAAGTAAGAGTATTAGTGAGTTTCATGTTGGATCAGAAATATACAGACTAAAAGATATATTAAGAAGGAAAATAATAAACTAATGTAAGAGACCCATGAGTCACAAAGTAAAAAGTCTGAGAAATGTGATTGGATCCCCAGAAAGTAAACTAGCTAAAGAATTACAAGTTTAGAGAACCAATATTTTATAATGAACTGGAAGCACCCTTGCTGAAACTTTTCCCTGAAAGCAGACATTATCTTTATTACACGGCTGTAAATCAATAAGAATATGGCTTGTGCTTATTCAGTATATCCTATTATGTTTCTTACTGTGATCAGTGGCATATACATTACTAATAAGAGTATACTAGCGCTTTCTTCAAAAAACTTAAAACAGAAATACCATATGACCCAATAATTCCACTCCTGGGTATATATTTGAAGAAAATGAAAACACTAATTTGAAAAAGTATATGCACTGCAATATTCATAGCAGCATTATTTGCAACAGCCAAGATATGGGAACAACTCAAGTGTCCATCAACAGATGAATGGATAAAGAAGATCCAGTATATATAAATGCAGTGGAATGCTACTCAGCTGTTAAAAAAGAATGAAAGTTTACCATTTGCAACAATAAGATGGACCTGGAGGGTGTTATGCATAGTGAAATAAGTTGACAGAGAAAGACAAATACTCTATGCTATCACTTATATGTGGAATCTAAATAATACAATAAACCTGTGAAATGACAAAAAAGAAACAGACTCGTGGATACAGGGAGCAAATAAGTGGATACCAGTGGGGAGAGGGAAGGCAGGAGGCAAAAGAGGGGTAGGGAATTAAGAGGTGCAAACTATTATGTTTAAAATAAATAAGCCATAAGGTTATACTGCACAACAAAGGGAATATAGCCAACATTTTAAAACAACTAGATGGAATATAATCCATAAAAATGTTGTATCACTATATTGTACACCTGAAACTAATATAATATGGTCAACTATACCTCAGTAAAAAAAGAATTTCCATTCATCAAAACATCATTAGGAAAGTGAGAGGTAAGTCAAAGTGGGAGAAAATTTGCAAATATAGGTCTAATGCAGGATTTGTATTAGAATATATAAACAACTGCTGCAAATCAAAAAGAAAAAGACAGACAGCCCAACAGAAAATAAGCAAGACAAACTGGTATATACAAACGTTATGTACAAATGGCCGTGAAGCAAGTGAAAAAGTGACCATTTTCATCATTCTTCAGGGAAATGCAAAATAAAACAATGAGATAGCACTAAATAGTCTCCAGAGTGGCTTAAATTAAAACAAAAACAATAGGTCTTACAGGGGAAATGAGAAGCAAGTCTTGTCTCAGTGCTATTGGGGGGATGTAAATTGATAAACAATCACTGTGCTCACTATTTGACACCATCTACTAAACCAAACATACACCTATCAACACTTTTACCCCTAAGATATCTTCCCAATAAAAATGTGTCCATTGAGCACCAGTAGATATGTATAGGAATGATTGTAGCCACATTATTTGTAATATTTAAATACTGAAAAAATCTAAATGTCTATAGTACTAAAGGGATAAGGAAATTTCATATTCCTGCACTAGGATACTATACAGCAGTGTGAAAAATAAACTAGTGCTAATGCAACTAACTTCATGGAAATAATTTTGTTCCATTTTAAATATTCTCCCTTTGCTTAGAAAAAGAACAGAGTAAATTTGACATTTGCTTTTAATTATCATGTAGTTCACATCAAGCATGCTAGGGATCAGTTAGGACATTATTGCAATGAATCCTTCACAACTCAGTCCCCAGAACTGGCATTTCCACACAGCCCTTATTTTAGGAGTTTTAAATATGACTCGGAAAGTTTGTTTGTGGTGAGAAATCCTTACATGACTTACCCCTTAAAGAAGAACATCTCCGATGATCTATCCTGAAGGTGACAGAAAAACCAGTAAGGAAACTTTATTTCTGTTTCTTTGTCTCTTGCTTTTGAGCACTTGAAACTCTGTTTTTATAAGAAATAATTTGAAATTATTATTCTCATTTGTTTATTCATTTGTGCAATTTTGTTTATTCATTTTTTACTGCTACTTTTATAAAAAACAGTTTTGCAAGAATATGGGCTTTGTTGGTATGCACTTTTAATTTATAGAATACTAAATATACAGAATTAAATGTGTACTTAATAGCTCCAGTTACAGGAAATGACTTGTGCTTATTCAGTATATCCTACTATGTTTCTTACTGTGATCCATGGCATATAAGTTACTAATATGTTCAGTTGAAAACACTGGATTACTTAAGATTGCCTGGATAGTGTTTCAGGTAGAATGACAATAAATTTTTACCTATTACTCCTACACCCAATTTTAGAATATCTTTTTCAAAGCAGAGTTTGAACTATAAAAGTAGATATTTTTCTTCCAATCTAGAAGTTCATTAAAATTTTTTTGATTACACAAATATAATGGAAGTGTTAATTACTGGTCTAAAATAATCAACCAAAGGTCAAAGTATAACTTCCTACTTCAGAGACTAAAATGAGAAGGAATATTGATTGTAGGTAGAGTGGAAAATAAAATGCAAGCAAATCAGCTTGATAAGATTCTACATGAGGCTTCTCAAAGTAAATCTGTGCAGTGAGGTGTGAATTGCATTCTCCGTTCTCTTATGCATTTACTTAAAATAATTATACTTAATTTGCAAATTCACTGGAAAATAACTTGCAGCGGATTCTCAGATAATTAAATTTAGCAAGGATCATATTAAAAAAAAAACCACAGTGGTAAAAATGCATACAATATGCAGACATGTACATGTGTATATGATACATTGATACAGATACTGATAGAGATATATAGGTATATGCATAAGGCATTGTAGGTATGTAAATGCATATGTATTCATCTACATATCTTCTTGATGCTTGCATCTGAGATGACAGAATCACTGTTTTGTTTAAAGGATTTTATAAAAATAAATAGACCCTTTTGAAAGAAATATTTTTGAGCATATTTTCCAGGGTTTTTCTTTGCTGGAATGTATCCCCCTTATCTCTTCTTGAGATTAAGGATCTTAAATCACCTTCCATCAGTAAAAGTGGGAGTCATAGACACCTGACACAAATAATTGTTAATATTCATTGAGGTCTTGCTACTCATCTTTGCCTGAGCTCCTAGTGATCCCATCATGAGCTTTCACCCGAACGACTGTGTTAACCCCTCTCAAAATGTGGGGTAAGTGTGAACTTATTTATTAAATGGCTACTTATTGACTGCCAACTATATGCCATGCACTAGTCTAGACTCTGGGGAGATATCAATGAACAAAACAAACCAAATCCGAGTCTTTATGAAGCTTGCATTCTCGCTGGTGGTGGGACAGATACAGATTGTGGTGAGTGCCAGTAGAGGGGAAAAGATAATTGTAAAAGAAATTTCTTACTAGCTTATCTGTGAAAAGAAAAATCTCTCCCTTTTTCATTCATAGAGCATCATAAAGAAATAAATACATATATACAGAATATTTCTAAAAGACATGGTACTTCAAGAAATCCAGGTAATTATAATTCATTTAGTTTTGTGTAGAACACTTAAAAAGACACTGAGCATGTAAACAAATTTAAAACACAGTTCCCTTGACCTTAAGGAACTTCTGTCCCTGTTGTGAAACATCATTTACAAGTCCCAGGAGTCCAGCCCTTCTGTTGCTTTGAGGCACACAAACTGAGAAGCAAATCCGGTGACAACCACTCACCATCAACATCCAGGGAGGGCCACTGGCTCAGAACAAATGCTTTATTTGGATGCCTTTAGCTATTTGAGACATATTTATTCTGATTGAAAAGACTTTTTCCTTTTTAAAAAATGGGATGGGTATCCCAGTTGAAGCTGATTTTCAGTAGCATTTAACTTCTAACTAAATAAAATGAGTTCTGCAAAATATGAGAGTCATCCTGGCTGAAGCCGGTTCGTTGTGGTAGGAAATCCGAAACCCTGGAGGTCTTTCTGTCTGCTTATTATCAAAGTAGCTTTTGTGAACTGAAAGATCCTCAACGATCTCTAGCTAAAACAGATGGAAATTTACTAAGCCTTCATGTGGAAAGCTTTGTCTAAAAAGAGCACATTTTAGAACCTAGCCATGATTACTTTTATTTTATTATATAACCCAGAATGTCTCAGAAAAAAACAAATCCAGAAAGGAACTGTTACAGGCCCATTCATCCATAAATGAAGTACATCATGAAAGTCAGCTATGAGGAGTGACTTTAATTACTTTGCCACCAAAAATACAAAAAATATTCTCATTTGGTCATTCTCACCCTGCATTGGAATCATACTGTCAGAAATTACATGGCAAAGAATATATTTCTCTTTTTACTTCATGCAAAAGTTTTTGCATTCATGATGAATTCATCTTTTAAGTATAACTTTGAATCAGTTTTTACTGGCTTTTCAAATTCTGAGTTAACTTTTGAGCGGGAGTAATGACACCAGAAGAACGCTGCAGGGAAACTCACTAATGTAGTATCAAGTATCCTCCTTTCTTGTATGCTGGAGTGTGAATGTTCATTCTGGGAGCGGTTAACTAAAAGTTAAATCTTTTGAGAAATCAACCTCTCAACATCGGCTAGCTGAACAGTAAATGCTTCCACGTGTGATAAAAGCAAAGACTCTTATTTCACCCCCCTCCCCAGCTGATTAGGAAAAGCAAGGCTTTCTTACACAATTTTAGTGGAGAGATTGAAACCATCAATCGTTCTGTCGGAAAGACCATAGTGGAAAACATGAGAAGAGAGAGAAGATGAAATTACTTGACGCTTGGATCCAGTTCATTCACAGAGTGAAGTCACGTTTTCTCTCCTTCTCCCACATTCTTCTCACAATGCTAGACAACTGTTCTGGAAATCATGGTTTGACTATGTGGCTATAAAATCTGTAAATAAAACACTGAATATTTTCAGCGCTCTTTATCTTGAAATTCTAATGTATAGATAAGAACACCTGATAATGTTATATTCATCAATATTGTACTTTTTCAAATAACTTGATAATGGAGTTGAAATTATTTAGAATTTGCCGTGCATAGCTAAAAAACAATTACCTTTATGATTTGAATCAGAGTTCTAGTGTAAAATGTACAAAGTTCCACTTACAGAGAAAGAATAAAATAAGCAATCTTTCCTTAGTGGTTCATAATCTATTCCAAATCAAAGGAACTATTGAGCCAGTATTGCTGCCAAAAGAGAATTCATGTTGATTACAGCACTTCATAGAGTCAGATAGTCACTTCACAGCTAAAAAAAGTACATGAGTCTTTGTTTTGTGTCCTGCAAGTAGAAAGGTCACCTATGGAGAGTATCCAAGGAAAATCTGCAGTTCTTAAGGGTTTCCAAGCAAACAGTCCTCGTTATCTCCACTAATTTTTCTTAAAAATGTTATACTCAGAAATTTTTATGAAAAACTGTGCCAAGAGTATCATATTACAACATTAAATACACATGATACAGTAGTAAAAAAAATTGTTTATCCAAAAAAGCAGGGAAAGTGTTTAATAAACTTAAAAAAAAAGTTTGTTAACTAAAAGTAAAAAAAAAAACTGAAAAATTTACTAAAAATGTATATTGCAATAACAATTTTAACAACTCTCCAGATTTTCACCTCCTTTTATGTCTCCCCTTACAATACCTTCACCAAAAATTCCCCAAATTGTTCACACTTCTAGTGAAGATTGCATTATAAATGCACACTTTGACAGTGCTTTTCCTTTACCTGAACAAATAAGTATGATACATAAGGTACAAAAGAAGAAACATTAAAACCCTCTCTCAGGCTCAAAACAATAGAATTAGTTCTGGGAAGCAAAAATAAAAAACAAATTCTTAGAACTGAGAAGAACTGAAGCTGCAGATCTGCTAGATTTTGAGTCCAGGAAAACAAAAATAAAACAACACATACATTTAAAATATATTTTTTAAAGATAGTCATTAAAATTAAAAATAATCCATAAAGGGAATTAACCCTGTAATGAAGTGGAGTTTCTGCAGAGTAAAAAAATAGTAGTTAATTGAAAGATAGAACAGAAGAATGATCCTAGGAAGGATCACTCAGAGCAAGGAGGTAAACATGGGGGAGTTTGTAGAGATATAAACAGCAGTTTAAAGTACTTCAAAAATACAATGGAGAGATGGCAGAAAAGTAAAACTCAAGATGATAGCTAAAAAATGTCCAGAACTGTACTTCATACTGAAAATACATCATGACTTTTGAGCAGGCTTTTAAAAAAATGTGTTACCTACCTTCATCCTAGTGAAACTGTAGAAAATTAAGAATAAGGGAAAACTGATTAAATCTACCTGATGGTAAAGATTACTAGATGGACTGTTACACTGACAACAGATTTCTCCATAGTAACAATAATGCCAATATATTTTCAAAGTGCAAAGGAAATATTTCAAACTCTATTTCTATACTCAGTTAAGCCATCAGTTAAAAGAAGATCAAGACATTTTAAGACAATCAAGTAAAAAGAGTTTACTGTCCAATTTGGATGCCATTTGTTTCTCTTCTGTGCTCGCTTTGCTTGGAGCGTCCAGTACAATGTTGAACAGAAGTGGTGAAGGTGGGCATTATTTTTGTTTGTTTGTTTTAAATGTGTTTTTAATAAGTATTGAAAGTCAATATGTTAATCATTAGAAAGTTAGAAAATAGAACAACAAATACAAATAAAACTAATAGAATAAAATTGAAAAAAACTAAAATAAAATAATAAAGATGAGAACAGAATTTATTAAAATAGAAAATGAATAGGAGAAATGTACAAAGTAGCTATATCTTTAAAAGTACTCTCAAGCAGAATACAAACCATTAGGTTCTTGATTATCTCTGTAGTTATATAGGCGAATAGTATCAGAACATGATATTAAGTAGACTTTAATTACATCTGTAATTTTTTGAACGACTAAAAGAAATATGGTGTGTTCATGAATATTTATTGCAGCATTCCCTGTACTTTTTTATATGGCTTAAATGTGTATAACAAAAATTTATGTACATATATTTTAAAAGAAGATACAATAGAACGTGACAATGTTATTATGTATTTGTAAAATGCACTTGTCCTCTTGTTCTGTCTCTTAAAAAAAGATTCTAAGTTAGAAAATAAAAATGAAAGCCTAAATTATATTCTTTCAAAGTAGTTATGTAAAATGACAGCGATGAGGGTGTTCTAACATTATAAGAGGCTTCAATGATTTTTTTTTAAGTTTGGGATATTTATAAAAAAATTTTTAATTGATTTCTGATCTGTGCTTTTTTAATTTTAGCAATAATTATTTTTATTGGTGAACTGTGAGGTTGAGCTGTAGAAAATAAGAACTTGAAGATGCTAGAAATTATCAAAGGAATGACTGTAGCATGTACCTCAAGACATCAAAGCAGTGCAACTTTTTAAAAAATTAGTATTTCTATCTTAAACAGCTTTAAAACTCCATTGAACTTAACTCCCTTCAGATTTAGAACAAACTTCTTATTTGTTTCTCTTAGGATAACTCACTAATTAACATTGTATCCATGAAAACCTCATTTCATACTTCTTTTTCAGAAACATACATTTTTATTATGACAATGCTATCAAAAGGCAAAATGCTAAGTCTTCTAGGGAGTGACCCTGTACTTTTTGTTCCTCCTTGAAATTTTAATAATTTTCCTATTTTCAGTCAAATATATACACCCGTTTTTGGCTGACTCCCTCATAGCAGAGTTAGACAGCAGTGCTGTGCAACAGAGCCATCCACACTTGTAATGATGACATTTTATTTTATGGGGACATGACCACATTTCAATGAATAAATTCATGAAGTCTCACCGCTCTGTGACCCCATATCTACAGTCTTTTTTATCTAGTCCTATTCTAGCTCATTACTGTCATAACAAAGCAGCCGTTCTATTTCACTTCTGATCTTATCTGCCCTTTAAAGGTGAAGAAACACAAAAGCACCCAAGATGATAGGAAACTCCCCCTTTTTAAAAAATTAAATTTCTAGTAAACTTGCTTTTTTTTGTCAAATAAATTTACTCAAAATAATTATACTAGGTTTTTCAATGGGAGTTTCTAGGATTGTAAGACTAAACTGAAAATATAGTAACTTCTATCTTCAGCTAATTTTTTAAAGGATACCTTTCTAGTAGATGGAGTCTCATTAGCATGCAGAAATTACCCCAATGGTACCCTACAGGTAGGAGGTAAATAGATGAGTGTGTGAGCTGAGTGCCTGTAAGGCATTCACAAGGTCAGAGACTGATCATTAAAATGTTGTTGAATGATCTCTTAATGACAAGGAGCACAGTGTATCATTCGTTTCTCTCTTCCAAGTCCTGGCCCTTAGAATCTTGCTAATGCACATTTATATACAGGTTCAAAGATATTATTAAATATTAAGGATCCGAGAAGCATGAGGTGATTTGCAGTGAAATTAGTTACCCCCAAATTCTAACAGAAATCAGACCAAATGTGGCAGATTTACTGCAGAGAATTATCACGGCTGCTTCTCAAAAGCTCATAAAAGGAGAGAGATGAAATAAAAAGGTGTAAACCCACAAGGACAAAGAGAAGATGAGATGACAAAGAGATTTTAATAAATCTTTGGAAGGCAAGTAGGTGTGGGAGAATTGGTAAATTACTTAGCAAAATGGAAATGGCTGTTACCTAAGAGCTTCAGAGTGGAAGAAGAGTAACAAGGAAGGTTACTGCTGAACCACAAGGATGCCCAGGATTCGGAAGCGTAAGGCAATAGAGAAAGGTAAAGGGAGGGTCAAGACTGCAAGTAGAAGGGTTTAACACACAGATTCCTTTTCCCTCCTAAGGCAGCCTGGTGTATCTCTCTCCCCTTGCCTTACACTTCCTGCAGCTGTTTATTTTTAGTTTTCCCTACAGTCACTCTGGATTTAGAGATGCAAAGTATAGAAGATGGCAATGAAAGGTGAGGCTAGAAACATGGAGATTAAATTAGGCTCCTCAGGCCCTTACATCTATCTTGCTATTAAAATACCTGTAGCAGGCATACGTGTCCCAAGGAAGAACAGAGGGAAAGCAACAAGCAGACGAAGAACACATAAACTGGGGGGAAAAAAACGATCGAGTGGGATAATCTTAATGTGATAAAGACAGAGGTTCTCAAAACAACCATTACCATCATGTTTATTTACTTTTAATATTGCAGTAGATAAAAGTAAGCACTTCACAAACAAGAAGGCAAATCTGTGCTATATACGTAAACTGTATAGAGTTCTAATATGAATATGACATATGATGGCTATAATGACATAAGGTACAATGCCTCTTAGTAGCAATTTCATATGGTAACTAAAATGACCTGAGAGTCTATTTAGAATGCATGTTATTGTATTGTCCATCTCATGATGGTTATGATTGACTTTCAGAAAACCTTAAACTTTATTAAAGTGAAAAATAAGTTTTTCATTTTTCATGTTTAGTTCATAACACATGAGAAATATTAGAAAAATATGTACACATTTATTATATTGTTACATCCTATTTTGTCTCTGAAATGCCCTTTGTTTGAAAGGATCCAATAATAAAAAATAAGTCTCTATTAATCATCTTCCTTGAAATGAGGCCACAACAATTTAAAAAATATAATAGCTCTGCCATTAAATAGCTCTGTTTTTCTTCCTTTCCATTTTTATTTTTTTTTTTTTGGTTGCCATTTGTCACAAATGACTGCTCAATGATTAGATGGAGGAAAGGAAACCTGGAGCAAAGGGTCATAAAGTATTATTATTAAAAGCATATGTTTTGATATTTTATTTAAATTTACACTTTGATCTATACTATGGGTTACATAATTGCTATTTTTGAAAATCACTTTTTCAACCTTATATCCTATGCATCCTTTTTGTTTGTCATACAATCACAGTTCCTTGAACTACTGTTATAATAAAATCAGTGGAATAGAAATGCTTTGACCTCTATTATAGACTAGGTGAAGAAATTTGTTTAATCTATGGTAACAAAGTCACATGTTTAGACTATGCCCAAAGAGAAGGGTTAGGCAGAAAATAACTTGTAAATCCTGCCTCCATGGGTCAAGTCTTCAGGGCAGAGCATCATCTAATCTCTTTTTCAACAAGCCTGAGGAAAAGAGTGCATTTACTTAGCTGCTGAATCAATAGCAAATAAAGGTTTGGCAGATTCAGGGATGGAGGCCGAGGAGAGGGTGGAGGTAGTGAAAACTATGAAAGCTATCAGTCTGAGATTTCATAATTTTTTATAATGATTAATTCATTTCTACCAGTATACTACACACTCTAAAATAATTTATAAGGTTTAGTCTCTGTTCTTTGCAATTTATATGGCTTCTAATAAGTCAAGGATGGTATAATTAGTACCACTATGTGCAGAATGCCACAAAATGCTAAGAATTGCTTTTCCCTCATTTTTTATTTCCCCGGGGACTCAAGGGAGCAGTAGATAGTACCGTCCACAAGAGTGAGAATTGATCTGCCAGGGTTGCTTTGTATAGATTATGGTAACTGCATATCTAACACTAACCCTTAGGCAAGTGGGTACCTAACTCTGGCTGAGGCATTTTGATGAATATGTTGTGTTTGGACTACTCTATAAAAATCTAATGTAAATTGTGTCACTGTATGAAGTTTTACAGATAAATATTTCTCATAATACTATATTTTCCTTTGATAGACAGAATGCTATCATAAGAACATAAATTTAGAAATTTTTCTTCAGGGTTGACTTTTAGATATAATTCTGGTTGTATTTTAGCTGTATAAATGAGTAACAGTTAATGACTTTCTCAAAGACAGATTTTTATTTTCTAGTTTCTGAAGTTATTATGGGGTTGGTAAAATTCCTACTAATGCAGAACAAAATGTTATATATTTAAATTTTACCCACATTTTAGAAGTACTTAATATTTCACCATCATGGAAATACTAAGGATATACCTTTTCACTTTGGTGACAATGAATAACTTAAAATAAAAACTATCAAGTTCAAACATCTTTTCTAACTCAGAAGGGAAAAAAATTGCTTCAGATTAGCAAATGAGACCATTTCAAATAATCATCTTTCTATTATATCCAATGTTTTGACATGCACTGACAAACTGCCAAAAGGATACTCTTTCCTTCACTTTCAAGAATAATGAAGCCAGCTTCCAGGTGCTTGCTATGAGCCAGAAAATGACCTGCACAATTCACGTATTTTTACTGTATAATTTACAACAAATGCAAAAAGGTAGATGTCAGCACCCTCATTTTTCAGGTGAGGAAACTGAGATTTGGAAAGGTCCAGTAACGTGTCCGATTCAGTTAGGAGAAAGCCAGGATTCAATTCTACATCAAATTCATGCCCCCAACACTACCTATTGACTGCTCTATACCACTCAGAGTTCCACTTGTAAGACTTGTAATCCTGCTAAAAACTGTCACAACACTGAAAAATCATCAAACTATTTTCAAGTGTTTACCAAGCATATTAATGCAAAAATACAATGTTTGCTTAAGGAAGGACACACCTAGTACTACAGACAAAATATTTTCATTTTTACTCATTTTAACTTCTTCATAGCCTTCCCTTTTTAAGAAAAGTTTACTCAATTCAGACTGTACTAGTTGAATAGTTGACTTTTTTCATAAATAGTCTGCATAAAAATATAGTGTTAAAAATTAGAATTGTGTAAAGTTATTAAGGAATAATTATTTTGATTTCCGTATTACAGAAGAAGAAATAAAACCTGAGGTCAGAAGTTACAAAGTGCTTGTTCTAAATTTTTTAAGTCATCACTTAACTAAAGAGAAGTTGATTCTTTGGGAAAGATTTTGAAAAATTAAAAATCATACAGTCCTTGGCATTTTCTTTGTTTTATGACAATTTAATCATACAATGGCTCACTCTTTTCCCACATTTTCCATCTGTTAATACGTTGAAGCAGTCTTTAGTTTTTATCTTTTTTACAAAGTCCAAATCTATTAAATATATCCACATAACTGTAAGTACATAAAAACATAAACATACACATATAACAGCACAATAACTTCATGTATCAGGCATATTGTCACTATCCACGTAACAGTATTTTATTAGCAAACAAGTCATGTTTATTTGTAACTGAATATTGGAATTAGAGGCATAAATCAAAAGACCTGCCTGCATTCCTTAACAAATGATCAAATGGCAACCATAACAAAAATTCTTTCCAAAACATGATATTAATGATTAAGTGTCCATTAATAACAAGAACTCTTTCATGAAAACCTTTAAACGTGTCCTCACATTATTTCATTTGATTTTACAAAAGTCCTGAGAAGTAGAAAGAGCTTGTATTTTCCCCTTCGGTTTATGGGTGAGGAAACAAGGACTCAAGCAAACTGACTTAGCTTGCACTGTGAATCCAGTTCTTTGGCTTCTTGGCCCTGAGTGCTTTCCACACACATGTGAAGAGTCTTTTAGTTGCAATTGTTTTTGTGCTATTGCTCAGGATACTTAATGGTACCTTTTTCATTCTTAATAACATCCCAATTTAGATGATAAAATATATGGTCATCTTACATATAATTCACATGTAGATGGATTTTTTTTTGTATGTTGTGAAGTAGGGGTCTATAGTAATAAGATTTTTCTGGGTAACACACAACATTAAAATTCCAGTGACTTACAACAGTCACCTTTATTTTTCATTCACAGGTCTGTGGCTTCATTCTTGCTGTATGTGGTTTAGCAATGGCTTAACTAGGCTTTCCAGACTGAAGATTTGGTTCCAGTCTGTTTCATATGAACCTCATCCCCTACTCAGGCTGGGAGAGCCCGCATTCTATTGATTAAAGCAAACTACATGGCCAAGATGAAAATTATTCAGACAAGAATATACATTCTGTCCACATGGAAGTTGTGGCCAGATTAGAGTGGGAAAGAATTGTGAGAAGGGATTAAATATAATTGTCTTCAACAAGGCCTTTTTTTTTCCTTATGGATATCTAATATGCTCAGCAACATTTACTTAAAACATCACCCTTTCCTCCACCATTCTACTGTGACACCTCAGTCATATATAAAGTATCCATTCATATATGGGTTTGTTTTGGGAAAATCTACTATATTTCCTTGGTGTTTTTGTCTATTCCTGAGCTGAAACACCCAGCTGTATTGAAACACAATATACATACAATAAAATTTATCAACTAATAGTGTGTTTGATGAGATAGCACAAATGCATTAACCATGTTATTATGACTAAAATCAAGACATAGAAGATTTATATCACCACAAAAAATTTCCTCATGCCTCTTTGAAGTCATTCCGATTTCCTGAATCTCAGCCCCCAGATATCCACTCATTTGCTTCAAGTTACTAGCATTAACTTTTTAGAGTTTCACATGAATGGAACTATACAGAATATTGTATTTTGTTATACTTCTTTCACACAGCTTAATGTTGTTCAGATTCATCTCTGTAGTTGTGGATATTACTACTTCATTCCATACATCACTTATAAAGATGAAGCATGATATGTTTAGTTATTTATCAGCTGACTGACACTTGGGTTGTGTATTAGTCACAAACTGGGTGGCTTAAACAGAAATTGATTGTCTTACTGTTCTGGAGGTTGGAAGTCCAAAATCAAGGTGTTGGCTAGGGTGGTTCCTTTTGAAGCTATGGAGAATCTGTCCCATGCCTGGTTTGCTGTTAATCTTTTGTCATTACGTGGCTTGTAAACACATCACCCCAGTCTCTCTTCACATTTGCACGGCATTCTCCATGTAGGTGTATTTTGTCCAAAATTCTCTTTTTCATCAGGACACCAGTCATATTGATTAGGGGACCCACCCTACCTCAACATGACTTCACCTTAACTAATTACACCTGCAATAATCCTATTTCCAAGTAAAGTCATATTCTTAGGTACTAGGGGTTAAGAGTACAATATATGAATTTTGAGGGAGCACGATTCAACCCTCAACATGTCGATTTCAAATTTTAGCTATTATAAATATTGTTTTTATGAAAATAAAAGCCTTTATGTGGTTCTCTGTTTTCATTTCTCTAGGGTATACACCAAGGCGTGATTACCAAAGCTTTTTAATAAGTCTTACTATCTGGAAGAACAAGTATTTCAACTTTTCCTTGTTTTCTTCAAGAATACTCTATTATATTTTTAGCATTCACATTTGCAAAATAATTTTAGAATCAGCCTTTCAACTTCTAAATAATAAAGAAAGGGAAAAAGAAAAAAATGGATTGAATTATGTAAGCACTATATATCAACTTGTGAAAAACTTCTATTTTTACAATATTGAGTGTTTGAATCCATGAACTTTGTATATTTTTCCATTTATTTAAGTCATATTTAATTTCCTCTATTAAATAATTATATTTATTCATAAAGAAATTGCACATAGTATTTGATATTTCTTATGAAATATTTTTGATGATTTAAAATAAAATTTTATAAAATTTGATTTTTAGTTGTGAATTTCTAGCATGTAAATACAAAATATTTTTCAGAGAAGTAGTGATTTTTCTGTTCAGAATCTTCCTAAGTTCTCATATTACACAAAAATGTATTCATAAATATTTTCAAATTCCAACTACATGGACATAAGTGGTAAATAAAGGGTGCTTTCTTTATAATCTTTAGACGTATCATTTTTTTTTTTTACTTCTGTTAACACACTGGTTTAGACCTCTAATAAGAACTTAATTGAACTGAAGTGGCAATGATGAACATATTTGTTTTATTCCCTCTCTGAAAGATAAGATTTTCAGTGTATCATTATTAAGTACGATTTTTTAAATGTAGGTTCTTTTATAAAAATTAAAGAGCTGTCCTTATAAATATTTCCTAATTTGATATTTTTAGCTATCACTTTTTATGCTTTTAAAATAATCATACATTTTTTTCTGCTTAGATCTGTTACTGTCATGATTCACACTGACTAATTTTTGAGGATTAAATCAATTACGTGTACCTAGTGTAAATCCCACTTGATCATCATATGTTTGATTTATTAGTATTTGTTTAGATTGTTTAATGTTAATAAGAAGACTGGTTGGTAATTTGGTTTTGTCATATTATTCTATCATGGTTTTTGTCGCAAAGCTGAACTAGTCTCAAAAAATGAATTTGGTGAATGTACTCTCTTTTTCTTTTTCATGAATACGCTATTTAACATGAGGAATTATATACTATTCTTTGCATCAATGGCAATGATTGCACTAACTAAAGCACTGAACTTGAATCTTAAAAGCTCCTACCCTGGTCACAGCAGCAGCCTCACATTCCACATATTTCTTTGGGCCCCAAGTGCCATGACTTCTCCATTCCTCAAGGTTACTGGCCACACAACCAATACATTGGAGAGTTATGGGGACGATACATAGCACTCCTCTTTTAATAACCGTCTGCTGTGCTGTAACAAAGTACCACCAGTTTAGTATCTTACAGTTCTAGAGAACAGAAGTCTGAAATCAGTTTCATTGGATTAAATTTTAGTGTCAGCAAGTTCTAGAGATCTGCTTCTTGCTTCTTCCAGCTTCTAGTAGTTACCTGCATTCCCTGGCTTGTGGCCATATTGCTTCCATCTTTGCTTCTATCATCACATTTTCTTTTCTTTTCTCACCCTGACCCTCCTCTTACCAGGACCCTTGTGACAACATGAGGTCCACCTGCATAATCTAGGCTAATTGTCCCACGGCAACACCCTTAACTTAATCGTACCTGTAAAGTCCCTTTTGCTATTCAGGCAACACATTAATAGATTCTGGAGGAGAATGAATTCTTCAGGCAGCCACGATTTACCCTACCACAATCTGCCCCCTGGCACCCAAGGATTCACACTTGTCCCACATGCAAAATGCATTCACTCCCTCTTGAACTCCACCAAAACCTTAACTCAAGTTCATTAACTTAGTATCATTAACTCAAGTTCAAATCTCACCTAAGTCTTATCAGCCTAAATATCCCAAATGTATCATCTAAATCATCTACATTAGCTACAGTGAGGCCCTTAGTATAATGTATCTTGAGGCAAAATTCCTTTCCATATGCAGACCTAGGAATCTAGAATACAAGGTATCTACTTTCCAAATGCAACGATGGGGCAGGCATAAGATACCAGTTACAGACATTACTATGCTAAGTGGAAGAAATACAAGGAAAAGAGGAGTCATTGGTCTCAGGAGATCTCAGAATGCAGCCTAACAAACTCCCGTAGGTTTCAAGGCCTGCGTGTAATCGTTTGCATCTTAGGTCTCCTCTATCTGAGCCCCGGTCTCTGACCTTGGATTGACTTTACCTTTTTCTTGAAGGATAGCACATTTCTGTAGCTCAGTAGTGTTATTTGCTTATTTCCTTTGAGTAGAATTGGGCGAATCTCATAGTCTTGTTTTATTATGTCCTTAGTCTGTCCCTTTCAGTCCAAGCTGGCAGTGTTTCTGCTGAGACAGCATTCTCAGGAGCCTTGTACATCTCCAGTGTATGTGCCCTGGAGTCACTCAGTCAGACAAGAGGTTCCTCCACCGACCTTTCCTGTATAATCTCATCTCTATTTTTGAATTCTGCTAAAATGACTAAGGGCAATCCCTGAGTCATGGACCTAATCTTTCAAAAAGCCCTGTCTGTGAAGGAATACTCTGACCTCTTAGTCCTTCCCAGATACTCGCGAAAGGTTGTCCAGTCATGCTCTGGGCTTACTCTCTGGAGCCTGCTTTCCTAGCAATGAGTCTCCTAATTTTAGCAGTCTGGATAGACTGAGAATTTCCCAGATCATCAAGTTCTAGGTGATCTTTGCCTAACAGATTTTTACTCAATCTACCTCTGTCCTCTCATATTTTACTCTAGGCAGTGAGAAGGAGCCAGTCGTAATTTCAATCCTATTTTCGGAAATCTCTGCTAAGTGTCTGAGTTTATCACGTCCATGTTTTGCTCGCCACACAACCGCAGAACACAAGTCAGTTACTTTTCTGCCACTTTACAACACTAGATACTGTTGTCTCCAGTTTCCAATAATGTATTTCTTATTTCCATTTTAGCTCTCCCAGCATTACCTTCATGGTCCATATTTCTTCCATCAGTGTGCTTATGATAATTTAGGTGTTTTCTAATATGATATATATCATCTCTACCTTGCTTCTCATTTTCTTCTGAATATTTATTAGCAGAGTCTTTAGAGCAAATTCCTGGATAGAATAAACAAAATGGAGGTGAAAATTAGTAGAACAATAATGCAAGACATAAGCATAAAATGGGAATATCACACTAAATACCCATTCAGTAGCTGAAAAAGCCACCTCCAGACAAATCACAGAATCGTTAAGATTAGCAGAGAACTAAGAAAACAACAAAAAAGATCACACAGAGGTAAAGAATAAGAATGACTTCAGAATTTTAACTTGTAACAATGCCAAAAAAAAAAAAAAAAAGAATGCCAATTACCATCAAAATTATTGGACAAGTGTAAGGACAAATTAAAGATATTTTTATACTTGTAATTAATGGGTAAGTTTACTTTCCTTGACCTCTTTTTAAAAAGTTACTGGAGGATAAGTTTCAATAGAACACAGTAAGAATTAAATGGTTACAACTGAGTAGACATCACAAATTTCAAGAAACAGTGAAAGTTTCTTCACCTGTTAAGTGTAATAAAAAGACATCCCAGGATTGCCATTTGATAATCCAAGAAATAAACTGATCAAAATTAGAACAATAATTGAACAAGCTCCAAGAATTATACCTCAAGAAGGACCTGGATTTAACTGAACAGAAGAATAATCTTAGTTCTAAGGTAAGCACATAAGGCACATAGATATATACTTGTCAACAAAACTGAACACGATTTGAAATTCCAAGGTAGCAGGGAGGGCACAGCTTAGTGGTAGAGTACATGCTTAGCATGCACAAGGTCCTGGGTTCAATCCTCAGCACCTCCATTAAAAAAATAATAACAAAATAAAATAAAATTTGAAGAATAAAATTAAAAATCAAAAAAAAGAAATTCCAAGGTAAACAAATGGTGGAGAAATCATGAACAAAATGTTGAAGCTAACAAAAATTTGGAGTTATTTTCTTAATTGGTGGAATTCGGGGAAAGTATTCATTTTTCACCTCACTATTGTTACATTATTTGTTGTTTTCCTCACTGATGGTTTCTCAGGATATTTATCACATGATTTATCTCTGTAAAGATTAATCTTCCAACAACCTTAATATTTTAAGTGCAGTTTCATCATTGTCAGATTTTAGAATTAACTTGTAAATAAAACATGGATGATTTAATAAAGTTATAGATGAGAATATAAACTCTATAATTTAATTTTTCACAATGTAAGAATAATGGTGACACAGAATTGAGTGTTTAAGTTAGGTAAAGAATTGGAGGCAGACTAATTTCTTCACTATTTTTAATAGAGACATAATAGGAACTTTCAGAATTTGATGGACAAAGAAATAGGGATTTAAGTTATAAAGTGTATCAATAGCAAAACAAAATAACTGAAAATATTGGAAAAAAGGGAATAGGCCATTGGAATGGAGAAGTGTTAAGTATGCTCCTCATTCTCCATGAGAGAAAATGATGAGATACAACTTAAAGATGGTAAGTCAATAAATAGACTTGGAACTACAGAAGTACAGAAGAATGCACCAGACTTATGCAAATATGCAGTGATGAAAACTGGTAAATCTTGAAAACTGGAACTGTGAGAGAGGTTTGTAGAAGTACAATCTACAATTTCATATTGCATTCTTATATACTGCTTTAATTGTTCTTTATAACAATTCACATTTATAAGGATCACATTCTTTCCTCTTCAATCAACCAAAAGAAAAATTCTAATCACCTCATCTATCCTCCAAACTCCTGGAGAAAAAAGTCAACACTGATCTTAGTGCCAAACTTTTTGCTTTGTTTTTACTTTGAACTTAGCATCTTTTGTACGAAGTCAACTTTAATTTATCATTTAGTTTATATAATTCTAAAAGTATTTCATATATAATTATTCCATCTTTGCAAATCTAATCTCTCTTAAAAGACTAAAGATAATATATAATTTTTAATTATTCATTTAACTTATTCATTTTTAATTATCTACTGTCTCTAGTCTCAAAGACTGACAAGTCCATGGTAGGTGACTCATATGTGCTTATTAAACAGAATTATCTTTAAATTAATTGACACACAGGAGCTGGACCAAACCAAATATTTAACTCCGAATTAGCAGAATAAAAAGGTCATCAGAAAAAGATTGGAGTCATCAGGAAATCAAAAGATTTTGATCTCTATGTCTAAATAAGTGATGAACAGAACAGACAGGGAAGGAAGATTAGAAGGAAATATATTCTACCAACATCACTGATTTCTGAAAAATAAATCTGTTCATGTCATTCTAATGCCTAAACAGAACATAGAATGGGTCACCTATTGATTACATTGTAACCGCCCTAGCGTGATGTAAAACATCCCGCACAATTGTGCTAGATGGCAGTCAGTTCAGCTTTCTTCCCTTCCACAACAACCACTATAAATGGTGCTCCCCTGAATTGTGGAGGAAAAACCTGGAGCATCAGTTCTAGAATCCCTTCTCAGTAGGGTCCCCTTTTTTTCCAATGTGTGCCACTAGTGTGAGATTTACAAGTGAAAGAAAAGTTTAATTCATGTACTTCAGGGGCAGCAGACTTGAGAATGAATAGACAGCAATAAGAGTTTTTGTTAGTGGCTTCCAAGTGAAATCTTACACCACAGAGGTCATTGACTAAGTCGTCTTTGTGGTGGTTTCTGCGTCTTCATGGCAAATTATCCTGCGTAATACCTACTTAATAGTTTGAAACAATGCATGGAAAATGTATACGTGTAAAGTGTGTGTGTAAACCTGGGTATTCCATCTCAGTACTTGAAAAATACTGTTCACTGTATATTTTTAAACTAAACTTTAAACCCCATTTAAAATTGGGTTATTCCCTTGTCAAATCTTTGGAACTAGCATGAGAGATCATGACTACAAGACATTTCAAGAATATTTAAATTCTAATTCTCAGACTGAAGTCACTACTTTTTTGGATAAGCCTGAAATAAGAAAGCTCAATATCTCCATTTGTTTTTACAGTCTACTTTATGTGATAACAGTCTTTATACGTTAAGATCTACCTTGTCTTATTATATTCTTCAGAATTAAATTACACAGATAGAGTTAATGTTACTGAACAAACTTTTATCAATAGTACCCCCTCTAATTGAAGGGCTATAATTAATTCTCTTGCTAAAATCTGAATTCCTATTTTAAAGTTTCCCAAAAGAAAAGAGCTATCAAAAAAAAAAAAAAGCATTACAAGTTTGACAATTTAATCTTCTCAGTATGTCACTGCAAGAATTGTAAACTGCTGTCAGATTTTGCTGCTTTTGAGACTGAGAACTGATATTACAAAGATCAAGTGCTAGGAGAAGCTGTCACGTTTCCCAGCACCTTGGAAATGAATACTGAGAGAAAGAATAAACACAATTACCCTTAAGAGATTAGATCAGTTAAACACTGTAAAAATTTAGCACCACATAGACAGAATCACAAGCATAATTTTATTTATTTTTTTGCATAATTTCAAAAAGCTGATTGTTTCACAATGTACACATTCTATTATTTCTTGAATTCATATCAAAAGTGCTCCTCCAGATTATGAAGTCACACTCAGTACAGGAGTAACTGACTTCCCTTTAATACTCCTTTCTTCAATTGTTCTGATGGTACGTTAATTATTGGCAGAACAAAAAGAAAAATGTGGGTGAATCCTTTTTTCAGGTGAAAGATCACAAATGCCTATTAATTCAACCTTGTTTCACTGTCCATCATGTCAAAGGTGGTGCCATTAGTAGACTGAACTGGCGCTGAACACGCTACAGTGAGTACCCGCATCGTCCATCAGTTTCCTCTGGACTCTGCCTCAAAGAAGGCACAAGATCTCCAGTCAAATGGATGGGTTCTGTGACTTCGTGAGGTGTTTGCTGCTGCTTTTCTTCCCTGAATCGTGCCAGCTCATTTCATCCTTGCTTCTGTGTCATTAGAACATATGTCTGCCCTTTCCCCCTCTCTCTACCGCAACTTAATTTCTGTGAGCGGCTTCGATTTTCTGTCAACAGATGTGGATTAAGGAGCGGGTCAGTAAAGCAGATGCCTGAGGCAGCAATCCGAGAAGGATGTATACTGAGAGGCAAAATTGTATTTACCAGAACTGCTCCCCAGAAGACTGCAGCAGCACACAACTGGAAGAAAGAGCTTGACAAGCCCCTCCAGTTAGAGGATCAGATTCCTTAGAGACTTGCTTAAGACTAGTAGTTGGTCAATAACTTGATTGCTATCAAGGGTAGATTCTTTTAGAGACAGGGCTTTGCTTTTGCTGCTTTTTAATTTCTTGGCACTTTTTTTCCCCGCTTTATTCCCTTCCACAAGAGCCACTGAAATAGTGCTCCCATAAATGGCAGAGGAAAAACTTGGATCTTTATTTCTAGAATCTCTTACCAGCAGGATGTCCATTCCTCCAATGAGAATTTCAAGTGTAAGAACTGTGAGCTGGAGTCAGGGCTGAGTTGCTGAGGGCCATCAGAAGACAGCAGCCTAGTCGTCCTTCCTTGTCCTCAGGCACACTCAAATTCCTTAAAAATAAATTCACAGACTGTCAGGATGATGCGATATCCAATCACCACTGACCCCAGCTTCTGTGAGCCTTTCCATTCCTGATGCCATTACCTGTTCACATTCTGCCTGGCAGGGGAGTGATGCAGTGAATATCAGACTCCTGAGAACCGACCACAAAGAAACTGAAACTCTTTCAAAAGCACCCCATCTTGTGATTCAAGAAGCTAATGCTCTATGTAATAATAACTTTGAGAGAGAAGAGATCACACAGATAGAAGCCCTTCTTTTCACAAAGGACTTACATATCTAGCACTTGAATCCACTAAAAACTTGTGGCGGATATAGGATGTAAGCCTTTCTCCCCCTTAAAAAGTTCTTTAATTTTATCAGGAGCTCTCCTTAAACACCTGTGATATATTCAGAATAATCTATGTAGATACTTGGAAAATATTACAGCCAGCTGTATATTCTTTGGAATTTGATGCCATATTTTGTTGTTAAAAAAATTGGAGACATAAATTTTTCCAAGCAAAATAAAAACTCATGAAGAAAACTTACTACATATGAAAAATGTAAATTTTCTATGGAAAAATATGATAAAGAGTAAGAAAAATAAAAAGCTGGAAGAAAAAGTTTACGACATACATCACAGACAGAAAGACTGAGAAACCATGATTCCTGTTGAAAAAAATGGGCAAATAGATGATTAACAAAAACAAGAAATAATAATACAAATGACCCATAAGCATATGAAAAGGTATTCAAGCTCAATCATTTAAAAAAATCTAAATCAAATTGGCAAGATGTCATTTTCTTTTGTCAAATTGAATAATATTTTATAAATTCTGATAATGCCTAATAAGTTCACTATAATTTGTGAAAACAAAGAACCTGAATCTGGGAGCATTTTCATTCGTGTGGTATATAGGGAGAAAACTGCAAGTATATACGGAAACTTTTAACTGAAACAGTTTACGGCTACGGGATCCAATTGTATGACAAATGAGGTTGGCAGACTGTGTAACCGGTTTTCAACAAGCAAAAGTGGACACAGGACTGATAGATTCTGAAACGTATTAATTACTCATGGTTTAAAATAGTTTATGTCTTTTTCAACTAAATTTTAAAAATGCTCCTAATAAAATGAGAGGAATGTCAGAAAGTTTAAAAATTCAAACTGAGATGACTATTTAGTAAGGCTTATGGGGCACCTAAATACATTCTGAAAAATCACATAAACTGCCTGTTTTTACTCCACGATTTAAGTCACTATGTTTTTATTCTTCAGTTTTTCTTTGCAAAGAAAAATTTCATGCCCTTTTACCAAAAAATGAGAGAAAAAAATTATAATGTAAGCTCCGTAAGAACTAGATATGTAATTATTGTCTTTTTATTATTATTATTACATTTCTCTAGAATCTGGAAGACTAGCAGGTAAGTAACAAGAGCTCTTTAACTTTGTTGAATGGATTAATTAACAGACAAATTAAAAGTAAAACAAATTTCATTGACCAGATGTATTTTATTAGAGTAAAATGTAATAAAAATATATGTAGATTATTTTAAATTAAAAGAATTCTAGGGGCTTTTATATAAAATTGACAGTTATATATGTATAAAATATACAAAATACATTCATTTAAACACATTTATATGAATATACATTTTATTTTATACTTTGGTATATATAATGTATATATTTATAAATACTTGAGTATATATGTTACAAATGAGCGATTTTTTAATTAAGCCAGCATCTTATGAAATGGCACAGACTTCCTGAGGGCTAACAAAATACAGCGTCAGAAATACAAAGATGGAGAAAAATGAGGTGTCTTTTAGGACAGACACACGAGGGCAACGTGAGGCAGCATGATGTACTTGGGGATGACTGGATCAGGGTTCCAGAGACTCGATCTAGTTCCCTTTCTGCCGTGAACTGGTTTCGTGGCTTTGGACAAGTCAGTTAAAATTTCTGGACATCATTTTTGTCACTAGTAACTTGAGGGGAGTAGATATGATTATATCTTTGAGTCTTTCCCGCTTCCACATTCTATGTCTGCTGGAAAGTTTTTGCTTCTACTTCTGATAAGGTGAATTTAAAGATGGTAACAATAATATATACATACACATTGAGACTAAGAACTTCTCATAGAGATTTAAATTATCTTAAAAATAGCTTTTAAAGATGAATTTCAAAAAAAATGTGAATGAAGTAAAACTGTCAAATGGATTTAGATTTGAGCACACAGAGTAGGTGATTAGTCTAACCTTGCTGTCACCAGGCTCCGTAGCGTCCTCTCTCCAAAGCTGTGGTCTTTTGACTCACACCTGCCAACAGAACAGATCTACCTTAGGTTTGGGGACCAATTGTGTCTTTAATTGGGAGAAATTAAAGAAATATTAATTTTTAAAGTCAGATTGCTCAGAATTGAATTAAATTTTATCTTATTCCTTGTATCTAGTTCTGGCAACAGGGCTTCTGTTTTAGTTTTTTCTTGTTTTTCCCATGGTATTCTAGAGCCAGTAATTGGATATTTTCCTGCCTCATTTTAAGCTATATATTCTAATTAAAAACAAACAAATATTTTATATCTCTTTCTCTGAAGATATCCCAGCTTGACTCTTACCTTCAAATAAATTATTTAGTTTGAGTGTATTATTTTTGAAAAAGTTATTACTGAGTACAAAGGCCATTCAGCAAATGAAAAACTATATTTTGTTAAGCAAAGACATCTACACAAGAGAGAAAAATTATGTGGGTACACATACCTAGTATGTGTGTGTACATACACATACATGCAGAGACATGTACACATTAAGTATGCATACGTATTTTAATCAGAAATTTAATCAAAGCAAAGTATGATGACCATTTATCCTTTTTCTCACTATTCTTCAATTCCTGGATACGTCTACAGGCTCCCCTGTGAGCAGGTGTAACTGAGTCTCCTCTTGTCCCCTTGGTGAATTATTATTCCTGGAACTACCAGGATACATTATTTTGGTCTGCTCAAGCTCAGTGCTATAATCCATTGCATGTTGCCTGTGTTTTAATTTTATCCTCCAAAAACTAGAGGGGAAGGGGGGTCCTTCAAAGATGAGTGATGAAGAACAGCTATGCTTAAATTGTCTGTATAAAGGTCATAGGTTCCATATGAGTGTAGAATATAGTAAATGGTCGTCCACAAACTCTTGCTGACTTCTCACCAGGATAGAAATCACACTCAGGGAAAAATCAGAGATCATAAACTGAGAGTATAGCATGTCTGAACATAGAGAATTTGCATTTGTTATGTGAGTTAATTTAATGTTTTTCTAATTCCTCTGAGGTTTGCATTTCATAGACAGCTGGCTCAGTGTGAAGGCTATGAAGCTGTTCCAGAATCATCTAAATGAAGTATTTAGTAACAGATGGCAATAAACACACCATAATGGGCCTGATTTTGTTTTATTTTATTAGACCAAGGTTATGGCCACAGTTATGAACTTAATCTGTCTTTTTTTATAGCCACGGTAGTGGTTGACATTGCATTCATATCACCAGCTGCCTTTGCTGAATCAAATGCTCTTTACAGCTTAATGCAGCTAAGCGATGGAGCAAATAACATATTTAGTGCCATGTCTTGTCAGTCGGAAAGTAGGGTGTTTCTAATAAGATGGTTTGGGCATGGATAACACATGCTCTTGTTTTTAAGTTAGGTACATTTCTAGAACAAAAGAATAAAAATAAGCATCGACTTTCAATAATGAAGGTGCTTTAGCACTACTCATGGTTAAATCAAATCAAGCTGGAAACAAAGGGGAAAATTGTACGACCATAGGAAAACAATGGAAAGGGTAAGACCAGGGAAGGAATCTGATCATTCAGTGTGGTGTGGATTAAAAAAGATTACCTCACTTTGTAAAAATAAAAATCAGTAGAACAAATTCTTTTCTAGTTTAATTTTAGACTTGGTTGATTTTATTTCATTATTAAAATCAATAAGATACAGGATTCAAAGTGGACAAAAGGAAACAGAAGCTCTCAAGAGCTAGGGTCCACAATGTATATAAACTGGTTGTATTCATCGCTTAGTTAGATCCAGACACATTTCCTCATGTATGAGACCGAAAAAAAAAAAAAAAGGAAGTTAAAGATGTTTATGGTAGTCTAGGAAATTCTGCTTAATCAATAATACAGCTGAATGTATACAATTTGTACCACTAAACTTTCTTAAATACCTAGCTTTATCACACTCATACCCATTACATTTCTGTTTCTTTCTTGGGCTGGGCAGTCTAACTCTTTCCTTTTCTCACTGCCACTACCCAATCTTTTGCTTCCTAGTTTGCTCTCCAGACACCCTGACACCAAGAAGGGGGTGGCATGAGTACCACACAGGAGCATTTTACCCTTGTCGAATTGAAGTACACACTGAACTGGCATTCTGATACGTGCGTGTCATGACTGAGTTTCACTGGAATTATTTAAGACATGAAATCCAGGTAGAGTATAATTACACTAAAAGAGTTTGGTCTCACAAACTAGAAAATTGAGGATCTGACCATGTGAACTTGAGTGCTACCAAGTCACCTTCCAATACCCAGCTTGAAAGAAAGAGATAAAAGTGCATTCATTACAGAGCAACTCCCAAATTCTGCGTGTTAGTTACCTCTTATACCTGCACACTGCAGACAAGTTATTTTTAAATTATCAGAAATTCTTGAATTTATCATCTGTATCTACCAATTCATTTTACAACAATCAACTCCTATAATGAGACTGCAGAGGAAACAAAGGGATCTCTTGATTATATGGAACTATGTGTTGAGGGCTTCTAAAAATAGTGAAAAATACCACGGTTACAATTAAAATGCAAAATTGTTCCAAATTTATGGTGTTTTTAAAACAAATGTTTCAAACATGTTTTTAATATAGGTAATAGAATTCACAAGTTGCATTAAAGAAACTCATTTCAGTGGCAATAGAAGATTGGATTCAAGAATAGCATTGAGTTTTGTGATAAAATAAAATTTGGATAGTAATGATTCAAAGTCAGAAATGAAAGTAATGGAAATGTTTTCCACTTAGTCACAAAGTGCATGTGACTATGGTTTATCTCAACTTCAATTAGTTAAGCCCTCCGATAGTTTATGTTACATGAAATAATACTGAGAATTTGGCTATGTCTTCTCCTTGTCTGTTCCCCTAACTTCAAAGCCATAATTTGGGCAGAAGAGTGTGCTTTGAAAGAGAGACAAAGGGATGTTTCTAACCATCTCCCTCACGCATCCTGCTTCTCTCTTCAGCTAAATTCAAGCCTCCTTAAATAGAAGCACATGACTCAGGCAGATCAGCAAAACTCTGATTCTGCCTTAAAAGCTAAAACCGAGCCGGTAAGGAAACTAAGTTTTCACAGTTGCCCTGACTGTGCACTTTTTGCTAAAGTTATTACAGACTTGAAACAGTCTGCAACTGGAAGGTCATTCCAAGTGACCACAAGAGTTAATTTCACAAGCCTGGCTCCCACAGACTCACACCAGTTCCAGGGAGCTCGTACTTGTTACCGGGTGTTCACGTTACCTGGCAAAGGGAAGGAGACATCTAGATTTAAACCCTTCCCCTGTGATTCACCAGCTCTGTGAGCTTTGCGAGGTTACCTCATTTCTCCATCCATCAGTTTAATCATCAGTTAATTAGAGAAATGAACTTCACCAAGTTATTTCAAAGGTTAAAGTAATCTCTGCTAGAGTATCTGGGACAGATTAGAGGTGGAATAAATGTTTCAGGGGAAACGGCTTTCTCTCTAGGGCTGATAAGTAACTTGATTCCCCAATTCTCCTAATTTTTGAGGCTCCTCATGTAACTAAGGCTGACCAGACCCTCTGGACCCCTTTCCTTACGTAACAGTGTAACATATAAGCACATCCTGGCTAGAATAAACAGTGTAGTCACTTCCAAAATAGTGGACGTTGCTTAGAATATCAATTACTATTTCAGCCAAGATATACACATTTTTCAGCCAAGTATATACAATTTTTTTCACATTCTGATTAACTAAATATGTGGTGTTATCGTTTAAATTACAGATTCACTACAGCTCAAAGTGGTTGACTCGCGTCTAGGGTGTTGTTCCTGAGCTAGATCTTGAGCAGTGAGTAGGGTTTTGTTAAGAAGGGTATGCTTTGAAAGAGTGAACTAACCTGGCTTAGAGATGTCACAAAAGCCAGAAATGGATGGATCTATATAACTAAAATAGGAGCTCATGAGAAGTCTCTGGGACAGCAGAAAATGGTGGGCAAAGCTGAGGCCACTGTGTCCCTGAATGTACTGTGGGATGGAAAATGATTCTTTTAATTGTATCTTTTTCTATTGTATTATTAGTTATTGTTGTTAATCTCTTACTGTGCCTAATTTAGGAAATAAACTTTGTCATAGGTATATATGTATAGGAAAAAACATAGCATATATATATATAGGGTTCAGTACTATCTGTCGTTTTAGGCATCTGCTGGGGGTCTTGAAACCTATCCTTGTAAATAGGGGGGACTACCTTATTATTGTAAGGTGAAATGCATTTAGAACTTTTTCTACATCAATTCCTGATATAAAATGTAAGATGCTTGATTGACTCAGTTGACTACTGTTTACTAAAAATGTTTAGCACCAAAAAGTTTGAAAATCTTAACTCAAAAAATGTTTATACTTAACAAGTGAAATAAAAGCAGGTCAGTTTTCGGACTTGCTGGAACTTAGTAGCTATATTTTATTACACGACATTGTCCTTGTGGGAATGGCAGCAAGTGTGTCTGCCTGCAGCAAGTGTGTCTGCCTACAGCAAGAACCACATGTTGTTTCACTTCAAACTCTTTTACTGTCTTCTATGAAGGTTGTGATTAGTATTTTATTCCTTTCATAATTACTCATCACTAGCAGTATGATAAGCACTGTAAATATTTTTAAAAATAAAATTTTAAGTGCGATGTTAGCACATACTTTATTTTTACTTCCTTTGGCAGTACTTAAAATAGATATGTTTTGCTATTTTGCTTTCCTGATAGCATTCCCCTTAAAATTCATCTTTTACAGTGAAATGAAATACTGACAATATAAACAAACTTTAAAATTAGTCTTTTTTTCCCCCAGTTCAGGGAATTTGTGTTAGCTATTGTACACTTTTAAGAGGAAACGATGGATCCTTCCAATCCCTGATCAAAAGTTATAGTTGACTCAGAATAAATCAACATATGGGAAATTAGTGGCTATTTACTGCACATCACATCACAGAAATGCATTCTTTTTAGTGGCATTAGTCCATATGATAAAACAGCTTGCAAAATTTTATGTTATCTATAAAAACCACGTATAGTTATAGGAATTCAACATTAGCACATTAAATATCCTTAAGAAATGAAAGCAAATATATAGATTTGTACTTATATTCTCCACCTATTTTTATTTGTCTTAACCAATGATCATGGATGAGTCTCAACTTTTCTTTGAAGCTCAGATTGTAATAAAATTTTAAAATTTATATTAGACTCTATTTAGATGCCACATGTCCCCAGGAGATTAGCATTCTTTGCTTTATACTTTTTGTGAATGTATCTAAAATAAAACTTCTACCATTTTTGCATATTTATTTATTTTGCCTCCCTTCATTTGACAACAAATCTCTGAAAGAAAGGATTATATCTTATTCATTCTTTTGCCCCCAAACCCAGCATAGTAACTGACAATAAATATACCCTCTGCAATTGCCCACTGAATGAATAAATACTCAGTTGAAATTGGGAGAAGGATCTCTAGAGCCTTACTGTGTGGTTTTGAATCCTGGTTTTGCACTTACTCTGTTACTTGGGCAAATCATCCTATTTTTTTATGGGGACGATAATAAAACTAAATTCTTAGGGTTTCCTTGCTAATTGAGTTAATACTTGTGAAGCATTTAGACTAGTGCTTGGATCTTAGAACTCGATTAATATCTATTATTATTCAATATAGGAAACATAAGGAACTGTTAAACTGAATATTTTCTGCACGAAGCTGTGTTAAATAAGGTAATATGTTCTTGTTTATCTATGCATAGTGCAAAATGATTTTCACATATTACAACCCTCTAGATGTTATAACTTTTTGTTAGCTTCGTTACCCTGTCTCAAACTGAGTTCAGTTCATCCATTCAACAACCTTAATTTGGCAGAATATGAAGTAAAAACAATGCGGGCCTTCCAGAGATTCCATTTTAGAGGAGGGTTTGATACTCACAGAGCAATAGTAGTTAATGAAAAGCTCCATCAGCTTTTACCCAAATGTTTTGTAATTGTGTTTATACTTGTCTGTTCAATAGAATCTGAATTCATTTAAAGAACAGGTATTTTGTTGTTCTGATACTCCCAGCTCCTGAACATTTAAGAAATAAAGAATGCCAAAACAGCATATATGTAATAATGCAATTTCTGGTTATTCATTTGAGTGATTAGTAAAGGAAGTTGATTAACTTTTTAAAGCAAAGACTTATTTAAAAATACATATCCACCTTACATATTTAAATTAAATTTTAAACAGGGAGAAGAAAACAATTTGCCTACATTTTAACACAGAGTGCAGGACTTTTCTCTGAGTAGAGCCGTCCTGTTCTTGTCTTACAAGGTCTTTCTTGTATAAATAGTAATCATAGGCCCCTAACTGGAATTTTCATTGCTATTTCTATAGTAATTTTTTAAATATTAATGAAACGATCTGAGTGCAGAATAACTCTAGATTTTGTTTTGCTTTATTTTCCTGGTTTCTTAAACTCCATCCTCAATATCTAATTCAATTGTAGTCTTTTCATCTATTTACTTTTATATTTCAAAAAAATTCAATTAGCCTTTTTTAGATATAATGCTCTTTTGTAAATTTAGTGATTTAGAGAGCATTTTAAGTCTCATAATAACAAGTGTAATTGCTGTATTTTAAGGAACAAAGACAATGAACTCTGTAAACACAGGAGCCAACTCTGCAGACTTTGGGCCTTGGATGTTGGGTGCTGCACATGTAGTAGCTGAATGTTTGAGAGAGTGTAGGGAGTGTTAGTAATTAAGTTCTGTGATTGGAGGAATATTAAAATAACTTCTAGTGTACATCCAGTTGTCAGAAATCTGGAAATTTTTATAGAGGAGGTGTTATTTAAGGTAGATCTAGTAAAAAGATAAAGATGGAAAAAGAAACATACAAAAGCGGGAAACAATATGAGAAATGATCTGGAGTTCAGAAAACGTGCCACTCTGGGGAACAGGAGTTAGTCTAATTGAACATGTGGAAATGGAGGTTGTCTAACAGGCCTTAAATACTAGATGGTTGTTGGCGGACAGAGGGAACAAACAGTGCCCACTGAACTGAGAAGGAATCTTGAGATGGAAAAATGAGGCAGGCAGCTCCATATAATCGATGGATCAGTTTATTGTAAGGTAACTTACTCATAGGGGAGGAGCTGGTGGGCAACAATTGGGAAGCATTGGCAGCTGCACTCATCACCATCAAGAAGCCATTGGGACAATTTTATGGTTAACTTAGGGTATGGGGGTATGTGCTTGGAAACAGGAAATGCATTCCTAAGTCAAGATTTATGAATGGGTAACAGGTCTTGCGGGCGCCAGGAATACGTCAAGGAAGGTCTTCATCATTGTTTGGAGACTAACAGAGCATAGAGGCCACCTGGACCTAATGATCATTAAACAATATCTATTAACTACAAAGCCCTTGATGACAGGAAAGAGATTTACTACACAGTACAGCTCTAGGTAGGGTCAGTGGAAGGACAAGAGAAACTGAACAAACCCAAGATGGTGTCAGTTATGCTAACAGTCATACAATGGTCAGCAGAGTTTAATTGCTAAGTTAACACTGGAAACGGAAGATGAGGAAGCATGAACATGGTACATTAAGCAATAATCTTTTATCAACATAAGATAATTTAGATGGATTGAGGTACTAAAGCAAAGACAAAAAGCTTAAACAAAATGATGACAGAAAAAAAGCAAGATTTTGATTTGAGAGATACTTTAAAGATTAATTTATATTCTATATTCTATATTGTATATACATACATATACACACATACATATGTGCCATATGTCAAAATCCTATCTCCTATGGCAGCCATTAAGTTTGACTTAATAATAATTATATGGTCAGTATTGTTCTAAATAATTTACATGGATTAACTTATAAAAGCTGCATAATATGATAGTAGGTAGCTACTGTTATTAGATATAATATAAGTTGAAGAGACTGAAGCACAGAGAAATTGAGTAATTTGCCCAAGCTGATGTAGCTAGAAAGTGATAGAGTTAGGTTTTGAACTCACACTAGGGCTTCAGGTCAGCTTTTAACCACTGCACTACATAGCCATTCTAACGAGAGAAGCAAGCATAATGAAGTGAAGCAGGAACAAAGGCTTTAATAGAGGTACACGCTTGGGGAAAAAACTTCACTCAGACACAATCACCTCTTCTATGCTTGGTAGATACCTGCAGCTTAACACCCCTCTCCCCAAATTGTTTCTTCTTTTTCTGCCAAATATTCCCAGTATTCCATTGAGTGATGTTTCCTGTTCTCAGTGAGTAGAGTCCCTGACACTACTTTCAACACCAAAGGTGGGCCCTGATTGGTTTAAATCATTCAGCAAAGTCCACCCTCCTCCCACAGTAATTAATTCAGGTAAGGGCAAATGACTCAATTGAAGTGATGGGTTGTTTAGGAAAGTAGCTACTTTGTTCTTCAAGAGAACTACCAGGAACTTCTCTCCCTGCTCCCCCTCTTCGGATATCATTGAGGAAACATTTGGCCATGGTTATCAATCTTTGCAGGCATCTTGGGGCCCTAAAGCTTTTATCCCCAAAGGTAAAGTCAAAAGAAACCAGATCCTTAACTATACTTCTGAGTTGCTGAATTTATGAAAGTCAGTAGACCCCCTTTTGGCATATAAGCGATTCTAAATAGACTTTTAGGCTATTTGCAGCCAAAATTATCCTGAAGCATTTACAGTTTCCTTAGCTTCTCGTACCTAGACCAATGTCATTTTATTAACAGATTTGTGACATTCTCCATTTACTTTCTGACCCATCTATTTATAAAACATTTACAGCATAATATTGATCCCAAACTGAGTTCTTCTTCTCTTCAAGGTATGTAATGGATTTTCTTGTTCGGACTGTATGGGTTCATCTGTGTTGCCTTACATCCTAGCTAAGGTGTTTTCCTTAATATATTCCAAGTTAAAACATTTGACATACACTCTGTGTGTACAAAAACAAGCATCCCAACAAATTGCTTTAAATAAAGTAAATGTTATTTGATATATGATTTTCAAACTTTGCCCTTTAGAATTTTCTCAGGGTCCCATAAAGTAGGAAAAAAAATTCCAGTTTGATTTTAAGCCCTGCCCCCCATTCTATTTCCAATAGTACAATCATTCAGCTGCCAAGTCCTTCAGCCATAGTGACTGGTGAGCATTAAATAAATTTTCTTTAAAGGATTCAAGAGCTAAAAAAAATCTTGATCTCTAAAAATTATTTGGGTTCAATGTGTATACAAGGTTGTTGTAGCTAAAAATGAAAAGCACCAGTGATTGGCTAAGTCTTTGTTAAGGAAATGTTCTATATTACAGAAGAATAAATAATTAAAGGGAATAGTACTAGTGGATAATCAAGAAGGAAAATAATACTTATACTTTACCAGAGTGTAGCAGTCCATCATGTTCTAAACTTTGAAAAAGTTAGTTCATCCTTGAAAACTAATTCAAAATTTTGATGGGCAAATATATATGTAGTACTATATTACATGTATCATTATACTTGTATTATATATTGTATATATATGCAGTATGTGCATTTGTCTTTCATAGATATCAAAGGTTTACAGAGAAAGTTGGAATACAGAATGAATTCTACCAGAACTTTATGTACCTTGGAGAATTTTTTATCTTCATAAATAATTCAAGTCTTTTTAGAATGAAAGTGACTCCTTTTGCTTTCATTCAATTGTAGTCTTAAGAACATTTCCCAAGAAAATGTTGGCTGGTGTAGCATATTTGATTCACTAAATTAATTCATTTATCTTTTCTAAACTTGCTAGTCAAAAAAGTTTCCAGTTTTATAGGGATAAGAAGTATAAACAAGTTAGGTTAAAATATACGATCACAAAATACTGTATATTACAAAAGAAATATATCTATGGCACAAATATATCTATGAATCTAAAGTATTGCCATGTTTTTCTGCATGAAATGATGGCTTTGGTATATATACAAACCTGGAGATACGAGAATAAGTGAATTTCCTTTTTTGGAACTTGAATTATTGTATTAAGAGAGGTGAATAAAATATATAGTTGGGCTATGAGCCAAAATAATGATTTCATGCAAATGGCAGACACAATCCTACTAAATGAAAATAAAACAAAAACTAACTTTCAAAGTCGCCAAATCATTTGTTAGATGTATCTGCTTTCCCGAGGTCCTCCTCTCGCTGTTGTCTTTGCAAACCATCCATATCTTGGGACATTCTGCTTAATTGGTTTTATTCTTCTGCATTTCTTGATTTATTTTCTACCTTTCTACTCTCCTTCTTGTGATCTTTAAATTAAACTTGAAGCAGTATCATTATTATACCCATCAAATTACTGAGGAAAATAAATCTTGGGAAAGGTAAGAAACTTCTCCAATATGCCATAGGTAATAACCTTCCCCAATTTCCCACTGCTCAGCTGTCGCAAAGCTAGCAAAGTGCCCAGGAACGCCTGGGTGCAGAGCTGGGCTTTGCCCGTGGACCTGCAGTGTACTGTGTGATAGAGCAGAACCAGTGATTAGAGACTCAAATTATGGACAGGCTAAACTGTCTAAGGGAAAAGTGGGTTAACCACCTGGCGTTCTTCATAAAATGCAGAAATAATTCTCATGGAGATGTTACTTGAGGCATAGAAGGAAATAGGGGATTTAAAAACAACACAGTAAGGTAGAAAAGGACAAGAGCTACAAGAGCTAAGAACAAGATTTGCGGAGAAATCTACTCTTAATGGCAGAATGAGAAGGTTGATCTGGTGATACAGCCCTGTGTCTAGGACGAGAAGGGACTGAATTAGTGCTCAGTGAGATGCTGAAGAGAAAGAGCAGAGTTAAAGAAGCTGAAAGACAATAATAAAGAAAACTGATAGAAAATCATTAGAGTGATAAAGAAAGAAGCAGAAGTGATTAACATCTCAAAATGTCAGAGACAAAACAGGCAAGAAGCCAGATACTCTGGACATCCAGAATCTTCTTCATTTCAGGCAGAGCCACGTTATTAGCTCAGTTGTTTGAAAAAACGAAAAGGAAATGGAGAACTAAGGCAGGGGCTCTTCCCTTTTCTGATTTCTTTTTTCACTTTTTTTTTTCTTCTTGGAGACTAAAACAAATTGGCATGAACAGTTAAACGGAAATAAGGTGATCTTTTTAGGTAGGAAACAGGTTTAAGCAAAGGTTTGCTTTGGTCATATAGGCAAGACCTGAGTCAACTAAGAAGAGTGAGGTGGGAAAGAGAATCAGGATGCAAAACCGAGTGGGATTAGGCTGAGAGATTGCTGACTTTCTCCTGGTGGTAGATACTCTTATTTGTGTTGATAGAGCCAAGATAGTTATTAGAAAGTGGGATAAAACAGAGTCCTGGACATTAAAGATACAATAGGTGCAGAATTAGTGTTTGTAATTGATTTGACAGCCAGTTATAATATTCTTAGAGGTGTGAGAAGAATCTTTTCCGTTGGATTTACGAGGAAGAGAAAACTCAAAGGAAAAATGTCTACGTATTCATACCCAACTGAGTTCACAAATAAATAATAAAACGAGTAAGATGGAAAGTGCAGTACTGTGTGAACAAAAATACTGCAACCATATCGGTAAACAATGCTGAAACCAAGTCATCAGCGGCTGCTGCCACCCCCAGTGAGGACAGGCCTGCAGCCCAGCCTCTGCAGCCACTCACGGTGGGGCACCCTGAGGGGACTCAGAATAAGAAAGGACAGGATACTGGCCCTAGATAGCTAGGTGCTTGTCGAAGGAATGAATACAATGAGCCCAGATGTTTGCCTCCTCCCATACATAGAAAAGCACTGAATTCTTTACCTTGAGATGCCTGGTTTTCTTTAGATAAGTAATCTTTTATTGTTCCAACTACCTGGTCTTGGTTATAAAGCTCCTGTATATCCCAGCTCCTCCCCTACCTCTTTGGAGCCGTCCCTCAGAGCGATCTGAGGGGCTGTCATCCCAGCTCGAGTCCTCCCGCCAAATAAAACGTAACTCTCAACTTTTAGGCTGCACATTTATTTCAGTCGACAGTTTTGGCGACCATGAAGGAACTCGAACCCGCTGTGCATTTATTTCAGTGGACAACTGAAACAAGCAAACAGCAACAACAGAAAATAGACTCTAAATCTCTGCTCTTCCAAAACAGCATCCTGGAGTAAAGGAGGAATATCAAATTCTTAAGTAACTTTACACTCGTAAACAGACTCTATTCAAACTCACCCCACACTTCTTTTAATACTGCATATATATTCTACTCTCTTTTCATTCTAATCTGGCAGCGCATTCTTTGTTTAAAGAGCTAGTTCCCTCATAGAATTAACATTGCCTCATTTCATCTAGCAATCCTTTAACTTTTACTTAAAGCATCCCAGATGTAAGCAGTGAATTGCCTTAGAAGTGAGGCATTCAATATCAAGTAAACTTTTGTCAAGGGCAGTTCCTTAAAAGGAAGACAGCAACAGTGGTCTCAAAATAGCATCAGTTAGCTTTGGTTTTTCCCAACAGTTGACAAAGTAAAAAATGTCAATTAATCTTTTGTTGATGTCAACAATCTAATTCAATTCAAATTGTATAAATAAAAGTATAATGTGTTTTAGAGACTTTCAATTTTGTTGACTGATAAAAACGTCATTTCTAGTCTTAAAGATATACATATGCTTGTGTAGGAAAAGAGTTCATTTAAACTACTTTAGTTTATTTTCTGTCGTCAGCTGTAGAAGCTTTATGCAAGCTTCTCTTTCATTGTCCAAAATACACTGAGGATGCACTGGGCGGTTTCTCTGGTCCTCTCCAACTTTCACATTCCAGAATCTTCGTTGATCTCTTGTTCTTTCCAATAGTTAATTGAAGAAATAATTACGGATAATTATATTTTCTGCACCACTTCTTCCCCAGTAAGAAAAGGCTATTTCTTTAGTCACTTTTAAAACTATCCATTTCTCAAAAGGGAATTAATGATCCAAGGAATGATCTATAAATAAGTTCTGTATCTTCTTCATTTTTTCCATACCAGTCACGTATCAAAATTTCCAAGGATGGACACTTCCCCATTCCACTTATCTCCCATCAGCATCCACAGATTAATTAAAAGAAGCATCCTTTATGTAAGCACAATTTTAGCTTTTTAGATTGACAAACAATTTCTTCTTGATTAGTAAATTTTACGCAAACCAGTTACTTGAAGACAGAAATAGCTAATCTCATCGTCTGATGTGTCGACAATCATGGTGTGGAGGTGATATATGAGAGGCTCTTCTTTCAGATACTTTTCTGCATTTCTAGAACACAGACAGTAAAAATAAGAAAAAAAAGGGATCTCTGCTTTCTTGTATGGTACCAGTGACTTCGTATAGGGCCTTGATGCCTATGGCCTATGGCCAAAACCTTGTCTCCCCTTTGCAACAAAGATACAACAATTAACTCTGCCACCATAAGTCATGGATTGATAACCTCTGTGTTCTAAAAGCTTTCATGCAAGAATGATGACTCTCTTGGGCGATGGTCTAGAAAGTAATTAAGTTATGCTTTCCTTTACAATCTCTAAGTATTAACTTTATGAAGCCCTAATTCTCACCCTGATTCTATCAAGGATCAAACTTCTTAAAAAGGTGCCTGGATTTCTCCTTACTATCATTGTGTTTGCGAAGAATTCTGCTCACTACACCACATGGTATGTTCATTAGTAAGAACTCTGAGGAACATTCTTATTTTTTAAAAGCAATATGTATTATAACTGTTCATGCTGATTGTTAAAAACTTTAAGTCAAATATGTGGTCACACTTTGGCCAAAATATAGTTTGTCTAAATTAATATGTGGTCAACAGCAAGTAACCAAAAATTAGATTAATTATAGCTTACAAAAACAGAGATGACTTTCTCCTATAGCAAACCTAAGGTACATTATTGTTGATATTATTGTAAACAGCTTTATAATTTCAAAGCATGAGACTGAAATCTCTGCGTTCTCATGGCCACAAAATGACTGCAAGAGCTCCTCACATTACTTCCTCATTTCACAGTCAAAGACGAAGCAAGAGACGAAGGTCTTTGTCAGAGAGTAATATAAAACTGTTTCATAATTATCAGAAAGTAAACATTTGTGTGATGTCCTTCAAAATATTTCTGCTTAATCTCATTGATCAGAATTGCACCAGTACAAATCTTAGCTGAAAGACTAGAAATATACGGAATAGAAAGGGGCTAAAAGGTGGCTTTGGGGAAGTAAAAAATATTTCTCTGCCATGTACGTCTTTGTATATATGAATTTTACACCATCCTCACTTTTAGCTCTATTTTCCTTTTGTAGTTTTATTTTCTGTTTACCTCATTTTTGTACTTTAAATGCCTTTTTACCTTGTTGCATTTCATGTAATTTTATGAACACTCTTAAGCCTTTCTGGAATGAGATGTGTATCTATACGTATATGCATATATGCATACAAAGTGAACTTGTTCCAGCTGCTTCTCTGTAACGTATTTTATAGATGCTCCTTTGGAAATCTTTGTTGATTTGATTTCCACAGACATTGATAAAAATCTTTCAATAATGCTGGAGTAAATTTTATAATAACAACTTGCATGGATAGTTTTTACAGTTTGTGAATGGCGAAGAGCAACATTCTTTTAAAAGGTAGCAAGGTTTTCAAATTTTGCTTATAAAATGGTCTCATGACAGGAACATTTTCATTTTGTTTTCATCCTTGTTCATGGATCCCTGTAGAATTATCACTGAACCATAAGATTACTGATCCAGGAAAAACAGCTCCTGTGCATTCCTGCCTCATCATTCAGCTCAGTAATGCAGGTCCGCACTCCCAATCCTTTCCCTGCCCTGCCAAATGGATGGTTGCTTTTGTTTTGTCGTGCTTTTTTTCATTTTTTGAGGTATAATTGTGTGGGTTTGAATAAGAGAGGGAGGTGATCAAAGCAGAGAGAGACAAAGAGAAGCTAAAACCAAAAATTTTTAGAAAGATATCTGCTATTTGGTAAATGGACTATAAAAATAAAACAACTACTTAAGACTATAAAAATCTATTGAAAGGAAAAAACCAGCACACAGAGTCATTAGCAATCTGGGAAAAAATTCAAAAGAACTAAATGTTAGTGAGAAATATTGATTAGAATTTGGTTATATAGGAAAATATAGGCATAAGGTAGCTGAACTGGTAAAGAGAAAATGTCATGAATAATTGTTGCAAACACAACTCTCAAAGCTTTTGTTCTCTTTTGTTTGTTTGTCCACAATGGTAATTCTAAATTAGTTTATGGCATTGGTGCTAATGTTACAGAAATAAAAGCCTTTGAGAAAACTTAGGTTCATTTACCTTTAGTTACAGGTATTATTTTAAAGGGTCTTTCAAATATTTTTGTATTTAAAATATTAATAATGTACTTATTAAAATATGAGTGAGATTACATCTAAATGATGATCACCATGTAAAATTATTTCATGCATGTAGACGAGCACTGGTAGGAAATATTAAAAAACTCAACACTGATATATCAAGTTAATATGAAAATATTTTTACTTCAAAATTATGTTGTAGCTAAAATTAATTTTACTGAAGTAGGTAAAATGTTGAGAAATTTCTTTACACTGTACCATACTTTATGATGTAAGTGATTTAGTACCTTACAACTAACATCCAATAATACTTGAAAGTATCTATTTTTATATGAAATATAGTGATATTAATTTTCTTTTTGGTAATTCAGAATTTGAACATCTGTATTCATGCAGAGAACCTATCTGTACAATTAAAAAGAAAGAAAAAAAGTCTTGGGTATATTAATAAGAGATATTTTCCCTGTATGATCTTGCGAGTTTATTGAAAAGCTAGCAACTACCTTTGAGCAGGAAAAGCTAGTTCACTAAGCATTACTAAGTAGTTGCAAAGAGCCATCCATCGAAGGTGAATTTGAGTTTTGGAAATATCCTAACGTCCTTGGAATCCAAAGAGTGAGAGAGGTGATTAGACTATTAAAACTCATATACAAAGTTGAATGGGCTTTCTTTTGAAATAGACTAGACTTTCCGGTTGTGAAAGGGTTTGGACAGAAGCTCCCTATAAGAGGCAGCCTGACAAGTTTTTGTAGATGTTCTTGCCTTTACTGGGAGATTGTGCTGCAAACCTGTTTTCTCTAGTTTGTTTTGGAATTGTTAGGTAGTTAGATACGTGGGGGCACCGGGCAGATAGGAGGAGGAGAGGGAGGATGGTCCAGAAGATGGGGTTGTGCCCACCTCCGGCATAAAGGAACTTTATTTCTTCTAAATGAGTGCCGCCAAGAAATTGGTCAGAACCCAGCAGCCGTGACTGCGCGGTCACAGGAAGGACTTAACCGGCCACGACCCAATGTTCACTGTATTATAATTAACATTTCAGTTTAGGCCCCTCCATGGGTTTTTCTGTATACACCATGGGTAAGGACATGCACAAAGGGCGCCAAACATGACTAAGCACTGCAGGGATAAGAGCTGTCAATCAATCAAGAGACCACCCCTAAGCGAGGGTATAAGAGAAAGGGGAGACAAAACCCACCACTTTTCTTCCCTTGGATCAGCCTGACTTCTGGTTTTGGAAGTGTACTTTTCCTTTTCTAAATAAATCTTTTAAAATCTTTTTGCTACACAACACTTTCCATCTCCCGTCTGTAAATCTTATATTTCGGGTAAGACAAGAACTGGGGTCTTAATCTTTTGGGTAACAGAAGTAGGGTAGTGAGGATGTGGCTTCAAAGTGTCTCCGAATATAATTCTAAAAGAAATGCTCTCCAACTGTCTCAATAAGTGGCAGTAATGTTTTAAAAAATCTGCATGACCTACCAGTGCGATAATTTTGAAGGCAACACTGATGAATTTTTGAATTCTAATTGAGATACCTAATTAAAATTTTTTTAATATAAAAAAAATTACAAGAAGCTGGTCCCTCAGGCTAGCAGGTGTCAGTTATTCAAATATATTTCATCTCCAGTATAATGACTGAGAGTGAAAAGACTCCAATTCTATCTGGGCAGGGAGGAAGCCTTGGGGAAAATGTTGCTGTGCTGGTTCTGGAGGGTCTCTCTAGAAATCCTATAGTCTCCCTGGCTTGACTGGTGGCTTTTTCCAGATCCTCCCTGTTCTCAGCAGTTGCTCACTTTCTGGATTAGTTGGAAAACTCTGATTCATATGCAGAGCTGCCCATTACCTTCTCAGGAGAGAAAGGCAAACTCTTTGCTCCTTCCTGTTCATCTCTTTTCTATTTGCTTGTCTCGTACTATTAAAACAAGTTACAACTCTATAGTCTTTTCCATCAATCTATTATTATTACTGTTATTGTTATTATTTTGACACTCATTCTCTTTCTTGCTGGCCATGGAGATTCTCTTGCTCAGTTCAACCTAGACTCTCTTAAATGGTTCAACTTACTATTTTCTATTAAATGCTAAAAAAAAAGACTTGCTATATTTTAAATTAAAATGTACAACACAACACACTTAGATATGCTTTAATATAGTAAGCACAATTCCTGTCCTTACCTTCACATACATTGTCAGAAGAAGCACTGGTTAATCCTTACCTTGATATGAAAGAGACTTACTTTATTTGATATGGGACAGGGTAGAAAAAGTTAGGTAATTTTGCATAGAAGATGTGAAGTTAGTAAATTCTCAATAAACTTTTGTCACCCTCAACACAGCTAAGTTCAACTAAACATGATTGTATGAACGAGATCAGGAATGATGCTTGCAGTTGGAAAACTCACTCTTAGTTTGGTCTGTACCTTTGTGTAACTGCATCACTGTGAGCTGTACATTCCAAAGCATCATAAATACATTTCCTCATTTTTATAGTATAGTACAAAGACGACCTCATTGCCTCAAGAACATTATGAATATTGTTGGCCATTTTGATGAATCCCTACCAGGCTTTTGTAAACTAAATGCTGAAAAAAATAACGTGCCAGAAGCCACGATCATTTCCCAGATGGTGCTTATTACTGAGACAGTTCCTATCATTTGTTTTCCAAAGCAGTAGGTAGGGAATGATAAACAATCACTGTTGCTCATTGCACGCAGTGTATTTCCATAAAGAAAATACTCAGATTTACTAATTGCAATTCTGTCATAATGTTGTAATTTGGTCTTTATTTTCTTTAACCAAATTTCTATTTGCATTGTGTGGCCCCATTTCTCAGCCTGGGATATATGAATTGATGTAAACAGGAGGGCATGATCTATGTTTAGAAGAGTTCTCTCTTTGTAATCACCCCTTTTGAGAGGAAAATATTCCCCAGCTGCAGGCTGCTACAGAAAGTAATTAAATTTAATAGTAGCTGCCCTTAATTTATGGGCACAGAGGGAAATAATCACATTTAAAATAAAAGCCATGGCTTTTAAATGAATATATATGTCACTCTGGCCTGTCCCCAGTAAGAGCAAGTCTCACTGCCATTCACAAGGATGACATTCAAGGTATTTATTTCCCTTTCTTCCTGTGCATTTTTACTTTTAAAGGAAAAGTAACCTCTTTATCGAAAACATCAGTGTCTTCCTGAAGAGTTTTCTCTTTCTATCCTTAAATGGCTATCTCAAAGCTCTGACACCATGTTTTTTGTTTTAAAGCACGTCCTCAGCTTCTGCTGTGGCACTCCCATCTGCTCCAAAATAAAGCACTGAAAAGAGACATTAACGTGTCTCTTGGAATCTAATGGGATATTGACTTTCATTGGATGTGAATTTAGATAATTTATGTCTCAAAATCAAGAGAAGGATGTTTTTGTTGAATCATTCTCCATGAAACTGTGATAATTTGCAAAGTCATGGGTAGATTATATACTATTTTTACTTAGATGAAAAAGAAACACAAATTAAAATTAGATTAAATTATGCAAATAATAGAAATTATTTTCTAAAAACCCAAATAATCTATTAGCATTTGTTTTCAAGAGCAAAATAAGTAAAAACAATATATTTTCAAGAAAGCAACAGTTTCTACAATGTAAGATGTTAGAAATACTCTTGATAATGGAGGCAGGACATGTGATTCCAAGGAGATTTAACAAAACACCTCATTTATCTCACAGTGATGCTGAATAGGTCCCATAGTACAAATCTGGGAGAGTATCTAGTTAGTCAATTTTAAGCAACACAGTATTAGAAACAATTTTATTTCTATTTGCTTTAACTTGGCCAGCTTTTTTCCCAAGATAATTCAAACTCTGAAGAAGCTGATATTATTTTCAATTTTTTATTCTTTTCAATAATAAATCTGGTATATTTTTTCAAATTCTTATTTTATTCATTTGAATATTTTCCCAAAATTTCTATCTAAATTATTTAAATAAAAAAATTAAATTGATTTAGACCATCAGCAGGAGCTGATAATTCATATAAACTGTTTATTAACATTTTCATTCTATGGTACCTTAGGGGTTAAGGCAGACTGAACAATGGCTGCCACATAGAAACCACCCAATAAATATTAGCTTTCATTATTGCTTATTTGACCTTTAAGTAATTGAAATGTAAGGAGAAATATTGATTTAACCTTTGATAAAAAACATTTGCTGAGCCTTTGCTTTGTAAAAATTGTATGTTAGCAGCTGAGGGACATACAGACAAGATCCTGTCTGTAAAGATCTTACATCCTAGAAGATGAAATTAGATGTATCTTTTATATATATATCATATAAAATGTTTATTTTATTTTATATTTATCCATATATGTATATATAATACTGCATAACAGATTGATAGATAGGTAAACAATACAAGGCAGAGAGTAATGAAGTCAACAGGACATAATGTTTTGAAAGTTCATAAGCTGAGATTAATTAATGTAAGGGCATGACTTAATGATGTTTCAATTTCAGAACTTATTTAGGGGCTCATGTTTGGTATTTCTATCCTGTAACTATTGTAAATTCCTTAGTAAATTGTGTAAGAGATATAGTCTTAGTTTATAATATTTGTAATAAGTAGTGATTATATTTAAATCAATGAAAATATTAATATTTCAAAATAGCTCAATTTTCAAGTCATTATGTTGCAATATACAGGAAATATATTTTTCCTGCAATATTATTTAACAAGATTATTTATACTCATAGATAATTAAAAGGCTATTTAAGAAAAGACGATAATACTTCCACAATTTATTATTACTATTAATGGAAGAAAATATATTTTCATCTTCCATCATAGTATAAAAGACCATTTATCCTTCATGAGAAGATACAAGAACACATGAAAGTATAAAACTTGTTATGCAAGAATAAGAGGTAGGTGGAAAGACCAGCTAATATGTATATTCAAATAATTTAATTTATAAATATTTAAGGAATGGTTTTCTGCTAAGTTGTTAGGCAGAAGTCTGATAAGTAACTGGTAAGTATTTTTATATTTCTACATAAGCACACATTTCAAAGTAGAGATCTTTTTATGTTGTGACTGAAATCTGGTCATATATATGGAAACATATACATTTCCTGTAAAATTTCAAAGTGAAGATATGTGCATACAAATTTGAAATAGTCCACAGAGATTCTTTTATGAATATATGCAAGCAATTTATTACACGCTGAAGGTGATCATTTTAAAGGAAAAATTAATCTGCTGACACATTTTTTATGATATCTCCCAGAAATGCATTACAAACTCTAACGGAGGTCATTATTTCCAAAAGCCCATAAACCCAGAATAGTTTATAGCTTTGTAAAGTCAATTTACTATACAACAACGAAAATGTTCAGATGTGCATTTGAATCTTATATATTGAAATTTTTTCCTTAGTAAAATGGAATCTCTTCAAGGAATAAACAAGTTAATTTGCCATAAAAAGAAAGCTATATGGAAAATTCTTTAAAGCTCTTAGATAACACATTACTTACATTTTATCTAAAAAATATTGTATTTCAAGCAAGTTTATTGTGCTGAAATGTATCGAATGTAGAATAAAGAAATTATAACTGTGTTTTTACTGTTTGCCTGTTCTTAGGAAAAAATAAGAGAATTACTTTCACATACTGTGTACACAGTCGCTAATGGTGGGTATTTACTTTGTATAATGATACTGATTGCTAAGTTCATGTTGAGGACAGCATGTTCCATTTTTCACACTTCTACTTAAGTTCTCAGTGTATTATTATACATTTTCCTAATATCAATATACAGTTTTATTATGCATTTTACATATATAATAACATATGCCTTTCTCTTCTGGGAAATAATTGACTTCTAAACTATAATTAATGAGCATCAACTCAGCCAGTTAGATGTCTCTCATGAAGATTCAAGCAACACATGAATCACAATAACAAGGAATTACTATTCTACTTCTGTTCTATATGAGCATGTTATTTTTTAAATGTTCTTCAAAAAGATAAGCATTCCTATTTCATATATGCCACTGCTATAATCTTAAAGTTGTTAAATGCTATGTTTACTTTTGTAATAGTTCATTTGACTAAAAATATTAATCATTAGCAGTTAGCAATGCATGTCCTCTTACTTTTTCTTTGCAAGTTTCTGGAGTCCTTTTGGACAGATTAATTTTAAATAGAATAATCTAAATAAAATAAAATAGTTATGATGCATCAAACACTGCTCCAAGTTCCTTAAATAATTTAACTTAGTTATAAAAACATTTATTTTTACCTTCTAAGATTGTACCACTATGATCTAGCATACAGTGATTTATTCTGACTTTGCCTCGTACACATGACAAGTCAAGAAATTTATCAGTCAAAGCTACAGACAGTGAAGACTTGAGTTTAAAACTTAAGACCAGCATTCTTTGTGCAGCCAGACGAGAAAGGTCAGGTGGACAGGGTACAAGGATACTCAAGGAGTAGCCAAGACTAAAAGCATCAGATAGGGTGGGTACTATGAACTGAAAGAAGTACTTTATTTATTTAACAAGCTTTTATCAAATATATATATATAATAGTGCTATGTGGCTTATTGCTGATACAGTGATCAGTTATAACACAGAATCTATAACTTCATGAAGTTTACAGTAAGTTTAGAGAGAATCACATAAAAAAAATTGGGGTATATCATGGTGATGAATTGTGCTAGAAGTCTATTAGATTTCTTAGAATCATGCAAGCCAGAGTACCTTTCTGGGAGGTGGTTTTAAAAGTTATGTTTCTAATGTAATAACGTACAGTTGTCTTTCCTCTCAGGCTTGATTTTTTTGACTTTCGATGGATAGGTTTATTTTAGTATTGCCTTCAGTGCTAAGGCTTTTATTCTAGGATGTTTTTCTTACTCCAGGGGGTTGCCCTTATTCTTAAAGCTTGGCTCTCTGGGATCCCAACTCAAATACCAGGACATTTACGAAGGCTGCTTCTGTGCGCAAGACCTGAACTGCAATCTCTCTTCCCAGCACCGCACATTTCACAGATATCTCCTCAACTCTTTGGCTTCCCAGCTGCTTTTGCTGGTGGGGGTTTTAGAGACTTACTCTTGGCACGTCCAGTTTAGGGATAGAGTTATGACTTAAAGGGAAGATTTGGAGCATCTGTTGGCTGCTCTCTCGGGGATTTTACCAGTCAGGATCCAATCTTCTGGCAGCCCCAAATGCCAGCAGTTTTCTCTTTAGTCCTTCAGGCTTATGGCTTTCTCTTTGCTTGTCCTCTAACACTGCTTTTTGGACAATGCTCCAAAGAATAAAGCTCAGGTGCATGTGGAGCTCCCCGTATGTGCCCTTCCTCTTTAAGGGATCATAGCTCCCTACGTCATGCCTGTTGATAGGCTTCCCACACCTTCCAATGTTTACTGAATCTGTTTGGTTCAGCTTTTGTAGTTGTTTTCAGTGGAAGTGTTACTTCTTTACTGAATCTACTTTGTCGTGGCCAAAATTAGATGTCACCCAGGGGCCTTTAACTTCCAGGTTAATTTTAGAGAAAATGTATCAAGTTTCTTAAAATTGTATTTCGATTTTGAACGTAGTTTCATTGAATTCATACCTTAATTTGAGAGGAATCTAGATCCTTATAATATTAATTCAGTCCATCAAGTATCATTGAAGAGTCCCAATATGATCTGATTATATTCTCTGATTTTTATAGAAGTTTTAAACTTTGTCCATAGAGATCATGTGTGTACTAGTTTAGGTTAACTTTTAGGTATTTTATAGTTGTTGTTGCTATTGATAAAGAAATGTTTAAATTTTGTTTTCTAATTGGAAAGTATTAAAGTGAAGAGCTGCTTTTGCTAAATTTTCTATTCATTTAAATAGTTTGTTTAGTGATTGCTGCTTAGTTTTATATGATCAAATATCTGAAAATAAGAGTTTCATCATTTCATTTCCCTCAAATCCTTACACCTTTTATTTTAGCTGTTTATTCTCTTTAGCTTTGACCAATATTTCTGGTACTATGTTAAATCTTTGCTGTATAATGGGTATCTTTTTTTCTAAGTTAAATGAAATGAATTTAAATTTTCTCCATTAAGAATAGCATTTGACGTAATATTTTTGGTAAATAACCCTTATAAATTAAAAGAAATTTTATTCCATTTCCAGTTTGCTAATAGAAATTTTTGAATGAAAAATAGGAGATGAACCTAATCAAGTATTTTTGGGGTCGACTGATACCTGATTTTTATTCCCTTTGTTTAATAACATAGTGGGTTATTTTGATAGAGTTTCTGATATTGAACCTCTTATAGTCACATGACAGACTGTCTTTGATTATAATTATTAAGTAAACTGTTAAATCTGATTATCTAATAGTAAAATAAACTTTCCATGTGCATTCACATGTGGAAGGTAGCTAATTTCATTTAACCAGAATTGTGAATCTGAAGTCTCTCCTACCTTGGGATGTGTTTTTTCTCACTATAAAAGGCTCCAGGAAAATTCAGTCCACCAGTTGTGAAACTATACTTAGACATCGAGTTCAAAACCCAACGATACTGATTTACAATTCCTGTAACACACCCCAGTCCCTCACCATAAGAAGCATTAGAAATCTGTCACTATTAAAAATGTGTATCACTAATACATTTAAAAGGGAACAGTAAGACCAAGAAAAGAAAATGAATGTAAATATAATGAGAGTGAAGGTAAATACATTTTCTAAAATTGGACTTTCAAGTTGACACAAAACTGTTTGGCAGTGAGAGTAAAAAGCTAAACATAAGTCACATTGCTCTTTTTTTATCTGGAAGAGGGCAGCATAGCAATTCCTTGTGGGAAAGCAAGATTAAAAAAAGAAAGATTTTTTTTTCCCCTGGTAATAAATTCTAAACAAAATTCCTTATATAGAGAGATTTATGTCTAGAGAATCAAATGAAGTTGTATTTGACATTCTTAATAATAGTGGCATTAGCTAACACTTGTAGGTCATTTATTATGTGTGTGGCATTGTGTATGGTGCTACAGTATTTTGTTTAATCCTCATGTCAACAATTAAATTCCCACTTTAAAAATGAAGAAACCAAACTTAGAAAAGATATGTAATTTGGACAATATATACCATAACAATTCTCTACCTAACTCAGGAGCCCACATTCTGAATACACACTAGACAACCACTTGACTACTCTTACAGCAAATACAGAGCAGAATGTGTTACTGCAGTGATGTGCCATGAAAGATTACAGAATTAAAATTCGTGAAATGTATTGTCTAAGGAATTCAACTAATTAATTTCAACTTCTAGGTGTCTAACCAAGTTTAGTTGTGTGTCAAGAGAGACTTGGGACATTTTTTAAACTTATGTATTAAAAATTTAAAAAGAAATTTGAAAGTAAGATTTTAAAATATCTAAATTTTTATGTTAAAAACTAACATTTCACCAAAAAAAAAAAAAAAACCCTTTTCTGATTTAATGTATAACTTCAGTTGGAGAAAAGATAAAAGTCTAAATCTGAAGTCCTTCCATTGAATGTGAGCTCCGTGCTAGCTAAACAGTTTAGCACACCCTCCTCTCTCCTTTTTGCACCAAACATGTACTTAAATAATCTTCTTTAAATATCCTGGTGTTCATCTTTCTAAAGTAGTCTGATATTATGATATTTTACACTATTTAATGATAGCAGATTCATATGATTTCAAAGTCTAATGACGAGGGATAAATGTAACAATTAATTATTAAAGTTCTAAAGCATGACCACTCTTCTTGCCCAGATGGAAACATCAATTCTTCTCTAATGGACATAGACCACTATGGCACAGACAGACAAAGCCAGAATTTTTCTGAGAAATTGTCACGCCCCTCCAATTCTTGAGCAACAGTACAACAGAGTCTACATAATATGAAATGTGTTAGATTTGCGAAGGACTTGGGGTCCCTAAAAGTTGCCAGCAACCGTACAACAATCTCAGCACACGTCTCCCAATTTGCCTTGGCCCTCAATTTAGTTTGGGGAGAGTTTTCTTCCATTCAGTTGATACAGCCTTTTCTTCTATTCATCTACGCATCTGTATTGGGAATATTGAAGCATTAAGGCCTATGAGTCCCCAAATAGATAGAAGTCCCCCAAATCTAGTCTAGAACACTACATCCGTATGCTCTGTTTTAAGATTAGGAGAGAAAGCCTAATAGAGGGTGTTAGAATATCCTTCATATTTTACTTACTAATGACCAACTAGGAGTAATTGTATTTCTCTATGAAAAACATATAACATTTATTTTCTTCATGTTCAGTCATGATTTAAGCATTTGAGTTCTGAACAAATGTAGAAAAGACACCATATGATAAAGAATGAAGTGAAGCTTTCTGCCTTTTTAACTATCTGGTTTTTAAAAATCCAGTAATGAACTTGTACTTAACTGATCCCAAAGTTTATATGCCCAATAAAATATAGGGTACTGTTTTCCAAATGAATTCTTTGTGTTGAAAGTTTGTCCAGCTTTTATTTAAAGGGCATAGATATAAATGTTGCTAGTTTTGTTCTGTCCAATTTTAAGAGTTGCCTTTTTTGGTGTTATCTTCTGTGTTATGTATGTGTGTGTGTATGTGTTATTTCCTAAACAGTACCATCTTTTGCAGTGACTAAATTTGCCATATATGGTTTCCTAAGGATCAAATTGCCATGTGTCAAGTGAAATCTAGTGAGTTTGTACAGAAATATTCCCTTAAATGTGCTTACAAAATAAGTACACATTTTGATAATTAAGGATTCCTAATTATACTAACAAACTCTATCCTTCTGTGTGTTATATGTGAACAATGTATATACAGTTATCATCAACACAATCTCATGTCCTAAACACAATACCCTGATAAAATAGGTTCTTACTCTCAGCCCTGGATAAGTACAAAGCCAACTTTAGGACCCTGACCCTGCATTGACAGGAAAAAAAAAAAAAAAAAAAAGGAAAGAAAAAGAAAAAGACATGCATTTTAAATCAAAACTGAGTTGAATCAGACACATTATCTCAGGTTTTAAATTAAAGGACAGATGTGTTAATGGATGTGGTTCAAACATATGGTTCATACACTGACTTTTCCGATACTGTCGAGGGTTAGGAATTTGAAAGATTTGTGAAGTCATAAACTTTACACTGACACATTTCACTATATTTTTATTGTATGCAGATATAAACACAAAAAGAAAAAAGTAAGAAAAAATTACCATTAGACAATAATGGAGAAAATGACATTTTATTTACAACCCTCTCCTCTGACAACCCCTTCCTCCTCCCCACCGACACTGACCAGATAACTGACTAATCCAGGATGTCAGCTGCTGGTTGGGCTCCAGGTAGACTGTTGGGGTGTCCCCTGGGGCTTGTTGTGGCTGGTGGGTCCACGGTAACTGGGCAGAGCCCTGTGGTGGATCAGTGCCATGGAGGGGCTGCTATCCTCTGTGGAGCTTGGCTTTGGGCTGATCCTTAGGAAGCTGAGTGCAGTCCTGGTTTTGCTGCTGCCCAATGTCCTGTGTTTTCAGCTCATGTTCCACAGCCTCCACTGGGAGACAGTGTTGAGTCTGCCTGTTCTCAGCTTATTGGTGTGTGTCTTACTTTCAGACTTATTCAGTCTGTTGAAGTCAACTTAATGGAAGATATGAAAAGCAACTGGCAAAAACACTGGCTGCACAGACTGAGGAGAAATGCCACCTCATCTGTGTGGCTAAAAAGGAGTTTGCCAAGATGGAGACAACTTTAAAGAATGCCAGGCTAGAGAAGGAGCCAGTAGGTACACCCAGCCTTGCTGACACTTACAGAAAGTTCAATTTTCTGGTCCAAGAACTGAAGAAAGAGAGATCCCTCCAGTCTGTACGAGAAGAGATGGCGGAGGTGCTAAAAGTGCTCAAGTTCCTGGAAGAGGTCATGAGAATCAACACATCACAAGGGGCTTTTACACACCAGCCAAGCACCAAGTCCTGCTGGTCCCTTTCCCAGGAGTGGGCCCTTGTGTTGAAGCCGTGCTGTTTCCTCTCCTCCACTCAGGCCTCCCAAGCTGCCAGGCTGCACTCACTCACTGAGTCAGCTCTCCACCTGAGCTGCACTGAGGCCAGTGGAGGGAGGGCAATCCCCTCCTTTGGACCAGAGTTCCTCCAACTTTACACCTGAGCACAGCTGTGAACTCCTTCATGGTCAACATCTCTCATCTAAAATATATTGGAATTTCCAGAACACACCATGAAGCGTGGGACATTTTTTATATTCAGCAAATGTTTGGATTATCTCTTATTAGTTGTGAAAGAAATGTTGTAATCAAGACTGATCTACTTAGTTTGAATCTATATTAAGCCTCATTTCTCAAGACAGTTTGGGTAATTATTATATATCAGCAATATAAGTGAAATATATATATAGTTATTCTGTGTACAAATATTTCATTATAATTTGAAAATGTATGCAGTTTTTCAATATAAACTTTTAGATGGCCATAGCATTTATTTCTAGAGTTTAATTCTGAAGTCATAAGTTTAAATCAAAGAGCCTCTTTTTACCTGAGTATGTATAGTTTTTTAAAAAAACAGATGAACATTTTAAATATGAAGTTAAATTGTACTCTTAGAAGAAGCTTTTATCATTTAATTTTTACATTCTGCTATAACAATATCCATAATAAAAAAATTAACTTGATAAATTTAAAAAAAAGAACAGATGGAGAATAGCTAAATATATGAAGAAATAAACTATTTTCACAGACTGGAAATTACAATGATATTACTATATGGATCCTTCCCAATTTGTTCTATTTATTTTGCGATGTAATTCCAATTACTATCCCACCTGGTTTTGTGTAGGAATTAGTAAGATGAATGTAAAATTTATTTGAAAATGCAAAGGATCTAGAGTAGCAAAATCAGTTTAAAAAAAAAAAGAACAATTTGGGGGATTTATTATAAATAATCAAGATTTATCAAGGTTTGTTGTAAATCAATCAGTAATCAAGTAAATGTCATTGGCATTAAAATAGGTATGTAGATAAAATGAGAGAATCAATGGTCCAGAAACAGACTTTTCATTGTCACCCTTGGTGACGAGGGGAAAGGATAAAATTTGGAAGGAAGATTGTTTTATATCTTGTTTACTATTTAAAACTAAACCTTTCTAGTTAATAAGAGGGTCTGATAATAGAGAAATGTCTTACGAGAATTTAGTACAGGATGTCAGAACCCTCAAGCCATTTACCAGAAAAAAGGGAGGTGAGAGGGTTTTCTTGATTTACTTGGGGTTTGTTTTAAGAACATAGTTTCACCTATCGGTTCATACTCTGTGTATTTCCTAATAAAGCAAAGGTTAGATTACTGATGTGTGCATCTACGGAACACCGTGACCTGTTCCTATGTCAAAGGCATTCTAGACGCTTTTAAGGTTTCTTTTTTTTTTTTTTAAATGGATTTATGTTTATACCACTGCATCTACTCCACCTTGGCCATCACAGCTGCAGGGCCAAATTTCTTTGGCAGCAATTCTTAGTTTCTAGTTCAGAGATGATTGCTTTTTACGGTTAGTGTGTGATAAGGAAATGTCAATTTGTCGTCTAAAATGATCTGACGTTATTTGCCGTCTCCTGTCACTGCGGCTATTTACAGACTACATATAAGCTGTTACTCTTTCCACTGATGTGCTAGGGAGACCTTTTGTTCATCGTTTTGTTCTTTTAACTCAGCATTTTATAATGAGTCTGTCTTTCCCATCCTCTTGTGCGTAAGATTTGTAATGCGCAAAGGACGTCCCTTTTCTCATCTCAGAACGTTCTCTACATGTGTTTGAGTTGTTCTGCACCATAAATTGTAGCACAGTGGCTACATGCTGTTTTGGTCTAACTCTGCTTCCAGGAAGCCATACAAAACAAATCATGATAATATAAATCATAAACACAAAATCAGGAATAATATATTCCAGACATTGTGTGTACTAACATGGGTAGAGGAGCACAGTTTTGTATTTCCTTTGTAAGAAGGTTGGGGGAGTTATATAGGAGTTTTCTACCTGACAATTTGTTTATACATTATCTAATTCAACGTAACCAATCTCTGGGGTAGGTATTAATAATTCCCACTGTCTTGGTGAAAGGACCATACTTGCCAACTGTCAGCCAGTGTGAAAATGGTGAGAAGGGGGTTAAAACCACATTCCCTGGTCTTTCCCTTTGAGGAAGCTGCGATGTAAAATATCTTTATGGGGAAAGTATCACAATCTTATATGAAGAATATTATTTACTGAATAGGTGGAGACTCCTAAGCAGCAGAAATACATTTTTACTGCAGCTAAAATTCATATAGCATTTAGGAACTGAATGAAATAATGTATCTCCAGCATCCTGAGAGAGAGAAGACCCTGAATAGCTAGATCATCCTTCAGGTCACTGAAAAGAAGAGCACCCAATCCCTTATAAATCAGCATTGGTTCATCAATTTATTTTTTAAGAGCATCATGATCTTTCTTATATCCGAGCTTTATGTATGAAGGTCCATTGGCCCCTTCATCTGTCCCACTCCTACTCTTTCTTCAAATTCATCTTGGAGAACGTTTCCATGCACATCTGTATTCCCTAATCCTCTCAACAGACTGTAAAGTTGGTATTATAATCTCAATTTTCCAGATGGGAAAAATAAATTTTTTATTGTTACTATAGATAGAAAAACAATTTTTATGATAGTGTGAAGAATCAAAGTTCTTATTAATGAACTATTAAAAGTAATCTCTAGGTTTCCAGTCTGGATACTTGTTAAAAGTTTAGATATTTTGTTGAGCTTCTTTCTCTAAACCTAACATATTAGAGAAAAACACTAAACTATGGCATGAGAAATGGCACTTCTTACTTTAAAAAACCAAAGAGTCTTCTTGTAGAAAAAATATTCATCTGCCAATTTTAGATTTTTTTTTTTGCATGTAAAAGCTTTTAATAGTCATTTATAGTACACTGTGTTTTTCTTACCACTAAACACAAATTTGTTCTTCATTAAATCTTTACTGGATCTAGAGCAAATTAAAGTTCTAGGAATATTTGATGACAAACCTAATGCACACCATCCCAAACATGAAGTTCTAGTACTTAACAACAGTTGATGTGGTTGGCAAGGCAATTAATTCTGTCTCTACTCATTTAGCCACCCCCAAAAAGTGTTATAACCCACAGAGAAGCACATTAATAGTTAAGAACATGGGCACCATGTTCTTGAATTCAAATCTAACCACTGGGGATTCCTTAAGCTGCAGTCACCTGTCATGGAAGTCTTCTGCCTCTTTGAAGTGGGTAAACATTTATATCAAGAAATCAAAGGGTGGAAGTGAGAGTGGCTTCTCTCCCAAATATACCTGTACTCTATTCTGAAGTTTTGCTTCCATGCCCACAGGTTGGCTCCTGTGTCCTTTTTGATGTCTTATCTGTAACATGTTTTTTTTCATTCTAAAATAAAAATTTATCTAGATAAAAAATAAAATCTGGTAATTTTATATTTTCACACCCGGAGGAAATCTTCAAGGCTATAAAAGTATGTATTACTCTCCATTCTTAAGACGTGTTCTGACGATAAATTTTAAAACTGCCTATTTTATGAAATGCAGTAAAGAGAAACTATAAGTGAAATCAGTGATTGATTAAAGGAATCATACTGTCTTATCATTCAAGCAGTAGAAGTCATATTTCTTAGAGTTTAATCCCTTTCTTCCACACTTGTTCTCTCCCCCCCCCCTTTCACTTTCTCCTGTACACAGTTGAGAGTTTGAGGAAGAAGTAAGAGGCTGCTAAGAATTTCTTGTCCTACTCTTTTTCATTTTGAAGCCATTTACAAGCCTTGTATAATTTAATTTCAAATAAACCAATTTTAAATAGTGTCTGCTTAAATAAAGAGGTTTAATATCAGGAATGTTTTACTTCAAATACAAGTTCTACTACGTATTACCTCTGAACTATCACCACATTGCATAAACTTGCTAACCCCAATCTCATCTTCTGGGATTTGGACACACCAGTCTGTATTTTATAAGATTCTTTTAATGGAATACAAGAAAAAAAAATACATGTAGCAATATAGTTCCCAGTTTATAGTAAATATTCAAATAATGATTTAATTTTATTGGAATTGATATTTTGACCCCATTTTAAAGGAAAGTTAAGTATTGTTTTAAAAGTTGCCTTAATAGCTTGTAAGACTAGTGTCAAAGTTTGGCAAATATCTGTGTGTATACAAAATTTGACTTTTTTCCCTGAAGTCTGAGTCAAGATGGTCACCTATCCAATTGTCTGAGTAAGCCAGTCTTTGTAACCAGGAAAACAAATCTGATTTCCAGCCCAAGGAGAGATTTTTGGACCTACTGTACCAAGAGAAAACATCGGTGAGTATTATATCCCTCTGCTTTGAATTCATTGGATGTTATTAATTCTAACTGCTGTTAACCACCCAGGTCTGCTCCTAGCAGTTGTAATTCAGCGACAGATTCCAGCTCAGAATGCTTTCTTACACTCTTACCCAAAGACTGGCAGACAGCTGATAACCCCAGTCCTTTCCTGCATGCTAGTGACTGGAGTAGAAATTGTATCTAATATGTACACCAACTGGTAGCTGAGTTGAAAAGAACTGGCTTCAGAATGTGTCTAGTATCACCTGTTGAGTCTAGGATTTGGTTTTACCTTATACTTATATGTTAATGTGTTGGTCTGTTACTGTTCCATGGGTGCTGCCAGAAGATACACAACTCCCAGGGCAGACACAAAACATTACTGGTTAAGGCACAACAGGCAGTATGAGCATGAACATATGTGTCTCAGTTCTCCTCGTCCCCAAATCCAGCAGTGGCAGAAGGGTGTGCAGGTATGGCAAGAAGGCTCCAGATAACACCAGCAAGTAGGTGTGACAGTTAATTCAGAATATATGTTAGAGGCAAAAAAAAAAAAAAAAAAAAGGCAGCCAGTGTCTTCATTTTTACTGTATAAATTCTTTTAGTAAATTTTGGATTTCCACTGGGGCCAAGTTTTGTGGACCTCTGTTTCAATTTGTTTTTATTGTTTTTCCATCTGTGTCTAGGTTTCTTCTTTCCTTCCTTTCTTCCTTTGTCTTCATTCCTCTTGGTTTTTGTTGTTGTTGTTGTTGGCACTGGATACATTTTGGAGAAATCCTCTCTCCCGTGCTCATATTTAGAAGTTCCTTTCTCCACAGAACCTTGGCTCAAAATTGTTAGGAGTAGATACCTTCAGAAGGCAATGTTTGAATCAACCCTGTGACATGCCACAGGGGTGCTAGGACAATCCCTATAACCTTAAGGACCAGGCTCTTTTCTGGTGACAGACGCACAGACAGCAGCTACAGAAAAGGCATTTTGTGAGGTCTCAGTGAGTCATCTGCTTTTAGGCGGAAGTCTTCAGGGTGTCACATGGTTGCTATTCGTCTTCCACATCAGCAACCACGGGTGGGGCCATGTTACACAGGAGATCAGTCTTTCGCTTGAGCTCCCTACAACTAGGACCAGTGCCTGGCTGAGACATACAACCAGTGGTTACAGAGGAAGAGTCATTCCCCTGAGCACAGGCATTCCCAGGCACAGTTTATGCTGGAGTCGAGATACCCAGTCCAACTGATACACACGGATAGGTCTGTGCCGAGACACCACAACCCAGAGCTATTTAAAGGGGGACCCCAAGCTCATATTCCTGTTCCCAAATTCCAATTACCCAGACTTCCGACTTGGATCAGTTACAGCTGTAACAGAGGCTCAGTAGAATTCAGTAAGTGCAGCATAAAACAGCCCAAATTCAAGTGCAAGCTTGTCAGCCAGCAGCAGCACAGCTCAAAGAGCACGCTCACCAGCTGTGAGCAAGCCCAGGAAGGAGAAGGGAGACACTGAGAGGTGGCGGTCTTGTCTGGACGCCCACCTGCTCTCCTCTCCAGCTGTTCTGAAGAGGCTACAGAGACAGAAGTAGATCTCCCTGCCCACCAGTTTTCTTTGGATGTTTGCCCTGATGACGCCAAGATGGTATGAGAAGTTTTATTACTCATATGACAAGGCTTTCGAGGGAGAGCAAGGTGACTCTCAAGCAGGTCCTAAAGTGGCTTGAGAGAGCAGGGAAGGAGACTGGCTTGGGAGTTTTGGGATGGTTGGGTGGTGAGGCCAGGATAGGGGTTCCTGTGGGTGGTGTGAACTTCCTGCCAGAATCAAAGGAGGGGTCACGCATGCTTTCTCTTCAGATTGACCAGATGTAGGGCAGAGATGGAAGAATGAAGGATGACCCTCAAAAGCTGTCACTGGACATCCAAAAATGGAGTCTTTACTACAGTTAGCTTTGGATTCAGAAACATTTGACCTTTTACATTGTGTCCAGTTTCTGATGGTGGAAATAGCCATGCCTTAGGGGACGAGGCATCTAGGTAACAGTGGCACCAGTGTGAGGAATGCAGGCTCGATTGAGAACTGATTCCATTCAGTCTCATCAAAGAACAGGCCATCACTGTAAGCATCCACATGTACAGCCCAGACTGTCAGATGAGCAACCAAAGTTGCCTCCTACATTTTGCAGCCATAAAGAAGATCATCTTTAATCTGCCATTTTGTAGTCTTCCAAGTAGTACAACAGATGGCCATTGGCAGCAGCTTCAGAGTTGGTAAAAATATGCCTGTTATATGTATGCACATTATGTATAACAGCATATAAAAATATAATGTGATCCACTGGAGTACTGTCTAAAGCAAGGGTCACAGCTTTCAGTTCAACCCATTGTGCTGACCAGTCTTACCGCAGTTGGTCTTCAGGGCTGTCACGCGGCGAGGTTGCAGCTCCTATCCGATGCACACTATTAGCTTTCACTGATGAATGAATTATCGGTGGACAACACTCAGGCATCTAGGAGAAATTCTGTGCATAAGGTCCTTACTGAACCAGTGGCATTTCTTTAGACAATCGAGGAGGGGATAAAGTTTCCTTAAAGGAGTAGCCACATGTACTCAGCAAAGGGTCAGGCCAGTTTCACTCTTGAATATATTGTGCCTGTTTAACCAGTAAAGCCCACTGAGTACTTTCCATTTTGTTAGTCACTGAGTTCAAGTTGATGCACCCCCAAATAAGGATGTCAGTCTAGAGGTACAAGCCTCCAAGAGTCATGGGTACAGCTTCAACAAAAGCTTAGCAGCAGGTTAAAATGTGCCTTTTTAGGAAAAAAGGGGTAGAATTGGAACCGGCATTTGGCAGGCACTGTTCTTCTGGGAAGCAGCTTCTTTGAGTACTCTTGCAACCAGTAAGTCTTTAACTAAAACTGTGATTTTCATTCCTCTTTCTCGTAGTTCGTTTTGTTTCTACTTGACCAGCTAGGAGGGGCGAGGGAGGAGGGTTAAACGGGAGAGGAGATGTGATTGATTTGTCCCACTATCATTGTTCCCCCATGGCGGTCTTTGAAAAGGAGAATTCTCTGTAACCCTGATGGGACAGGACGTAGCCGTGTGTAACACTTGAATTCAACAGTCCATGCAGATGTCAGAGCCCCTGCAGCAGTGAATTGAGTCAGCTGGAAGCACCCATCCACAAGGTCATTTTAACATCTCTGCCCCACAGTGACTTTCTCCCTCACTCTGTTGGTTGAATTCAGTTTCCTCCTCTGCCTAACAGAGTGGGTAGGAAGTGATTTTGACACATGGGTCAAATAAGACACTGAGGCCCGCCCCTCTCCGAAGCTCCCCAACATACTCAGACAAGTACAATTAGCTTTTGCTCCCTTTAGAGGAGAGGTCTAAGATCCTGGCCCCAACCCTAATAATGATCTTTCTCCTAAAAACAGCTGAGGTCAAAGCAGAAGGAGAGAGGAGGGATCAGGGGCTACTGTGTGAAGGAGTAGCTCCATGCTCATAGGCAGGACACTTTTCATTTACTTTTGGTTCTGAGAGGCATGACAGCAGATCACAACCCAACCACAGAGACCCCTGTATCTTCGGTTCACCTGAGCTTCTTGTCACTGATACAATTTCTCAGTTTTGAGGACCGAGACTTACCATCCTTAGCTGCCTCGTCTACCTGCTGGGGCCATAGGGCTCGCTGCCCCGTTGCAGTATTTCTTCCTGCTCCTACTCAGAGGAGAGCGAACAACCACTGGATTCCATCTGGGTAGCTTGTTGCTTCAATTCTACTTGTCGCTGCTCAGTCTCATTAGCAGTTGGAAGACTACCGTCTTCTCCTTTTCCCACCACTTGGGTGGAAGCATTCTCTGTCAGATCTTAGGGTGTCTCCTCCTAACTCTGAACTTTGTTTGTGGGGCCTTGTACCTCCTCTTTCAGAAAGTCATCTTAGTCAGGATCCCATCCTCGTTGTGCAAACTTTTGCCTCTGAGATTTAATTTTAATTTATCCTTACAAGCTAAAAATTTAGCCTGTCATTGTTTTTTGGATGCCAGGCCGGAGACAAAGGAATGTGTTACTCATAGCACAGCAAGTGGCATGAGCATCAGCGTATCTGCTTCCGTTCCTCTTGTTCCGAAGTCTGCTGAGGGTGATGAGGGGACAGATGACACATTTAACAATGGGGGCTGTATTATAGAAGAACACTGAGATTGGGGAATATAGTTCTTTTATAGCAGGCAGTAAGGAATGTTTCTCTTTGTCCCAGTGGGATATATAACTCATCCCTCAAGGTTGCTCTCTGAAAAGACAATCCTGAAAAATGACTCAGGGCTCTGTGCTTTGGGGACATTAAGCAACAATAGAAGACCAAGCTACCCATGGAAGACTGTCTTCCAACACTACAGAAAAAATAAAAGTGATCAAAGTAAAACCTGGTTCTCATCATCATGATGACCTTGGACTATATTTTCATTAGCCTCCAATTTTTCTTTCTCCATTGCTTGATGCACATATTAACATTATCGAAGTAAGTTTTCTTTTCATTAGAGAATAAATATCTTCTTGTTTATGGAGCAATATTTGGGACTGCTCTGTTTGATCTCAGTGAACTTGTGCAGAGGAAAAGTAAACCTGCTTGATACAGAGAGAAAGAGGATACATTAAATATTAAAATTTGAATCCAATCCCTTAGGAACAGTGGCTAAACTAGGAAGGCAGGCACATGCTTTTGAATAGACATATTTCTCAAGGCTTTTATAATAGAGCCACATCTTTTTAAAATGATGAAGGTGGCATTAATCCCAGTTATGTCTGACACTGTCTCTCTCCAGTCCATTCATGCTACTTCACAAAGAAAGGAAACCAAGTGATAGGTTCAAGACCTGTGAGTAAGAAATGTAATAAGCCTCAATCTCTCTCTTCATGAAAAGCCTATCTGTACGAGGACTATGCAGATAAGTTTAAGTTCCATTGAAACAAAGTTGGAAACAAAAATAAAATAGAAAGTCATTTAAAAGTTTAGCAGATTAAAATATTGGTGGGTTCTCTATCCTACACTGTAGCTATGCCAGTACCTCAAATGGAACACTGACAAGATCAGAAAAAGTTTTCTCAAACAAAGCTGACTATGTGCCTGAGATATTTCAGATATTTTACTGGGGTAGTAAGCTGTTGTTTCATTCCAAAAGATACACCAAGAATACTATGAAATAAAGCAGTGTCTCTTTTTAACATATAATCATGTACCATAATATAAAAATTATGTAATTGTAATGTGTAAACTATGATATATAATAAATAATTATGTTATAATCATATTAAACATATAATAAATGCATACTATAACATATTAACAATTTATATATAAATATGTGAGCTAGTTGCCATATAAGCTTTTTATAATTTATAGTACAATAATATATTTGATATATAATAATATATTATATTATATGATACATAATATATAATATAACAAAACTTGTATATAAAAATTTATATACTTTAATATATTGTGGCAATTAATAATATGTAAATTGTTAAAATATATAAGCCATCTAATGCCATTTTAATATAGAAACTATTTAATCTGCAAGTGATTGAAATACTCACTTTTTCTGAATTCTAGTAACATGGTTAAATCTACACTGCATTTTGTTTTTCTGCTCAAAACAAAAGAGGAGAATTCCAAATGTTTCAGTTCTCTTAATTGCATCATTCTGAACGTAAAAATCACTGAGATATTTTGAATTAAAAAGAAGCATGTTATTAAAAATTAAAATAAATAGAAAATAGTTTGAGAACTAGAAAATATCAAATTGTATGTGTTTCTTCACAAAAGGAGCCCTCAGATTTTCACCCACAATCTATTTTCTTTTACTCTAACAGTTTAAAAATATAGATACCTGATTTCTATGGGGAAAAATATCAATGTTGAAAACTGAAGTGGGGAAATAGTTTACTACTGACAAACAAACAATAGAAGGAAGTGATGTATGACAAATGAACAATGATATGGAAATAGAAGAAAATAGATAATCAGGTAGATGAATCCAAAGAACTAGAAAACTGTCTCTGCCATTTTCACGTGGTAGTATCATTCTTTACAACCAAGAGACTAGCATGAAGAAATGATGGAGAAAGAGCTTACCTTTGTCAGATTAACCAAAGTCACATCACAGATCAGGGGATGACAACCTTCTCCCCACATCCTCACATTTGGGTGACTCATGTAAGTACAGTGTCCCATAGTCCAGCACCCTTGCAGTGAAGACATCTGCTAAATTACGTACATCACGCAAACATTCCATTTAAGAAGTTAGGTAGTGTGCTGCACTTTTTAAAAGTGATTCTATTCAAAATGCTTACAATTAAAAAGCAAATTAAATGTCTAAAGTGAAAGATCATTAGCTATTTAGAAATAAAAAGATAAACAGAGGATATTTACAAACAATGCTTTACTTTATCTTAACACCCTTGCCAGTTTTCAAGTGGAAATTTTACAAAGAACATTGCATATGCCTGATTTCAGGCCACATTTAAGGAAATAAGGAATAAGTTCCAGTCCTTGTAACAGAGGGTTTGACTAACAGCTTAGCTCTTCAACCTTCAGCAAATTCTAAATTACTCTGTGCTTAACTCTACTTGCCTGTGTGGTGCCTCATTAACTAATTGGACCTCTTTTATGGGAAGAAAAAAGGGTCAAGTATTACAAAATATACCTATTTCCTCTGTCTGTATTCTGACACTGTTTAAGCTACAGAGACATCTATTCTTAGCTGAACAAGAAATCAATCTTTCGCTTGTTCTCAGCTGTATTCCCACTTTCATGGTCTGACACATAGAAGGTATGACAATAACTGTGTCCGGTTGTCTATCTGCCTGGTCTCTCTTTCCCCCATTCCCTGTAGCCGTCCTCATCCAAAATCACCATCGCTGCTTTGTGAGTCTGTCTCAGGCCATTGTCTCTCTCTTACCTTAGTTAAGCAGGTTTTGCTGGTTGTCCTCGGGAATGTGGTGTGGCTAGTGTTCTCTTGAAGCTTAATTACTCATCTCACGCCAGAGAATTCGGATGAGTTTTATCAAAACTATCTCACTATCGTCATCACAAAGTCACTATTTTATAAATACTAAGTTGATAAATATCAGCACTTATGATTTTCATTTCAGTTTTTATTTTCCCAGTCATAAGTACCCTCAAAATAATGTTTACATTTGATCAATTCTTCAGTTTATCTAAGTATCGTTGAAAATAATTTTCTAAGTAAAAGATTGAGTTTGGCATTCTTAACATACAAAAGCAATTGTGTAATAAAGAAAAATATGTTTAACATAAAACAATAGATGCAGTGTGATAAAGGTCCAGAACATGTAAACGGAACATTAGTGTAGGCGGGGTCAGGTTCAAGTTCACATGACCTGTGCAGCCACACAGGTTTACTGCTCTGCTCTCTCTGTGTTGAAATTCTCATTGATTTTGATTATTTTCATTTTGCACTTAGCCCTGCAGATTATGTAGCAATTTCTGAATACAGGAGAAGACAATTTACTGGTTTACTATAGATCAGTAAAAAAAAATCTAAATCATATACACACATATAACTTGTGCCTTGAATGTGTATCAAATTTTTACCACAATTCCTATTTTAGAGATCTGAATTTTCACTTGAACTTGGAAGACAGAGTTGTTCTGTCATTTTTTCACTTACAGTACAATTTGTAATTGTGGAAATAAGCTAACACTTCAGGTTTTGCCTGATCAACATAAAAATGATTTTGTCAGAAACAATCATTTTGTGACAAACCAGAACTTAGAAAACAAAGTGGAGAATATACTACTGTATGTAAGGGAAAGGGTAGGTTTTGGTTTAGATTTACCAAGGCCTTCCTTACCTTTTAGTTGAAAGGATTTATTCTTTACTTTTATTTTTTTATTGAAGTACAGTCAGTTTACAATGTGTCAATTTCTGGTGTGCATAATGTTTCAGTCATACATATACATACATACATTCATTTTCATACTCTTTTTCATTATAGGTTACTACAAGATATTGAATATAGTTCCTTGTGCCATACAGAAAAAACTTGTTTATCTATTTTATATACAGTAGTTAGTATCTGCAAATCTCGAACTCCCAATTCATCCCTTCCCACTCCCTTTATCCACTGGTAACCACAAGTTTGTTCTCTATGTCTGTGAGTCTGTTTCTGCTTTGTAAATAAGTTCATTTGTGTCGGTTTTTAGTTTAAAGGATGTTTTACTTTAGTTTGTGGGGCTCAGTGAATGTCATTCTCATTTGGATTAATTCATATTTGTGCCCTACCAATGGTCCCTGGGACAAAAGTGAACAAAGGGATAGGATACAGAATATGTGAAGAATTCAACAAACCAATGAAAAATGGCAAATAATTTGACAGAAAAACAGACAAATGATGTGGACAGACAATTTGGAGAACAGCTAGTAAACTTGAAACTACTCAATTCCACTGGTGGCTGGAGTCATGCAGTGAAATTGCATTTTATTCCCATCAAATACAACAAACTTACAGTGTCTGAGAATACAACTTCTCAGGCAAATTAGCACACTGTTTGGTGGGAGTGAAAACTGGTACAACCACTTCAGAGAGCAATTAAGAAAACTGACAAATAAACTATTAAATGCCTATGATGGGATATTATATAGCAGTTAAAATAAAAAAAATTAAAGTAACATCAATCAATAAGAATTCCTTTTTTTAAAGTAGTCTTAAATATAAAAAACAAATTGCAAAATATACAGTGTAATAAAATTATGAAATTTTAAGGAAAAATGCAATGTTATTTCCAGTTTGTGAATACCTGACACATATCATGCAAATACAAACATATGAACAGGAATCATACCAGAATGGGGGCAAAGACACATCTTGGAAGAGAGGGAGGATCAATGAAGGGCACAAAGAGGGATTCAACTTTTATCTGCAAATTTTATTTCAAAACCCATTGCAAAAACATATGGCAAAATGTCGACTGCCTAAGTTAGGAGAGCAAGATTAAATAGGCATTCATTATCTTATTATTTTCAGTATGTTTGACATCTTTTGTTTAAAACAAATTGAAAAAAAAAAAGGATCAAGAAGGCAGAGTTTGGTAAATGAACAAATTTTGCACACACCATATCCAATAGCCCCTCCTCACAATGAACAATTTGAATGGAAGGAAACGAGGCAGCTGTTGGAAGCAGAATCTGTTTGTTGTACAGTGTGAATTACCTGGGGCTTTTACTTGAGTTTTGCCTCATTAGCAGTTATCTCTATCACTGATTATAAAGACTAAGTGTCCACACAAAATTATGTGCAATTAAAACAGAAGCATAGATGCCAGAGATAGGGCCATTCCTTGGAAACTGAACCTTTGTGTGTGTGTTGGGTGCTCGGAAAAGGGAGGAGGCAGCTGCATTCTGGGAAGCACAGGGCTCACAGGCATCTCATCAGCTTGCCGTACACTTTCTCTCACTGCTCATTTCCTCTAAAATTCAGTTGCCCAGGTTTGCCTTGAAAGGGGGAAAATCATCTATAATTCTTTATGACAATTCCACTCCAGCTACGCCATGAGCTGTTTCAGTGGATCGGGGATACGTCGAGGGCAAGTAGAAGAGGTGGCTAGCAGTTCCTTGGAGGTGCTCACACCCTCTCTGAAGCTGCCGTGCACGTGGCTTTCCAGGTGAAGGTTTGCCGTGTCACAGATGCTGGGGATGACATGCGCTGGGGACCGCAGTGACTGTGTGCACATTTGATGACAGGTGATTATACGCGTGTTCACATAAAGTGAGTCAGGAAGAAATCTTTGAGATTAATTTCCACCGTCAGCAGCTTTAGAGATGAGATCTATCCCATTACATCTGCTTCTGTTCTAATTTAGGACAGTCTCAGAGGAAATTTTATCTGATGGGAGGGGACTGTTTTTAAATATAGATATGCAATTTCAGAATATTTAAAATGAAAAGGCCCCAAGTTGCTACAGTTTCATCCACATACACGTGTAAACAGACATTGATAATTTTGCATTTAGAAATTTATTTTCTTCCATGTTTAAATGTTTCCTTCCCTTAGTTACTGGGTGTCATATGTAAAATAACTGCCCATGGTAGAGGCTGTGAGGCTGTGAGGCTGTATTTTGCTATAACAGGTAATGGCCTGCTGTTTAAAACACGTGGAGACAATGTTAATGGTAAAAAGACTGCTGTCTGAGGGCGGAGTGGGGATCTTCTGGTATTCAACCATCATTCCATCGAACAATTATTTTCAACAGTAAGTGCTTCTTGAGTCCATTAGGGATTATTGCTTATGGTAGATGGCTGTGATCTAAAATGACAGATTGCTTTCTTTTCAAACAAATAGATACCCAGTGATAACGAAGTATGCAAGAGATGTAATTATGGTCCTATCCTTAATTTAGGTTTACAATTTTAATTGTCCAAGGTGATTTGATCCACTCTGGCCAAAACTAACCAATGTTTCTTAAAAAAGAAAATATGACTTAACAAACATTGTGCAAATACTGGCTTAGGTGCACTTTCCTTTGGGAGAGAAGTGAAACTGATGTGAACATCCTGCAGTCGGAGAGCTTCATACCGCCCCCACCCCAAATTCTTTTCTGGGATTCTGGAGGATTGGGAGTCCAGTGGATAGTGGATAGTTATTAAGGGGACTCAGCTCCCATGTCCTTAGATTTCCATAGCAGATTTCTGAGAGAGCAGTTTCTAGCCCACCTCCACCCCTCTCTCACATCCTCCTTCCCAATAGAGAAGAAGGTGGATATTTAAAGGGATCTGGGGGACTAGGGAAGCCTCCGTCTCTCCTGAGGTCTCCCTTCCAAAGGACCTGTCATGAGAAATTCCCATTTCTTATTTCTCTGTGCTCTAAGCTCACCAAGGATGGCTTTGCCCCAGCAGGAGGCTGGCCTACAGCTCCAGACTGGTAAATTTAAAGGGGCAGTGTCTTAGGGAAACTGATTGTGGCCACAGGTCAAGTGGATTTCTCTTTAATTCAGCTTCTTTTAGCCACAAAGCAGGTAGATTGCTCTTCAATAATCTGACTCCAGGACCAATTTTCCATTGAGTCAGAAGTCAGAGAGGAAGACATGAGTTACAGTGGCAGACCTTAGCATCTTCCCCCAACAGCAGACTTGGACAGGACAGATGCAGCCAGGGCAGAGATTAAATTATCTAGAAAAGCCTTATTTGACTGTGTCTTGAGCCTCATCTCCTACCATTCCTCCACATATTCATTGGCTGAATCATACTTTCTTTTTGGTTCCTTGGTCAAGCTCAATTTATTCCGGTCTCAGGATCTTTGCACATGCTGTTCCTGTTACCTGAAATACATCCTCAGTGATATTTGTATACCTGGTTTTCTTGCTTCATTTAAGTTCCTCTTCAAATACCTCCTTCCCAGAGGGGCTTCTTTTTCATAGATTTTCTTGTGCTAAAATAGCACAGGGCTTCCCAGCTCCTTTTCTCCTTCTCTTGCTTTATTTCTCCTTATAAGTGTGTCAATTTCAGATATTGTCATTAATATGCATTTTAATTGAATTTAATATATATATGTTACCTGTTTCTATTACTAGAATATTAAGCCCATGAGGAGAGGACCTGTCTCATTAGTCACTGTCGGCCCAGATCCTGGTATGTGCTTAATAAATAAAATGATTCTTCCAATGGAATTACCTTGTTTGTCTTTCTTTTTCTTTCTTTTCTCTTTCTCTTATGCTGACAATAAACCAAAGCATACTGCTCAAAGCCAGTTTAAATCTGCTTTGAACGAACTGGTTCCTGCAGCCTCCAGCCTTTTGTAGGCTTAGCCAAAAAGGCCTCGGGTTAATGATACTTTCCAAGAAAATGGAACATTTCCTATTTAGTAAGGTTTTTATTCCTTCTTCTTTGTTCATCCATTTTTTTGTGAGCGAAGCCATAATCAGAATCTCCCAAATCCAAAATGATGGTCGTAGATTATATTATTAATAAATCAGAGTAAACGTGTGAACCTAGGCTGTGGGCGAGTGGAGAGGAAGGTGACCATCAGCCCGAGGACAGGTCACAGGACCAAAGGAATCCAGATCCTCTCTGCCCTTGAGCTTTATGCAGTTCCAAGGAAGATGGGGAAGTATGTGTCAGTTAATCTCATCCCACTCTCTAGTGCCTGTCACTTAGCATAAAGGCCAGTTCTTAATAATATTCAATACTCGAATAATTTTCAGCATTCTACACTGAAGACTGCCTTTTGATCTGTAGAGACCTGGACAGCTGAAGAACTGAAAAACATTCTGCAGGGAGGACAAAAAATTTATCTTACCCACCACTGCCCAAATACTCTGCATGCTAAAGCATCGCCTGTTTTGAATAGAGACGTTCCTGTGATCTAGACCTTTTCCTATATCTCTAGGTTGTTCAAGGTTAACCACAGCAGTCTACATACTAAGGCCAGGTGTCTTACTGAAGATCGTGCCAGTTTAAAAAAAAATATGTTCAGCTGCAGAAGCTCAATATAAGCTGTAGCAAACTGCCAAAGGGAAAATATAGCCAAGACCACACTAACTGAAGCACTAAAGACTGACTCTTACTTCCTGGGAAGTGGAAGCTCCCACGCTGGCCACAGGAACAGACACACTCCACGTATTCTTCTGGGCCAGGAATACCTAGACTTCTCCATTCTTCAAGGATACTGGCCGTGCATCAATACACCGGCGTATTATAGGGACAGAAAACCGACATTCCCCTATTCTCCTTTTGAGTTCTGATCCAACTCTGAGATTAGACACTGATGTAAATGAAATGGAGATCTGATGTCAACTTTATTTTGACCAGATTAAATTAAATTATAAGGCTGGAATTAGAGCCAAAACCAGGCTTTGAATATTTCTCTAAATTAAACCTACCTCCTCCAAATCTCTGTTCTGGGTAGCAGCCATGGTCTCAGGAGGATAATAGGGTCATTTAAATAAAGTCAAATATAGGAACTATTTAGAAACTTGTTGTCAAGGCATAGAAATGCTGAAAACCTGTGGGCTGGTCAACAGCAGAGCTATTTCTAGCTGTAGGCACAAAGAAGTTTTGAAAGTCAGAAGAAGAGAGTCAGAGAGAGAGAGTTAGCATGAAAGGAGATGGGCAATCCTGCAGAAGACAGAGGGGTAAACAACTTGAACTCAATATTCTCCCTCTATTCAATCTTCTACCATGACTCCCCATTAGCCACATCCACCCAGAAGCCAGAGGAGAAAGGATCACTTGACATAGTCCATCCAAGTCACCCTCCCAGGGTGGACACCAGGCTGAATGGAAGAGGAGAATGGAACTAGATGGAGGAGCAGGAGACATCTGGTCCACCTGGAAAATACATCACCATGGATGAGCAGAGAATGCCTAGCGAGCACAGGTTTCTTTAAGAAAGAGAAAGAAAGGATTGAGTCACTCATACCCAGTTTTCTCCCTGATCTTTTCAGTCTTCCCTGGGGATGACGGTCCACAAATTTCCCTGTCCTGTATCTCCTGCATAGTGGGAACTGCACAGTGGAAAGTATGAGAAGTGGGGAACAGGTACGTTCTCTAACAGCTACCAGTAGACCCAAGAGGAATCACGAAGTAGAAGTGCTTGAAAATGAGAGCCTGCCTGTTTTTTACCCTTGAGTGGGACAGCTGTACTCCTGGAGTAGGCTTTGATTGTTAAGTTCCATGGGTTAAGAAAACACATATCTGGGTAATATTAGGGCAAACCTGGTCCTCTCAACAACATGTTTCCATGAGAAAATTTCCTACAGACCTTTTGTTCTCTTCCTAAACAGAGAGAAATCATTCATCTTAAGAAACCAGGGAAAAGAAAGCAGATAAGGAAGACTCCATCTAGGTTCTCCCTTTGAAAATGTCCTGCACTCGGGACACATCTTTTCTCTGCCCTCAAGAAGGTAAGCTTCTAGAGGAAAGCACGGCCGCAGCAAGGGGGAGGCCCACACTTGTGAGCAGAAGGGAAGGCAGTAGGAAGCAGTGTTCTGGCCACAGGACAAGGTAAGTTCCCCAGTCCAGCTAATCCAGCTATCAAATATATAAAGCAGTACCAGCATTTTAATTTCCTTCTGTCTGACATTTGTATCTATTTCTCCACTGGTTGAGAACTTGGAGATGAAGAGATCAGTGTTATTCATTATCCATCTCCTACCAGCAAATATTTCCTAGCCAATCCTGGGGCTGACTTTCAGCTTCCAGTGTTTTTTTGTTTTGTTTGTTTTTTTGTTTTTTGCACCAGTCTGTAGAATTATCCTTGTTCAACATTATGTCACCCTAGATGTACTGTGTAGTCAACTGCTCTTCTTGACTCATAGTTAAGGGCAGAGATGTAGACACCTACACAAAGTCATTGTGTATGTATGTATGGGAGCGTTTACTGATGACTTATGGAGAAGGAAGGAGTTACAGCTCAAAAGCATCAATTAGAATTAAATACTACACTTAACATGTTAAATATATTAGTTGTATATTCAAGTCACTATTCCTAAACAATCCTTCAGCCATTTTCAGCCATACATATCTATATTTTCATAAATATTATATTGGTATTTTTATGCATCTATATAGGGCCATCTTTTCTTTAAAGTTCTGTGTTCCCTTTTATTTCTTCCTTAAACCAATTCTTTGCATTTTGTTTTATATAGCAGCTTGGCAGTTGCTTTATTGTGCCCTTCCTTTTTATATTCTGTCTTTGGACCTGTTTTTCAGTATCTAGTTGGACCATCAAATATTTCCTTCAGGAAGTCTATGCCTTCATAAAGAGAATTCTGGTGCCAGCTTTTAACTGTTAAGTATGCTAAAAAAATTATTTTGCTATTAAGTCTTTGAAATTCTACTAGGTGTCAGGCTATTAGGTGTGGTGCTCACAGCCCCTCTGTGAACAAGCCTCAGTTTACAGATTGCTCAATAATTTATCCAAGACCCTGAAACTCATAAGTGATACATTTGGAATTTGAAAAATAGTCATTCCTAGGTTTTATAGCTTAATGGGTTAATATGATAGTTTAGTACAAAAATCAAGCAGCATTATTTAGCTATGGCATATACCTGATGCCCCAAAATTAAAAAATGTAGTTCAGAGTCTCATAAATTTAAAAATAATAATATTGCAGACCCAAGTATCAGATTTGCTACCTAAGTGCAAGGCCTTTGAGTACTGAAGCTTTATTTTAAGTAGGAAATTATAGTCAATTCAGTTTCTTACTTTTCTAGTGTTAACTCCTAAAATCTTGGTAATCAATCATTGAATGAGCATTTTCATAAAAATTGTATATATTGACCATTTCCAAATGAGTTATAGAGACTCTAAATTTCAAACCTAGGTAGTATCAAATATTAAATAACACAGTTTTTATTTTCAGTTTTTTGGAGGAAATTTTCTTGTAGAGAATCTGTCCTATCTATATCTGCATGAAAGGACTTTAAATGAAAACCTACAAATAATTTTAAAACTTTGAGTTTAATACAATTAACAAAAGTCTTAAAAAGGCCTTAAAGATGACAAGGTACTTACCAAACATTTTTCAAGATGTCAAAAATCTTTAGTGACTCTTGTATACTATTCTTACTTTTTTCCCCACAACAGTGTAATCCAAAACTGAAGGAATTGCTTTGTGTCTAATTATGAAATCAGGCTTGATTTACTTTAACATCCTCTCACTGTTTTAGATGGAATGACATCTGGTGCTCACACACTACATTGCTATGAACTAGGTGCTTTTTTTTTTTTTTTATGGATTTAAGGTTTGACAATATTTGAAAAATAAAATGACTACCAATAAAAACCTTCATGACCTCACACCAGTCAGAATGCCCATCATTAAAAAGTTCATGAATGATAAATGCTAGAGAGAGTGTGGAGAAAAGGGAACCCTCCTACACCGCTGGTGGGAATGTAATCTGGTACAATCATTATGGAAAACAGTATGGAGATTCCTCAAAAAAACTAAAAATAGACTTATCCTATGATCCAGCAAACTCACTCCTGGGCATATATCCAGAGGGAACATTAATTCAAAAGGATACATGCACCCCAATGTTCATAGCAGCATTATTGACAATAGCCAAGACATAGAAACAACCTAAATGTCCATTGACAGATGACTGGATAAAGAAGCTATGGTATATTTATACAACAGAATACTACTCAGCCATAAAAAAGAATAAAATAATGCCATTTGCAGCAACATAATGGACTTGGAAATTGTCATTCTAAGTGAAGTAAGGCAGAAAGATAAATAAAATTATCATATGATATCACTCATATGTGGAATCTAAAAAAAAGATGAACTTATTTGCAAAACAGAAACAGACTCACAGAAGAAAACAAGTTTATGATTATTGGGGGAGTAGGTGGGAAGGGATAAATTGGGAGCTTGAGATTTGTAGATACTAACTACTGTATATAAAATAGATAAACAAGTTTATATTGTATAGTAAATGGTCAATATATACAATTTTTATGAAAATGCTCATTCAATGATTGATTACCAAGATTTTAAGAGTTAACACTAGAAAAGTAAGAAACTGAATTATAAGTTATATTCAATATCTTATAGTAACCTATAATGAAAAAGAATATGTAAACAAATATATGTGTGTATGTATATATATATACATGACTGAAACATGCTGCACACCAGAAATTGACACCTTGTAAACTGACAAGGCTTCAATTTAAATAAATAAATAAATAAAAACAAATAAATAAAAGAAGAGAAAGGAAATGTTTAGTTAGAAATGAAACAAAAGAAAAGAAAAAGCTTCATGGTCATCTTTATTTCTCTAAGATCACAATTAACACAAATTTTAGTCAGTGCTTCCTAGGCAAGCTTAAAGCCTGTGGATGTGGCGCAGACCATCTGAGCTGAATAGACACAGTCAATCAGTGAGGGAAAATGTCTAGACATTAAGGGATAATATTTTATATTTATTTGTATACCAAGAATAAACGATAAAACATAGATGATACTTTTCACCAAGATAATTACCTAAATTTTTGTGCTGCTGCCATTAAGCTTGCTTTATTTTATAAGGCAAATTTCCCATAACTATAAATGCTGAAGCTTACACAGTTATCTAGCGATCTAATAAAAGAAATCTGCTTTGGCTTCCATTTTATGGACTGGTTTCCAGGGGCTTATTATTACAGGAAAATTATATGGCTCTTCTCTTTGTTTTGGCACCAACGCAAAGCCTCACAGTGGCGATGGCTTTGTGAACCTTGGAGAAATATAATCACTGCTCATTTTTTTTATGAAGTAAGTAATTCATGGAAGAAATCCTTATTCTGCTTTGAACATAATAATAAATATGTTTGCATTTTAAAACTATAAGAGTTATTTTATTTTCTCAGATTGAAAAAAAAACTTCAGTGGCACTTGGGGTAGAGACATGCTCTTAAAAATATGGTGAGTTGATTGTTTTTGGAAAGAGGGACCCTTCAATAAATCTGGGGATAAATATCACCAAGGAAAAGACAAGTAGTTTGATTTTAGTAACTCAGAGCTTTGCTCTTAGTCTGTGCTTCTCTCCCCAGCACATTAATGGAAGCCTGGAGCCCAAGTATTTTCAGATTCTTATGTTTTTATATTAGAAATCCCTAGTCTTTGTACAGACTTCTTTATCTACAAGTGGAAAGGCAAGATATTATTTACAGGGTGCATATAGACATTGAAAGAATAAAATGTTCTTTTTGTTAAGGGTACATTTTTGAAATATTGAATGCAATGGGATGGTCTATAACAGGCTTTGAGGACTTTTCCTTGCAATATTGACCATTCTATTCTGCTATTAGAAGCTAATTTTATTCCTGTTTTTATTGCAGTGCTTTTTCCTTTTTGAACTCTTTACCATATAAGTAAGATTCATGAATTCAAAGATACAGTTTATGTTAAGAATACAAAGGAGTGGCATTTAAAGATAGTAACACTTGAAGTATATATACATTACCATAATTTTGATTTTTTCTGTAAAACAGGTGATGTTTGTGAATTCAGTGATTGATTTAAATAGAAGAGAAAGCAAGCAGTATCCAAATTTCTCAATAGTCAATAGAATAAACACTAGTTGCTCTGCCCAGACAAAACACATGGATCTTAATTTTTTTTACACGTTTACAAAATGTATTTAAGTTGATGGTGGGTATACTCATTAAGTTTGAAACAACAGTACTGCAAATTAACTTTTAGAAAATTACAATCCTATTAATTTGCTTCACTATTTTGTTAAACCTATAATCGAGGCATAAAATACAATATGCAATTAGTAAAAAGCTATTTTGTAGTTTTTGCATCAAATTTATTTCAGTTTTTAAAAATTTCATATGGTTTATGAAGTTTGAAATATTTTTCATTTTATGCACTTGTAAAGATTTGCTAAGAGATGATAATCATCTATTAAAATAAAAAGCATGTTTTCAAATAAATTCCAATATTAATATATAAAGAAATTCTCCATTCATTGATTGGTGGCTATCAGCTACCTATTTTATGACTTGATTAAAAAATATTTCCTTGTGCCCTTCCAAATAAGAAATATTGACAAAAATTATGAATGTTAATAATATTTAATATTGGCAAAAAATGTTTGATCAATGGGAAATAGCACACTTTATGGCATTATAAATGAATATAACATCTTTGAAAAATTAATTATCAAGTTAAACTTGAACATTGCAAATGGTCCAGAAATTTCCTTTTAAGTACATATTCTTCAGAATATATGCTAGTGGAAATGTATACAAAAATATTCATAACAGGATTGTATGTGATACATTTTCTCCAAGTGGAACCATCCCGAATACCAGTCACAGGGGAATGGATAAAAAATATTGGTTTATTTCACCAATAAAATATATGGCAATGAATAATAATTAACTGCATTTATGAGTCTCAAGAATATAATACTGAGTGAAAATGTAGAAGACTGGAGTACACTATTTTTACAAATGTAAAGTTCAATCAAAATCAAATACTATATCACTCAAATATTCATATAGATAATGTAATTTTATAAAACGATACAGTAATTAACAAAACATTTAAATGAGGGAGTAGATAGGAGTCTCCTAAATTTTCTATTATGTTTTACAACTTACATGTGCATATTTAGCAAATATTACACAATTGATAAAGAAAAGATAAATAACTTCAACATTAATTCCAAATGTTTCACAAGTATGTTTTGAAAAAAATGTCCAAAGAATTATAATTGAATAAGGACAATTTAGAAGCAAATCCTAAAAACCAAGAGCTCCCTGAATATATCTTTTATTTTCAGGACATTAATTTAAACTTGAATTATAGCAATAGATTATATTATATTACTAGAATATGAGTGTAAATTAAAACAATAGTACAATTTTTAGAGTATGTCTTCAGCGTGGGCATATTAAGAATGTTTTTATGTCAAAGAGCTTGTTAAAATCATGTCCTTTTGATGATTTCCTAACTGAGGAAACAATTGTGGTACAACCAAGCAGGATGCTATGGGGCCTTCCCGGGGCAGACCCCCACACCTCATGTCCTCTGCCTACCTCTTCTTTGTAGAAAAATTGTAGTTTCACAGGCCTCCCCTTGGTTCAAGAATTAATGTTTGAAAGGATGTGAACATGTAGTGACAAAAATAGAGGTTGGGACAGGAGAACTGGTAAGAATTTAAATAGTAAATCAGTCATACGGCAGGCACAGAATCTTTAGTTTCTCCCTGAAGTACCTGGATAACAGTATCTGATGCACACTTTCTGAGTTGTTTTACAGATGCTAAAACCCCCACCAAATGGAAAAAATTAACTACTTGATGACTATAAGCACCAGTAACCCCCAGACCTACTGGAACCTGAGGATTGATCGTGTTGACCATTGTGACACTGCCCTGTTCCCTCACCACCAGCCAATCAGAGAATTGTGCATGAGCTGATCACTCACCTTGCAACTCCCCTCCTTCACCTTGCCACTAAAAACACTTCCTGAAACTCTTCTGGGTGTTCGGGTCTTTTGAGCATGAGCCATCCTATTCTTTCTCAGCCCTGCAATAAACCTTTCTGCACTCCAAATTTCAGCATCTTAGTTTGTTTGTCCTCAGTGTTCTTTGGACACATGAACTTGGGTTCAATAACAATGAAACTGTGGTCATTGCTGTATCATAACACACGATCAGCTGGCTAGTTCTGAGACCAGAGGGAAGGGGGCCGGGCACAACCGCTGAAGGACTGACATGGCAGTTGAGGACAGGGCAAACTGGTTAGAGACCAAGGTGGCAGAAGATTCGCCTTCCAGTAGAATTTAAGCCTCACTGCACACCCACAGGCACCCGGCCCTCTCCCAACATAGTTAGAATAATTCTCCTACTCATTAGCATATGAAATAACCAAGCCCATTAAAAACTAACAACTCTGTAGCTCTCTCCCCTTCTGAGACAGCCCGCATTCTGTCTATAGAGTGTTTATCTCCCTGAATAAACAAATAAACTTTCTTTCACTTTACTGTGCCTCACTCTTGAATTCTTTCCTACACAATACAAGACCCTATTCTCCAGCAACAGTTCCTTTGAACTCTTATCAAACACCATGTTCTGAAGAAATCAATGCTACAGAAAAACACTCTTATTAAGCCTCATTTCAGCCCTTCTCAGGAATATACAAAAGACCAAAACTTCTGTTCTCTTTATAAATACTAGCAACATCTTAATTAAAGCCCTGACTTGACACAATTTATAAAACAAAAAAAATTTTTTTGAGGCTTAAGAATAACAATTCCCAAAGGGGATATATTTTAATTGACGAAGACCTTGAGAATTTAAACAAAGACAACAATGTAAATTTAACATTATGTACAGCAACATCCCAAGCTTGAAGTAACTTAAACGCTGCTCTCTGTGTACCCACTATACCGTGATGGAATCTGTCTCCCGCACTGAACCGTGACGCACTTGGAATAAAACTGAATCTTTTGTATCCTTCACTCCTTTCGCTGTACTGGACAGTTAGTAAATCCTCAATAATTGTCTACCATAAATGAATGGATAGGAGGAAAGACACATCAGTTAATTAATTAATTAGATTTTTTCAGGGCCAATAATTTGAAAATCCCATAAAGAACAAGTTATGTCAGTTTATAATAGTTTTATCTAGAGGATTCCTATTGCTGCCAACTAAATATTTCTAATAAATGACCATGCTTTGTTCTTTAAATCAATTTTCTTTGCCTTTTTCAGATGGAAAGTCTTTTTTTTAAAGTAAAATCCATAAAATGTATAATAAACTAATCAAAACAAACAGATGTATTGAACTTTTTGGTGGCAACCTGAAAGCAATGCAGCAGAATGTGTATACATGGTGGTAGAGGGTGGGTGCAGGCAGGGAGCGACATTCCTCTATTCTGAATACCACGTACTTTCCTACTTAAAAAAAGACAGTCCATCATACCATAAATTGCCCTTACAAAATAGAAATGTGACAGCCCTGTAATACTCACAGGTTCATAAATAACTATGTGCTAATACTAAAAATAATATTATGCCAGTTTGAGGTTCCCTTAATCTTACTCACTTTCTTAGAGTTTCATTGATTCCAGAGGCTTCGATCTGTTTCTCTAAAAATTACATAAGATGATTCTGAAGGTGCCTAAGGAGCGAACAAACCCAGGGGAAAAAAAGGAGAAAGAAGCAGTACATCAAAAACAGCAACTCTAAGGCCCTAAAGGGAACTACATTTCTTTCTTTAATCCAAATTACCAGCGATCCGACAAGGCGAGAGAGAGGAGTAACTCCTCAATTCAACCCAACTGTGTAACAGAAGATCATCTCTGTGCTTGGATGCTTTTTCCCGAAATAATCCCTGAAGTTTTCAACTTCTCTGACGCCTGATAATAATAAAACGAGCCATTGATCTCTCCTGACTAATCCCAAATATGGAATTGAATGTTAAAAATCAGATACTAGAAATAGAAGCCTCCCTGACTCCACTGTTTGAAAAGGTCAAGTATTGATTTTCCCTTTTAGTTGGGGTTCTGTGCGTGTGTGTGTTTGTGTGTGTGTGTGTGTGTGTGTGAGTGAGATTGGGGGAGGGGTGCCTCTTTTGTGTGCTGGTCTGGAGTATGCATGTCTGAGTGTGTCTGTGTCTGTGTTTCCGTGGGGGATGGGGGAGGAGGCACCAATTATTTGCAAGGGAAGTATTCATGGCCTTTGAAAACAGCCATTGAGGACAAGAATGAGCAGGAGGCAGGCTGCATTTCATAATGTTAATTTCCCTATTAGCTAGGAGGCCAGTGAGTCTATAGATTCTGCCTCTGCTTGCTCTTTTGCTGGACACTGAATACAATAAAGAAAGAAGCTACAGAGAAGCATTTCACAAAAATCTGAAAACAGATTTAATGCAGCTAAGTAGCTAAAAATAAAAATCTTTAAGGCCTGATCAAACCAATGAAATATCTGGGGTCAACTGGAAAACTAAAATGCCTTTCTCATGTTATTCCAAATGGAATTTGAGGTCAAAAAGCACAACAATGAACTCCTTCTTCCATTTAGGATACTTCTCAGATTTTGTAGCTATTGTTTCAATTTATCAGTATGGTCCTGAAACACAGCACTGCTTTGTAACTCTGAAAAAGCAGGGAAACTATGCTGAAGTACTGAATACCACTTCACTCACATCACGACAAAAAATATATTTAAAGAAACCTTGCTTTTTATGGATAATGCACATACAACAGCAGTGTGTGTACATATACATTCTTACATTTTTGCACATATACATAAGGTGTCACTGAGAGTACAGAATAAGAAGTCACATGACTCTTAATTCATTCAACAGGTTTTTTCCAGAGTGTCTTCAATGTACAAGTCAGTGTTCTAGGCACTGGGTATGCAAAGGTCATTTTTAAAAATCCTGGCCTTTATAAATCTCACATTCTTGGGGGAGGCAGCAATAAATAAGACAGGTAAAATATGTGAAATAGATTGTATGCTAAAAAGAGGAAAGTGCTAAGAAAAAATAAATCTTGGAAAGGAAAGAGAAATTGTGTTGGGGAAGGTGAAATTTTACATAAGATGGCCCATGAGGCGCTCACTGAGACAGTGACATTTTCCTAAAGATTTAAGTGAGAAAGAGATCATGTATCAATAGAAGTTGAACATGAGAAGCAGATGCTTCTCTTTGTATGTCAAACAGAACAAAGTACTCAACACAGGGAATAATGTGTTCACAGAGATTAAGGAGGTCTACCACTGATTAAAAGAGCTGAAGTACTCACCATCTTAGCTGTGGTGGAGAAAACAGAACATGGTGGCTATTATATCTCCATCAAACCACCAGTGCCTAGACGTGCATGAAATTGGGGACAGGCTGAGGCCACCAGTGCAACAGCCTGAAGGTACTCATGAGGAGCAAGGAAGATGGCCTCTACCTTGCTTCCATGTTTTAAACTGCTTCAAGTGCATTTAATTGGTGGACACTGTTCACATCCCAGATTCTAGACAATCTAGAGAATTCTAGAGAACCTAGATTTGGGCTTTGCAAATGAAATGAGGATAGGATTAATGTTGAGATATCCTATTCAAAAGTTGTATCAGATCGAAATTATTAGGAAACAGTGCCCAATCAGATAGATATTCTCAGGTCTTTTAATGACTTTGGCTTTATTCTCTGAGTGATATTGGAAGTCATTAGTGACTTTCCAGAAGAGTGACATGATTTGTCTGAAGTTTTAATAGGGCAGATGTGACTGCTGTTCTGAGAAAAAACAATAAAGGGTGGAAAGGGTAAAACAATCCAGGCAATACAGCTTTCATAAGAGTGAAGAGAAGAGGTCACAGTCTAGATACATTTTGAAAATCCAGTTAACTGAATTTACCTTTAGATTTGTTGTGAAAAAGAAAGAGAAAAAAATCAAGGATGATTCCAAGGTTTTATTCTTTGAAATTGGGAGGAATGAGCTGCCATTAACTGAAATGCCAACAATGTTAAGAAAAGTAGGCTAGTGTTGGGGAGGGAGAGATTAGAAACTCAGTTTGGCACATTTTAAGTGACATTCAAATAGGATTTCAAGTAGGAGCTTGGACATATGAATCTGTAGTTAGGATAATATTTAAGAATAACATATCAATTTACCAAAATAATCCTGTGTCTGTTTGCCAAGCATGTTGAATATAGAAAAATTTATTCCTTATTCTTAGCTTGTAGAGAACCTTTTCCCCTTCTTCCCTTAAAATTAGTTCATGTGTTTTACTGAAGTAAAAAAAAAATTTCTTTACTTAATCACATCTTCCAATGAATATTAAGTTTGCTGACCTCTTGTACCATTCATCCATATCTGTAAGACATTGTTAAAAGAGTGATTAAAAGTTAATTGAAGATTAAAATTGTTGAGCATTGAGGAATCTCTGTTACTTTTAAGCAGAATCTTTAATAATTCTGAAAGCAGAATGCTTCAGCCATCCAGACATGCAAAGCACTAATCCCTTCTGTTTCCGGAGATAACCATTTATTTCCATTTCCAAATGAATCCATCTGCTCACGTGACCTGAGTTCAGAAGGAGTGGAATCCAGGGACTAGAAAAGAAGTGAACTTCTTTTGGTCCCTCAGCAAACTGAGCAGCCCTCACAGAACAGGAGCAGTCTCAGTGGTCATGGAGGCAATCATTCGGGACTCAGAGGTAAATGAATAATTTTTTGATTTATTTTTTATTTTTTATTTTTTAATTTACAATGTTGTATTAGTTTCTGGTGTACAGCAAAGTGATTCAGTTATATATATGTGTGTGTGTATTTTTCATTATAGATTACTACCAGCCATTGAATACAGTTCCATGTGCTGTACAATTGGACCTTATTGTTTCTCTATTCTCTACATAGTGGTTTGTGTCAGCCAATCCCGAACTTCCAGTTTATCCCTCCCACTCCCTCTTTGCCCCAGTAACCATAGGTTTACTTTCTCTGTCTCTGAGTCTCTTCCTGTTTTGTAAATAATATCATTTGTGTTATTTTTTTTGTAGATTCCACAAATAAATGATATCATATATTTGTCTTTCTCTGACTTACTTCACTTAGTATGATAATCTCTAGGTCCATCCATATTTCTGCAAATGGCATTATTTCACTTCTTCTTATGGTTGAGTAGTGTTTCATTCACACACCATATTTTCTTTATCCAGTCATCTGTTGATGGATGTTTACATTGCTTCCATGTCTTGGCTATTGTAAATAGTGCTGCTGTGAACACTGGATGCATGTGTCTTTTCGAATTACAGTTTTCTCCAGATATTCACCCAAGAGTAGGATTGCTGGATCATATGGTAAGTCTATTTTTAGTTTTTTAAGGAACCTCCATACTGTTCTTTATAGTGGCTACACCAAATTACATTCCCACTAACAGTATAGGTGGGTTCCTTTTGTTCCACATCCTCTCCAGCATTTATTTAGACTTTTTGATGATGGACATTTTGACCAGTGTGAGGTGGTACCTCACTGTAGCTTTGCTTTGCATTTCTCTAATAATTAGTTATGTTGATCATCTTTTCATGTGCCTATTGGCCATCTGTATGTCCTCTTTGGAGAAATGTCTATTTAGATCTTCTGCCCATTTTTTTTATTGGGTTGTTTGTTATTTTTAATTGAGCTATGTGAGCTGCTTGTATATACTAGGGACTCAAAGATAAATGAATAATTGACCAAAATATAAACGGAAGCCTTGGACTAAGCATTATTCTGAAAGAGGGATAAATGGACACACTCACAAGCACTTATTCATAGGCTCACAGAGAAAAGAAAGAGCTAAGAAAAAAGTAATCACATATTTTTTTTTGAAACTGACAAACACAAAGAGGAAGAAGGAAGAGTTCTATGCATATAAAATTGTATTAAATTATGATAATTCTACTCAATTCTACTCAACCTATTGGCTTGCTTTAAACTGTTTATAAGAATCTATATTACTTCTTTTCTAAAAATAGCAAGTATTTCTGCTTGAATTATTAAGCGTTAAAGAGCCTTAAACCACAAATAATAGATCAGCCTACGAGTGGAAAAATAACTAGACAGATGAGTAGCATGTTAATGTGGAAGGGGTAAAAGGAAAGGAAGCTGAAGCAGCTACAAGGATAGAGGACCTGTCAGCTAATTCTGGTTCCTGCTCTGCAAATGTAGCATTTTTTTTGGTTGAGAATAGTTGAACAATAAAAGCACCTTATATTTGAAGAACACTTTAAATTTAGTCTAAGCCTTTTCAAATAGTCATCTCAAATGAAGAAAATAAACATTTACATAACTTGCCTAAGGTAATGATTGATGAGTGCCAGTCTGGCTTGGAAAACCATAGTCCCCTAACTGCAACCTCATTGCCCTTCAATGACAATACTGTTTCAGGAGAAAGATTTCAATCGGGAATCATACACCTCTGGATATCTAACTCATAAAACAGTGGCATTCTATAGTCTGAAAAGACTTCACATATTTCACCAGTAGGTCTTAAAGGTTTCCGAATGAAGACTGTTTAAAAAAAATAAATAAATAAATAAACTTTTTTTTTTTTTTTCCCCGTCACCTGACTACAACTGAGCTTTTCGACCCTGGCAATGGTGGAAATACATAAAGCATATGAATTCAAGGCTTTCTTGCAAATATTCCAAGGCTTATAATTTGGAAACTACTGATTTAGTCCAATCCTCTCATTTTACAGAGGGGAATCCAAAACCCAGGGAAACTAAGTGAATCACCCAAGGACATAATGCAAGTTATTCGCAGAACTGAGAGTGTGACTACTCCAGGCTGCTTTCCCTCCTCCTTCGTTTGGGAACAATTCCTTTTCTGTTTCCCTCTTGGCACACTGTGGTTGTAGCTATCATGAGATTTGAATTCTATTTTGAGTGCTAGGTTGACTTGGCCCTGCCGTTTTCCGTACAGCCGCTACTTCATTCCAGGAGAGGCTCCGACGATTTCTCTGTTTTCTGCTGCTGATCGATAGGGTGACGACAGACTTGGAGGAGATCCAAGAAAAGAGAAATTCGTTAAAAATAAAGATAACTAGATACAATTACTAGGAAAAATAAATTCGGGGTGTTTCCCTTTGCCATCATTCAAATGATAAATTAAAGCGAGTGTTTCAATTAACTCCATTTTTCCCTTTGCACGATGGGGGAAATCTTTCTATGAGGCCTTGTGAAAGTGGAAAGACAAACCAAGTGCGATGCATATTTCATAAATCATAGGGCTTCTCTAGTACCTAGGAGTTTTCTTAAAAGTTGTTTTGTGCTTACTTCACTTTGAATAAAGAAAAAGATAAAGTCAACAGTAGACAGAAGGGTATAATACTCGGTTACAAAGGAAACTTTCTTTGTTCTTAGGATGTTTTACACTAAGTTATATTTAGTTTGATACCAAAATTCATTTTATGACTATTTTTTGAAAGATATTCTTCTGGTTTTATTTTTTTCCTTCAAATTATCGTCAATCTTTCTGACCTCTATTTTCTAAGTATATCTCTTATGTAAATATGTCTGAAGTAAAGCTCTTGTTCAAAGTGAATTGCAGGGACTTGAATTGTAGCCAATATGGAGATAAAATATTTTAATTGACAAGTTAAACCATTTGCCTTGTTGTAATTATTTGGGGGTTTTCTTTTATCTGAATTATCTTTTTATATTCGCTACACTATATTTTGCTTCATTTACCTTTCAGGCTTATAATAGATATATTGTCTTCTTTTTTTTTTTTTTTTTTTTTTGTGTGTGGAGCTTATACATTTGCATGTCATTTATTTATATTTTAATCAGTGTCTACTGCTTTATAATATATATGTCTGTATATGGAGCAAGGAAAGAATCTTGTTTTGCTTTTACCACCTTTTTTTTGGTCTCCTGTTCCTCAAATACCACCCCTACCTGTCAATATTGTCTAGAGTTTATTTGTGGATTATTATGAGTATACATTTTTTAAAACATTGTTTTCTTAGACAACAATAAACTTCAATAAGTTCTATAACTAACCTTATTTTCCATATCTTAATGCATTTCACCCAGCTTTATTTCTCTTCTAGATATAATACATTCACTCTACAATCTTCTTTCTGAGAAGATCTTTTTGTGGTAAATATTCTGAATCCATTTAATCCTAAACATATTTTTCTTAGCTTACATTTAAATAATTTAACTGGAGAGAAGATTCTAGGTTTAGATATATTTTCCTTCAAAACTTTGGAAACAATGTTATATTTTTTCCCTTGAGAAAGCTGGTGTCACTGACTTCTCAGCCTTGATTCTTGGAGGTGATCTGCTTTTTCTCACTAGAAGCATTAAAATGTCATCTTCATCTTTGATATTTTGCTATTATTTCACTACTAGGTCTCTAAATGCATATTTTTCCTCTTTCTCAGCATCCCACTTGCCTTTCAAAATGAGATCTCAGACATTTTTTGTAGGGGAGATGAATTCTCAATCATTATTTTTAAAGTATTTTCTTCCTCTCAGGTACTATTTCTGCTTCTGAGTTCCTCTTCACAGCTCATGGTTAGATTTCTGCTTCTATGCCTTATTTTTATTTTACTGTATTTTATTTTTTGTCTCTTCATTCTAGGGAACTTCCTAGACTAGCTTTTTAGCTCACTATTTTATTCTTTGGCCAAATTCAGTCTGCTATCAAGGCCATATGCTAAGTCCTTTATTTCCAAAATTGCCTTCTCATAACCAATATCTCCAGTGAATTCTTGTTAATATCCCAATTTCTGCTTCATGCTTCCAATCTTTTTTCCCATCATGCTGTGCACATCACTATGCCTGTTTTTAGTCCATGTCTGTCTGCTTCATTAGAGTTCCTTCCTCTTGTCTAGGTTGTTCACATTCTTTGTTTTCTCTTGTAGTTGTTTCATTCAAACTTCATAATGAATTCATCATATGACTGATTGGTATTATCAGTTATCTACTAATAATGATTATTAGAAAAGATAAAACCCTAGACCTTAGCATATGAACCAAGGGGTAGGTTTGTGGGATGGAAAAAGACACATTTCAGGGCACAGAGAATCTTGATTGACATCTGAGTGTGACCATCTACTCCATTTTTTTTCTGGAATCCTTTATCTGCAAAGGAGTGTTTTAGGCCTCAAGCCTTGGGCTCGCCTGCTTTTTTGTTTTTGTTTTTTTGTTTGTTTTTTTTGAGACCATCCCTCATTGACACCATTGCCTTATACAGAGGGAAAGAGGGGAGGAGAGGGAAGGCAAATATTCACAGGATGCCTCACTTCCTGTACTTAGAGCTCCCCTCCTAGTTGGACTCCAGAACATTCTTGCTACAACACTGAGGTTAGGAGTGTGATGGGTCAAGAAAAGAGCAAACCTAGAAAAATCTTTTCCAGCATCTTCTGTGGTCCTTTCAGCTTCTTAAAAAAATGTTTGTTCATTGCTGAAAATGGATCCCCATCTCTCCTGTGGCCTCTCCGCTGGTGTGATTAAGTCAACAGCAAAGATTTGATTTATCATTTTTGTGGAAGTTATATGTGTGTTACATTCTTCATCAGCAGATATATCTGACTTTCAGTGAATATACAGGTGAATTCACGTTAACATTATGAGCCCATCTTCTCAGTTTCTACTGTTCAGTGTCACTTAGCTTGTATCAATGTAGAGGACAAATTTGATAAGTTTGGAATTTGCTCATATCTACCTATCTGTCTATCTGCCTCTATATTGACCTCACTACTGACTTATAAAACTGAAAGTTTAGGATTCAGTGTAACATTTGTATAATATGATTGTTCATATCAATAGGATATTTAATTATGATTTCTCTTACAGGTATTGGCATTGTAAAGAACAACATTTCACAAAGTGTTTTTACTCAGGAAACAGGGAAATACAAATTTCCTGGCTAAACAAATGAACACAGTTTTCTTTACAAGAAGTCTGCTCAGAATTCTTAATTACTAACTTACACTAAGAATCTTTGGGAAGAAGGTGTAGCATAAAAATATATTCCAAAGCATACTTTTCTTAAAGTTAAAAACATCACTCATAAAATGTAATGAGAGCATATGACAAAGATTTATTTTATTCATTCATGTGAAAACTAGCAGAATAGTGATTTGAACAGTAGAAATTTATTTAGTCCATCAAAAAAGGCATGCTGAAGTAAATTTGCTAAATTAGAGACAAAACTGGTTTATGTCTGACAGGACAGTCAAAGGATAACCTTTGAGGTAATCATTTCTGTTCATCAGAATTAATTTGTAATCTCTTTCTCACATAGAATTAACATGTACTTCACAAAACCTGGCTCCTGATCAATATTTAAATTGTACTTCAAAAAACAAATTGTACCTCCTCTTAAATAAATAATCTGAAGTGGACCTGTTAGATGATAATCCAAGCACACCATTGAAAGGACACGTGTCATCCTTAGTTCCAAATTTTTGGTAATTTATCTTAAAATTTTTTCCACACATATTAAATCCTCTTCTCAATAGATATCTCCTGGGATTAATGTTTCTCTGTCTATATTTTGGAAAACATTGGAATAGACCATAACATAAGTGCAGACCCCAAGATATCACCTAGTTGAAGAGTGGGCAAAATCTGAACTAGTTAGTATTGAATAGCGCACACACTGACTATTCATTTCTTTTTACAACATGCTGTTGTATGTCACTTTTTGCTTCTTTCTTTCCTCCTTCTCTTCCCTAAGTTTCTCTTTTCCTCTAAGATGTATTTATGCTCACTTCCTTTTTTAAACTCTTTTTTTTGGGGGGGTGGTTATTTCTAATTCTGATGTTCTAAACAATTAAATACATATATTCTGATTATTGCCACCCTAAGGATACAGAAACCAAACAACTGATACTCAACTTTATACCAATCCTTGAATTACCTACTGGATTCATTTCCCAAAACCTTTATATTGCTTTCTTTGGAACTTCCCTCGCTATATAAAATCTTACTTCACCTTTTCACTTTCTTCAGCTGTGGTAAACGATGAGGAGACTGTCCCCCTTGAAGACTTCTCTGAGGAAGCAGCTAATATTGTGCGTCACCCCACTGCCTCCAAATCAGAAGGTGGGATGGTGCCCTACATGCTCCTGACTGCTGCTTCTGAACACTAACACCCTACACCCTTCTCAACTGCTGTTCTGAAGCTTGTGCCCCTTTATTCTTACACTTTGCTATTCTTTCCCAATATGAAGGCTACTAATGACCATTCTCTGAACATTAAAGCATCTTTTTTGAGTCTTCCCTAGGTACTACCATCCCCCTGGGTGATTTCAACATGTACCACAACCATTCAGTTTCTGATTCCGTCATCATCAGTCACTTTTGTTCTTTGAATTTGCAAAGACCTACAACCCTCTACCCCTTTTTTTGCTCCTCATCAAGCCCCTTCTCTTTTCAGGTCCTTTCTATTTAGCTTTGATTCCGTGAGCCATCCTTCAGTATATTTATTTCCAAATATGTTCATTTGTGTTAGAGACTTTCTGTTTTACCTCAGGGAAATACATTGTTTGTGAACAAAAACTCTCCAAAAATGATCAAAGACAACCTTGAATTCACAGAGACTTCTTAAGACTATTTTAGAACTTTATTTTCCTTTACAAAGGATAGATGTGAGAACAATATGGCAGATCAAAGTGTGAGTAGTCTGTGTGGAAGGCAAGCGTAGAGGTCAGATCCCTTTAGAATGACTCAAACAGTAAAAAAAATCTTAGAAGTTGAACTAATATGCAAGATGAGTTGAGAAAATCGTCTAAGATTTGATAATCTAAGAAGTATTCAAATTGTTTGGATTAGAAAATTTGGCCAACAACAGCTTGCTAGAGGTTATTGCAAAGATTTCAGTCTTGACGCAAAATCAAGGGTATAAAATGGAGCTAAAAAGGTGTGTGTGTGTGTGTGTTGTGGTGTTGAGGGGTTGGGGGAGGGGAGTTGAGGAGGCGTCTTCTCCAGGTTCTAGGAATCAGGCATGATGACAGACTGATGGAACTAGCATATGGAGCATATCACTCCTCTTGAAAATAGAAGTTAAATCCCAGATCCAGAAGGAAAGGACTGTAATCCTTCTGACTCCACCAAAATGCCACTCAGAACATTATCCTCAACCAGAAACAGAAAGCATGGTTCTAGGGGCCATGAACTTTGTGAGCCAGAATGTGAGTGCCAAAGACCAGGAATGGACAGCATCTAACCAACTCTTGGTGCAGGAAGAGCCCTCCAGGACAGCAGCAGACTGAGACATAAGACTGTTCATTCCTGAAAAACCTACGGGGGATAAACTGGCATTTGAATGTGCTGACTCATAACCACAAAGTTATGCTTGAAATCACATTCCTGCTAAAATGTTGGTAAGTAAATTAACTCTTTCACTAAAAATCTTCATCCCTTGTAATGAATTAAGTCTAAACACCCAGTTGCCACTTTCTATTTGAGATACTTAGAGACCCCATTGGCCCAAAGAGGAAGGGTCTCCAATTTGGGGCCTCAGGTTGCTGGTGGCAAGTGCATGAACCAGAACTGGGGATAAAATGGGAGGTGGAGACCCTCCATCCTGCTGATTCAGCCATGGGACTAAGCTCACCCATTTTCATGGCTCTGATGCCAGAAATCAAGTAATTCTAGTCACATTAACTGAAAAATAGAGCTCTTTTTATTTAATGTTTCATCCCTTATTTTCTTACAGTGATACCTAGGTTGAACAGTTACTGCCAACCTGACTACAATTTCCAGCTGACCATCAGTGTTAGAAATATTTTGTACTAAGTGGTGATATAAAGAATTAAACTTTCATAGACCAGTGATTGGAGTCATTTTAAGTTATAATTAATGATTCTTGGTTTAGTTTGGAATTTGATTGCAATGGACAATACGTATCAATGTCACATGACTGAGTATTATTGAACAGGATATTGGGGTTTTATGACAGTGAAACTAGAACCTTCCCCATTAACTCATTTCTGGTACTTGGCCAGATTTACATCAGCATCTTAGTTAGTGAGAAGCTTGGCTGATGTAGTTTGAAATTTATTCTTGGTGGGGCCTCCGTGTGTTCACAGAGGCCCTATGATAAGACATTGTACTGTACTCAGAGCTATTCTTTTGACATTTGAAGGCAACATTAAGGCTTTCATGGAGGTAGGTTTACTTTAGTGTAGCATAGTTCACTAGAACTTTTGATTAGCCTAAGAATTCCTCAGATAATTGTGAGACTAGCTTAAGATTGCTTATAAGACACTTAGATAAATCTTGATGCAATTAGTGGGATTTTTATAATCAAACACAAATGCTGTCTTCCCTGTGGTTTAAAATTTTTTAATTTTGATTTATTATTAACATTTCTCTAACTGGGGACAATATGAAGAGAAAATAACCCGTAAATCTCTCTTTCAGATAATATTTATTGCATTTTATTTTTAAAATAACAAAAGTAAAATATGTTCTTAGAGAATTCAGACAGCAAATAAAGGTATAAAAAGTGGAAATCTAGTGCCTGCCTTGAATATCACTGTTTTATTTGTTTTCTTTTACAAAAATACACAAAACAGCATGATTTTATGTATTGTTTTTAAAAATAAACAAAGAGAATCACTCTAAACACGTCATTGAGTATATTGCATTTTTCACCTAATGCTACATCTGGGACAGCTTTCGTATTAGCACATACATAGGTACTTTACTTTTTTTCGGGCTCAAGATATCCTGTTTCATTGATGTCCTATAATTGTCATATTCAGATACCTTGTCTGCTTCATATTTTACTACCAAACATTCATCCTCACTTTTCCCCCTAATTGTACACATCACAAGTTTTTGTTGAAGTACTAATTGATATGCTGTTTCAGTCACGTTCACATGCAGAGTAAAAATGTGGGACTCAGTAAATAATATGAAATATTCTAAATGTTTCAGGTGTCTGTTATCACCTTATCTTCATCTTCTGTAAAGTCTGGTACAATTCATACCAATATCCCAAAGATTACATAGGGAAGAACTTTGGCTATTTTTGTCTGCTCTAACTCTGAATTTTCACCCCCAACTTAATTCAGCACCCCAGTTCACTGTTGCTCTTCCTGATAATACAAATTAATACGAATTCAGTGAACCCAAGGTTGCTCCATACACCACAACCATTACAATCATGGAGCCAATCTAAGATTCTTTTTCATGATTTGTTGTATGATATAAAATATGTTTTATGGGACAAATGCTTCATCCTATTCCCCCTCATTTAACTCCTTTTGCCCTTAAATTTAATGTAAAACAAATCTGGTTATTGACACGAAAATAGTAAGTCAATTCAATAAAAAAGAAATCATTAAAATCTTTATCCAGCTGACTAATTATTTGGCCCAAGCAAGTCTTCAGTTCAGGCAAACCTATCACCAGGAGTTTCTGTATTGAGATAACTAAAGCCTGATATAATTCTCTTCCATGGTAATTTTTCCTTAAAATACAACGAATTCTTTTTTTTAATGTATTCACCTCCTCAGCAATAAAAAGTTCTCCACTGTTGAAAGTCACAGTAATTTATCTTTACATTTCCACTTCAAGGCAATAGTCAATATTGCAGTCTGGTTCTTGCTTAAGGCAACTGTGTGCTCACCTTCACCTCAAGCTTACAACCTGAAATGGGACCTTTTGTCTCTTTTACCCTAACTTATCCTGACAATTGATTTTCTGAGCCTGTTACATAAGCATGAAACTTTTTTTTATCTGACCTTATTCAACAAATATAAAAATGAATTAAGTTACATAAGGGGCCTAGACCAGAGTTTGTTTTTCTTCTTCTTTCTTTTTCCCTTTAAATAAACATCAAACCAAGCCATTTCCAAAGCCAAGCCTTAAAATTATATAATTTTCTAGCTGAATAGCATACTGTAAATAATCTAATTGCTCTCACTTCTTTTAGCCAACTCAAACTCACTCATTTTATAGACTTGGATACTGAGACCCAGAGAAATTAAATGAATTGCCCAAGACCTTATAAATGGAGGCATGCAAATTCTTTTTCTCTTATTTTTTTATTCCTTCTTACTGTATAGGGCTGAAGTTGAAAGAAATAAACTCTATGCCTATGTCTATGTTCAGAAAAACATGTCCCCAAATGTCGGGCATTGTCAGCGTGCAAAGACTGGTATGAATTCTTCAAAAAGCAAAACTTTGAGCTTTCACCCATGCAAGTACTTCACAGCAAATATGTAGAAGAAACAGTAATCCTGGTTTATCTGAGAGTAAACTAATAGAGAATGAATGTGGCAGCCTGGATGGAAACTGACAGGGTGAATTACCAGATGACAAGGTAGACAATAATTATGACCTAAGTAATCAAGATGAAGAGTATGAGATCGCCTCAAAATAGTCCATCAGGACATCTGTTGCCTCTGAATATACAATACAGTTTTTAAAAATGTCAATGCAATAATATTTGCCCAACTTCTTTTTTCCTCTAATCTCAATGTATTTATTATTTTTGAAGGTGCACTTAAAAATTACTAGTAACTCCCATAATAAAAGTTTTTAATTGATCAAAAATCTTATGGTTTATATAACACTAATACAGTTATTTTTCAAATCTACAAAGGATCTGAGACAGATTTAAAACTATAGTTCAGTCTTCCAAAATCTATTAAATAGAATTAATAATCAACATAGATTTGTTTGTGAAATTTGAGAAGGGAACCTATGGTAATATTTGAGCAGAAGGCTGAAATCAAGACTGCAACCCAAATGTCGCTCAACAATATAGCATGTCATGTGTGAGTGTGTGTGTGTGTGTGTGTGTGTGTGAATATTAAGAAGTCTGTGGTTAGAATTTCTTTTTAAAATATATAATGTACTTTGTTACTGTGATGAATAATTCATCAATCACTGGGGTGTGTGTATGTATATTTAATGTAGAAGGTCATCATCTATTTTTAGAGGTACCTATCCTAACTCCACAGTGCTTCTGAATTCAATTTCTAGAAATACTATAAGATGCCATTGTCCCTTGATGTGACAATTCAGTTTTAATCATTACTACACCTCCAGGTTCTTCCAATTAGTCTTAGGGCAAAATACTATCACTTAAATTTAATTTATAGTCATTTATATTTCATGTTCAGACCGTTCATTTAGAGAAATTGACATTGTGACTTAAGTGATGGGTGAGCACTGCTGAGAATCCCTGCCACCTGAGTGTCTGGCCCGGAGGCTGTTGCCAGCGGTCCTCCTCAGCTGCGACATTTAATCTGTTAACCCATTAAAGTAAGAGAGACAGAGCATACGGTGGCTCTGTAGCGCCAACTACTTAATTATAAAGCAGTCACTCTGTTACAAAAGGTATTTGAAGAAACTGGGTGCTGGCTCAGGAATAAGGAAAAATGATAGTAAGGATGAAAGATAAAAATCATCTGTTTCTGTTTTCTTGGATAACACCAAAACAGGCAATGAAAAAAATGTGAAATTTCTTTTGATTGATAGTAAAGCTAAGTCTGCAATGGCAAATGTAGAGCAAATTTTATTTGACATTGCTAGAAAAGCCAGCAGACTGAAACTTCAGTTAGAAACTAGCTTGTTCATGTTATTTCTAGAGGAGTTATCATCTAATGTGTGCAATTGTTTTTGCAGAACACTGGAGGGTATGCTGCATGTGGCTGTGCAAATCTTGAGTCTGCTTTAAAACATGACCAAACCTTGAAATAAAATAATGGTTAAATGTTAAGTTTTCCTCCACAAAAAGTAGTCATAGTGGAAAAATATATTTTTATCCTTATAATAAAATGATCATTTTTCCAGATAACAATTTACTTTCTATTTTACTCATCTTAGGGAGAGAATATTAGTGTGGCCATTTTGATAGTGTTGATTCTTTCAATCCAAGAGCACAAGAAATCTTTCCATTTCTTTGTGTCATTTCACTTTTCAGAGAATAGGTAACCTCCTTGGTTAAGTTTATTTCTAGGAATTTTGTTGTTTTTGATGTAATGGAAATGTTTATGCCAGTTAAGATAAAATTCTGGGTTTTGAAGTGAAAAAAAAAAAGTGAATGAAGGGCCGCGAATGGCAAAGTATCCTTCTTTTTATGGTGCGCCGTACTCCATCGCATGTATGCATGCTGCGTCTTCATTATCTAGTCAACTGTTGAAGTGCACTTAGGATGCTTCCATATCTTGGCCATTATAAATGATGTTGCTGTTAATAGAAAGGTGTATGTATCTTTTTGAATTAATTCTTATTTTGTGGTTGGCTTTATTCCTTTGATAACTATGTAAGTTTAAAAAGCTAAAGCTCTAAATGTTCTTAGAAACAATGAACAGTACATATATGTAAATTTAAAAATATATGTGCATTAAAAAAAATGATCTGTCAAGCCATGGAAGACATAGAAGAAACTTGAAAGACATTACTAAATGGAAGAAGCCAGTTTGAAAAGGCTACAAACTGTACAATTCCAACCAAATGACATTCTGGAAAAGGCACAGCTACAGAAACAAGAAAAAGATCGTGGTTTCCAGGGGTTTGGGGTAGAGGGAGGGAGGGAAGGATGAATAGATGGAGCACAAGGGATTTTTAGGGCGATGAAATTATTCTGTATTGACACTGTAGTGGTGGCTACATGTCATTATGCATTTGTCAAAACCCATAGAATGTACAACATCAAGAGTGAACCCTAATGTAAACTATGGAATTTGGTTGTTAATGTGCCCCTGTTGGTTCATTGATTGTACCAAATATGCCACACTGATGAGGGATGTTGAGGGTAGGGGAGCATGTATGTGTGGGTGGGGAGGGCTAGGTGGGAACTCTATTTTCTGCTTGACTCTGCTGTAAACCTGAAACTGCCCTTAAAAAAAAAAATCTATTAAAAATATATATACATAATCTTACCTTCAAATTCCATCTAATAAAAATGTTATTTATAGTTAACTTAGCCCTTTTGAAATACAAGGTGCTTTAAGTACTTAACATTAATTTATTTCAAGATACAATTTCATAAAAGCAAAATTACATTATTCTTTTGATTTGATGACACTGATAAAGATTTGTGGGAATATCTTAGTAACTTGTTCAGAAAAAAACATCTGCAAGCTGCTGAAGGAATAAAGTAAGTATAACATTTACTTTATATATACAAACCAATGTATACTATATCTTGCTAAAAGATAATGTAAGAACTATTGTAGTAATTCCAATTTTAACCTTTGGCTCAACAATTCATTTATTTATTCAGCTACAAATCGAACTAACATCTACTTAGTGCCAAGTTGTGCTGTGTTTGGTCCACACCCATGAGAATATAAGCATTAAATTAAATATCTTTCCATTGACTAAAGTGGAAAACCCAAACAGGCGACTGAAAATAAGCTAACAAGGAAATTTAATAATCTCACTTTTAAGGGTATCTCTGACTAATAGCAAGCCCATAAATTAATTACACTAAAAATCATATTTAAGATGATCTTATTTATTTATTTATATAGGATAAAAATACTTTATTATTTAAACCAGAACCTAATCTTATTTTGAAATCTCTATTTTATTTTCAATAAAACAGCATTCAACTATGCCAACTAAACCTTGGCACTTGCCATCTGCCTTCCTCAAGGATTGAATTACGTTGGCACACGCCAAATACCTCTGCTTGGATTAAATCACAAGCCACTGCCGCCACTGACTTCCAGAACTCCCTGAGAGGAGTTCAGGGTGGAGATCAGGAATGAGACACTCTGTGCTCTGGGAAAACTGGCAGAACAGGACCTCAGATAATTAGATATTTTCTGGAGAAGATTTTATGAGCCCAAATTCTTGAGTCTCCTCATATCTAGAAAAACCACTAAAATCATTAAAAGTGACATCTGCTCCTTGTGACTAGAAGCAAGCCTCTGCCTAAATGTGTGCTTGACTGTATGAAACCCTCCTTCACTAAAATTATATATAATACTGACCTTCCCCCTGCCTCTTCGGAGCAGTTCCTCAGAGCTTTCTGAGATGCCGTCTTCTGGGCTATTGTCCTCATTCTGCCCCAAACAAAACTTAATCCAGAACTCTCACATTGTGTGGTTTTATTTCAGCTGACAATTAAATCACACTTAGTAATTTTCACTTTGCTATAAGGGTGAAGATTCTGTGTACTCCTATCCTTCGTGGGATGCTATCTCAAGAACTAAATTGGTCAAAACTAGTTACAGAATAAATCTGATGACTCATAAAGTAGCATGGTTTTATTTTTTTTTAAGCATCATAAGACAAATTGTGGTCACTAAGAATTCTCCTGGGTATTATTATTTTTGTCTTTCATATTCTCACATTTGATTTTCAAAATAGTTTTACTTTTTCTTGAAGAGTTCCTGCAGCTCTTTGAAATCCCCAGGAAGTACATATCTGTTTAGTCTAATGGAAAAGAAAAGGAAAATCTGAAAGCATTCCAGTTTGGCCTTTCCTTGCAAAGCTGCCAATTAAATTATGTTGGCATGTGCCAACTACATCTGCTTGGATTAAATCATGAGCTGCTGCAGCCGCTGATATCAATAATAGAATGTTCATATCAATAATAATAATAACAACATATTTTTACTTTATTTAAGTCTAAATAGATGGATAATTTCAGGTAAACTGTAATACTGTTATAATTGGCTTAATTTTTAATTGATTCTATTACTTTTATCTAAAGACCTGTTAGGTACATTTTCTTATACATGCCAATTCGTAAGTCTTGGCAGGAATTCCCCTTTATGTATTATATTTGTAAATCAGTCAGCTATTAAATTAATAACAATTGATTGCTAACAAACAATTAATATAGACAAATAAGAAAACTAGAGAATCTCTGACCTGTAAACAGTTCACATAAACCCACTATTATTAATTCCTTGCAAGTTAATTTTATTGGCGTAAAGTAGGAAACATTTTTTGACAGTTGATAAATTATGCTTCCATTTTTTCTGCACTCTTCCCTCTTCCCATCTGACCTAGTTTTCTTCCAAATAATTTGGTATTCTCTACCTCCCATAACCCCAGTTTATTCAGAAGTACCGTCTTCTGAATTGTGCAGGTGGTGGTCATGCCCAGGGGGTGGTGTAGGCCCTGGGAGGACATGGAGAATGTGTCAGTGTGGGGCCAGGGCGGCAAACAGAATGGCTGACACTGGAAGTAAACACCAAAATGACATTAACCTGATTAGCTCTGTTAATAAAATCTTATTGGGGTAAAAAGCTTCTCTAATGGCAATAAAATTCAAGAATATATATTGTTTCCAGTATCTAACTGAATTACAAAACTGTCAATAAAAAAAAAAAAGAGAGAGTGTCGACCAAACATTGATTGAATAACCCCATTTTATGTTCAAAACAAGGGCCAAGTTATTGTAATGTGTTTATCAAAGACAGCCAAAATGAATGGGAGAACCAGAGACCATATTTCAATGTGGTTAACGTTATCGTCCAGCCGTAGCTCATCTGGGAGTAAACAGTAAATCTAAAAGCTCATCAAATGTAGTTCCTGGAAGAAACACAACTGGGCCTTTGTGTTTGCAGTGAGGATGTGATGCTGTAAACAATAACCTGGATGACTCTCAAGCTGAGAAGACAGCATGTAGAACTCAGCATTTGTGCTAACAAGTTAACACAGCGCTTCAGGACACAGACGCGCACCACATGATTTGGTCGTCAATTGGCCGCTTGGCAAGGAAGGGCCAAACTGGAATGCTTTCACATTTTCCTTTTCTTCTCTGTTGGACTAAACAGATATGCACTAGAAGTAATTTAGGAGGGAATGGCATAATAAAACAGCAGATATGTGCATTGATTTCTCAGGTAAACATCCATAATTGGTCAAGGGTATTTACAACAAGAAGTCACTTCCCATTCAGTCTCAATGTCTACTTCAATTGGACGATCAAAGCTCACTCCATGGGCCTGCTGACACCGGGTCCAAACACAATTGTCCTTCCCAAGGTTTATAGAGGCTTGCCAAGCTGTGTGAGACCACGTTTTATGGCAGTAATTACTTTCTTTTTGGTTGTAAACAACGGAACCTGTAAGAGTACTTACAAAATTCTGTTCCCCACAACCCTGCAAATAGCCAGCTGGGTAGTTATTCCACAGTGGGCCTTTCCGCTTGATAGTAGTCAGCTAGCTGTTGTGCACATGCTACAGCTTTGCATTCCGCAGTCACACAGCAAGCTAGTACAGCCGCAGTTTTCTGAATTCAAAACTCTATGTCCTGTGTGAGGTTTTTTATTTTTGTCTTATATTCTAGTCGGTGGTAGTTAAATGGCTGTGATCAGTTTAAACAATTGACAATCAGTTGACAATCACACCATCTATGTTGAAGTTAGAATCCTGTGAAAAGTTACTTTTCCAACTTCTGATGGAGGGGAAGAAAGTAAAATTAGAAGGTGTAACTGCTGCAAAACCCATATAAGTCAAATTGTTAGTATAAATGTCACCTAGACAAAACAAAAAGGATTTTCTGTTAAGTTTAAACAATGAATCCTACTTTTCCCAATGCTAGAGTCATTTCGAATGAATGGAAGAGAGAGAGTTACTCTTCTTTCCCATAGAAGCCCATTGAGTCAAGCAATGAGACAGGTTGTATTTAATCACTGACTTTAAGAATCCAAAAAAGAGAATGTAATGCTTTACCATCCAGGAGACTTAGTCACTCAAGAATGAAGTTGAATAGTTTCATTTTTCCATATCAGTGCACCACAATTTCAGCAATAACACAAAACATTTGTCATGTCTTGGCTTCCCTCCAGTTACCTGCCCCAAAGCCAACAGGACAAAGCCTTTTCCATCTCTTACTTCATTACTCAGTGTGTATAATTCTGTGATTCCCAATAGAGGGGCGTTTTCAAGGGAACAATCATGCCCTGTGGATCTTTGATCCTTACAACCCCTAGACCAACGCTTTGAACATAGAAGATACTCAGTGAATGGATGTTATTATGTAAATTAAACTTGACAAAGCATGGCAAATCAGATTACCTAAAAATACATAATACAGATAAAGATATGAAAAGCTGTAGCATCATTTTCTAATCATGCAGTTTTGCATTGTTTTATAAGTACTGAACCTGGAAAGAAAAAATTTATTGACTTGGCCATTCATCCTCAACTTCCCACAAGTTACTGAGGCATAATAAATAAGCTTTTAATAACAGAAAAGCTCAGAAATAGAAATAAGTAAAACATTTCACTCTGTCTTTGTACATAGGTTAAAAGATCCATCTTGAAAAATCATGTGGTTAACATATAAAATACCTGATATGTAATAGTCATTTTTCATGATTGAGAAATAATATTAATTTTATGTTCTTCCTTTACTTTCTCAAAGGTGTTTATTTTAGATTGTTCCTTTAGGAAAAAAAAAATCACTTTTGAAGCCCAAAGAGAATTATCCAAAGGCTATCCCTGTTCAATGACTGTGGAGATACGGTAGTTTATTTTCATTAGTTACACAAATTTGTGCAACATCTGTTTTGGAATTCTCATTTAAGCAGCATTAAATTACAAATCAGGTATGTATGTTATTGGCAAAAGACTCCCTTCAGAATTTTATCTAGTAGGTGGTGAATATGGCTTTGTTTATTTCAGAAAAACTATTGAGGTATAAATAAATTCACTATGCACACTTTTGTGGACAAAAATTAGCAAGAAATTTCAGAAATAATTTAAAACCTATATTTCTTCAGTCATTAAGCATCAGTTGAGAATCTGTTATGTGAATAGGACTATTCTAAATGCACACCTGGGCTACACAGAAATTTTCTAAGGGTTATCTAGGCTTAGAGAGTTTTACAGAAATGAATTTCTAGATCTTCAGTTTTTTATGTGGCTTATCCTAAACTGTATCAGACTAGAAAACTACCTGTGATGGATACATGTGTCACTTTGCAATTGTTCATTTCTTACTTACTAAAAGAAAGCTGTGATTCACATGCATCTTGAATCTTCCCAGAATGCACTGCCTCAATGTAAACAGATCAAAAGTGCACTTTGAAATATTGGAGTCAGTGTGAGAAATTACATTTCTGAAATACTGGGAAATGAAGTCCCTGTGAATCAGGAAATTTACAGTCTGACAGTTACTGATGGTATGGTCTTTAGACAAGACCCCATAGGTATCACTTGGGAACTTGTTAGAAATGCAAAAATCTCAGGCCCTGTCTGTGAATTTCAAGGCCCCCAGATGATTCCTCTGCACATTAAAGTTTGAGATACACTGTTTTACAATTTTTGCTTATTTTTAATGAGAAGGAAAGATTAGCTGTCAGTTCATCATTAGAACTTATTTTTTGGAGATTCCTTGAAAAACTAAAAACAGATTTACCATATGATCCAGCAATCCCACTCCTGGGCATATATCCTGAGGGAACTCTAATTTGAAACGATACATGCACCCCAATATTCACAGCAGCACAATTTACAAGAACCAAGACATGGAAGCAACCTAAATGTCCATTGGCAGACAATTGGGTTAAAAAGTTGTGGTATACATACATACATACATACATACATACACACAGACAATGGAATACTACTCAGCCATAAAAAGGAATAAATTTTTTTGCCATTTGCAGTAACGTGAATGGACCCTGAGACAGTCATACTAAGTCAGAAGGAGAAAGACAAATACCATATGATATCACCAATATGTGGAATCTAAAAAAAAAGAGACAAATGAACTTATTTACAAAATAGAAACAGACTCACAGACATAGAAAACAAACTTATGGTTACCAAAGGGGAAAAGGGGAGGAGAGGGATAAATTAGGGGTTTGGGATTAGCAGATACAAACTACTACATATGAAATAGATAAAACAACAAGGTTGTACTGTATAGCACAGGGAAATATTTTCAATACCTTGTAATGACCTATAATGAAAACGAATATGTGTATATATACATATATGACTGAACCACTATGCTGCACACCAGAAACACAACTTTGTAAATCAACTATATTTCAATTTCTTCAAAAAGTTATTTTTGAGGGAGGATATTAGATTATTAAATGATTTTTGTCACATAACATAGAATTTTAAAAATCATTAAAATTAATATCTTTTGCAATTTGCATTATAATGAAAAGGTTTTAATTTTCAACAAATTATGACAAATTTTAATTGTAAAATTTAATCGTAACAAATGTGAGGAGGCATATTATTTTTCAAAGTCATTTAGGGACTATATGAGCAAAAACTGTGAAGACAATAGCTCTAAACTAGCTTCCCCATTGCCATAAAAGGGCTTCTCTAGGACCCTTATACAAGAAAAGAGACATCATGAGGATGATGCCTGAGAAACAGATCCTGGAAACAGAGGAAGGGGAAGGGATGTTTCATATCAAGTGGTAATTAGTTGACAATGTTATTCTCAATCCACATCTACATGGCAAAAATATATAGTTTTTTTTTTTTTTTAACATAAATAGACCTGGGTCTCATATCCACATTTCTGAAAATAGATCTAATGTGGGGACACCAGCGTCTGTATTTCTAAATATCTTTCAAATGGTCCTGCTGGACAGTGGAGAGGGTCATGATTTCCCTGGATCTCTTTCTGCTCTCATCTGGTGTGTTGGAAATGTGGCCCGGCCTAATAGGAGCTTCCTGCCAGAACGGAGACTCTTTTTTGGTGTAATTCAACTAAGGTAGATCTCATTATTTCTACCTAGGTCTCTGCCTATCTGTCTTCTAGGTGCTACAGAAAGAGAGTCAAGGACTTTTTGGCTTGATCAGTAGGAAGGATGGACTTACCTATAACTGTACAGGTGGACCAGGTTTCGGGAATTTTGGGGAGGACAGACAAAGGAGTTTTGGAAATAGTGAGGTGGTTACTGAACGTGCAGGTGGAGATGTTGAGTTGGATATGTCAGCGGGATATATCAGCTTAAATTGCCGTTATTTATAAAGATATGAATTTGAGAGTCCTCTACATATATCTGGTTTTTAGTTTAAGATCTGGATGAGGGTTCCAAGGAAGTGAGTGTAGACAGAGAAGAGAACAGATCTTAAGACCTGGTTGTGGATCACTCTGGCAACTTGCCGAATTCAGTCATTAAGCTTTTGTTCTCATCTTAGCAAACCTTTCAGGAACATTTTAAGTTGATGGTCTATTTTCTCTGTGTCTTATCTCCTAAAATACTTTTTTCTTTTATATTTTTAAAAACTCATTTGTCTGATTTTCCTTCTCCCTCACTGTAATTTCTTTGATGTCTCCATCAAAGAAATTGCGTTTAAGTGGACAGTGGACTGTAGGGCCAGATTTTTTTTTACTCTGTCTCTGTATTTGTCTCCCTCTCCTTCTGTCTCTACACACACACACACACACACACACACACACACACACACAGAGTTGGTAGGTAACTGCTTAGGTTCATTGACCATTTTCAACAAATATTTGTTGAACACATTGTGAATCCACAACTGTTCTAAGATCTGAAATACTGCACAATAGGCAAAGCCAACAAAACCCCACCCCTAAAGAAGCTTATTCTAATATAGAAGAAAGATAACAAAGACTATTAATAAAGTACTTACTTTATTTTTAATATCTCAAGTGGTGATAAGACCAATTGAAAAAAATAAGGACACAGAAGACCTTACACAATCTCAAAGCTTATAATAATCAGAGCCATGAACTGAAACATATCAAATATATAAAAATCTATACTAAAACACCCCCTGATTGACTAAATTCAGAGGTGGCTAGGGCAATCACTTATTAGAAAAATTGATGAACAAAAGTAAAAAAGTAATTATTATTTTGCCTTTTCTGTACAAACTGTATTTCAGGGAAACCAAATACATGATGAGTAAAAAAAAAAAAAAGAAGTATTCTTATAGAAGAGTTCCAGCTTATAAATGCCAAAGAAATGATCTAACTAGAAAATTACTATTTTGCAGCAAAGAATCTGGAAAATGACCACAATGCTAAAGAAACTGGGTGAAAGGTTGATAATTTTATAATGGGTTATTCAAGCTGACAACACCTGAACAAAACAACCGATTTAACATTGTTATACATCTCCTGATGTCACAGAGGAAGTACACAGAATTGCCTAGGAAGTAGTCTTGCCAAAATAATTGAATCAGAATCCAGTCAAGCCTCTAGACATAGAAAGCAATTTATAGAAAATACGGGAGATAGAGAAACATAAAGACACTACAAGCATATACTCAGCTAAATCAATAAGGTGGATCCTTATTAAGATCCTGGATAAATAAACCAACTGTAGAAAGATATTTTGGAGGCAAATTGGGAACTTTGATTATTTCCTTGGCGCTGTGTTATTCTAAGAAATTATCACTAAGTCTGTTAGGTGTGATAGGTTACTATGGTCATTTTTTCAAGTATCCATAATACAGTTCAAAAATGCTTCACTAGTCTTTGCCATCTTGTTTCTTTTCAATGCCAATGTTTTTACATGGAGATAGTTTAAAGCAAATACCGGCTATCACAATTTAAATGTTAAAAAATAATTCTATGTGTACTTCTAAGGGAGAAGACCTTTTTTGTTGTTGTCATTATTGTATTTCTGAAGTCTTAGAAAAAGAGTAGAACTTTAACAAAAAGGGATTTTCCTTCATACTACTATCATTTTATAGACACATACCTGAGTTCTCTAGTCACCGTACACAGGTCTGGGACTGCCCTGAGGGATGGTGTTGAATCCAGCATGCGAGGCAGTGTCAAAAACAGCCTCCGATTATCCCACCTCCTGGCATTTGTGGTTACAAAAACGGTAGAAATGATGATGTGTCACTTCTGAGATCAGATTATCAAAGACTGTGGCTTCCATCTTGGGTCCCTTGGCTTTCTCTTACTCTCTTGGAGTTCTTTCTTCTGGAGAGAGCCAACTGCCGTGACATAAAGCAGCCCTACAGAGAGAACCACGTGAGTAAGGTTGGAAGTAGATCTTCCAAGATCTGCCAAAAGTTCTGTGATGAATTCTGAAGCAGATTCTCGCCATTTGGACCTACAGATGACAGCAGTGCCATCCAACTGTCTGATTGCTCCTCTGTGAGAGACACCCCCTAAGGAGGAGCCATCCAGCTGCATCACTCTAAGATCCCTAGGTGGGGTTCCCCTTTTCTCTTTTCTACCTGTTACTAACGCCACCACCAGCGACAAATGTTCTCCTGTGCGAACCTCTAACTCATCACCTGTATGTTTGCCTCAGGCTTCATCCAATATTTATCACCCTGTATGTATCTTGTCTCATTCCTTTCCCTTCTCTTTCTACTTTTGTTTTCCCATACCACCTACTTACTTTTACTCAGCCTTTTAGGATTATGAAATCACTTTAAAATGGTCATGTAAGCTGTTTCAGCAAATAAGAAAACATCACATTCCTTACTATAGTAATATGAAAGTTTCCTGCCCCAATGGTGACCCATCTAAGCACCTGATGACAGGGTAATAAATAGAGGGTAAATATTTCACACCTCTGTGGTAGCTCAGGCGAGGCATTGTCTGCTTCAAGATGAAAGAGGTTATCACTTCCTTGAGATATTTGTGGGAAAAAAGAGAGAGTACCTTAACAGATTTTTGACTGTGGGTGTTTTATAGCTCCAGCTCTTAGCTGGCAAATAAGGATTGCTCAGTCATAGAGTTAAACCAGGATGCTAATTAAGGAGAAATAGAAACTAGTTGCTGTTGGGTTCAATACTATAGAAATTGATCTCCTGGCTATGCTTTAAAAAAAAAGTCCCAGCAGCAACAGCATTGTACTGTAACATTTCACAACATTCCACCGTAATTTGTTTAAACTAAAACTGGAGTCGTGATTACACAGCATCAAATTGAAGGATGCATCCACTGTTAGGTAAAGCGGGACTAGTCAGTCCAGACAGTGCAGAGCCAGTAGGGGCAGGAGACCGGGCATCCTCATCTTCATCATCATCATTACACAGACCTTGTTAGATGACGGATGCCCTTCTAAGCAATCTGTACTCTTGACTCATTTAATTCCCTTAGAAGGCTGCAAGCTAGGTACCACCATTATCCCCATTTTAACACAAGGAAAATAAGACACTGAGAGACTAAATAATTGTCCATGTCAGGTGGGCAGATTTCATGTTCCTTATTCCTACACAAATATTTAATCCTCTATTCAGAGTGGTATTTGGCTTGCCTAAAATTTCTATTGACAGTGTCCAAATAAAGAGCAGTGAGTCTATCACAGAAGAGAACTTTCCATGCACGGAAATGCAGACACACACACAAACACATCTACTCTGTGCTAATGAGTAATACTTGTGCACTTGGCGGCTGAATAGGGACGGCTAAGAGGCAGATGGGAAGCGACCTGAAAATGGAGGGTGGGGATCTGCATGTGGCCTGCAAAATTATTTGAATTTCATGCATTTTCTTAGAAAGAATTAAAAAAATGGGAGATGAGGTATAAAGGACAGAGCAAGGTCCTCATGGAGACAGAGGAAATAGAGACTGCAAATATAATTAGATACTTTCGCCTCCAAACATGAGGCACAGACTTCCTCCACAATGGTAGAAAAGAAACAGCTGAGCAGGGGTTTGAACGCCACAGCGGTGATGCTCGAGGGGCACCTGGATGGAGGAAACCCACCTCGGCAGCACTGACTTCTCAGTCAGGTAGAAGGAGCGGCTCTCTGCTGCAAAGTGTCAGTGCTCAGATAGAATCTGGAATTTAGGAAGAGAGGAAATGAGTGGAAAACTGGGGCCACAACGCTTGAGGGTAACGAGTTATTAACAACAGTTGTGCTCTGCAGTTGGAGTGAGCCTGGTCTGAGCAGTTCTGACACTCTTCAAAAACATGCCAGCTGTCAGGGTTTTGTTTTTTTTTTTTCTAGTAAATAACAATTTGCACATATATTTTATTTTAGAATACTCAAAATAAATTGTGATAGTGTCTGAGCTCCCAGAATACAATTGACATACAGTGAAATTGATCATTAAAGCCAGGAACCACATATATGTATAGAACATTTGTTTCAGCCCTCCTACCCCGGACTTACTATGCTTTACTAATAGATTGAAGCCATGGTTTTCTGCTTAATTCACCAGGAAATTTTTATCTTGTTTCTAATCCTTTGAAAGTTTGAAAAATATAACTTTGATCATGATTCTAAGCTAAAAAGAAAGTGATGGGTAGTGCTGGGGAAATCGTTACAGAGTTAGAAGTCCTGGTTTACCAAGCTTTAACATGTTCTTATTTTATCATAATGGGCAAGTAAATGACTTCATCTATATGAGCTACAGTGTTTTTTAAAAAACAAAAATAGGCCTGACAGAGTTTGTGGAACAGAATATATGAGGTGATGAATATGAACGTTTCTGACACCTAAGTGACATTTAATAAAGGTTAGTTAATGTGCTGTTTGGCAATTTCCTCCTCAGTTTTTCACATATAATTAATTTTTATGTGTCAAATCATTTTGGAGTAAAGTAGTCCATAAATAAATAAATAAAATGATTAAATATATAAATAAATTGCATTTTATTTTTCAAATCCAATTTCATTCCATTTTACATTTAAAATGTTTTAATTTTTAAGTAAATACTCTTAATTTCAAACCTACAAGAAAACCCAGATTATTAACTATACATGACATCTAATATCTTACCCTCTTCAGATTTTGTCTGACATGCGAAAACTGATTTTACCTTATGTAATTGATATAAAATTTGATACCATGGAACAAAAACCTTAGGGCTGAATACAATGCTTTTGGGTGAACTGGTAGACAATTAAATAATTTTTACTCTCTTACACCTACACAGTTCATTTCTTATTTCATAAAACATATCAAATATTATGTGGGGACTTTATGTTCTTATGAACTCTTGAACCCACTGAGCTCATAAGACTGGAATTCCAATGAGTTAGAGATCTACTCCATTTAGTATGTCCACAAACCCTTCCCTCATACTGCCCCCTTCCCTCCAGGGGCAGGACATTGCTTACTTTCAAGTAAAAATCTAATCTTTTATTAGGCTACCTTAGGGTCCTGTGGTACCAAATAGCCTTAAGTAAAAGAAGGAAATAAACCTCATGCCTCATATATATATATTATCATATATATCTGGTATCATTTATGTATAACCTTATGTATTTACCTAGAATTATCTTCTGTATTTATATATACAATATACACATTTATACATCTATATATTCATATACACGTCATAAACACACACACATACCCCAACAAACCAACAAATTCATGGTTGGAAACCCTCACCTTTAAACCCATACTATAAGACTTCTTTAATATAAAGCACTTAACTAAATGCCTAGATGGTTGCTGCAAATAAATCTTGCCTTCTTTAACCATGGACTGAGAAATCAATAGTATACCTATTTTAGGGTTTGTAAAAAGAGGAAGACAGAGCGCCAATACAGTACAATCTATTTTTAATACGTAGAGCAAGGCCAGAGAACGTCAGTATCAATGCATCACATCTGTCACAGTGCTGACAAGTTTTATTAAAGAAGGGTATGCTTAGAATATGGTATGAAGAAAGCAAATACCCACTATACATATTGTGCTCTGAACGCACAGGAAGAAATCTCAAATGTCTTTCATATGTTTCCTGACACCCTTGGGTTGGAGTAAAACTTGAACAAATATTAATGGGGACCTGCTATATGACAGCACTCTGCTGGTGCTGAGAATAGAAAAATAAACACAAATCTCTACCCTCAAGGTGCTTAAAAAGCACTGCTTTCTTCCTTTTTGGAGAGAAATATTAAAACCCCAGTAAACAAAATCCTCCATGGTTTTGAACGGACTGCAGAGGGGTAGTACGCAGATCTTGTGCACATTTGGTAGATAAGATAGACTAGCAGACTCCCCAACAAAGCCAAGTTCAGGTTCAGGGAGATAAAAAGAGGAACATTGTCTGTTCCCTATCTGGAAAGTTTCTAAAAACAGAAATGCTAATTTGTAGACTGTTCTTTCCCTATACAAACACCTGCCTGGTAAAGACTCTGACCCACAAGTCCATGTAAACCTTCATGTTCTCCAGGAAATCCCTTTCAATCAAGTAAGGGTTAAAAGAATATATTCTTGTCTCTAAAACACAAGATACTTAATTTCTCTGCTCTGTTAATGTTTCCAACTTCCTCTCACCGCACAGTTACAATTAGACACAGATGATGTACTTGTTCTTCTTGGCTCCTTAGACCATAAATATATGGCCAAAGTCAGGACTGAATGTGTTTGTTCTGTAAACATCTAATATGCTGTGGTTATTCCATAAGACAGACCTACGCTGTCCATACATTCTTTGGTTTTTTAATACTGGTTATCAGATGACAAAGAACAGCATCAATTCACTACAGAATTAGGATCTGTTCAACCGATGGGAAATTTTAAAATATGAGTAATTAATAAAATATGATATATGTATGAAGTATAAACACAAAGATGACAGTCATTAGGCCCAGTTCACAGGAAGGGGCTGGGACTTAACTGGTCATGAATACCGAGAGGTAGGGACAATTGGGAACTATTTGGAAGCAGATTACCACAGTCATTTAATAAAAATGAATGTGATTTTTTAAAATGTATCATCCAAGGGTGGTTTTGGACAGAGACTTTTGTATAACATGTTTCTATGGATCAATTTTAGTAATACATCTGAGAAGCATATTATTTTAAAATAATATGCTGTATTTTAGAGTCTTTAACCTTGAAGTTATTGGTAATACATAATATAGTATTAGTGATTTCATAATACAGAAAATATTTTGATTACAAATCTCACATCTCTAGCTTATTTGAATGTAGGAATGAAAATCCACATTAAAATTAACATCATTTTTTAGTAAAAATATGAACTACTCTTTCCCAAGCTAAATTAATCTGGAAAAATAATATTCATGGTAAAAATAGCACAATTATAGGAGCTTTCATTGATGCTACCTCCATCTGCCTTTTAAGTACTGCAGCACATGTCATGCCCCATGGAAATGTAAGTTGAATTGCTTTTTAAACATTTCTCATATTTATTTTGGATGTCAAGTGGGATAATAAATGTCTAGCTATTGACAGCTGGATACTATGAGGCTATAGGTAATAAAGTAATTTTGTACTATATTCCTGCAGTAATGTAGATTTCCCCACACCAGCCCAAGAAGATGTGTTTTGGATTTATATGGTGCTCTGGCCATCAGAAAGCCTCATAGTAACATCCTTTGGAAAGAGTCAAATGGTATAATTAAAAATATAAAGGTCACACTTGTGTACTTTCCTTAAAATATTACTGCATGAAGCCATGCTAACTATGAATTGGGTTTTTAACCTGTAAAATAATGAGTAAATTTCCTTAGCACCCTTAAAACTTGAGTAATAGAAAATAGAGCCATTGACAGTAATCTCAAAACATGGTAATAGGTGGGACGGTAATGGGATGGATAAAACCAGATAAAGTGCTGTCCTGGAAATTAATGTTTAAAGCTTGGAATCCTCTGCTGCAAACTCCAAAAAATGAACATAAAAAAAAGAGAGTCGATTATAACCAGAACGAATGCATTTTGTTAATAACAGAACACTTCTCCGGGCAAGGGCTTTGCTGATGATTAGAGCTTATTAAGGAAAAAGTTTGCTTTTATCTTGAACTATCTATTTCTTGAAATAATGATCCTTTTTGTTTTTTACAATTTCTCATGTCACAGTTATCTCCCAGGTCTCACTCTCCTCTCCCATCTTGGAGACATGACGTGCTGGGCACATAATAGATCAATTGAGGAATCAGAAATTGTAAAAACTCCTGAGTCAGGACAGCAGAAGTCAGGCAGTGCCTGTTACGCTTCTTCATAACTTCCCGTTAAAATACCATGGAGACGTTAAAAAATGAAGGAAGCACGAAATACTTTTGAACGTAAGAATAATGCCTATTATTGGATATCTTCTATTAGCTTACTTAAAATGCTTAAGCCCAACTTAAAGAACTTGAGTAAAGGGGCAGAAAAAAGCAAGCAGACCAGCAAACAAAAACACACAACACATACACTAAATCTGGGGTGGGGGCACACTGGGTTTTGTTAATCCAACCACTCTCACTAAAGCCAAGCTCTAGTCCAGGGCAACTCCTTCTTTTGTTCGATTCTAATATAATTCATAAGCCTTATAACCATGACATATGGCAGGTCTTGACATTAACGTCATATTATTGTTAACATATATTTGGAGACTAGCTCTCAGGGGTGAGCGCTGTGACTACAAAGAGAACTTAACTATAATCCTTCTCTTAAAACAATTCAGGCTTTCATGTTACATTCCCATTTAAGAACGGGCAGTTTCTCTTATTGCTTATGAAATAAACATCAAACTCTTCTCTCAGCTTCCCACAATCTGGCCCTGTTAAATTTCTCTCAATTTCCTCTCTTTACCCCTCAACATTGCCCTAAAAGATTTCCAGAAAAACTTGACATAAAATTTAAGCATCACCCATCTATCAGTCATGAAAGATCAGTGCTTGTAAAGGACAATTAAGAAAATGGATAGGTTTTATTCATTGATTCTTTCTTTTGCTTCTCTTTAACAGTTGACAAATCCTAATTCTAAAGGAAAAAGTCTCTTCTGTGTGTGTGTGTGTGTGTGCGCGCGCGCATCAGGTAGATCTAAGCTTTGACCAATTTGGGATGCCTACGCCACCAACCCTTACTGGTTTTCAGAGCTCCTCATGTGGAGAGAGAGCTGAGAGACAGACAATCCACAGCATGGTTTCAAGTACTGTGAACTTTGACAGTTACACAAAATTCCTCTTTTTCCACAATTGCTTCCAGTTAATGCCATCTATCTCTAAATTGAGGCTCACCAAAATGGGTGCTATGGTTATATATCCTGAACAGAAATCAAATGTTACCTTTAAGCAAGTACTGTAAGGGGATAATAAACTCTGAACTAAATGTACAAAGGAATGAAAAATAAGACATTTAGCCAACATCTGCAAGGAAAAAAATTTTTTTCAAAGGAAAGTTATGGGGAAAAATAGCTTCTTGATTCTCATCAATGTGTCATTCAGAAAACATCAGCTATCCTTTAAAAGTTAAACTGTCTTTCCCTCTCTTAAAATCACCAAACATTTCCTCTGTTCTTGCTGGCATTTTCCCTTCTTGCTTACCCTGCAGTTAATTAACCATTTTAGTGTTTATAAGACTTGTAAAAAATAATTTTCATACTTGGATTCCAACCATACTTTAATTGAACTATAAAAACTAAGCTTTTAGATCATCAAATAAATCAAATTTCTATAAAATAGAGAGCCTCTAGTGATGCCTGAATCTTTTTTTCCCTTGCTTTTGAAAGAGAAATAAAGAAAATATGCTTAGTTATTTTCCCTTTATCAAAAAAAAAAAAATCCTAGGATATGAGAAAATGAAAGGCATATTAAAAGACTGAATTAAATATCAGCAAAATACAGCTATGATCTAGGTATAGAGCACAATGCAGCCATGAAAAGAAACACAGGCCTAACGTGCCCAGACATTAGCTAAAACTGCAGAAAGCCTCAGGCATGAGATTTTAAAGAAATGTGTAAAGTCTACTCCTTTTTTTGTATAATTTAATCAATATCTGGGTTGATAAAGATGTTGATAAGCAAAAATGATGGCGATGTCATTGAGGGGGGCTGATCAGCCATTAGGCAGAGCCCCAAGGGGTGTCATGGCTTTGGTGAGATCATCTTTGTCAAGGCTCAGTTCTCCCAAGCTTTAAAGTCCAGAATCATTCTTAATACTGTAGCCAGTAGGGATCAGTCTTTCAGGGACTGGCTCAGACTAGCCAGACGCAAAAGAAAATAGAATCAGAAATGCCCAGGAAAGGAATAACGTGACCATCGGAAGATCATTTGCAGAAAGGCTATGGTAGGAAGCCAAGCGAGAAAGAGGATGCTGTGCTGTGAACACGGACTCAGAGGCGGCACAGTCAGCAGGATGATGCCTTGGCTCTCGTCTTCCAGCTCCTCACCTGAAGCTCTCTTTCCCCACTTGGCTTCGAGGCTGCTGAATGGAATCAACGGTAACAAGAGCATTCATGAGCACAGCCTCCTGGATAGAGCTAGATTTTGCTCTTCCTGCTGCTTACCTGGGAGACTGCTGATTAGCATGGTTGAACTTACTCACCATCATCTATCAAGTGTTTAATAGTTTCTCTCTCTGAGTTTAGAGGTGCATAAGCAGTATCCCTATCCATCACAAAGAAAAGGAATTTGAGTGTTTTTCTAGAAGGTACATCTGCCTTTTTCTTCTGAGGGAAAAACATAGTTCTCCTTTGTCTGATCTAATCCTTCTGTCTTTCTGCCAGACGTTATCATGGTCTGCTCCAAAACTCGACCTCCATCATTCACTTTTCTTTGGTTTGTTCTTCTTCCTTTCTCAATCTACTGGTTATTCCCTTCTCTACTTAAACAAGTTCAGCTCTCTGGAACTTAAAGAAATCTTCCTGGGCTATTTACTCCCCTCCAGCTAGAATCCACTCCTTGTCAAACCTCCTTAAAAAAGAAGCCTATGTCTCCACTAATAGCCTCACAATCAGTTCAATTTTAACACCACTCTGTGGAAACCATTCACTCTAAATCACCAACACTTTCCTAAGTGCAAAATCCAATGGGGATTGGTTCCTTCTGTGGCTTTGTTCAGTGGTCGCCACGCCTTCCATTTTAATGTCTTGGCCTCCTTTGGTTTCTCTAAAAGGTACTGACTCTCCAGCTTACTCAGACCACTGCACAGGGTGCTTCCTTCTTGCCTTCATTTCCTCTGCTGCGCTTTCATTTTCACTAATCCTCACAGTTTTACCTTCGTCCTTCTCTCCTGCTGCTTACTTTCCCTGAGCCATCTGATTAATTGTCATGACTTCAACCAGCAGCTTTTCACTCATGAGGTGGCCAAGCTCCAGCTCACCTCCTAAGCTCCGGATTTCTATATTTGGCAGCCTGTTTGACACCCCACCAAATGAGCAATTTATAATAAACATTACAAAATGAAGTTCATCTTTTTCTTCCAAATCTTCCTCTTGTGTCCTATACCCAGTCTCAGTGAATGACTTTGCCATTTACTCAGCCATCCAAGCAGCATATGAGAAAAAAAAATTCTACACAAGTGTTAAGGAAAAAAAAGTGATACATTTTAAAGTCCAATTAGAGATAATGAAGCATGACCTCAACATCTAAAACCCTTAGAAGTGATCAGAAGTCTCATTTGCCACTGTTTTGATTGCTGGAGATTTTTACTGCCATCAGGAAATAGAAATAAATTCTAAATTAAACTACCCACTGCTCTTTTACTTAGAGTGACTCTCATTTACCCATTTGAGTAATATTTTAAGGCTTTTCTGCCCTTGCTAGATCTGGGTCAGTGTAAAGTATTAAACAATAGCCTCTAATAGCTTTTCTGAGTCTTCTTAAGCTGCAATTAAAGGTTCAAAGCCATACTCCTGTCTCATACTTTCATTTATTTTCCTTTATTCCTCACTAAAACTTGTGTATCTTCTATTGTATCTTCCATTTCACTGTAAATTGCAAGGTTAACAATGTTTTCGTCATCTGAAGTTTTAGAGTCAATTTGTCCACAAGACCCAATTTATTGTATCAAGTGCTCTGTTCCAACTCATTACTATGTAAAGTATAGTGTTTTTCAATCTGATAAATCTTATATGCTTTAAAAAGGTCTTTTAAGCATGATCACACTATGCCTCTTAATATCGTTGATATGAAATATGTGATAAAAGCTCAGGTGGAGCAAGTCTCTTGGAAGAGAGTCTGATGAATGTGAAAGAACCAGATATTTATAATCTGAAATGTTCATCTTTTCTGAGCTTGAAGTCGTTTCACAGGATTGACCTGTCAAAGCATTTTATAAAATTGTGAAAAATGATACAGACCCTTTGTCCCTATCCCGTCCTGGGAACACTGTCCCTTGAGCAAACTGCACCTCAGTCCCACGGTTCGTTGAGCACAAATGAGATACTTCTCAGGATGCGAGCCCCAAGCTTCCGGATGAGATCAATCATCCCTTTGTTCAGGGGAGGTGTTCCCGAGGCCAGTCCTCACATTTGTATCATTCTTTGGCAGTTGGTTCCTTGTTTCTGTTTGTGGGTTGATTTCTCTGGTGACTTCAGAATAGTTCTTCAAGTGAAAAAGCAAAGCAGTCCACTAAAGCAACCGACATAGGTGGGTTGAGTCTTACTTCCATTTCTGTGGAAGAGCATTTGTCACTCAACAAATGCACCCACAAACAAAACTGACATCTTATTTCTGAGAACAAATATAAATTGCCAGCAAAATGAAAAAGAGCTGTAAACTTTCTAGAATGTTTATGTTGTACGTGTATGTGTGTATAAATGCAGATATGTATGTGTAAGCTACTATGGTGTCTGTCTGAAACAGCTTTAAGTATTTAAACTTCTTGAGCTATAATTCATAAAACAGGCCATATGACACCAGTTAAAACATGACATAAAGCAAATCTTTCTGGGGGCCTACTTGATGTCTTCTGGTTGGTATTTGATTTGGTTGGTAGTGGATCCAAAGAGGTATCTATGTCTGAAAAGACCATCAAATTATACCTAACACGGTTGAGCCGGGAACAACACAGGTTTGAACTGGGTGGGTCTACTTCCATACAGACTTTTTTCCACTAAATACCTACCACGGGATGTGCAGTTGGTTGAATCTGCAGTGTGTTGCATCCACAGATGTAGAAGGTACAGACAAGGAGGGCCAGTTATAAAGCTACATACGGATGTTTGCACTGTTCGCAACCACATTGTTCCAGGGTCAACTGTACATAAAATAAACACCTAAAACTCCGGGATTTAACTCTGAGGAATTTTTGGCCAATGAAACAGTTTTATCCTATCATGTAAGCCATTGTTTAATCGATCTGAATGATTCTGTTGAAATCTGAAAAAAGAATACAGGTATGACTCATCTTTATCCCCATCAGAACTGCTAGCATTCTTTTTTTTTCGCCCCTAGCTTTAAATGCCAACCTGTCAGGGTGTAGCAGCCCTATATTTCTTCTTTCTCAGATACACACTTATTATTAACTGGAAAAACCTAAATACATAAAACAAACCTCTTCCGTGAATATTGTTTGACAATTTAATGATGAAAGCAAAGAAATGTTTTTCATGTCGGCAGAATCTTGTTCCAAATTCTCAGTCTAATCATTTCCTTTCTTGTTAAGCTAACAACGTCTAGAAGCAGCATTCAACTATAGAAGGAAGGCAACTTTTATTTGCTGAGTATCTACTCTGGGCCAGAAACTTTGCACTTACTACCTTGTTTAATTCTTGTAACAACTGTGAAAGATGGATGTTTAATTTTCCTTTGTTTAGAAATTAAAAGAAATCCAGAGAATGAAATCCATGCTATACCGTAAGAAACCAGGAAGCCAAGATGCCAATCTGTTTCTGCCTTGTGTCCAAGACATGTTCTTCCTACCTCAGCCGGGTGAAGCATGCAGAGAGGAGCTGCTGAGGTTTACAGAATTATTTTCCTCAAGAGCCCAGTGAGAACCAAATCTGGACTGGGTAGTTCTCCTCAGGATTATTCAGGGAAATGGACATCCCTCCTGGAGCATGCAGATCTTTTCTTTTCTTTTCTTTTTTTTTTTAACATTTTTTATTGAGTTATAATCATTTTACAATGTTGTGTCAAATGCCAGTATAGAGCACAATTTTTCAGTTATACGTGAACATATATATATTCTTTGTCACATTTTTTTCTCTGTGAGCTACCGTAAGATCTTGTATATATTTCCCTGTGCCATATCTATTCTTGTTTATCTATTCTGCATTTTGAAATCCCAGTCTGTCCCTTCCCACCCCCCACCCCCTTGGCAACCACAAGTTTGTATTCTATGTCTATGAGTCTGTTTCTGTTTTGTATTTATGTTTTGGTTTTTTTTAGATTCCACATATGAGCGATCTCATATGGTATTTTTCTTTCTCTTTCTGGCTTACTTCGCTTAGAATGACAATCTCCAGGAACATCCATGTTGCTGCAAATGGCGTTATGTTGTCAGTTTTTATGGCTGAATAGTGTTCCATTGTATAAATATACCACAACTTCTTTATCCAGTCATCTGTTGATGGACATTTAGGCTGTTTCCATGTCTTGGCTACTGCTATGAACATTGGGGTGCAGGTGTCATTTTGAAGTAGGGTTCCTTCTGGATATTGGAGCATGCAGATCTTAAACCATCTTCTGAGTATGGGTGTCACACATGGACCAGTTCAGACTGAGTTCCAGAGATGATCAGGAAAGGGGATCTTTCATCTCATGGTCCTTCTGTGCTGTCTGGAGAGGGTTTGCTTCTTTTTCTTGTCCTTGACAGCAGCTATTACAAAGGTCCAACACTATAACTTTCTTTTCTCTTCTACTTCAAAGAAAACAGAGAATATGCAACATATACCTTTTCAACTTCCGTCTTCTAATCCTCCAACCTTATTCAGGTGCAGCTATGACTTCCTCTTGTCTCCTATCACAATGTCAAATTTGCCCACCATGCTTTTACATCTCTGCTGCCCAACTTCTCCTGCCTTCTCTGGGACCACCCTCATTTTTCTAGCCTATGTTCTGTGTTACCACCTCCCACAACAGCATTTAAACATTTGAATTTTCTCATAATAAAACAAATAACCAAAGTCACATCTTCCTCCATCTGCTGCCCAAATTTTTGCTTCTACTTTATAATCAAATTTCATGAAAGAGTCATTTACTTTCTCTTGCTGCGTTTCCTCCAGTAGGGTCTTCAAAATCTTGAAATCTGATTTGTAGCCATACTACTCCACTGAAGTTCTTCCCGTTAAAGCCACTGACGGGTTCATGTGGCTTTAGACCAGGTCTCCGCCAGCCATCACCTTCCGTGAGCTCTGGGCTGTGTCTGAGGACGCTGACCTCTCCTCCTTCTGCCACATGCTCTCGCCTTGCCTTCCCCGTGGCTGAACACTCTGCATCCTCCTCGCAGCTTTCTAGTGGCTGCTTCTCCTTTGCATTTATATCATGATTTTTCTTTACCTCTGAACACTACAAGTCCCTGGGAGAGATGACTATGGAAAGTAAAAATTAATATAATGCTTGTCTTTAGCTTTAGATTTAGGGGAATATATAAGATTGATATATACGTATGGAGAGAGAGATGTGAGGGGTTCTTAATGGCCACCCAGGATTAATCAAATATAGGAAGAAATATATAGACAAGGGCATTGTAGCTCAATAAAGTAATGGGCATTAGAGATAGCTCCTGAGATGCTTATCATTCTGTTACAGCCCATATTTCTTTCATGTTAGTTAGCTCATGTAATGGGTAAGCAGGAAAGGTGACACCAGTGTAATATGAAGTCGAGTAGTTTCATAAACAAATGTTCCTAGGCAAGGGAGGCTGCTAGAGCAGGAATAGAATGATAATATTTATTAGGAAAGGAAAAACTTTTATTTTGACTATTGCACAGGTAAGAATATTTTTAGCTGTATTGTAAGAAAATTAGTAACAAACTGCTTCCCTGGGACTCTCATCCCAGAACAGCACTCCTGAGCTTAGCTCTCTCTGCTGGTTTCTCTTCCTCCAAAGGGCAGAACTTCCCTTGTATCTGCATCGTCTCAGTGGCCCCCAGTCCCTGTTCCTACTTTGTTGTTTTTGTGCCTATTTGATATCCCCAAGATAGCATCCCTGGGCTGTTATTTTGTAACATAACAATTGTTGTTTTCATTGTTGCTTTGGTTATAAAATTGCATGGGTTTGGGGAAGTCTTTCCCCAAGCCCTATTTTCCCATAGGACTTAATATTTTTCTGTATGATTTTTCAGAACACAGAGATTTTCGGGAAGGCACACCTGCTGACATCCCAGATATGTCCTTATAAATTTAATGGGAATTAAATATGGAATATCCTGCACTTTGTGATCAGGCATATGCTTGAATATTATGCCTGTGTTTATTAAAAATTTAGAAAGTGTCATACTGTTTTCTCAATATAAAATTCCTTCAAACAAGGCCAAGCTCATATTCTTTATTACCTGTCTGTCAGGCCTGAAGCATGAAGAGAAAACTATTTTTTCATTACGTGAGTTATATGGTATGAATCTGATAAATCTCCTTCTGCCCATATTCAAAGATTGCAAAAATAGATGAGTGGATTTTAATCAAGAATGCAGAAAGGAATTCAATTTTGGCTAAATTCCAAATCCAAGAACAAGAAGTTTCACTCTCCCCTTTTTTTTTTTAAATGATAGAACTAAGGGGGTAAAAATAGGAGGTTGGAATGGAATGTAAATTTAATTTTAGCCACACTCTTCTAACATAATTTCTATGAATGAAAAATCAGCACTTGGGTTTAGCTCTTGGTGTTCAACCATTAAACTGCTGCTGATCCTTCCCTTAGAGGAGTTCTTCCCATAATCACTTGGCAGAATTTATATTCACTTCTTCTTCTCAGCTCTCTTTAACAAACATCACGTCTCCAGGTTTAATCTGCTTGTAAATTTTATTTAGACTCCAGCCCTTATTAATCCAGAGGCATTCACTGACTTCCCCAACGTGGTCTTATAAGATGTTGCCAACTGATGAATTACAGACATGCATATAATTTTAGCAGAGAAGGAAAACACTCTACTGAGATTTTTCTCTCAATTTTTTATGCTCCAAAACTGCTGATCCTGGGATTTGAAAAAGAGAACATCTCTTTTCCTTTATCACTCTCCCAGGCAGTACTAATTTCTCAAAAGAGAAAGGAAATGGGATTTTTGTTTTACTGCTAAATATTATGTAAAGAAGTTAATCACATTACTTTGAAGAAAGAATCTACCCTTGCCTGAATGGAAAGATTGCAGACAAAGGCTTGGCTACACAGGACAAAGCTTACTAGCAGTTGAAACAGGAGAAGGGATGACCATTGACAAGGAAGCAGGGAGTGAAAGTGGTAGAATTCACGTGGCCACGGAGAGATGTGGTTAAGCTGAGGTCCAGCATGTTCGGTGTTTATACGGTTTGAAGTAGGCATGTTTCACTTGAGAATTCCACTGATTCTTATAAAACTACATGCCTATGTTAATGTAACCAAGGTATTATTCACAGTAGATTTACAAAGACATAAAAATAGTTAATTTGGGGTTAGTGTGTTTTTAAATAAATTTTTTCTTTTTTCATAAATAACTTTGGCTAACCTTAGGTAAGCCCATAATAATAGTGCTTGTATCTTCTCAATTAAAGTTTGGGATGCATTGTCAAAACACCCCAGAAACAAACAAACAAAAAACTTCCCCAAATCAAATAAATGAAAAAAAAACAAAAACAAAAACAAAAACAAACAAAACCAGAGTGCACACATGAGGGCAGCAGGGCAGACGCTTTGAATCTATGCTGGCCCGCACAATCCAGCCCATGCTTTTTACTTCGCAGAACTGGTCTAACATCATGAGTTTAGAGTTGAAGCAATGCAACACAAACTTGTAAACAAACAGGATTTAAATGAGTTCGTTTTCACACACAGCTGCCACAACCTTTGGTTCCTGTCTCCCATTGTAAGGCATCACTTTGTGGGATTGTTAAATTGTCTGCTCCTCCTCCAGGATTTCCTTAAGAATTTAAAACATCTTATTAAGATTTCTAATGCAAATTAGTGCAAAATTAGCATTTGTGCACTGTGGATGCATTGTAATCTAAAAGTCATTCTGAATTTTGCCAACCATAGGTCTTCAGCCATGTTACAGTAACTGCCCTGTCATTAATCAGGTTACATATGTTTAAGGGAAAAAAAAAGACTAAGAATTTCCAGCAAGATGAAGTACCAGCCCACATTCATGACTCCTGCTAATTTCCAATGAACATAGGCTTGCTTTATTGATGTGTTAGTTGCTCAAACCTGCAAAACACAAATAAACTGTGGAGAAATCTGTTTGAAATATATTGCATCAACCTACTCCTAGCCACTCCTAGCCAGCCTGAGCTCTGGTGGTCAGTCCTAAAATGTGACGAACCAGGGTGATGATAAGCTGCTTCCGTCTTCAGGCACAGCATAACAAAGGCCCCAAGACTGCAAACTCCCATGGCCTCTAGAGGAGAAAAATCACAGAGTCACTTCTGTGATTCACCACTGGGGAAACCCAATTTTATGATCATTTGAAAGGGAATGTTGCTAAACCTAATATGTAACTTTCCTTTCATCTAAACTAACATCTATTATAATGTTTAATGTTAAGATTTTAAAAATATATGAATGCTAAAATTAGTCTGTATATTTTGGGGAGTATGGTATTATGGTGAGGAGGATGTGAGATTATGTGTGCAGAAGAACCATAAAGAAGATGCTAAAACACCTTCAATTCTCTGAGCAACACTACGTGGGCTTTTTGAAAATCATTATTGATTTTAATATTTTCTATTTCCTTTCATGTAACATTTAGCTCATGTGAGTCCACTATAGCAATCTTATCACTCGTTCTCTAGTTCAGTGGGAAATGCCATTTGTCCTGCTTTCACTGAGAGCCGTGTTCCCAGCAAAGAGAGTTTCCAGTACTGATGTCTGCCTAAGGGATAATGGTATCTCTTTACAATATCTTTGTTTTTTCTAAAATAAAAATATCTAAGTGTGATTTCCTTTTCATACAAAGTCCCTGGTTTATACACGGAGACAATTAGATCTTTTTAAAGACATTTAGATACTCAGAACTCTACTTGAACCATCAAATTGTACTTGGGAGAATTGCCATAGAAATATGAAAAAAGGCAAATTTATTTCCAGAACAAGACTGTTGAGCCCACCTTAACATAAATATTTACTATCAAAATAAAATCTTGAAAATGCTTTTTAAAAATCAAATTGAGTGAAAATTCTCCTAAACCTATATTTTCCCTCATAAGCCAATGCATTAGTGTCTCTTTTTGTCATGTAAACCTTGTCTTGACTCTTTCTAAATCCCAAGCTTAAATTAATACCACACATAGATTTTACAGAACCCCAACAGATTGTAGCCAAACTGACGGAATTTCGTTTGCTTGTCCCCAGGTTGCATGGCTCTGACCACTTGTTTAGAGAAGGATACTGCTCTGAGGTATCTCTAGAAATCCCAAAGCAGTTTATGATGTGCTGTTGTCTAGAAACCCGTCACCACAAATTCCAATCCTCCAGAACAAAATCGGGAACCCAAAGGACAATTAAATGTCTCTCAAAGAAACATAACCCTTGCAACTTGGAAGCATAGGTATGAGAGCTGTTTACTTAATCTGTTCATATCTCAGTTTCTTCAAGGGTAAAACGTGGATAAATCACAGCACCTAGTTCACAGGGTATCGTGAAGATTAAAACGCATTAACACATGAAACGTGCTTAAAGCACAGCTCCATGCATGCTAAGAACTCTTTAAGTGTTAGTGATGATAATACTGAAAAGGATGATTTACGGATGAGGAAACTGAGGCTTAAGGAGGCAGGAGGTTGGCTTAGGCCAAGTCATACAGCTGAGCCGTGAGTCTGACCCCTCAACTTTCTTACTGTAAATTTCATGCTCTGTCGATTGTGCCTCACTGAGAATCTCCAAGGAGAAGGAGGGATATGATGAGTGAGGAGCTATTGACATGAGAGTCATACGTATGACTTAGTAGCAGAGCAGGTCAGAAGCATTTAGATAGTAAAGGTAAAATTTAATTTGACCACTTTGATTACCTGATCATTTCCGACATATTTTATTGGGTAGTGAGGTACAGAAAACAGAAAAAGCAGAAGTACTGCCGTGACAGCTACTCGAAGCACACAGTCAGACAGGGAGTTACAGATAATGAGAAGGTATGAGGTGGAAGAATGGCAAGATAAGAAATAATTACACCATGGAGTCGCCTAATATAGGCGGAAATGCACGCTTTAAATCTCTCTGAATGCACCCCCCCCCAGTCTGGGGGAGCATTGTTCTCCTTTCTGTTCTAGGTGCAGCATCCTATAATTCAATAATGATGACTCACCGCCATTAGGAAAGAAATAGAGTGCATTTGGTGCGTTCTGCGTAAGAAGGCAAGGAAGTTGTTATGATGTTCAAATATTCCACAGCACTCATACATTGCTTTTATTATCAGCAAAAAAAACAAAAAAGCTCATAAACAAAAGACAGGGACGTTTATAAGCCTCTGTCTGGTATTTTTCTGTTCTGTTTTCTTTTGTTTGGGAAGATGTCTCTGCTTTGCTCTGACTATGTAATCAAATCTACAGATGTCACATTCAGTCAGACTCAATCTCTCCTCATTTTCTGAGTCACTATTTACCAAGATAGGGTCAAAATATCAATAATCCAGGTCCCTTCTCACTATCTATCTCATAGGGCTTGAAATTAATCTCCTTTCACAGGTTGAGTGGATACAAAGTCTCAGTTATGCCATTTTCTAGTCTGACACTCAGCAAACGCACCATAGTGCCATTGCCCAGCAGAAATTTCTTAAGTGATTAACTGAGCTGCACAGTATTGTAGCCAGGAGCCACACGTGGCCACTGAGCACAGGAAATGTGGCTACTGAACCTGAGAAACAGAATTGTTTACTGTATTTCATTTTAATTAGTTTAAATTTAAATAGTCACCGAGAGCTAGCAGCTACCACATCAGATAGCGCAGCACTAGAGATCCCTGATCCTGGTCCATATTCCCCAAGACGATCGTCTCCCTGCTCCAGTGCACTGGCTGCTGCATGTATTTTCTGTGACTGCATGTTTCTATCTTCTAGAAATCTCAGAGCCACTATCCCTGAATCATAATTAAGATGGCAAGACCAGATTTTCAGTGAATATTTTAAATGGACATGTTGCTGAAAAACACTTGAATCACAGAAAAGGTTTAGCAAAAATATAACATATTGAAACCATATTGTGTTCATCAAATTTTAGAGAAAAAAAATCTTCAGATGTCAGAAATGAAGAAAGAAACCAAAGTCAGAGATATGAACTGGTAGTAAATCTGAGTGGCTCATGAGGAGAGGTAAATTAGAGGGCAGGAGAAATTTTAAAGCTGTAATACAGAAAGTAAACAAGTCACCCAGGCTGCCATAGGATGGGAAGTTGTATTGGTCAACTCAGGCTTCCATAACAAAATATAGTAGACAGAGTGGCTTAACAAAAAAAGTATTTTCCTCAGAGTTCAGGAGGATGAACGTCTGAGATCGCGGTTGCCAGCATGGCTGGTTCTGGAGAGAGCTCTTTCTGTCTTGTAGGTGGTGTCATCTTACTGTCATGTGAGCTTTCCTTAGTGCAAGCTCTCTAATATCTCTTCTTAAAAGGGCATTAATCCCATCATGACATCATCTGACCTTAATGACTTTCCAAAAGCCCCACTCTAAAGACCATCATATTGGGGGTTAGGGCTTCACATACAAATGTGGGATGGGGACGCAATTCAGTCTATAATGGAAATTGTCTCTGGAGTCACAACTAAATGGAGATGAATACTATCAGAAATTGGTTTTACCCCTAAACCAATAGGAAGAGAATCAGAATCTTCAAGACATCTTCAAGAAATTAGAACTTCAAGCCTTCGTTCTTCTGAGGCCAAATTCACATAACCTACGGTACAAGGTACAAATGACCACAATACTTTGCAGCTCTTTCTACCAAGAGGTAGAGTATATTTCCCCATCCCTTGAAGTTAGGCTTGGATGGATAACTTACTTTGAATAATAAAACAATAGTTACCATGCTCACGTAGGGACTGAAAGACTGCTTATCCTTTGAGAACTGCTGTCTCTTTTCACGGAGTGATTACTCTGTTGAAGAAGTCAGTCTAGCCAGCAAGAATGAGAGACCATAACGGGCAGAGTTCATCCAACTCAGCTTAACCACCTCCCCAAACAATCAGAGTCCAGTTGACCTGGATTCTGACCACAGACGTGGGAATGAGTCCACCTGAGATCAGCAGAAAAACCACACAACTGAGCTCTGCCCACTTTACCAACCTATGGGACTGTGTAATACATTCATGGTTGCTGTTATTTTAAGTCACTAGGTTTTGAGGTGATTTCTGATGGAGCAGAGATAACTGATATACTACCCTTATCCAGCAGGAATATTGCAGTGAGAAGTTAATACAAAAGTTGATCTGGAACAGAGTCAAACTTAACAAACCAGCCTTTTGGGAAACCCAAGAGTCCTAGCTTGGAGGCACAGGAAACAGTCTCTGCTTAGATAACACTCAAAAAATCATAACCACTGAGATTAAAACACAAGGAAGTCAGCATAAACAACAACTGAAAGGTACAGAGAAATCTGAAGAACACTAGAAGGCAAAAGAGATGGAAGAAAGGAATAGAATAGAAGAACCAAGCATAAACTTAGAAAATAAAAAAAACACATAATCATTAAAATTACCAATAAAATTTTTAAACTCATGTAAAAGAGTGGACTAAGGAAAGTCACAGTAAGTAAATAACCCAAAATAAGATGATAAAAATAAGTCCAAATATCAGTAATCTCAACATATGTGAATGGATTAATCATAAAAATTAAAAGACACAAGTTAGAGACACAAATGACATTTTTTTACATTCAGAAATATGATGTTTACAAAAACAAACCTGAAAGTTATGAGGCTGAAATTTTAAAAATAGGAATAAGACAGACAGATTGAAAAACTGTTAACCAAAATTTACCTACTATCATGTTAAAAAAAAAATAGGATTTAAGAAGGAAATGGCTAAAGTTAATCACCTCTTTTTTCTCTCATGAACCTACTGAGAGCTGGATATAGAATCAGTAAGGCAGGAATAAATCGTCACCTTGATAACTCATAAGGACAATTAGGGAAAATGACTTCACTTTTGACAAAAATACTTGCTTCTATTTCTTTTAGATCAGAAACAGAACAAAACAAGACCATCAAAATCCCTCCACATCCCTGTCACAGATGGATGTGGACAAACACTGAGTAGAGCCACACTGACTAAACTCCCCATCTCCCAGAGAGAATATTAACATCACACTCTCTCCAGGAATCCCAAATCAGGGGCCAGAAGTGGTGGGGTTTGAATGACTAGCTCCTTTCCCAAATTCACTAATCAGAATAGTTCATTCTTCTTTCCTGGTTTCTATCTCTATCAATATGGCAGACTACATATTCAGAAAAATTCTCATGGCAAAGAATTATGGTGGGTATAAAATTAAATTATATACAAGAAAAGAAAACCAAACAGATGAGTGATGGAAATACTTTGAAGCCGGAAAGGACAGCATATCTGCTATTACTCTCTAATGCATGGCAGAAGCATATAGATACCCTCTATAGAGGAACACTTTAAATAGAGACCTCAAAGAGTTCTTACACATTAATTTCTAAATAATATAACCTAAAAGAAAAAAATCACAAAGCACACAAGGATACAAGTCACTATGACTGAAAGCATCAAAAACAACAAAACAATGGACAGTGACAAACTGATTCTCAAGTTTACATGGAGAGTAAAAGAGCCAGAATAGCCAATAAAACATTGAAAGGGAAGAACAAAGTTGGCAGACTGACACGACCCAGCCTCAAGACTAACTATAATTAAGACAAAATGTTATTGGAAAAAGAATAAACAAATAGATCAATGGAACAGAATAGAGAGCCCAGAAATAGACCCACATAAATATACTCAACTAATCTGACAAAAGACTAAAGGAAATACAATGGAGCAAAGATAGTCTTTTCAACAAATAGTGTTGAAAAAATTGGACATCCATCTGCAAAAAAATGAATCTAGACACAGAACTTCCACTCTTCACAAAAATTAACTCAAGATGAATCTTAGCCCTAAATGTAAAATGCAAAATGATAAAACTAGAAGGTGACATTTGAGAAATCCTAGATGACTTTGGGTATAGTAACGAGTTTTTAGATACAACACCAAAGGCAAGATCCCTGAGAGAAATAATTCAAGTCATCACCAGTGATCTTACGCTCCAGCTGCCATTATGGTTATAGATCTTTCTAAATCGCCTCTAATAAATACATCCTAGAGCTGGTCCTTTTCTAATACTGCTAAGCCCCCGGGGGTGTACACCTTTGCCCAGGGACGGTTTTGGCTTAATGATGTCACTCCCAGTATCAGAAATCTACAGCTAAATGTAGTGGAAGGTGGGGATTGGAGAGAAAGAAGAAGAATCGAAAGGACAGCATGCATACTAAAAACATTTGAAAGATGATTACATGAAAACATTTGGAACTTGAGATCTTTCATTCATATATTTAATGGCATTCTCTCCCTGTGTTGCTTTATGTGTTTATGTGCGTCCTGCTCAGTGAGATTTCTCAAAACCTTTATTTTCCAAAGCATTTTATTCCTGCTACACCTCATTAAAACCTAATCAGTATTAAACACACAGCATACTTCTGCAAAAACATTTGTCTTTCTCCCTTCTGGTAGCCAAGGCAGGCCTTTCAGTTGAACCCGCATGGGAGCAGCATAAGCCCGCCCGGCTCTCCTACCTGCCGAGCTGGGCTCCGATCTGACTGTCCTCTTCTCTCATGACATTGACTCGCAATGGTTGCTCTTCCAGTCCCGGCCCAGCCTCTGCAAAAGGAGAGTGTGATTACAGTAGGAAGTGTCACATGAGTGTAATTCAATCAGATTCTGGAGTGTCCCCATCCCCTGCTGGCAGTCGGTGCACAGACTCTCTGGCAACCTCCTGGATCCCTTACTCCACTCGGTTCAAGAGTGTTTATAGTCACCCTTGAGATACACTTGGCAGCTGCAGACTCAGCACCGAGCTGTGAAACGTGTGCCGCTGCAGCAACCGTGCCTGTCTGGCTTCCAGAGTGGACATTCTCCCCTCGGGTTTTTCTCTTGCTCTGTATGTGCTTTCATTTTATTTCGTGTGTTGGAAAGAGGAAGACGGACTAGAGAGAGGGGAAAAAGGGAGCTGCTCCAACTGCCACAAAGTCTTGAGTGGAGGTAGCATCATATGAAAATGTTTTCCTTTCTCCATCAACCATGTTGGGTCATAAGGTTTTTAATAAATCATTATAGTCCTTTCCATTCACTTTCCTAATCTCCCATTGCTATTTCCTTGTTATTTGGAAACATGCTCCCTGGTTGTATGGGTGGTTTTCTAGTTGTTTATTTTGCCCGTAACATTTGGCAAACTTTACACAAACCCTCAAACTATTGCTTTTAGATTTAAACACAGAAGAATAAAATCAAGCTAAGTTTTAAAGACACATCTACTACTTATCCAGGTTACAAGGTTGAGGCGCTGCGTATCCATTCGACCAGTATTTCCTTATGCCTCCCTCTAAAAACCAGTTGGAGCACCAGAAAATAGGAGACTCAAGAAATAAGCAAAGTGGGCCCCACCTCTTCTATCTGACTTCCTTCAGCGACTCACCAGTGTGCATTTCCAACTCTAACCACCCAAGTGGCCAGAACGCTTTCTGACATGCTCATTTTTGTTTCCAAATTACTGCTAATGTATTTTCTAATATTTAGCTATTTTTATTTTCCCAATTGATCATATTTAATTCAACCCATTTTTTTCAGATTTTTAAAAAACTTTTATTGAAGTATAGTTGATTTACAACATTAGTTTCAGGTGTACAGCAAAGTGATTCAGATATATATATATGCATACCTATATACTTTCTTTTCAGATTTTTTCCATTATATGTTATTACAAGAAATTGAATATAGTTCCCTGTGCTCTACAGTAGGTCCTTGTTGTTTACCTACCTAATATATAGTAATGTGTGTCTGTTAATCCCCAACCCTTAATTTATCCCTCCCTGCCCTTTCCCGTTTGGTAACCATAATTTATGTTGCTAATGCACTTTAACTTTGATCTCCTAACTCACATCAACTGTCAAAGAACAAAAAGCCCATTCATCATTACCTTTGTCCTTTATCATGTCTGTCCATATTAGCCTCTTCATGTTCAGTGTCAGCTCATGAACTGGTAGTCCAACGAAATCTTCCTTGAATGGTCTTTGCTATATAATACGGATCATCCCTAAGCACTGAATTATTGGCTCATTGGCTAGTAATCCAAAAGCATTTTAAATTTTTATTTTGCTCAGAGGCATAGTTTATAATGGAAAGCATTGTGCTCCTGGATCAATGATTCCACCACGACTAATATGGTACAGATGCACTCATAAGTCTCTTACTACTCTCAGACTCCTTTGCTCAGCTGTAAAAGGTACTATTTCTTAGAATGTTGGATACAAAAAGAGTTGGGAGGTGGAGGTTGCAATTTCTGCTAAATTCCATGCAGTATTTATTACTTGTGGTTATTCCATCACTACAGCCTTAACCACTGGTGTAGGCAGAATGCTTTGGGAAGCTGCCCATGGATAACTAACTGAGTTATGTGAGCAGACGCTCTTGAACTTTATGCATGCCTGCACCTTGGTGCACCTGTTAATGCATTGTCACGGTACTACTTGTGCCATGACAATGTCTGGTCTCTCTTTTCCCTTCCTTTCCACCAAGATCCTGCCCTATTCACAGAGGAGGAGCTGAAAAGAGTTCAGTTCCAGTGAAGGAAGCACCCTGCTATGTGAGCATAAGTGAGGCCCTCTGTAACAGACATACAATGCCAAGATGATTATGTGCTTCCCAGAGAGAGAGCCTCCTTAAAGCAATTTAGCTGGTATGACAAAACAGTCCTGATTAAGCTCATATAAATCAAGCTAGACAGCACCTTTAGATTTGATCTTTTAAAATAAAGCATTTGCATGTTGTATGGAAATGTGGCATTTCATACTATCAGAAAGGAACACAGCATTCCTTTTATATTCAGCATAAAAAGGTAGACATATATTGGGTCTAGGAGATAAAGTCCTTCTTGAAAAACTTATTTCAAATATAAAAGTCTGAATACTTGTATTTATATATATAATTTCTATGATCATACTAAATTAATGCATAATAAAATTCTTTGAAGAAAGTTTAGCCTTATAATTAATATGTATTAAGTGTTTCCTATGTGTTAAGCCCCAAGTCTTTTAAATGTGTTAAATTGTTATTTCCATTTGAGGACACTGTGACACAGAAAAGTTAATTTACCCCTAGTGAGACAAAATTAATAAACAAGAGACCTTGATTTTTAATCCAAAGGTTTAGCTCTAGAGTTCACACTCCTTTATGCTATGTTTGTGTGAAATAAAAACTTAAGATACAATCCTTGTTCTGGAACTTACAAATCTTATCTTCTTAAACTCCAGATGCATTAGTTTCTTCATTTCTAAAAGGGGATAATAACAAAGATACTGTCTATCTCAAGAGCTTGCTTTGTAAATTAAATAAGAAAATGCATGAAAAACTTCCTAAAATTTGCCTGCCTTTTAGATGTACCTAATAAATGATATTTTGCCTAACCTTATATCACAAAATCCTCTGGGCCATGAAGAAACACAATGAAAAGAAGCAGAATCCTTAAATTACTCCTCGTCAAATCTTCCAGATGCCAAGAAGTGTAGGTAAGAAACTTGCTCCAAAACTGACCATAAATGCATAGACTGCAGTAGGCAAATTCTCCCAATACCAAGCTTCTTTGAATGCTGTCCCTTGTAAGCCCTGCCTTTGGTATGACCTGGCATCCTGAATACGTGAATACCCTGCCTTGAGGAAAATTATCTCTAGATGTTACATTCCTGATGATCTTGATTCTCTCCATCAACGTGCTTCTGATTCTGTACACCCCAAGGAGAAAAAAAAAATGACAGTGTTAAGAAGTGAATTTAGCTGAGAAATGGAAAAAAAATTCTTTGATAGTTCAATGATGGTGTACTGGCAGAACAGGGCTTTCTCATATTATCTTTTTTTCTGAAATGAAATCACCTTTGCTAGCAACTGTAGAAAGAGGTAATGATAATGTCATTGACATTGACATTTTGACAAGCCTCATCTATTCTTTGTTGAGTAAAGTCATCTTTATCATCAAAAACAAGCTAAAAGGGCTTGTTTATTTTCTACACAATATCTCATCATATATCATCATCTCATGCTTTCCTTAAAAAGCAAACTTTCATTCTCACAAATGACCTAACATTCTATAACAAAATTGTGTCTTCAGAAATAACTCTCTATTATAATATAGCATTATATATTTTAGCACTATGTCACTATAGTGATTACATATCATTGTATTATAAATTGTATCAATTATCCACACTCTACAAAAGCATATAGCTATGAGTAGACAGCTTATAAATAAAATATGTTTCATTGAATAAAGAAAAGCAACTTTGTGAGACATATATATATTGACCCACACAACCAGTTAATGACCAGATTGTATGGAAATGTATGTTGTGAGAATTACACAAATGCTCTGTGCAAAAGGATAAAACTACTAATTCATATGCGTGTTTCTATCAGGAGGTTGTAGTGTTGCAGGAATCAGAAATCAATGGCAGTGGGATAGGCAGACCGATGGCCTCTGTGTGGAAGGACAAAGCATTTGCCTTGACAACAAATCAGCGAGAAGTAAAACCAAAAATGACTGAGATTTACCAAGATAGAGTATATGACAAGCTCCCCAGGAAACTAACTGCTTATTGAAGATCTGAAATCCATGAGTAGAGATTTGAGGTGATTTAGAAAGATCTATAGCCATAAAGGCAGCTGGAGCTTAAGATCACTGGTGATGACATGGCTTAGCCTACTTCCAGCACCTACTGGAGTACAACATGGTCCAAAAGTCATGGACTGGATTCCTTTTTTACTTGACTATGTGTTGGCCTTTGTTAACAACTGCGTTATAACTGAAAGGGAGAAGGATCTTTTTTCTTAAAAAAAACTTACAGGAGACACATTTTTCCCTTCCACTGCCAATGATGATAAAAAGACTATCTCATACAGACCGTAGCAGAGTCACATCTGTCAGAAGCACCTCTATGACTTGTGATGTTGATGTTCTACTTGCCTTAAAGTCTCATGGGTCAAAAAAGAAAATCTAACTCAAGCTTGTAAAGTTGGACGATGTGCCCTGTTAAGTCTGGTCCACAGATATTTCATCCAAGTGGTTTGTACTCTTTGTAAATATAGAGCATATCTCATAAGGTATCAATTGATAAATCTGTTTAAAGTTTATTGTTAAACATTTCAAATAAAAAAAAATTAAACAGTGAACTGAACATGGCTGTATGGGATCAAAAAATCAGTAGAAATGAAAGCATTATTGCCTATACAACAAGGTTGGAGGGCTCTCTCTCACAAGGATTTCATTTGCTTTTTTTGGCCCTAGTAGAACTTTGTCTTTAATTCTTTGGACATCAGAAACAGTCAGTATCAACACAAACATTTTTCTCTCAATGGTTGCATAGTGGTTCAGAACAATGGAAATAAATATATATACATACATATTTTCTTAACAATCCTCATATAGATTACTTTTCCTAAATTGTTTCTACTGATTCCTAAAATAGAAACAGGTCCTAACATAATGATATCTAAAAAGACTTAGAAGCATAAAGAATGTCAAAACGTTTCAGGTATTTTATCTAAGAATTTGGGGGTATAAAAACAGTTTAGAAAAAGCAAAAACAAAACCAAAAATAACTGTGAGCAAATCCTTAAAACAAGAAAGTCAAAAATTCACTTTCTTGCTCACTAAAAGCCAAAAAAGCCACTGAAGATGGAACAAAAATAGGATATTTCTGATTCGTGTCTCTTAGCTATTTTTTAATAATGCATATTTTCCTTGAAAATCAGCTGTAGTTGTTATTTTACTAATATCTATTGGAAATATTTTTTATGAAATGCTCATGCCTACTGAGTCATTTCCCCCATTTCGTGGGGCTAATTCCCATATGCTGTAGAAAAGTGTGTATATGCGGACCTGTGTGTGTCCTTGTGACAGATACAAGGAAAGGGAGAAAGCTACCCCCACCGGTGCCCCACTCCGCTCCTGGAGGACCATCTGGTTAGTGATGATTCGGGAGGTAGTTACTTTCCCCGACTCCACATAGTCAAAACTTGTTATTCTTGGGATTGTTTTGGTCTACAAAATATGTGAAATATTTTTAGAATGTGTAATAGTATCAATAGCATTGTTATTACTATAATACTGTTATAATAATTACTGAACAGAAATTGTGCTACAGTTTCAAATGAGATATTCAGTGTATGCCTATATTTTAGATGACAATCATGATAGAATAAATATACACAGAAAGAGCACTTAAAAAATCCAAGAAGGCATTTTTAAATGACTAATTGAGAGGTGCTATTTTGCTCGGTAGTAAAAGTCCTGAAGTTTACACATAGCACTGCCTGTATGAGGATCCAAGGAGGACCAGACTTTTAATTCATCAGGCAGTACCTAGGATTAGATATAGCTTTCCAAATGAAACCCAAATCCTTCACAAAACATTCTTGGTTTCAGATATCACTAGAAACCACCACACTGTAGGAAGGGTCACTGAGAGGTTTCCTGAGGTTCACAGAACTTTAAGCAAACTCAAGATGATTTTTTTCCAAGGACCAATGCCAAGTTTTTAGCCAGGCTTAGTTAAGTTTCATGAGAACTCTGCTGACATGCCAACCCTGGACCAATTAGTAATTCTGAGGAAACACTGGGCAAAACGTAGAGGCTTCAGCTGAAGTCTTGCTATTTTTCAGGTCTCAAATTGTAAATATCATACAACTGGCACAAAGATTGCTATAGTAGCCAGAAAGTTGCAATATAAAGTTTACATTTTTTCATTTTCTCTGTAATTGATGACATCTTGGTCAACATTTTCAAGAGATCACTAGACATTATCTTCCAAAGATACATTGTTGCTGTATAAACCAATTAAATACAGTGCATTCTCACTAACTGTTCCCAAATGTCTCTCTCCCTTGTACAATATCCACAGATACTCTAGACTAAGAAGGAGGAGACCACAGTCCCTGGGACAGGAGCTCAGGCAGCCTGCACAAATGCAAAAAAATTTCTAGAATTCAGCCCCCTTGGCAGGCAGAGGGCCTGGGGTCATGTGAGTTCAGCCTTTACCCTCAAAGTGGTCAGGCCTCCATCAGGCACCCGTCATCAGTTTTTATAAGTCTGTCAAAATTCTTGGTGGGTAAAATAAGCACTGATAGATCTACATTAACAAATACAACAAGATTTCTCTTTTTTAAAATAACAATGAAGAACAACGTTCCAAACTGAATGGCTTTTACCATGATATTTGGCTGACTAATCACAAATACATCAGAGTAAACTATGGTATTTACCTCTTTCCAAGCACTGTTATCCTTTGTCTTTTTCATTTAGAATAAAAATTAAAGTGGTATAACAAAAAGAATATGAAGATGACAAATTAACCTTTCGGAAGCCTGTTACCGCAACTCAATCATTTGGTGGATTTCTACTTTCTCTTTTCATTAAACACTTATCATGTAGTTTATAATCATTAGGTCCTCATAATTTTGCTTGAGCACAGGTTCTATTTTCAGAAGACATTTTCTTCTACTTTAAAAATTGTTTTTTACTCCTTAAGTATTATTCCAAAGCTAATAAAAATACGCTTTTCACTCACCACAAGTATAATAATTATTCAGAAATGCTTAAATTGGATTCATTTTTATTTAGTTATGGAGTCATACAAATGCCAGATTATAAAATGTATTGCAGCGTATTAGAGCCCAGGGGCCTCTGAAATCAAAGAATTCTATTTGAACCACTTTTAGAGATGAGAACATGGAAGATTCTCTGTGCCTACTTGAATTGAGGTCTCGACTCAGTACGAAATGCTGTCTACCATACCATATGAACTGTATTTATTCCTTATCAGTAGCAAAATGCAAAGGGCATTTATTGCATCACGCGTATGTGCAGCTTAGTGGCCAACCTTTAACGTGAATGCTCTTATGGTGTTATATGTACGGGTATACACATATATTTCTATTTATATAAAAATATACACAGTTACCCCTTGAACAACACAGGTTTGAACTGCATGGGTCCACTTATATGGGGACTTTTTTCAATAAATACAGTACCTAGCTTTTCATTTTACAGATCTTTAGATTAAGTTTGGGGAAATTTGTGTTGCATTAGAGATCACAATATGTGGAATCAAAAGAACTAGGGTTTGAGTCTCAATTCTATTCAGACTGGTACACCTTCTTATCCTTAGGTGAGTCATTAGTCAGTTCTTTCATTTTTGAGGCAGAGACAGCAGTATGTGGATTTTTGACTGAGTAGAGGGTGTGGGTGCCCCCAACCATCCTCCCAAAATTGTTCAAGGATCAATTGCACTTATATATTTTATATAAATTGTAAATTTTGTTTTTCTATATTTTTGTTTCACATTTCTGTGAAAGGTAGAAATGTCTTTTCCCTAATAAAATAAAATAAAAATTATATTTAAAAATTGTCCAATGTCTAATGAACATCCCCTATACTTATATTTTAATTGTAGACCCAAGTTTGCAAAGGTGATACAAACAGTGAAGACCAAATCAATCTGGTCCTACTCTAAATGGTCTGTTCTGTTTAAGAGCATCCTACTTAATAATCACATACCATGTCTGGCCAAGTAGCTACTAGTTTAGTTACCCTGAACTAGGTTTGCAGCAAGAGAATCACTGAAAAGTACAATAAATGCTCTGTGAAGGGGAGCTTTGTTCTAAGACACTGATACTGATTTCCTAAGTGCTTTGTAGGTGGTAAATTTCCAGCTGAACTGAGTTATTAGAAGGGTATTGTCTGAAAACAATGTAGAAATATCAAGCCCTTGTGTCCATGTGCCTTGGTGAGAGCACCAAAGATCTTCACTGAGGAGTTTATTTAGGAAAATGATGTGCTTTTTACCCCAGGTCAAACTATCTTCAGCTTATTTAATTTTTTTGTTATTTCAAAGGTTTTACAATTTTTTATTTATATACGCTATTGAGTGCTATTTTTTGCTCACCTCTGTTTATCAAACAGATATTGGTTAGGACATGTAAGATTTTTCTTATAATTTGTCTATCTAAAATAACCAATTTGGGAGTATCAACAGGGAATCAAGCTCTTTTATAGGGCACTTCTTGGCATGACTTGCCCTCTCCAAAAGGAGATGTGGGTATAAAGTGGTGGTGGTGGTGCGGGGTTAGTATTCAGAGGAGAAAGAAGAATTAGCAATGGCTGAATGATAGAAAAATAAACTGGTACATGTGCTTACTGTCCCCTCTTATAGAACAGCCAATTTAAGAAAGCGTCAACGTTGCCACCTACTTACTCGTGTGGCCCTGGGAAGTCCGTGTTTCCATTGACCAGTTTAGAGACTGTGAAAGGCCCCCAGCCCTCCTGCAAGCCTAACCCACTGGTTTTAGCTGCATGAAGTCCAAGCATTACAGAGTAGTTCCTCATTAGCTGGCTTAATCCTTTATTGCTTATTGAAAGACAAATAAATTACCTTGCAAGGGGATACACATTAAACCTTATCGATGCTCTGGGGGTTACCGTGCTTTCCCAAGAGCCAGACTGAAGCCTCTGCACAGCATGCCAATCAGAGACGCTCCCTCCCGTCCTTGTTATGGGGGACATCAAAACAGACCCAGGCACTGATCATCTGATTCAGCCCAGTGATCAGGAAGTCGGCACTATCCATCTACTCTTAGGTTTATCCCTAGAAAAAGTCCTGGTTGTGATCCTTGGATCAGAGCTTTATAATCACCTTCAAAGATGAGTTTCTTTGAACAAATGCCACACTATGGATAAATTAAAGATTTAATAAGCAGCTAAATATAAACATTCTAACAAATGTGACCTAACTTTTGAATAATATCTCCACAATAAGGACTACAATAATATCCTAAGAAAGACGAAGTGCAAAAAGCAAGACAGAGAGAGAATATACTCCTTTCCCACTGGGTGGGTAACATTTGTATTCCTGACTGTGTAAATTTCCCATCGGTGTCATTTGTTTACTTTCTGAGCAGGAGCTATATTAATGTGTCAGATTTTTTAATATGAATGATCTGAATCCTTGTTTTTCACCAGTGTGTCCAACATTTTAAAAGAAGTTCCTCTAGTATTTTAGTGTTGCCTTTATGATTCCTGACTTGGTATCATAGCTCAAAAATTCTACCTCAAAATTATGAAAAATATTCTTCAAGGTCTTCATTTTTGTGTTTTTAAATGTCTGCTATATGAATTTAAGTCATCTTCAATTTATTTTCCTAAGTATAGAGAGAAACTAAATATTCAGCACTATTTCTTGAATATTCCATCTCTTTTCATCACACTCAACTACGATAGGCCTAGAATGTGGAGAGAGTTTGCAGATAGTTTTTAATATTTATTAAATGTTTTGATTCTCACTAGAATTTAGAAATTTTGTATTTCTAAAACTCCAAAACATTCTTTCTTCTCTTTTTTTCTGTCAAGCTTTTTTATTTTTACTGATTTTCCATAATCAGTCGTTTCTGTGCCCACTGTGGTCTGTCTTCTACTGTAACATGTTTCATTTACTTTCTTTTTAATTCTTATTTTTTATCAAAGTGTAGTTGATTTACAATGTTAGCTTCATTTGTACAGCAAAGGGATTCAGATATACATATACATACTTTTTTTTCCAGATTCTTTTTATCGAAGTTTAGAAACAGCACTGTAATTAGATCCAGCCTAGACTGAGCTTGCTCTGAATTCTGGCTTTTTCATGACTAGCAAAATGAACTTGAAGAATTACCTAATTTCCTCATCTCTGAAGCTCATCCACTCCACCCATCTCAGACATTTATAAAAATTAAATTACATGGAATAGGCCTCGGTACATATTAGCTACTCAACAAAGATTATCTCCTTCAATTTTCCATTTTCCCTGCATCATTCCTCTCCTTACTGATACAAACTTTGCTCTTTATTCTGAAACGACCCTGTCTAATAGAGACAGACTGTTCTCTAATATTTTCAGGGCCCAGGACAAGAACAGAAATGTAGGTGCACACACCGTGTGTGTGTGTGTGTGTGTGTGTGTGTGTGTGTGTGTGTGTGTATGTGTGTAGTGTAACAACAAATTTTTAAAATATGTGCAGAGGTGTGTTTTTTATATGATTGAAAATTGACAAAGTATTGAGTAGTCTAAAATCAATTATTATTGTGCATGTCTGTGTGTTCTGTTGTCAGGTCTGAAATATTTTGATAAGTGAAATAATAAAGACTAACATAATTTGAATTAGTATATAGTTATCCCACAAAGTCACTTTTCTTGCCTTCATTTCTAGTAAAATCACCATCTATGAGGGGAGAGGGTAGAGCTCAGTGGTAGTGTGTGTGCTTAGCATGCACAAGGTCCTGGGTTCAATCCCCAGTACCTCCACTAAAAATAAATAAATAAGTAAACAAACCTAATCCCCCCCTAAAAAAGCCAAACTAATTATGCTATTATTAGCAAGGATTGTTTAATATAGCTTGTGTTTTATTGGCAGAAATACCAAATTAGACATTTGTTGGGTGTACTTTTATTAATTAGTTTATTTATTAATTTCAAAATTTAAAAAAAGATGTGTTCTACTGAGGTAACAGCAATTAGAAATATCAACAAAATTCTTAAATCAATGCTTTGATTCAGGAATAAGCTGTGACTTATACAAGTCATGTAAATAGGATTCCAATGATAAATTATTATCATCCCTTGTAAGCTGAAAAATACTTTAACTTCATCATTTAAATTGCTACTGCTTAGTATCACTAGTTTTACTATCTCTTATAACAATACCTGGATGCAAACAGTACTTCTTAAGTTTTTCTTCTCCAAAATTTTAAAAGCTCAGATAATATAAAAAGACAAAAATAGTAATATGTTGCTCAATCACTAATTGTTAACTATATTCAATAGTTATAATATTATTACTAATTACTAATATTGTAATTCTTAATAATTATATATTAATCCCATGGTAATAATATTATTAATTATTATAAATAGTTATGATTAATAATGATTATTCCTTGAATGATATTGGTTATAATATAATGTCTAGAAAAGACACTGGAGATTACTTGTATGTGAATGTTCTCCTTCTTGGTCATGCAAACATTTTAGTTTCCTTATACCAAATTTGTTACATGTTTTTAATGAAATGTTTGCCTTTGCTGCATATTTTACATGCAGTCTATTTTCACTTAGAGACAACAAAAAATAGTCTAAAACATTTTAAATATTTAATCCCTTTAAAACTAATGTAGCCAAATTTACATGAGTTTTCCATGGACTTTTAGTAAACTAAAATTATAACAATTCATGCCAAAAAATGTGGTTAATGCATGTTGAAAATTAATTTTATTTTCTAACAAAAAGCATGACTTCTTTAGTTGAACATCTGTTTTTTCACCTGTTTTCATGCATCTTGTATCTCGGTTGCTATAATTATATTTAGATGATATTTCAACCATAAATCCAAAGGTCAAATTTTATATGGGTTTCATTAAGATTTATTTCTTTGAACAGGTCCAGAAAAATATAGATTATAAACTTGGAATTATTGCAAAAATACAATCAATTCTGGCACAATTGAGGAAATGTTTTCTAGCAAAAATTCTAACTGTGCACATAAAATGCTCTGGCCCACTGGCCAAATTTTGGCTTCTATTCTGCTTTATTAACTATGCTAGCATCATTATCATAGGTTTGCTATCAATGACCTTTTACTAAAAAGCTAAAATTTTAATAAAAAATTTTAAATTAATCAATAATATTAAAAAGCTCTATGAGGCAAAACTATTCTCAATTCTTGCATTTAATATCTATACCAATATACAGAATTGGTATTATACTTTACATTATTGTATATTTGCAAATTTAGTAGAAATATGAACTGTTTAATGATGCAAAATGCACCTCAGTTGCTTATACACACCAGTTTTTCGGTAACACAGATTTGTGAGAGTCTCCAGAACCATTCTTAGATTATAAAGACAAACAAGAAAATAAATATTCAGCACCACTGAGAAAAATAGGTTTTAATATGAGAAGAAAACTATACCCTGTATGCTATTTCATAGGCCACATTTGACAATTTTATTGATTTTTGTTTTTTCTTACTTAAATAACTTTGGTTTCACTGCTCAAAAACCCTCTGGTCTCCAAAGTAGTGTCATTCTCAGAACTGGCGTTGGTACAATCTGAAATCCTTCATGGGATTTAGATACGGTCGCCTTTTGTTTTAAGGATCTAAGTCAAGAGATTTGGAGAAGTGTTACCATGGGGCTTTTATGGATCTGTTTTACCTGGTCTAAGGGCAGTAATGAATCCAAAAACTACTAATATTATGGAAACCTTAAGATTGTGTTTAGCTCCGATTTAATTGGAACTCTGCGAAATGGCAACTTACAAAGTAAAGGGCTTATTTCATCACATAAATAGAAGTTCAGGGGAAGACTGAGCTATTTTTTTAATAAACAAATTATTTATTTAATTAACAAATTATGGTGCATTTATTTGAGGGATTATGCAGCAATTTAAACGATGCTTACCAAAACGTTTTAATGAAAAGATACCATTATTAAGGGACATATGCAGAAAATAAAATTCACGGTGCTCTAAAATTATACAAGGTATAAAATGATACAGGAAAAACAAATGAGGGGCATGAGGAGGGCCGTGTCCCAGGTTTCGGTGGAGCCTCTGGGACGTGCGCCGCCAGATGTGGGTCCTTGGCTCCACGCAGAGACCCAGCTATTAAAAGATATTTTAAAAAAACAATCTCCCCTTTATCGTTTTGCTTTTCTCTTATGTGTGCCTCTTCTAATGGCTGCAAGATGACTATTAATCCTCCAAGTATTACATTCACATTCTAAGCAATAAGAATAAGCAACGAGGAGGAAAAGACAGAAGAGATGAGAAAAGAAAAACTATGGGAAAATGTATCGCTCAAGTGGTAGAGCGCATGCTCAGCACGCAAGAGGTCCTGGGTTCAATCCCTGGTACCTCCTCCAAGCAGAAATCAATGAGGAAACCTAATTACCTCCCCTTCAGAAAACTATAAAAATAAAATACTTAAAAAGAAAAGAAAAGAAAAGAAAAACTATCCCAGACCTCCACAATATACATCTCACTTGCTAATGCTGTGCCACTTGGAAAGGAGGATGGAAAATAGAGTTTTCAACAAGACACCCTAACACCTTGAAAAAAATCTGATCCCATTTGTGAAAAAGGAAAAGAAGAATAGATATTTATTATGCAGCTAGCAGTATCCACTTCCTAATCACAGTAGAAGAATTACAGATGCTTTCCAAGATATTCCAGTGCTTCCCTATTAAATCATTCCCTGTCATTTTATACATCAAAAGCTATAAGAAAGGAGATCCCTTTTTTTCACTTTTTGATTTTTATCATTCTTTGATTTCTAATTAAAGCTTGTTGCTATAAATTTATTACATTTTTATTTAAGAATTAGAAAATGCAAAGAAGTTAAAAGAAAGAAACTAAAAATATCTAAAAATCTACTTATCATAGTGTTATTCAGACATTTAAATGCAAAGATATAGGGATAAAAACATATTGGCTTTATTCCTTTGATAACTATGTGAGTTTAAGAAGCTAAAGATCTAATCTATTCCTAGAAACAATAATTAGTATATATATGTAAACTAAAAAAAAAAGTTCAGTATACTGTATGTATGTATTTACATGCAATATAATGTGTATGTGCAGTCAAACTGTAATAATTCTACCTAATAAAACTGAAAAAGTAGAAAAAAAGATACAAAAATCTCAAAAAATATTACATATGGCTATAGCCATCCCCCCTAAATTTTTTTTCATTTAGTGAAAATCCAGGGAAATACTCCCATATTGTTAAGGAGATAAAAATAATATTTCTGATGCACTTAACTACTTAAATGACTAACCTTACTTGAGAAGATAAAGAATATTCCCCGATTAATAACATAAAAGTCTAAAGAATAAAAATAAGATAAATAAATCAATACTTTCAATACATTATCCTATTTGTTTATATACACAGTTTTCCCTAAAAATAAATAGCTTTATGTTTTAATAATGTAGAAAGTATATGTTATTTTAAAATACTTACATTTTACCAAAACGCAGTATAAAGAAAGTTTATAGACAAATCAAAACTCTTCAACAATTCCATCATTCAACAACAATCACACAGATAACATTTTTGAAGTCAATTTTTTGCTAAGAAATGTTTTTTTAAAACATCTTAAGAATTACAATAAAAATTTGCAACACATACTATAACCATAATTTATCTTTTTAATTAAAGCAAAGTAATGTTTTATAAACTCTTTCCTTCCTCAAATAAAAATATTTTTTCTTATATCACTCTCACTTTCTCACAGGACTCATAATAATTCTTTCATACTCTCAAACTCCTCAGATTCTCTTCAGCATTGTTTTGATAGATAAGAAGCCTGTCTTGAAAGCATTAAATAGCCAATGCAAATAGTCTTTTTTGATAAGTGAATATTACTCATTTTAATGGCTCTCATCACCACTTATCCTTAATCCTTCTGACAAAAGCCTGAATACCTATAATTCTCATCTTCTTTCCCTTTCAAAGAGAACATGATAATATAGTCTAGGTCCTATCAAGGTTCTCTTGATAGGAATTATTTGATGAATAAATTCTCATATTATGATGCCTGTACATGGCTGACTGTGTATAGATGTATAATTTTGCATTTGAGTAAGAAACCAATGTCTTCCCCACTCAATTCTCTTTTTTGTACAATTATCTCATAAGTACATTTAGAGTTTTCAGGCTTTGGAGATACTAATAGAAGTAGATTCTCACTTATTCTTATCCTTTCACTTCTCTCCTTTCAATGACAATGAAAAAAGCTGGTGAACCACTAGAGTTCTTCATTAATTAGGAAAAATGAATCAGACTTTCCCATTAGGAGTGTGGCAAAATGTTGTAAAATCCCTAAGGAATCAGAGGTATGTTGCTCTAGAGACAGTTGATACCTTGAGATAAGCCTATCCTTGGCTTATAGATTGCATAAAAGTGTTCTAAGAAATGTATTCCTCAGGATGTAGAAGGACAAAGAAAATTAGCAGAATTGACTAAAAGGAAAGGTTTCTTGAAGTATATGCCCACAGGGATGTGTTTGAAGATAAGGCAGTGTGCATTCCATCTCATTTTTCTAAAGAGATTTGAAATAGGAATAAAAGCCAAGATGACTAAAGAAAATCCCTGCACCAGCGTTTGTAAGGGTATAGAAGATTTGAACACCATTATCAACTTGACTTAACATACATAGAACAAGGCACTCAATAACTGCAGAATATAAATTTTTAAAAAAATACTCCAGCCACGTTCAATGAAATAGGCCATTCGCTATAAGAACAGTTACTGATTTATTTTTTATTTATTTATTTATTTTAGCTATGATCATCAGCAGAAATGCCTACAGACTTCCTTTACAGTTTTCTGAAATTCTCTCTATATAGATACTTACATAAGATACAATTTTCAACACAACATAAAAACCTCTATTATTCTAATCAAAGATACCTGAAATTTCTATTTTCGTGTTTTCTTTCTTCTATCTTTTTTAGGAGAGTGGATACAAATAAATTCAACATTGATGGAGTTTATGAGTCTTTGGTTGATAGCGAAATGCTCACTTTTTGAAACCAAACCACAATATGATAAAGGGGGAAAAAAACACCAAGGATCCCTAAGAGTCAGAGAAGGTGAAATACTAACTTAATTGCACCTTAATGCGAAGTGGGCAAGTTACATGAACACAGCCTAGAAAGGGCCTGTATATTATTTTTACCCCTGACTAAGCCTGGCAAATTCTGCTCTAAGAACTTTCTGCTCCAATTTTCCATATGAATAAACTTACATACTCCAAAGAAATATATAAAGAATGAAGAGCTGAGGATCAAATTCTTGGAGAATTCATTAAAAATTCCTCCTGTGAATTAGACCATTCCAGTCATTTCCTGATGCTATTCATTTTTTCCACGATCGTTCTGATTGAAAAAAAAATTGTATTCACCATGTGTGAAGGCCATTTAAGGCTGTCAAGTAGCAAGCAAATACAAAAATCACTTCCCTATTGATTCTGGGGTTTTTCTCTCATACAGTTTCTCTGGCTTTGTCCATATCATAAAATAGATAAGTGATGTGAGGAAATTAAGCCAGCTAGATCTCATGGGGAAAAAAAACAATTGAGAGGAAAGAGAAATAAACTGGCATGTTTGTGGATTTAAAGATTTAGAGGGGAAAACTACAGTAAGAATAAATGTAGTATAATATACTGCATGACACTAATGATTCTTATGACCATTCACCAGAAAGAAAAAAAAAAAAAAGGTGCTCAAGAAGAGAAAATATCCAATGTCATAAACACAAGGAATGGAAAATTTATTTAAAATCACTTAGTGTCTCTATATGACAACAATTATCCCAGAATGTAAGAATATATAGTCTCTCCTCTCCTCTCCCCTGTTAGTCCCCTCATCCAAACTTTAGGTCTTTTACTTATATTCATTTCCCTCAAACAAAAAAAAAAAGCTGTTCTAAGGGAGGAACTGAATTTATACATAATCTCAGTGTGACATATAGTGAATGCCTTCCCTACATTTAAGATTCCTGCAGCTGAAGCATCACCTTGCAACTGATGCCAGATTCTCCTTGTAGTTACATTCATTTTCTTGGTGTTCAAAATAAAATACCCTAATGCCCAGACTCACATCAAGTCCACTCATCCTTGCATTTCCTTCCACAAGAAATGTCTTAATATCTTTGAGGAATTCTTCCCTAGTCTATGAATTCTGCCAGGTGGGTGATTCTTTCTCCCACTCCCACTGTCCCAACAGAGTACAAGCTTCAGAAGAGCAAGGCTGTTTTCTGTCTTATTTATCGTCATATCCCTGCAATTCCAATGGTGATTGGCACATAGAAAGTACAAAAATCAATATATGAATGGAAGAGTGAACCAGTGAAACATTGCTGCTCATGAGCTCTCCAGATTGCTTAACACATCTGTGTGACCTACAGGAAGTTGTCTCATCTCTCTTTCCCTTTGTTTCTCTACCTGTAAATCAGAGATAATACCACCTCCCTCACAGGATTATTGACAGGATACAATGAGTTGTCCTTGTTGTTAAACTCAGTTCTTCATTGATGTTTACTCCGAGCATGGACAGAGTTGTAGCCCTTAAAGCTTCGAAGCAAAGATGAGGGCAGACTATGTGCATAACTTGTATTTCCAGAATATCTGCGGTATAGAGGGTGACAGAAATAAAGTTCTTATGTCACTTCCATCAATATCACAAGGTACTCCTACGCCCCACAGAAACCCGACTTAGTCTCAAGATCCCTGCCTAGTTCTTCACGGCTGCCACCAAGCATCTCTAGGTCATTTAAAAGTGGAATCCAACAATGCCTTACTCTTAAATTGCAAAACAAGAAGAACTTGCCTTCTCCATAGTTTAAGGTGATTTCAATGAAGATATCAACCTCAAAAATAATAAATAAACAAATCAGTTATTTTTTGCCAACAAAATGTTGTTGTTGTTGTTGTTGTTATTTTTTGTTTTGTTTTTGCAAATAGCAGAGAATTGTATTCAGTACAGGCAAGCTATGGTGAATCACAGGCAAATCTGGAGAACAAGGAGAGAGGCTTACTCTCATTAGATTTTTAAGAGGAAATTGGGGAGGGGTGTTTTCAACAAAGGTTTGTTGGAGAAGAATAGGAGTTCAAGGTTGTGGCAGTGAACATTGGTTAGTGTGTTGTTGCTTGGCAGGGAGGGAATAATTCTTCTTATTATTATTTTCTTCTTCTTTTTCATTCTTCTTCCTCTTCTTCCTCTTCTTCCCCTTCCCCTTCCCCTCCTCCTCCACCTTCTTCCTCCTCCTCCTCTTCCTCCACCTTCTTCCTCCTCCTCCTCCTCCTCCACCTTCTTCCTCCTCCTCCTCCTCCTCCTCCTCCTCCTCCTCCTCCTCCTTCTTCTTCTTCTTCTTCTTCTTCTTCTTCTTCTTCTTCTTCTTCTTCTTCTTCTTCTTCTTCTTCTTCTTCTTCTTCTTCTTCTTCTTCTTCTTCTTCTTCTTCTTCTTCTTCTTCTTCTTCTTCTTCTTCTTCTTCTTCTTCTTCTTCTTCTTCTTCTTCTTCTTCTTCTTCTTCTTCTTCTTCTTCTTCTTCTTCTTCTTCTTCTTCTTCTTCTTCTTCTTCTTCTTCTTTTTTCTTAAGAGCAAGAGACAAAATTCCCATGTGATTAATGCTTCCTCGCATCAGAAGAAAAGTAACATTCTTATCTTCCTTCTTCCTGCTGGTTATGTGGGCCTCAAGAGATGTATGTGAGTGAGAGGTCCCCCTTCAGGACTTCCCAAATCCATTTAAAATGAGGTTTCTTTTGTTTTTACCAAAAAAACAAAACAAAACAAAAACAGTAGAGACATCCATTTCCTTCAGAGAATACTCTCATTTCCAATTTCCTCTTCCTATCCAATCCCTAGGAGATGATCTGATCTCTACAACCCACTAAAGGAATAAAAAGAATGATTATTTCCCCAAATCTGGCTTATTAAATCATACACCAGTTATTAAATCTTACAGCACTGTAGAACCCCCAATAATCCAGTAAAATTTAGTTATTAGGAGAGGAAAAAAATACCTTAACTGATAGATAGGTTGGTAGATTTTAAAACTCTACTGATACTAAATTGAACACTTAAAATTTTAGTCTCTAAAATCTTCATTCAAATGTGTAAATTATTGTATGTTTTCTCTAAGAGCAAGAGATGACTACGATGACCACTGGCTTTACTTTTGTGAACACAGCAGACCCAGCCCAGTAATTTTCCCAAAAGAAAGGGTGTGTGTGACAAAAATAAATGGAATTTCTACCTTCAGGAAATGAAAACTGACAGCAACCCTCAAAGGAAGCTCCCTCACAGAAACAATAATAACAATAATGAATGATTATTCTTCCACACTGGGTACCAGAACACTCATTGCAACTCTGCCTTCTCCATGGTCAGAAATGAAAGCATATTTCAAGACATACAGATTCTAGGAACTATTGAAAACATCTTTTCCCCTAGGATGGGTAACCATCATGATTAACACGTCTCAGTGAGAATCAACTTATCTTTTCAAACTCTGTCTCATGAGGAAATTACAGCATAAGAGGGGATATTCGTTAGCTCAAAGAAAACTGATAAAAATTCTGTGGACGAAAGGAAACATTGTTCCTTATTTGAAGGACATGGAAATGACATCAGCTCGTGTTAAGGTCTCAGCTAATTTGTGTCAATAGGGCAGGTGCCATTTCACTTCTGTAGCTAGAGGCAGAAGGGCTCTAAGCTTGGAAGGGGTGGGGCACTACAATGACTCAAAAGAGTGGTTTCTATACAGTGGTTAAGTTGAGAGTAAAATAGCCTCAAGTTAGAAATTCCTGTTATAAAATGTATTGCTAGAGCTACTGGAAAATTATAACCCACACATAGATCTGGTAAAAACATATCAAAGACTTCTTGTGAAATATACACCACAAGGATTCTTAGCCACACTGATACAATATAAACGTTTCCCACATGTGCTGACAAGTTTAGATCAATAGTTAAAGTAATATTTTCTAATACTGTTTAACTACATGGACCAGGTGATGCAGGAATGATGGGTACAACTGCTGTGTGAACAGGGTACTGGTCAAACTAGTGCTGATGATAGGGCATGTGTTTACTGAAACTCTCAAGAATTTAATTTCCTGACACGTAGGAGGCTAGAGTCAAGAAAGTGTAAAATTCTATGCAAACTGCAGCTCAATGCTATGAGTGACTGCAGGTTTCCAAACATTCTGGTAAATAAGGGTTTTTTTTTTCCTTTTCAATTTTCTGAAACATTTTAAAAGCTGATGTGGAACTTTCTTCAGATAAAATACCTAAATTCTTGCAATTGAAAACAGGCCTCAATCACATTTAAACATTGCTGATATGGAAAAAAAAAAAAAAGGAGCAGGTCATGTTGGCAGTAGGCTAATGCCAGGCGCACTACCTCAGAGTTTGTGCTAGTGACTCACAGAGGATTTTACCAAGGAAGCTGCACGTTAGTAACACTGAGCAAAAACCCTGCGGGGCTCTATGTAACGGAACTTACCATTTGAAAGATGCGTAACAGCATTTGAATTTTGTCTATTTCACTAAAGCTTCACACAGACATATCATCACTGCCATATGCTTGCACGTACAGAAAATGGTGGGAGTCCAGAGGGGAGCACGGTGGAAAGATTTTCTGAGTGTTCTGGGTGGCAGCCAAAGCCAAGAGAAATTTGACACCCCATAAAGTAACCTGGGCCGCCGTGCTTGGAACTCTCTGGCAGAGGCGTTTCCTAAGTCATATTTCTAATTATAAATCGAAAGCTTTTGTTCCCTCTTAAAGGAATGTCCTCAGTTGGTGAGCAGGTGTGGAAAGCAGATTTTGGAATGGGGCAAGGAAGGGGGAGGAATCAGGGCTTCTGAAATCATACCGCTCAACAGCTGTCTGTTCCACCTAAATAGAAACCCAGCCCTTTGTGGTCACTGAAAACATACTTGGGACTTCTTGAGGCATGAACTGATTTTCAATGTTTGAAAAAAAAACACTCTACAAAAGTAAGTATATTGTCAAAACGTAAGAGGAGTTTTGACAATAACCAAGAACGCTGGTCACCAACATGATATTCTGAAGAGTAGAATGCTTACAACTCCAGGTCAAAGAGAAAGGGAAGCTCACACATATGCATAAGGATGTGGACGAGGAGTCCGGGCTCAGGTCGGCAATGAGCTCCTGGAAAATGGGAAATCCAGTTACTATCGCTCAGGTTTAGCTCCTTATCTGGGACCAAGATGGCTGGAGAACTTGTGTTTCTTCTTTTTTCTTTCCATTGTATTGCAAATCTATTAATTCACTTGATACACAGAATCAAAAGGGAAATAAAAGAGGGGAAAATCCTGTGATATGTACTCTTTACTTTGCCTCGATGGTAAATGGGACGTGGCTTGAGAATCCAAGTCTATCACATCTATTCAACCTCAGTCCTCTCTTGGCTCCTCAGTAGTATCATTCTAATGAATAAATATGCTCAGTGGTCACTGTTTTTACAGAAATAATAGGCAAACATAGATTTTTAAATGATGGCAACAATGAAAGGATAATTAATAGACTACCACATCATTGTATGATTATAATCTAAAACAAAACCGATGAGAGCATTTGTGTCCCTTGAATTGCTACAAAACTGACATACTAACCTCCACAATAAAAAGAAATCCAAAAACTTTATAAAATCATGCCTTTTATCTTACCACAGCTGAATGAGTCCATTCAAAACAGAAATAATTTACCATGTGTTTGAATATTGTACAATATTAGCTTTTGTTAGATGCCAAGAGTTGTTTCTTAATATGTAATGTGATGTATGCCCCATGGAAGGACCAAAGTGAATTCTACTGCATTCCCTTTGAATATTAAAAGCAAATGCCTCCTCCCTGAAAACAAAGCTTGTTTATTTATTACAGCTGGTGGTTGCTGATTTTGTTTTTCCTCCACCCCAAATGCCCCTGGCCCGTTATTGTCTGTGTCTTGGTAGACCAAATCGAAAGCTTTAACACAAGCACGGGTCGTCCACGGTGCCCATGGTCTTGGCCAGAGCAGTCAATGCCACACAGCTTGAGACCCATTAAATATTGAACAGTCATTGCTGTAGGGAGTAAAGACAGTACAGACAGTACATATTGATCACCTCATTTCACCTTGGATGGATGGAGATTTTTCTCATATGACTCTCAAAATGAACACGATGTATTCCTTCGTCTGGGAAAACAGAAGGATACGGTGCCAGACATAGCGCGCCATCATGAGACCACAGCTCGCTGGTCTTGATTCCCATGCTGAGAAGGTGGCTCCTGGCAGCAGCACTCAGCGCTGTTTGAAACATTTCCCAGACCATCTCTGGCAGCTGTGTTGATAACGAGTGTTCAAGGAAGGCAAACACAAACTTCGACATCCACTGAGGGCCTGTAAATAGTACACCGTTAATGCGCTAACATCTGCTTGGTAAACAAGAGCACTCTTTACAATTCACCTTAAAATGTTGCAGCGAAGAGTGGGAGACCTCTGTGTTTACAGACGGAGAGACTGGGCTGGGGAACTATTTATTATTCCGCTGGGTAACTAAGCAGCTGTTCTGATTAGTTCTTGACCTTTGAGAGAGGTCTTAACCTGCGACGTTTGAGGCAGTTGCTCTGAATTATTGAACCTGCTTCTCTGCCACAGAGTGTCCTCCTGAGAAACAGCAACAACCTTCACCACAGGAGAGGAGCATGAAGTTCCGCTGGGAAACCAGCAAAACGTCATCGTTTGTTGGCAGACAAGGGTGTTAGAACCATATCATTGGCAGTTTGACCAGCTGGCCCACATAATTTCTTATACTCATATTCAAAGTCATCTTTCCTTTATCCAGGAAAGGACAAGTACCCATTCAGCATGTATGGTTTGTCCTCAAGTCTATTTAATTTCAATACACAAGAGAAAATTAAAATATATTTATAGACCAACTCAGCATTTTCTTATATCTCATGCACAAACTGTATATAATACTTACACATACATATGTATATATGTTATATATAACACAATATATGTATATATGTTATATATAATACAATATAAACTGACTGCAAATATGATAAGGAAAGTGGTAAGGAAATACTATGTTTTAATATAATTCCTGACAGGAGATTCCCAAGTATGTATTGAGAACATAGTTAAATATCAATTCTTTCACATGAGGTACTTTTCTTTTCCTTTAATGCGTTATCTTAGAAGGAACAGAAAAGTGAATGGTTCAGAAGTGCATGTCCTGTAGCTGGAGCAACAGAACACGAACATTCCCCAACTCTGATACCTCGCACAGAGACTGACTTTTGCTCTCCAAGAATTTCATCTGTAAAATTGGATGAATATACACACTTGTTTGCTAGATTGTCGTGAGGATTAAATGGGTTAATAGATGTGAGGCATTTAGCCCAGTGCCCAGCACAGAGTCCAGTACTCAGTGCCCATTAGTGGCATTAGCTTCCTTCATTTTGAATTAAATTGCTATCAATATGCTCTTTTTCAAGAAAAGATAGCAGTGTCTAGTCCACTAAGTACTGCATTTATACATACAAGAAAATTGAATTTTAAATTCTTTTTTTTTTTTTTTTGATTCCACATATGAGTGATATCATATGGTATTTTTCTTTCTCTTTCTGGCTTACTTCACTTAGAATGATGATCTCTAGATCCATCTATGTTGCTGTAAATGGCATTATTTTATTCTTTTTTATGGCATAAATATACCACAACTTCTTTATCCAGTCACCTGTTGATGGACGTTTAGGTTGCTTCCACGTCTTGGCTATTGTATATAGTGATGCTGTAAACATTGGGGTGCATGTATGTTTTCGAATTAGAGTTCCCTCCGGATATATAACTATCTTATTGTTGTCAGGGGAAAGGGGATGGGAAAGGATAATTTGGGAGTTTGAGATTAGCAAATGTTAGTCACTATATATAAAAATAGATCTAAAAAAATCAAATTTCTTCTGTATAGCACAGGGAACTATATTCAATATCTTGAAATAACCTTTAATGAAAAAGAGTATGAAAACAAATATATGTATGTATATGCATGACTGGGACATTGTGCTGTACACCAGAAATTGACACATTGTAACTGACTAGACTTCAATTAAAATAAACAAATAAACAAAAAAACTCTTGACTAAGGCTCCTTCTAACACACAGGTTAACTTAATACTGAATTGAAAGTACATAATATTTTTCAGCTCATCAACCTAAATGAACTAAATGATAAATCATGGCATTGCTATCAAATGATATTTTTAAAATGATAAAAGATAACCCTTCATTATTACAGCAATATTTTATATGTTTTGAGGAAACCTGGAAAGATTAAGCAGAACTGAAAAGCCAAAGACAGCAACTGGCAGTTTTTGGATCTTTAAGTGTTGCTTTACATATAAATATATGTATGTATGTATTCATATAATACCCCATCTTAATTGCCACCTAGTTTAAAGTAGCTATTCAATAATAATTTATTTTTCTTCAGTTTTTCTACATGAATAAACAATGGTAAGTTCAGAAAGTACTTTTCAAATTAATTCTGCATGATAACACATTGTGCTTTAAGGAGAGAAGCATCAGGGAGTTAATAATGTGAATCCAAAATCAGTGGAGTAAAAAACCAAAAAGTTAGTGCATGCAATTGATTATACAGTGTCCCAGTTCCTGGAGTTAGATTCAATATAGTATTAAAAATGTAAAGATTATAAATTATTTTTATTCCTGACTAATTTATTGTTTTGATTTCTGGTATCATTCTATCAATAAAATGTTTTCGGACTCCAGAACAATCATGATTTGTAGATAATTTTCTCCTTTTACTTTGTTATCTCAAGAAACATTAGAGACCAATTTCTGCCTTCTCTGGCACAAAATTTATTTGATCATTATACCTTCCAAACAGTGTGAGAAGTAGTTGACTAAAAGTGCATTACTATTCTAAAACAGTATTCGTGTTTATTTTGTAATGGTTTTATGCTATTTTAAATGATTTTTGTTGTGACATCTTATTAACTTTCAAAACAAAGCAAAGCAGATGATAAGCATTTTACTCTACAAAGTTCACAATAAGAAAAAACATAATTTAGAGTTTATTTATGCTTGAGATTTGTGGATTTAATCCTCATATGGAAGGATCCTGAAGTCTGTTCCATCCAACCACCTCATTTTGCTGAGAAACAGTTTCTGCTCCTTTCTAAACACATCCTTTACTTAAAAAGATGACCCAGAAGCATGCCAATTGCTCTGTCTTACCTCAAACCCACTAGGACTCCATTTTGGTGTGGTGTGTGGCATTCCCCCCAAGGTAGATTGGATTTGGAAAGAATTCTCCATTATGTCATGCCAGAAGGCTAAACCCTCACTGCCTGCACAGCCTGCTCATCTGTACCCTCCTTAGGCCGGGCACGGCTCTGTGTCTAGTCCTTCCTCTTGGCCCTCTTGGGTGCCAGGTCCCTTAGCAGTAGGGCCAACCTGTTCCCGCTAACCTAGCGGGGCCTCATGTCTCAACCATTCTTTCCAATCCTGACTCCCAGCAGCTCCAGCTTTTACCCCTACTTCCAGTGGGTCCCCAAAGATAAGTCTTGGATGTCCAGCAAAGTAGCTCTGCCTTCCAAATGATTAATTTTCAGCCTATAGCCCCCTCTTTCGATTATATTCAGTAAACATGTTGGACTTTGCCACACTCCTGGAACTCACCTTGATCCTCTCTGCCAGGAGGTAGAGTGAAAACTCGAGATGCTTCTGCCTCAGCATGTTCTTGGACTGCACTTGTGTTTCTCCTGCACTTAACTCCTCTCCTTTCAAGGATGCTGTGTTGCCAAAGAGATATCACAATTTGTGGCTGTCCCTGTCTATCTGCTGCTGAGAGAACCCTAGATCAGGAAAAATAAATTAACTTACACAGATTAGTTGGTAATCATGAATATGAGTGATAATTGTAGGTTACATATCAATTTGATCTATTTTAATAATAATGATGCGGTTGACTACAGGGGAAGTTAAGGTACAAGTCACATAACCAGATAATCTGCAGCCACACTCAGCATTGGATTAATTAATTAAATTTTTATTTTGAGATAATTATAGATTCGTATGCATTTGTAGAAGAATAATGCAGAGAAATCCCATGTACCTTTTATGCTGTGTCCCCAGTGGTAACATCTTACAAAACTATAGTACAACTTGGCAACCAGGATATTGGCATCGATGCAGTTAAGATACAGGATAGTTCGGGCACAAGGCTCAGTGGTGTTTCACTCTTTTCGAGCCACACTAAGCCCCTTTTGTCCCCCTCCTCATGGGCCCTCCTGTCCTTAATTGCTGTAACCATTTGATCAGTATTCCTTTTAAGTTTTTTTATTTCAAGAATGGCATACTAATGGAATCATACTTTATTTTTTAACATTTCTCTTAAACCCATTTTATTTATTAATGCACTTACTTAAAATCATGTTCCAAATAACTTTTTTGGATTGCATTTTTTTTTCACACAGCATAAATCTCTGGAGACTTATCCAGGTTGTTGCATGTATCAATAATTTTTTAAAATTATTATTGCTGAATAGTACTCCACGATATGTATGTTCCATGTGATGCCCACCTAATCATCCAAAATGGAACATCTGGGCTGTTTCCAGTTTCTAGCTATTATGAATAAGGTCACTATGAACATTCCTGTAAAGGGTTCTGTGTGAATTTAAGCTTTCATTTCTCCAGAATAAAGGCCCAGAAGGACAATTACTGGGTGGTATGTTTAGTTGTGTTTGTTTTTTTTTCTTTTTTTTTTTTCTGAAGAAAATGCCAGTTCTCCAATGTGGCTGTCTTATTTTACATTCCCCCCCATCAAGACAGGAGTGATTCCACTTTTCTATATTCACACAAGAGTTTCGTGTTGTCATTTTTTAAAATTTATTTTTGCAATTACGACGTGTGTAGTGATATCCCATTGTGGTTTTAATTTTCATCTCCCTAATGCCGAGTGATATTGAACATCTTTTCATGTGCTTTTTTACCATTTATCTGTACCCTCTGGTAAATGTCTGCTTTAAAATATTTGTCAGGTATATTCTTTGCCATTTTGCTGATGGCATCAGTTGATTGCCATTTCTCACCTGAGGTATTCCAGCTTCTTGGTATGATGAATGATTTTTCTACTGAAACCTGCGTATTGCTGGACTCCAGGTCTACTTTGATCCTCCTCTGGCTTCCTCTGACACTGCTCCAGTGAGCTGGGGAAGGTGGAGCCTCCTTCCTGCCAGGTGGTGGGAGAAATCAAGTTTCCCTATCAACCTACATTGACACCCAATGGGGAGAAAGAATCATTCTTCTGGACAGGGATGGGGGTTCTAGATCCCCAGTAGACCTCCCCTGACACTACCCTGAGGGGCAGGTGTGCCTCTTTCCTGCACCCCACCTGACCTCCATCACAACCATAGAAGGTGGCCCCTATTGGTAGGTTACTGGTGAAGGTCCTGACTTTCAGGTGTCCTCTGAAACCATGCCAGCAGACAGATGAAGGAGTGCCACCTTATTTCTGGGTGGGGATGAAAGTCTACGCTCCCCAAGTGGTTTCCAAGGACACTGTGTGGTGGAGCGTCTCATTGTCTGGTTCCCTACTTGGTCTTCATTAACACCTAGGAGGGAAAGGATGGAAAGGCTGGAGACCCTGGGCAAGGCTAGACTTGCTGCTAGACCTTTGTTGATTTGGATGGCAGTGGGGACTCTATTTTTCCCAAGGTGTTTGGCTGGAGTAGAGTTATTGTCTAAAAGTTTATCTCTTGCTAGACTGTCACTTTTCCAGTACTTTAGCTAAAGAAAACAGGTACTATTTGGGGGGGGGGGTTACTGGCTTCTGGAATATGTAAGGCAGAAAGAAAACCCAGGGAACTCATTCCCATTTTATTTTTGAGTCCCAGAGTCCCTGGCCAGTCCAGCCTGCAACCACGGCTCCACCTTTCATTCTTCTTACGTTTATTTTATATGCATATAAATACACTTATATGTATATGTATGTAAAACAAACATAAGAATTATATACAATATAAAATTATATGTAATTGTATTATATACTTGAATTATTTCTATATTTATGTTTGAACTATTTAATTATATTTAGATACGTAAATTTTACGTAGATATAATTTTCCAGAGCTTCTAGTCGCATTTAGTGGGAGGTATAGAGAAAAGTACACCTACTCTATGTCCCCAGAGGCAGAAGTTTCACCATGGAATTTGAAGTTTTTTTTTTTCCTCTCCAGATCTTTCTTCTGGAGATGACAAAAGTTTTCTGTAATAAATAATAATGATCCATTTATTTCTGAGCAAATTATATTCAATATGAAATATTTTTTGATTATTTGTGAAAATACTTCAAAGTAGAAAACTAGATGAGTAAATTAATCAACAACATGCATTTTATAATATTATATCATTACATTATACAAGTAGATTAAACAATAAAGATAATTCAAAGCCCCCGAAATAAGGAAAATAATGGTACAATTCCAGTACAATCTTCAGATGGATTTCAAAGTTTATCTTTTTGGTGAAACTTGTCCCAAGGGTAATTTATCACCCTTGTCTTCCTCAGTGTGCCCACTGAACATTTAATATGCCTCAAATTGTGCCCTGGCAGCCTCAAACATCTTCTGGAGTTAAGTAGGAATTGTGCGAAGTAGTAAGACAGGAGGGAGTCACAGAAACTATGATGAACTGCAGCTTCTGCCACCCAGAGCCCAGAGGCATTTAAAATCAAATAAAAAACACAATGGGCAAAGACTACCTACCCCTTTATGTTCTCTGCTCTCATTATACTTCATAAAAAAAGTAGCATTGATTGCAGACTGAATATTTTGAATTCAAAATGATTTCCCTATTCTACTTTGTATGTCTCTCAAGACCAAGAATGTCATTAAAAGCAAAAATCTTATTCCAGAGAGGAAACCAAGCTTGCCACTAAGGAATGCAAAGAAATAGTGTGACTTATGACTAGAGCAAGTTTTATGCAGAAACTTTGTTAAAATGCCTGTTTTTCTTTAGTTTGGATTCATAAATAAGGTAAAAAGCAGCTCTTCTGCTTCCTGAGAGAAAAAAAGGACTTGTGGAAGTATTGTTATTGTTTTCATTGTTATTACTTGGTGATTAAGTTATAGAAATAGACTCACTTAAATAACTCAAATTATTTTTCAAAGAGTAAGCCTCAGTAGTAACTGTAACATATTATTGATAATAGTGTATCATATATAAATTCAATCTATTTTGATAATGATGTATTGAACAAAATGATAGTTAAGGAGCAAGTTACACAACTGTGTTTTATTCACCATCGGATTTTAAGTTTATTTTCCCCTGGATCTTTTTGGAGATGATATACTCACTGACCAAATAAGTAATATTGGTTCCCTTTATATTTGAGCAGGATTCACACAGGAGTTAAGTCACCATCAAACCATACATGGACCTTGAAGATTCACTTGGTTAGATTCCCATCTCACTCTAGACCCTTCCGCCCAGGGCTTGTAGGTTTTCCTAGTGCTTTAGTGAGCCAGGTCAGTGCCAGGAGGGAAATTACTCTGAAGCAGTAGTAGCTCCCAGGTACACTACCAGGTAAGCTATCCCAGAAGCCAAAGAACTGAAATGCTTACAGACCCAATTAAAATGCTCAAATCCCACACTGTATTAAATTAATGTAATCACACAGCAAGACACAGAGGTGAGAGATGGGGTAGGATACCACCTGTAGGACAGCTTGCAAGTGATGGCAAGTCCACACTATCTCGATCTGGGATTACACGAAGTTCTATATCTTGTTCCCTCTCTGTTGCATTAACTTCTCCTGCGGCAGGTGTGATTACAAACACCAGAGTCAAGGTTTGAGCAAGGGGCCCACAGATAAGAAGTTCACCAGGCCAGTGATACACACTCACTCTGTCAGAGAGATGCAGGGACAGGTGCGCCGCCTACAGCAGGAACTTGCGATTAGCCTGCTAAACATCCATGGGTTTTACTTACATTTCCTGGTGGAGCATGTTTGGGGTCAGACTAGAACACACTGAGTGTCATCAGTGCGTGACTGACGTAGGGGTGAGACAGCTCTCAGCCCAGAAGTGGAGGGACCAGCACTTGTCTTTCCCATCAATTTCTATCTATAGCCCACCCTTTCCTTTGTCTTGCTGGATTCTCTATTGACTCTATTTTTGGCATGTTTCACATATTACTGACTTACTTTTTATACTTTATACATTAATTCTGCTCTTATTTTACAAGTTACTAGCTTTTTTATTGTGTATGTCTATCATTTATTACACTTTTTGTCTAGAACGCATGAGCTACTATCTTATACACTATCCATACTTTGTATTCCTTATACATCTACCACACTGTGTTTTTCTTGTCTTTACAGAAGAATTGAAAATTCTAAAACAATACAGCAAACTTAGATCATAGTAGTGACCTTTCTCCAGTCACAACAGGTCACACCACAGACACCCATCCAAAGGGTCACATTTCAAGAAAAGCACATGTCAATCTAAGAATGAGAATTCAAAGATGCTAACATGTACACCACATAAGATGTGCTCAGATTGAAATATATTTCTGATGTGTACTTAATTTTTGTAGTAAAATGCTAGTATAATGGGATATTTTGGAGGCATTTTGTTAAACATGGACAAAGACACTGAAGTGAAATCTAATCCTGAAGAAATAATGCCTTAGTTTTTTGAAATACTCATGTATTAAACTATGCTCCTTTTCAAAAAAAGGCGAGAAACCTAGATTGGCAAACAAATGTATCATGTTTAAAAGAAGATATCTAGAAATAAAAGTCTGCAATCAATAAGAGATATCAGTGGTAAAAATCTGGACTTCGATGGTGTTTGACTTCCAACCTCATAACAGAATTTAAAAACAACCGTTTTCTTTTCATCTTGACCATTTAAATTTGACTGCAAGAGTTAAGCTAATAATAGATGGCCTAACTTACTGTATTTCAACTTTGGCTACAGGGTATGTATATGATATTTTAAATATTTAGCTGAATAACCATGAGCTTATTTTTAAAATGAAGTAACACTGTTTTTCTCAACCATTACTATCATTTACATAATTATGAGAAATTACTACTGGAAAATGTTAACATAACATTTCTTTTCTATCCATGACTATTTTATCTCTATGTAAAATATGGTGCTGGGTAGTGTATTAGCTAGTTATGACAATTGAAACTGTCATCCAAATTGTAGATTATGTAAACTGGAATTGAAAAATTAGGAACTGTCTACTGAGAACAGAATAGCAAGCAAGAAGCTTAAATAGAAAAATAATGGGAAGAGCATTTTAGAGCAAAGGAACTTCCTGAATAATATAAAACTTTGGAAAGAATTTCAAAGACAGACTCTATTTCAATTCTAGCAGATTCTTATCAAGATTTGACAGTGCAATTACACTTCAAAATTCTGTAAAGAACTAGACCATTCTCCACTAGAGACTTCTCAGGAAAAAAAAAAAATCAGCAAATGAGTAAATGGCTCTGTGCTTGGTGAACACTGGCCAAAGGAGAACCTTCCAGAGAGACAGGACATCGTGGGATGGGACGCACTGTGCAGTCATTCCTTCCTGCGTCCTGACCTCAGTTCCACCATGTGAGAGGTGTCAATAGGAGAACTTACTGAAATTTTCTGAGCTTTAGGTTTCTCATCTTTAAAATACATATACATTTTTATGCCCCCCTCACAATTTTGGTAGAGGTCTCACTTAAATAATATGCAAAGAAATTCATTCTGGTCCTGAGCACATACCTTGGAGCTAAATAAAAATATTGTCAGTAAGTAAACATGTAAAAGGTGAAAGAGAAAAGCCAGGTCTCTACTTCTCCTTCCCAACAAGGTACTTAGAATGGAAAAATGACAGAAATATTCATGGTTCCCCTGAAATACTGTTTCTTATGTAATTAGCATGAGGATGGGCACCAGCAGATCCTTGGGTAAATCCACAAGATAAACGATTTATATTTTGCTGGTAAAGGAAGAGAATTTTCACTTTAGACTTCTCAGACATGCATTTACTTAATTAATACATACCTATGCTATGCCAAGTACTCTGCTGGGTTTTTGAGGTAAAATGTGGAGAGAAGAGAACTCTCAGTTCCTGGTAAGATGGGTTTTTCAGCCAAATTGGGAATCCACATCTAATGGAGCTTCAGAACTTTCATTGGTGAACTACCAAGATGATACTGAATCTAAAGGGGCTCCTGGAGTTAAAGATGGAGACAGAGAATGGGCCAAGGGGCCCAGAGCCACGTGTTAACTGGAGAGTCACACAGGCTGGCTACCCTCTCCCTTGGCGCTCTCAGGGGAGCCCAGGCTTTGTCTTGTCACCACTTCCATCTGGCCGAGGGAAGTTGGGGAGGTGTGGTCTCCCTGAACGCTGAACTATTTCACTATGAGCCATAGTCTCTATAGTTTCCTGAACGGATGAAATACTTCAAACTAAACTAAAAATAAAAAAGGAATATGTCTTCTAAGTTAAAAGATGTACAATTTCATTTTACTTGTTATTAACTGTGAATTTGCTGACCTTTGTATTCCATTCAATGTCTTCAAGGGGTCTCTGAAATTTACACACGAGACTGCATTAAAGCACAAGCTGACCTTCGGAGTAAAGAGAGATTCCAGCAGGAAGTGCGTCTACCCTCGAGGGAGGCAGTGAATAAGGCAAATGTACCTTAAATTCTTTGGTTATTTAGAGTCAGAGCTAGTAACTGGAGAAAATCCTTGACTTCAGATGTACACACTTGAAAAACCATTCATTGCTCTGGCACTCAGTGTGTTCTCTCTCTCTCTCCCTCACCTTCCTCTCAGCCCCAGGCATTTCCCCCTAAGTCTGAAATAAGCACGTTGATAAAAACCTATTTGTATTAGAAATAGTAGGGAACTATTGACCATTGCCTGCTTAACAATATATTTTTTTAAAGTTTCATGTTATCATATCTAAATAAATCAGAAGTGGTTAACTGTATTATCAACTTGGAAATGGTAAATACACTTTTAAAAGTTTCAGTTGTAAAATAACTGTAAATAAATCTAACTTTAAGTGAGCTATAAATGTTCAATTTTCTAGGCCTTATCTGCCCCCAAAAATCTCTCTAAGGGTGGTTGGGAGAATCAAAAGACTCATTTTTAGAAAAATAAGAAATAACACTTCCATGATACTCAGGTGTATCATATAAGAACAAAAAACATCATTTATTTTGATCTCTTCCAGCTAGCTTGGAGCCTAAATGGTGCCATAAGAATAACTTGATTCACTTTTTCAAAACATGCATGCCTGTATCCCATTCTCCAGTGATTGTCCTTCATTAAGGCATGTATATTTTGGAAAAAATAAAATGGTATCTAGATAATTCTGATAAACACTCCTGATTAAAAGGCACTGCTGGTGAAAACATAATTCGGAGAATGGCTAAATAACTTAAGTGAAAATTAAAGGCCTATAAAAATTACATTTGGTAAGGAGGTCTATGTTTTTTATAATGCCACTCAACATGTCAGTGCTATACACAGATTGATTTATTCCTCACATTCCCCTTATGACGTAGATACCATTCTAATCTCCTTTGTACCAACGAAGATGTTGAAGGCTAGAATGCACGCTGCCTTGTACAGCGGCACACAGCCAGTGAGTCCTGGGGCTGAGATTCGCTTGCAGCCATTTCCCTGCTGGAGGAGCTACGCTTTTAGCTGCTGTGAACTACAGCTTCCCACTTCCATGCTAGCATTTCTCAATTTACCAAATTTTAATCGCATTTAACTTTCCAGGAAATAATGACTTAAAAAAAGTAGATAATAAAAGTTATCACATAAGAGAAATTCAATAAATATCCATTGCTATAAAAACATGATTGAGTTGGACGTGATGCAAACATTTGAAATAATGAAAGTGGCATTAAAAAATCATAGTTTTTTAAAGACAAGAAATACTTTGAAAACTCTGAAGTCTGATTCTTTGAAATACCAGTACCCTATAGTTTATTTGATATGCCAATTTGCCTGGGTCGCAGGGTTCTCACTTATTTGGTAAAACATTATTTCTGAGTGTGTCCATGAGGATGTTTCCAGAAGAGATTAGCATTTGGACCTGTTGACTAAGAAGGTGGCATCTCCCCATCCACTAAAGACCTGAACAGAACTAAAAGACTGAGGAAAGGAGAATTCCCTCTCTCTCTCTCTCCCTCCTCCCTCCCTCTCTCTGCCTGATTGCTGAGCTGGGACATCAGTCTTCTCCTGTCCCCAGACTCCAACTTACCCTGCAGCACTCCTGGTTCTCACATCTTCACTCAGACTTGGAAACTACACCTCTGACTTTCCTGGGTTTGTGATTTGCAGATGGCAGATCATGGGACTTCTCAGTCTCCATAATCATGTGAGCTGACTCCTTACCATAAATATTCTCAATATATTCTATTACTTCTCTCTCTCTGGAGAAATCTGGCTAATACACAGGATCATAATTTTTAGGCATAAGCTAAACTTGGCAAAATAGTTCTCTTCCGTAAGAAAGATCCAGTCTCCAGAGATAACAGTATATGACCCACAAGTGTTCTATTTTCTAGATGTTACCTCTGCTGCCAAAAAATATCTCTTGGAGGATGTTTAGGGGAATCAAAGACTCGTTTTTAGAGAAGGATGAAAAAAAAACAGCACTTCTGTGATACACAGGTATATTGTACAAAGATGAAACAGTCCATTATCTTGGATCAGCTAGTTTGGATCCTAAATAGTTGCCCTTCAACTGCTAATATTCCCATGGAAACTTTTAGTTTTCTCTAGCAGGAATGGATTTCTGATTCTAAAATTATTTATAAAAATAAAAAGTTCTATAAAAATTTGATTTTCATTTTTGAAAAGGCTTGCACAAAAAATGGGAAAAAACAATGTTCAAAACCAATTGCAACTGGAGTATCAAATTAGTACCCATAAACCCAATGACTCAGTACTAAGTTTAAGAAATTCTCAAGGGTTAAAGTGGTCGACATTGTACAGTATATGAATAAAGTACACGTACATTTAATTTCAATAAACAATAAAATTTAGACAGACTTCCATGTTTGCAGAAAGGCTACCAGAAGTAAGGTTATTGGCTAGTCTGACTGATACATACACTGAGATATTAAAAACATATTTACATGCTTAAATAATCGCTAAGTATCCCTTGCACATTGTATTACTCTTGCTTGCACAGAATGATTTGGCTTTGAAGACTCCCAACTGAAATTGTTTCCTAAATTTACAAGCCAACTGATACCTAATTCAACACAATGGTTGGAAATTGAGGCATTAATGTGTCTCATGCGTCTAGTGTACTTGGAATTCTTTCTCTGATACTGCCAAGGAGCTATAAAGGGTGCAGTAACTCGGGCTCTTCTCTTTCTCTTAGTGCTCTTCTGCCTAATTTAAGGTGGTGTCCATATTTTAACTGGTGCACAGTAAGGGCTGGACATATTGAAATACCAAGAGAAAGATGGAGAAAAAAATTTGGGGAGATGGTGAAACAAATTGTAGACCAAAAAGAACAGTTAAAGAATGTTCTGAAAATGTACCTTAGAGTGTTGGTTGGATGTTCAAAGCAAAATAAATTCATGAAACTAATGACTCTGTCCTCCTGCTTTGCTGTAGAGGACTTGCAGTAATTCAAAAGTCAAAATGATATACAATTAGCAACCATCCCTCTTGCACCAATGCTTTGAAAGTCAACTTTTCCCAACTCAATATAATTCAAGTAATAAATGTTACAATTAAAAGATTTATACATTCCACCAGCTGGCAATATAAATCTATTCGGCTTTGCAGGCTGATGATCCCCTGTCTGTGCTAAGAGTGCTGGCTTAAGCAATTGTATGATACCATGTGTAAAAGTGCTTAAAGCATGACCTAATTAATTTTATATTTCTACACATCCCTATCGTCTCATTTTATTTGATTTAGATATTCTCCATTACATCATGGAACATGTGCAAATTGTAAGTGATAGTAATTAAGTTCCTATAAATAATAGTAAATCTATCAATAGTATTAAATAGATCAATACAAGTTCCTTTAAAATCTCATCAATTAAACAATGAAAAGATTTTCTACTGTCACTTGTTGGTGTTAAGTGGGGCATTTTTGTGGAGTTTTTTTGGTTTTCTGCTTGTAGATGTGTGATGTTAATAAGAATGAGCCATAAAAACAAAGTAATTCAGGCTTTTTGTAATTAAAAGAAAATCTTATTGTAATTAAAAGTCATTACGTTTTAAAGAAAAAAATCAAGCTTTCAATTAAATACAGAATTTTCTATATACATTTAAATACAAAAGCAAAATATCAGACTGAGGAGCCTAAAAGTCGTTTTTCTCCAACCTGCCCTTTCTGTTTAATCTCTGGCAGCCCTTGCTGAGGGAGGGAGCCTCTGCTTTAACCCTTTCCTGACAAGTAAGTAGCTACAAGGCACCCATTCCTCCTTACGGTGTGGCAGGTAGCAGGTCATTTGTGATAGCAGCAAGGTAAGAAGGGGTGGAATTAATGCCAGGTCTCCCCCGAGGCCTTTCTCTCATTGTTACCAACTACATTTCAATTGATTTTTCTCTTTCTGACACGATGAAGAATTAACAGCACCGATGACCTTTCAGAAGACAACATAAAATTCTTTATCTATTTGTGAGGTCTAAGGAAATTGTTTCTTTTCCTGCTAAAATTAACCCAGATCTTCCAAGCCTGGCAAAGAAATGTCCGCACATTTTGGGGTGTCTCACCTCTGAGTCCAGCATCCGTGAATCACAAGGTTCACTTTCCCCTTCATAACCTCCTGCTAATATTCTTCTGTCATTGATGTGTAAGCCTTGGAGGGGAATAAGGTTTAATTATTTACAGGCATCTGAAGTGAGGAGCATATTTTACTGAAACTTAGGTCTTGAATTTCTGATTAAAGGGTGATGTATCGATTGATAATATGACTTCCAAGACGTGACTGTCCCTAACCTTGGCCTGCTTCAATAAGGTGGAAACTTTCTACAATGTGCACAGACAGCATTTTCTTGAAATGGAACTCGGACAGCATGGTCTGTAGACAGAAATTATTTTTCAGGCCAGTCTATGATCCAGTGTAACAAGTTCTGGTTTCCTCCAATAGGATTTATTTCCACCATGGGTGGTTATCAGCAGGGATAACCATCACCACAGGGTTTACCATCTATATAAATAAGGAGTAATTTTGACATATTATGTTCTTTCTAACATTGCTTTCCTGACTTTGATACCTTTGCCATTTTTTCTTAATAAGAAACTAAAGATTTAGATTTAAATTCTCCATATCATACTATGACACCAAGAGACATTTAGAGACTAACCTTTTAAAATCAGTGCTCATAGACATTGCTGCAAGTAGGAAGTAATAAAATAGATGCTAATTTTCTCCAGCTGTTTTTTTCTATTCTTTCACATGGATAAATGGTCCACAGATACGTGATATTCTGGTGTCAAGGGATGAGAGAATTCTTTTGTTGCAAATTGGAAGGGGAAAAACAATAAAATGACAAAATATAAGCAGAATTTCAACAACAGAGTTGTATATGGTTATAAACTACCTCAGTCAGTTCTACCCTAAAGGGTGTCACCATTCAGCTCTGGGGACAACACACTGAGATTGAACGACAGCACTCCTAGGAATGTATCAATAGCCACACTTCCCAAATAGCTTTACGTGCTTCCTGGGGAGGATGGAGAGGTAGGAGCTCTACATGAAATTCTCCTATAGTCATCAGGTAGTCGAGCTCAGAAGCAATTCCTCCAAGACTGTGGGAATATTTGATATCCAGCTCTTGTGAGTGAAACGCAGTAAGTTGTACAACAGCCATGCTGCTGCTTTTCAGCCAATTTCATTTCACTAAGAATGTCCCACTAGGTTACAGGTTGGCATCATATCAGATCATCAGTTTTTCTACGGTACCAGAAAAAGCAGTTACTGATCTAGACAAGGGTCTACTCAGTGAGGAAACAGGGTCAGCAGCGCTGGACTTCTGGTCTACAAGAGGCTCTGTTTTTGCGGGGACCTTTGTGAGGGGTGATCGCTGTAGCTATGCATTATATGAGCTTTGCAGCCGTAAACGCTTTAGTGGTAACAGTGCTAATAACAACATGTGCACTGTATATAAAGTGCTAAAGACAACCAGTTAAAAGTACTGGGGAGCTCATTGTGCTCTCCTTGTAGCTTTACTGTAACTTTGAAATTATTTCAAAATAAAAGGTTTCTGGTCAAACAATGCTATTAAGGAAATAGTGAAAAGACAAGCTACATTTAATCAACAAAAAATAAAGAGCCCCAGCATACATCAAAAATCTTTACCATTTGATTATTAAAAAGGTAAAGAATAGAGAAATGGGGAAAAGACAAGAAAAGGTATTTGACAAAAGATGAAGCATAATTGAAAATACCTTTTTTATCAAAGGTGAGTATAGGGTCACTTCTCATATGGCTGGCGATATATATCCATATATATATATATATATATATATATATATATATATATATATATATATATATATCTCCATCTAATTCCTATGTTATAAAACTTACCCCAAACCTGGAAATAGGGCAAGAAGATTCTGTGTTGTTTTCAATATCCAGCATTCTCTAGCAATGCCACCTGAGGGTCATCAGATGCTCTAAGAAAATGCAACTTAGTATGACTTACTACTTGACTATTTTTAGAGCTCAGATTTTGTGACGTTAGATTTTTAACTTGTAGAGAATGGATAAGTTGCAAATAAATGTTAACAAATATAGAGCTGCAGCTGCTTTCTATCCAGTAGGAAAAAACAAAAACCCCAAAGGTTGTGGTTGTGTTGCCCTGTAGAGCAGTAACCAGTTTTGAATCTATTTTAGATGACTTATGACTAATTTCAGCCATTTCTCTTTTACTGGCTGTATGTTTTACTCTCTTGTAGCCTCTCTGAACTGACTCTGTTATCCTACTGCTCCCTTCATTAGTCTATGATATAAATGTTTGACATATGCTCACTATATCTTGTTATTAGAACTTTTCCCCAAGATTATCATTTAATACCCATAACAAGTTTCAAAGAACTGCAACTTGCATGAAAATTAACAAATGATCTTCCTTCATGTGCCCTAATGAAATCCAGGTATCACAATGTCCTCAGTATGCTTTAGTGACTGTCGAAACTGTAAGGAATTCTGACTGAGATAGCAAGTCCACTGTGAAATAGGAAGTTCTAATTCGAAAAGCATTATTTCTAAATTTGATTGAAGCAAAGGAGGGGCAAACTGTCATTACTAAGGGGAAAATAAAGATTCAAAACACATGGTAAAAATCAGAGATGAGTTTTTATTTTGGTTGCTGTTTTTTCTCAAGAGCATAAAAAGCAGCCAGTTGCATTCCAGTCTGAACCCAGGTATTCTGAAGTAATAGGATCAAAAGAGTATAAACACTCCACTGAAAGTGTAACATTCTCTAAAGTATTACTCTAGATTTTTTGGAATGCAAATATTTTTCTCATGAGACTTTGTAATTTTTGTGAGTCGATGTTTGTGTGTTTTCCGCCTCCCAATGATATTGTGCTTATATCTTCCAAAGCAGTAGTAAGTAAATATTGTATTTTCTTTTCTTTTAAAATATTACAGAAGAACTAGCTGAAGTTAAAGCAGCACAGCTTTCTCTCACTGTTTCAAGACTTGGAGACCTGGAAGAATGTTACTCTATAAAAAAGTTGACCACAGTATGAAACATCTTATTACTTGCTTGATGATTTGTAACCTACTCCTTTCATTCACTCATTTATTCACTCTTTAAAACAAATGTATTGAGTACTTAATATTCTAGATATGGAGAAGTAGAGCTAATACAAAGATTACAAAATAGTCTTACCTAGAAAGAGCTTAGGTCTATTGAGGGAAATTGAAAACCCAATCATTTTATTGAACAGTAAGGAGGATCAGGGATGAGTTGCTTTGGACAATGGTAAGAATAAAAATGAAAACAGTGAAATGAAAGAAAACACTGCATCAAAAATCACCCTTCTTTATAAAAAATCAAGGTTAACCATCACTATCCCATAACAAAAAAAAAAAGTGTTTTTTTTTTTTTTTTAGTTTTATTAATAATAATACGCAATAGCCTGGGAGGATGTGGTAAGACAAGAAAAATCACAACCTATTGGTGGTAATAGAAAGTGATACAACTTTTCCAGAAATAAATTTTGTAATGTGTGTCAAGATTCTTAAATTTTTCATCATGCTTTCTCAGTAAGTCTAATTTAAAATATTTCCTAAGTAGATATTCATAACTGCATGCACACATGTATGCGCAAATATACTAATCATAGTATTATTTATAATAATTCATATGTCCAACATGAAAGGAATGGTTAGGTAAATGGTAAAATATTCATCCTATGAAATATGAGATGTTAAATTAATGGTTTTGCTGTTTTTGACGTCATGTGAAATGCCCATGCCAAAATGCTAAGTTACAATTATACATTCATTTGAATTACAAGCTTAATTCTAAAAACATTTCAAAGTCTACCAGGCAGCATCATGAAGTGTTAGCAGGGGAGTTTGTTTTTATATTCTCAAATCCTTTCTGTGTTTCCCAGATATTTTCCAGTTGGAGCAAATACTAGTCTAAGAACTGAAGAAATATTTTATATATATAATAAATCAGAAAAAGTAGGCTATTAATATAAAAAAAAACACAACAACAACATTGAAGAGACATTCATGCTCTTCTCAAAGTATGGTGACTGCATGAATAGTTGCAGGAACAAATGCATCCTTGAATGAATGAATGATCAAATATATACAAATATATACAGTAACACTTTCTAACAGAGAAACTAAAATTTCTATGTTGCTTTTTTTTATATTACATAGCAAAAAAAAAAAAAAAAGACTAATAATCTTAAAAAGAATACGCATAGTTATAGAGAATGGTTTTATTCAACCTAAGTAAATAAACTCCTTCAAGGACTTCAGTGCTCGAAAACAAATGAGGGTTTCAACTTTAGAGATTCCTCCTTATCTACGACCAGAGGAGAATACCAGCAAGGATTATGTAAACAGTGAAGTCAAGGGAGAGCTGATACTCAACCACTGGCCACAGATAAGGCCAAAACACTTAAAATATTTGAGTACTTTCATTCTGGTTGCCTAGAGCCCCCATGTTTTCCTTTGCCCTTTTCTGATACCGTTTCTTCTCTAGGGCTTTCCAGACATTTTCCTAAACAACTCAAAAATCATTGCCTAGCAGAGCAGGGAACTCACAGAACCTGCCCCAGTTATAGCTAGCATCCATCCTGAGTGGCTGGTTCTGAGTGGCTGATGAAAAATCAGTCAGTCCATCTAAGAAAGAAATGGAAAATTTTATTTGAGCCAAATTTGAGGATTATAACCTGGGAAGAGCATCTCAGAAAGCTCTGAGAACTGCTCCACCATTTAGAAATCAAGGCACAGTATTTTTCTTTTTTAAAGTTTTAAAGTTTTATTTATTCTATTAAGTTTTTTGAGACGAAGTACTGCACATCAAATGATGTATTATCATTTATTTGTATATATATATATATATATTTTGAAGTGTAGTCAGTTTACGATGTTGTTTCAATTTCTGGTGCACAGCACAATGCTTCAGTCATACACAAACATATGTATATGCATTTTCATATTCTTTTTCACCATAAATTACTACAAGATATTGAATATAGTTCTCTGTGCTATACAGTATAAACTTGCTGTTTATCAGATTTTGTGAGAATCCTCTTGTATTTCTAAGTGAGAGACACTCAGCCAGAGTTCAGTAGGAGTTCTATGCGATTCAGTGGGTTTATAGATGCAATTTGGTGTGTTTGTGGGACAGAGTGAGCTGTGAGTCTGTCTACTCCTCCATCTTGGCACCTCTCATCCAAATGACATATTATTGACAGTTTACATAAACCAGATCTAAGCGTCCTCCTGGTGGGTCATGTGACCCCTTACAAGATCAGGAAGGAATGCTACCTTTTAAGGAGCTGTCTTGTTGATGCTGGGAGGATGCTGCTCTTTACGGCTGAGCAGGTGTTCCTGCTGATGGGGGAGGTCTGGTCCATGCACAACGCAGACACACAGCGCACAGTGAGGGGAGAGAGGGGGCCAAAGGGCAGAGGAGAAATTTTTATGTTCAAATTTTTCTTGTCTTGCCATAATTATTTCACATTTCCATGTGTTACCAATTGTTGGTTAATCTTAATTTCATCTCTGATTTGATTGTACCTGGAAAAAAATGTCTACTTTTAAAATTCTGTAATTAAGATTTTTCCTTAATTCACACTAGCGCCCCTTTCTAATTGGTCAAATGTAGTGTTTTTAAACACTATTATCAGAGAGAAAGTCTCTTGATAAAAAAATAATATCCATTAAATTTACTGACACCTTTCCATTCAATACAGATGTCTAAGTCTTCTCTACTGTGGATTTTTTTTAGTTTATTTTAATTTTTAAAGAATTTTCCAAATGTGGGAATTCATTCTTTAAAAAGCAATAATTTTCCTTTTTAAAAAATTACATTCAGCCCTTCCTTTGCAGTTCAAGTCTTTATTCTGTTCAAGTGATTTCATTCACCTCACCTCAACCCTGACTATGGACCACTGTATTTCAACTTTGCATAAAAGATGTTTCCTGAAAGAACCAATATGTGTTTTAATTTTGACTCATTCTGTCTTTCTAATTTGTCCTATACTGAACTATAATTTTTATGTTTTTCTTTAGAAAAATAATTTCTTCTCTATTCCAATTTGGTAATTCTGTGTTAATATTGTTTAGGAAATCATTTTGATGTTGTAGCTTACAGTGTATTACTAGCCAATCTAATAGTATATGTAGTCTTCCAAAAAATTTCAACCCTTCTATCAGTCAGGGTTCTCCAGAGAAGCCTGTAGAAGCTAAGAAGGATGGTGGGGGTGGGTCCTGAAGAGATGTGGCATTGGAATTTGCATGGCAACTGCCTCAGTGGAGACCATTACAGCTTCTGTAGACAATGCATTGTTGACCCCCTGGGATTGGAGGTGTGTAGAGAGCCCCCTTCCACTGGCATAAAAGACTCATCAGAACTTAGGGGCCCAATTTGCTAGCCTCATCAGAGTCTTCCCATATGTTCCCATTTCAACTTTTAGAATCCTATTTCTTCCCAATCAATGCCCTCACTTTTACAGTAGACACTCTACAAGGATAGGCATTCAAGTTGTGTTCAACCAGTCACAGGATGAGATTCTGGATTTGATTTTCAATAATTTCAGTCCTGAAGCTACAGGACCTAAGGAGCTCCTTCATGGCACACATAGAAGCTTTCAGACCATTTGTGCATTGTTGTAGCAGAGAATTCAAATCCCTGAGCTTATTCTTTTCTTTCCTTATTTTATCCAGTAACATTAAAAGCAACCAGCCAATCTCATTATCTTCATTATATGCTCTACACAAGCAGCCAGATGCTTGCTTCTCGTAAGTGGTTGATTAGGTAATGTTTGGTATGTCTCCATTGCCACGCTGTGCCACGTACTCTCTTTACTACCAGAGAGTCATTAGTGTCTTTAAATCTAATCAGTTTAGTGAGCCAATACCAGAAACCCCAGAATCAATTTAGAAACCTCCAGCGTTAAATTCTGTTCCTCTAGAACCATTCTCAGTACCAGAATTTGTATTAGTCAGGGTTCTCTAGGTAAACAGAACCAACAGAATGTGTATGTGGAGATGGAGACAGAGGAGAGAGGGAGAGAGAGAGAGAGATTAAAAGGAATTGTCTGACAAGATTAAAGAGGCTAAGGAGTCCCAGAGCTCCAGTAGGTAAGTTGGAGACCCAAGAGAGCTGATGGTGTCATTCTAGTCCAGAGAGCCGGGAGGCTTGAGCTCCAAGAAGGGCCGATGTTTCAGTTTGAATCTGAAGGTAAAAAAGGCCTACGTCTGATCAAATCATCAGGCAGAAGTTCTCATTCACTCACAGGAGGGTCAGCCTTTTTGAGCTATTCAGGCCTGCACTGACTGAATGAGGTCCAACCGCACTAGGGAGGGTGAGCTGCTTTACTCAGCCTACCAATTCAAATGTTCAACGTACTCATGATCACCCTCACAGACATTCCCAGAATGTTTGACCAAATATCTGAGAATCCCTATGGCCCATCCAAGCTGACACATAAAATTAACCATCACAACCACCTCAGCTTTGTTCAGATTTTCCTTATATAAGCACTCGATCACAGTAAGTTTCAGCTAATTGAGAACTTGTAATGATTCAGCCTGTGCCAAGCTGAAGCCTTAGGTGATCTTTCCAGAATTTTGATGTAATTGATGCTTAGATGTTTTTATTCTGCAATATGGGCTTGAGACAGGGGTGGGTAGGTGCATGCGAGGGTCTCAAGCAGTTTTTCTTTCTATTAACGGTTACAAAGTGAGGTTACTATCAATTTCCTCTTACAGCTAAATGCACAGTCTTTCTGTAGTGGTTTTGTGACTCACATTTGACGCTTTCAGAAAAATTAGAATAGTGTATTTAAGTTCAGTTACATTTTAAAACTGGGGCAGATGATGGCTCTTAAAGATCATCTAACAGACATAATACTAAGCAAATAATACCAGACATAGAAGAATACTGACAGTATGATTCAATTCGTATAAAATTCAAACGCAGGCAGAACAATTTCACGAAGGCTGAGATCAGAGAGCAGTTATTTTCTGGGAACACTGACCGTGAGGACGCTCAAGGGAACTTCAGGATTTGTGGATGCATTATCTTGATCTGGGTGGTGGTTACATAGTTGTAACAATTCATAAAGGTGGCCCACTCTACTCTATTAGTTATACCTTAATTTAAAGGTTGTTGTCACCATTGTTTAAATCATGGTGTTTTCTTAATACAGTCCTTCACAGGTAATCTGAAATACGTGCTAAGGATGGGGGGAAGGCAAGTGAGCTGGGACAGATTCTAGAGAAAAGTAAATCAACACGTCTCAGCCAGATAAGGTGAGCTCTGCAGACTAGCACCTGGACGTCAGTCAGCACATGGTCTTCAGAGCTATCACTGTAGGGGGATTCGCGTTGGCCTTCCTGCTTTCTCATCAATAGCTGTCTTTCTCACCTACTCTCTTTGGTAAGTGCTAAGGCTTTTAGAATAAGACACACTACATCAAAACTATGCGTCCAGTGCAATGTACTAAATTAAGACACGATGTGAAGGGGAGAGTGTAGCTCAGTGGAAGAGTGGGTGCTTAACATGCACAGGGTCCTGGGTTCGATCCCCAGTATCTCCACTGAAACTAAAAAAATAGAAAATTTTAAAAAATATATAAAATGTATGAAACTAATTACTCCTCAAAAAAGACTAAATTTTTAAAAAGAGGGTTTTTTTAAAAAGACACATGATATATAAAAACTGTTTTTCATTAAAATTAATATTAACGTTAAAGATGAGGTTGGCTCTCTCTACTATATTTAAGACTTGAAGCATTTGTTACACCAAGAAAGAGAAACAGAGAGAGAAAGAAAAATAAAATACAGTTTCCCCAAATCTAAATATATGGACTAATGCTAAAAAACAAACACACAAACAACAACAAATGTATTTGCAGATTCTTTACTTAAATTTTACATTATCATCCACCCAAATTCTCAAAAAACGATCTTAATCTACTGAGCATTTAACTTGTCATTTGTTTACTTCTCTTTCACCATGTGACACACTGAATAATTTCCATTTTCAATTCTGTCTCTTAAACATATCATTACTTTATGACAGCCACAGGAATAATCAGATGTCATGCTTTTGAGGGAATAAAGACAATGTGACTTTCCATTGGCTTATAAAGACAGAGAGTTGAAGGTGAGAAATTCCAAATAAGCAAAACTCCCCTCCAGATTCCCCAGTTCTCTCTTGGACTGGCTTGCACTTACAAGTCCTGAAGAATTTGATTTGCATTTTAAAATGTTTGCTGTCTCTTTGTAAATATGTAAATAGACTGGTACTGAGGCTAGCGGAAGGGTCACTGAAAGAGGGTCAGGAGATTTGCTCTCTCATATTATTCATTAATTATGAGAACCTGAATAAGAATGAAAGCAATAAAATGTCATGTAAAAAAAACACTAACGGCTTTAATGGCGCTCATAAATGCTTGACAAAGACTCTAGGAGTTTATTTGCTAATGAACTTACTCTCCTCATCACATGCAAGCTGCCTGCACATCCCACATCTTTCTAACCAGAAGGGGAGGTAGCTATCCACATGGGCATGCCTTGCTCCCAGCTCTGTGTTTTCCCTCTAGTTACACTGCCCTTCCAAATAAATAAAACCTTCATTGGATGCCTCTTTGGTAAAAGCTGGTATGTTTAAGGATGCCTATGCTTTGCTCTTCAGAGCATGTGCTTTCCAAGTTATTATGTGGGAAAGCTGCCGGAGTTCAGCAGGGAGAGCTGTGGAGCCCGGGGTTCCCCGCCGATGTCATGTGTTTGGAGGAACATGTGTGGTTTGGAATCACAACTTTCAGACACGTGCAACGCATGCCTTAACCACCTCCCTTCCCTGTGTAGAGAAACAGGTGACAGATTACAGGTGATTCTTTTCAGGTCCTGGAATAATAAAGCCTCAACCCTTCCAGCCTTTAATGTTATGATTATTATTTTCTACTGCACCTACATATCGATACATAATTCATAGTGATTTCTTTTAAGCTGAGGTTAGACTGAAAGTAAACTAGCGGTCCTGTTTCCCTTCCATGCTCTGATATGGCATCAGTTCAGATACCAGGCTATTACTAGTTAACAGTAGATGATATTTTTATATAACTATACACACTTCATGCATGAAAAGCAAGTCAGCCTGAGTCTACAGCATATTACTGAGGTGGCCGTGCAAAGGAGGAGACCAATGAGATGACTTCTTTAGGGGGTAGACAAGAGGCCAACACCTGAAACATTATGAATTCCAGGAAAAGACTGTTACGTTCAATCTTCTTCTGCAAGTGTCCAGACCTGTAAGACTCAAATTGTGCCAGGTACATTGTGAAGACATGGAAGTGAGTACTGCCCTTTGCTGTTGTCAGGTAGAAAGAGATCTCCAAGCCTCTGCTCCAACTAAGCAAGAAAGTAGAGAGCCCTGTGGAACTGCTGAGAGGGCATCAGGACACAGCATAGAAGCTCGTTCTATGTATCTCCCTGGTTGGAAATGATCAAACTTCTCTATCAAATAGTCAAGAATCATCTGAAAGTGATGAGTGCAGGGAAGATGCATGACTCAGGTTGTCTCGTGCACTCATCTCTTATTAACCTGAGCCTAGAATCAGAACAGAAAAGGAAGGAAAAGCTCATTTCATGTATTCTGTGAAATTTCTCACTTCTGGAAGTGACTGACAGAATGTTCTATCATCTTCTACAGTGAGATTGATTTAGACGGCCACACTATGATTTCTCAGGGAGTTTTGTGTGTGTTTTGGAAACTGCTGATAAGGTAATACATAGTCTTTACAAGAGTAAAAAGATTTTTTCCCCCAAGATAGTGGTGCCTATGTCTCTATTCTTCATACAAAACTTTTTGCCACATTTTACCTTCTAAATGATATTAAGTGTGAACAGACTGTACTTTCCAAGTAAAGTCTCTTTTGGGTAGAGGGCCTGATTAAACACTCTTAATTATGCACAAAAATACATGTGTGCATATATGTGGGGCCTCAGAGATTACTTCATAATAGTTTTAAAAGTTTCCTTCCTCTACTCTAACTTTCCTTCTCTCCAATTGTCTAAATGACAGCTTCTATTGGCTCAAATATATATGTATTTTTTAAGCAATCAGATTAATATTTTTCTAGACTGGTCAAGGTGAAAAAAAATCTCAGAACTGAAAGTTTTTTTCCAGAATACTTAAGGCCAAATTCTGATTTTTGTAGGGCATAAAAAATGCCCCGTGAATATTGACATACATCTAGGAAGAAATTAGTCTTGTTAAAGCAAATTTTCTATAAAAATTGCTGATGACTGGGTTTACAGGTTCTGAGTACCAGACTCTTGATCTCATGGGATTTCCCTCACCCACCGTGTCTTAATTCAAGACGTGAAAACTACCACAATGCTTTTGCACGTGACCAGGTTCTCCTCTGTCACACCCTCTTGTAGCACTGGGTGTTCTCATTTCTATTTACTACATCAACCATATCCTCTTTCCTTCTGGATCCTAGTGGGGTTTATGCAATAGGAGGCACAGGAAAGAGATGGGAGGAAGAGAGACCCATTGGATATTTATTCCGTAGTCTGCCTCCCTGTCAACACTTGGTCCGGCACCAGCTGATTTTTTTCTAATTAGAGTCATGCCTCCTGCTGGGTAGCCACTCTCCGACAACTACTCTTCTCAATGGGTCTGGTAACTGCCCAGCTGGTACCAGTACTGGGGCGCTTAACCATGCAGTGTCGGTTCCCCTGGTCCTTACCACACTTCATAAATAGTCCCTTTATAAAACTCTCTTCAGTTATCCCTTCTGAGTGTGCCATCTGAATATCATCTGGCCCCTGAGCAGCACACAATGAAAAGAGAACTACATAGATTTTACTGCACAGTTAACATAAGAAAAATTATATACCACAAACTTCAGCTAATATGGTGTGGGGTTCTGATTTCTAATTTCTTCTTTAGTAAGTTAAAATTAAGTGTCTCTCTCTCTCTCTCTTCCTGGTGTTGCTAGGTGAATGATCTCTGAGCAAGATTCTTCATTTTCTGAAGTTTTACAAGTTTTTCAATTGTGTCTATTAATAACATATTTTATTAATTCTATTCTCAAGGGTGGGCGGGGAGTGGCTTCTAATTTTCTCAGCAAAATGCCTGCCACTAAATACTTGTAACCACAGAACTCACTATTTCCTTTCTATTTGTGTGGTCCTCAAGTTTTCCATCTTTCTCTAATTTTCAGGCTTTAAGTTTCTTCAGCAACTGCTTCTGTGTCATTCCAAGATGCTGTGATGAGAATCTTTGCATCAGAACAATGACTTTACAACTGAGAAGCAAGCAGAAAATAGTTTCCTCTCCTGTAGCACCACACTTTTGCCCCCTCTTTCTAACCACCCCCTCCCGCACCTGCTTCCGCTGGTGAGCAATGTGGATGGTGTACTCATTTGCTCAGAATTATGATTTCCATTTTCACATTAAGTATTTCTGGATCACATTTGTTTCATCTGTAGACACTTTATTTTTAATATTATGAAATAAACATGTTTCATATTTCCCAGGAAACAATTTTCAGAAGTTGGTACATATATGTCCTGCCCTTTTCTTCTTTCAATTCCAAGGAAAACTAAAAGGATTTCTTTCTGCTATTTTGAGAAGTTGTATTGATTGAGGAAAATAGGGAATTTGCTTCTCAAAAAATACAATGAATATTATATGTTGAACAATATTATATATGCTTTGGCATCATTAGTTTGCTGGAGTTGTAACTGCAGAATTATCCAGACATCATTCACCTGATACGTGAGGCCATTTCCATAAAGTAACTGGTTCATGTTGACTTCCATATGAATAAATCATTTTTTTCAATCCAGAGATGTTTTTTGAAATAGTTCAGCCTATGGTTTCATATATAACATGATTGCTGAGAGCGTGGAATATTCAGCAAGGTTGGAAATTATGTCGTTTTCTGGTAAGGATCCAAGAGCTCATGGATTCAGACTATAGTCCTTGGAACCAAAACACTCAAATGTGATATATTCATGAGAATGAAGTTTCTGTCACAGAATTTCCCCATAAAAGTTAATTGGAAAACATTGTATTGCATTATCTATATAAGTGACTGGGTGCCAGTATACATTTGTACAGTGTATTATGTATGTGTGGTAAGATGTAGGGCAACTCATCAGAAATCGTTCCCGCTGGCCCATAAACAGTTGCAGATAACAAAATTCTGTCAAGATTAGCACCAAGATGCTAGTTTGTCTCCATAATTTTTAATTTTCTCTCAGCTAATCCTATTCTTTCAAGATTTAACACTTACTTTGAAGGGACATTTCTCTCTATAGACAGTACTTCCCTATGTAAATATTCTAGAATGACGAATTCTCAGTACAGCTCACCACATTCTCGGTTGTCTTCGTTAACCAGGAAAACTGAGAGTCACTCTCTTTTTCACGCTGTTCAGAAATAAAGAAGCTTTACAGATTGTTTGACAGCAATTTTCTCCTTATAGTGTGCAAAACTAAGGGGAAACATGTTAGCTTTCAAAGGTGATGAACGCAGTAAGAGCCCTAACAATCGTGGCCGCGTGACACGCAGCGGCTGTCCTCTGACAGGCAGAGTGCACGCTGGTTCAAAGTGTGGACTGCGGCACTGATCTGCCCGCTTCAAATGCTACCTTGCCAGTTCCCGACAGCAGGCCCTGGGCAAGTTACTTAACTGCTTTGAGTAGCAGCAGCTTCCTCCTGTCTAAAACAGCGATAGGAGTAACTAATTCATAGGGTTGTTATGAGTTAATATTTTAAACTACTTAAAACAGTTCTATGTAAGTGATGTAAGCAGTAAAGTCTGATTTAGAAGTGATCATCTCTCTTCTACATTAATAAGACTTGAATCCTGACAATTTCTACCCAACCATCAAGGCTAGAGTGTTTCTACATGTAAACATCTAGGCTTTTAGGTTAGCAACAGAAAACACGATCGGTATTTCCATCATGTTTTGACAAATTTCTATGTTTCTTTTATGATTCAAAATGGAGACCTTCATTAAGCAATCAGAAAGACTCTTGACTTTTGCAGTAATTCTTGTTGGCGTAAAATTTTTTAAGTTCCTCCCTTGGCCAAAGTGGAGCCTAAATCCTGAGCATACCTGAAGTACAAAATCAGTAACATTCTTTCTGTAGTGCAGTCATGTAGAACTTCGGAATGTCTCAGCCATCAGAAAAATGCTACTACTAAGAAAACGTGCATGGCTTCTTTTCAGTTGCTCTGTGTGTGTGTGTGTGTGTGTGTGTGTGTGTGTGTGTGTTTTAAATAACATTAAAGGGAAAAAAAAGGAAGAAAAAGGAAAATGTTTTCTTTGCCCCACAAAGGAGGAAAAACAAATTCCACAGTGTTCAGAATCTTCCTTTGGAAATTAGTGTTTCATAGAGTTAAAATGTTTCGGTGATGTTGTTTTGAGATCATTTGGCTTGTTTCTCATCCTATGTCACACACAAAGAATTCTCCCACATAGGATGAGAAATTGCCATCAGTTTTTCAAACATCTGCTTTCGGGCATGGCTTAAGCACTTGTTTCTCACTGGTTTAAAACAACCCAAACAGATTCCCAGACTGTGTGAAAATAGGATAATTTCTAGAGGATTATGGAGAAGCAGAATCTGGTCTCTCTGGGTCTAGCAACATTTCAATTGCCCTGATGGCTAGTTATAAATTTCGGAAATTTGGAGAAAAATACATGTAATCCTCAAGAAGTTTTCACTGTTTGGAGACTGTATTAATAGGAAGAAACATTTTTGGAAATTGTTGTCTAATTTAATATGTGAAAAAAACTTAGTAAAATGTTTGAATTAGGAATTCTAAATACCTGGATCCTGCATAACTTACTTATTTTTTAGAGTTTATAGCTTAGAATTATTTCTTCGCTATGTATAATAATTCTGTCAGAAATACCTTTTTTCCCCAAAAGCAAAATTAATATATATTCAATCACAGGCACATTATTGAACTTTAACTAATTTAGCTTACGTGGTATTGTCAGCAACATTTATTTTATCTTTATGTATAGATACTGCAGCATTTGTCAAGATTCCTGAAATCTTAATGTGGAAATTGCTCTGTTTCGATCCAATATCATGAAAATTAAAAAAAAATTTTTTACATTGATTGTCATATGTTGCCTGTATATATGCTAGTTCCTTTGTCAGCCTAGCAAAATCTGCCTGGGGTTAGTTGCTTGCTTCTTAATTCATTCTGTGCTATCAAGTTCACAGGAAGCACTTTTAAGATGATATTATTTTGCATTAAGTATTTTATATAAAGCTAACACTGTGCTTTTGAGCTTCGAACCATAGCAACAAAGATCATAAAATGCCATGACCCGAGAAGAAAATATTCATTTTTTTTAGCATTTCTGAACTCAAATACAAATTCATGTAAGCACAGCCTATTTCTGGATACTCATGCTGACAATAAATCTAGTCTTGATTTAAAAGGGATCAAAAGTTTTCAAAAGCAGTAACTACAGTGACTAGACGTCACAGTGCACACATATAACCTAAAACCTTTAAAGGAACTAATAAAAAAAGATTATCTCCCAGAGTAAGTTCTTATTTGTTCTTCAGATCAGGCTGAAGTCGATTCTGTAGCTGAAAGTTAAGCCCCTTAAAGCTGGGTAAAGGAGCAAGTATAAATTGTAAGAATCCCTATATTTTGGCAATCTCTTTTCTCCTTTATCTGCATGGTAGCCTTTTTTTTTTAAATACTGAAACTCTAAAGCCTGTCAGTGATGAATCTAACAACATAATTACAAACTTGGCAAGGCTCTTACCTTTGCTAAGTATCACATAAGTGATTCACCAAAACTTTGGGTTGCCTATCTACTGAATATGAACCACACCGACGGAATAAATGGACTGTTTGTAAATAAATCTGCATTTTCAGTCCTAACCTCCCATATGAGCCATAGAATCATAACTGCATTCCAGAGATCACCATGAAATGCCCTTCCACCCCTAAAACCTATAGTTCAATCTGCCATCTACTCCTGCAGACAGACACCATCTTCATCTCCCAGATGTGTGACCTTGATTCTGCTTTGATTTACTTTCTTAAACTTGCCGTCCTCCAAACTTTCTCATGTATAGTAAAAATGTTCTGTTCATATTGCCTTTGGTCAATCATTCTCAAGTTTATATCATTCCACTATCAATACCCAAATTGTGTTTTTTATTTCACATTTTTTTTATTATTGTAATTGTTTCTTAGCCTACTTCTCCAATTTAAAATCATCCTAAATGTGACTACTGGAGTAATCATCATTGAAATGACTACCATTCCATGTGGCATTCATATCTAAAATCACCTAAGTTGTCTTCAAGAAAGCAAGAGTTGAATTCTTCAAACTGAAATGATAAGTTTTATATTAACTGATACTCCTTTACCTGCTGTAATTTACATCTTATTTCTTCTCCCATAAAATGTTCTTTCCACCTGCTCTTCACCTGCACACCCAAGCAAAACGCCCTTGTTGGTTCTATCACATTGATACACTCTGCCAGCACTCTGCCTCTGCACTTCAGATGAGAATGTCTTCCTCCAAAATTTTCAGTTTACACCTTAGCACGCTTTCAAAAGCTCAGCTTAAACACTCACATGCTTTAAGATTTTCTAAGCACTCAACACGCATTTCTTGAATAACTACTGTATTAGTCAGGGTAAGATAAATTTTGCCGCATAACATGAAAATCTCAGCGGATTAAAATAATATAGGTAGATAACTCAATTAAGCTATATGCCCATCTCCAGTCTGTAGGAAGATCTGCCCTCCATTCAGGCACCAGGCTCTCAGACCCTAAACTATTTGCAATACACCTGCTTCTGTGGTGGGAAGAAAGGAACACAGAGTCTCATTCATGCACCAACTCTTCTAGTCTTCAATCTGGAATTGAAACACGGCACTTCTCACATTCCAGCCCTAAGTGCAAGAGAGCAAGGTTATGAAATCCTACCACTTGTCCAGAAGGAGGAAAACCCCAAATACTGCTACTTTTCCTCATGTGCCTTGAGATGAAGTGAGGGCTGATCTTAAGTGGGGGATATGTTCTTTCTCTCTCTTCACACTCCGCTACGTGTATAAATGATACATAATCAGCTTCTTCCTGGCTTCATCAAGGGCCCTCTCATTATGCCCAGATCTCATACATAATAGGTTTCTAACCTATTATGAAACTGGAGTTATCAGAGATCCAGTCAACAAACAAGCAAGCATCTTGGTGGCGACATGGTTCTTGACGTTTTATGCTTCCTCTTAGAACTTTAAATAAAGAGCTTATGGCGTTCATTAGTGGAGCTAACCCTCTTTCCAGGCACGTCATAGAACTGCACTTCCTGAAGCCGAGTGACTAATATCAGACAATAACTTTTGGCCCGAAGTGATAGGCTTCCCTACCAGATCAGAGCATAGTGTCACTGACACAAGACCTCCTAGGGCCCTCTTTCACTTGACCTGGATGCCAGCACATATGAAAGTGGATGCTTCTTTGTCAGCCTATGTCTAGAACGGCATACAATGTCATGCGCACAGGCTCCTATCAGCCTACAGTGCACATGTAGCCAAGCAGAAATAAGCTTTCATTGTTTTAGACCAGATCTTGTAAAAGCCAGAGCTCAGAGGTGCGGTAAGAGGTTTCTTCTGTTCCTCGTGGAATGTTGCAGCAACTGCGGGTTCCCTGCTTTCAGAGCTGAGCCCGGCTCTGGTCCCTGGCCAGGCAGAGGGCTCTGGGGATCCTGTTCCCCTGCAGAATTGAACTCCAGCTGCCTTTGTTTGCTTTTGGAGCCAGATCCCCGCCAGCCCAGGCTACAGCTGTGTGTTCCTATTCCATTTCTGGTCCATAAAGATTCTTATCTTGTTTACGGACACTTCTTTTGATGTTTTAGAATTAGTTTACCTGTCATTGCTCTGTGCTTGGCATGGAAAGGGTGCTTTTTAAAGCAGGCTTTCACAGTGTCACTTTCTCCTCAAATGATTTTCATGGTTTTCAAATATCGAATCCTCATTTCCAGCCAAGCATGTGCCAACGCTATGATAGAAGAATATGATTCAGGATCTAAATCGGGGTTTTCCACCTGAGTATCATTGACAATATTTTTTGCCAAAAAATTCTTTGTTGGGGGGGATGTCTTGTACTCTGTAGGATGTTTAGCAGCTTCCCTGGCCACTACTCACTAAATTCCAGTGGCCACCCTATCACCCCCCCCCACACACACACATGAGTTGTGACAACCACAGATTTCTCCAGACATTGACAGATGTCCTTCGGAGGAAGGGGGCAAAATCAGTACCAGTTGAGAATCAAAGGCATGAAAGTAACTCCAAAAGGAAAGTGACAAAAATGCACTGAATAAATTATCTGGGTAACTATTAAGGTTAAAATCTTTTCAGCTAATAATTAGGGATGGGGTGCAAATTTAGATTACAGATCAGGTGTGTGGGTTTTTTGGAAAAACAAACAAAAAAATACTATACTACCTTTTCTCCCATACTTTACAAAGAGAATGACAACTAACAATTCAAGATATTGTGTGTTAGGTGCCACGTGTGTGCCAGAGAGTGTGTCTGTGGCCCAGGGATGTAGGTTAGTTGCTTTCTGCCCTTTGTGAGAGTGGATGAGCCATCTCACTGTGCCCAGGACTTTTCAGCTCTGACTGTCCCTATCCCAGGAAAGCCTTCAGTGCTGGGCAAACTGAGATGACTGGTCATCTGACGGGAAGCTTGAGCAAAACTCCTCGTTTATCGCTTGGAGAAAATCCATGCCATCCCTAAGAATTCTGCTAAATCCTAAGGAAAAGCTATTTCTCTCGCCACCTCTCGCTCCTATCTCCTGCTCACTCTGAAGTTTAATTTTTTGCCCTAAGTCTTGAGGCTCTTCACTCATCTTCTCGCTGACATTGAAACAGATGTGGACTTTATAGTCTTTCTCCTACTTCAAAAGAAAAGACAAAGAAAATGCTCAAAAAGCTTTTTGTGCGTGGCAGAATCTACCAAAGACTTGAGTGATTAGAATAGCACAGAAACACTGTCTAAACTGGAACATCATGTATTTTGGCTTCTACAATGTCCAAAGTAAATCTACCACGTTGCACATCTGTTTATTTTGTCACCGCCCCTCCCACCACCACCACCACTCCCACACACACCCATCTCATGTCTCTCTCCCTCTTCCTGTTTATACTCGATCAGAGTATTTTAGCTCTTGGCTTTATTTCCACCACTTTAGGGTTTCACCTCTTTCCTCGGGAATTTTATCAAAGTTTGTTTCTTTTTATGCAGAGACAGTTATCTTCTTCAGTTGAATTCTGGACTATGTAGTAAGATAACAGGAGATGGGGATTTGGAGGAGAAAGAAGACTGTCTTCCGGCTGGGACGTGGCAGAAGACCTTCTTGCCAAGAGAGGAGACAGGAGAAGCAAAGGAGGGGAAAGGACGTGTTGGGCAATTTGGGGGAAGGACAAGCAGACCTGTACGGCCCTACAGAAGGATCTGTGGAGGAAGAGGAATGTGGAAGGTCAGATCGGGAGTACACTAGAGAGACACTTAAATGCCCAGATGCACACTTGGAAACTTATCCCATAGGCAGTAGAAGCTATCAAGTGATTTCAAACAATGGAGTGATATCATTAAAAAGAAAATTTCATGTATTAAGCCAATAAACAATTATTTTCCTTTATTTTAATTATTTCAGTCTTAAACCACTCTTTCATTCATTAAGCTAAAATAGAATCTCAATACTTAATTTTGTAACAGTGCAAAAGTCTCCATGTTAGAATTTGTATTGTACCTTCTTTTTTCTTTTCATAGTTTAGTTTTAAACTGACAGGAAATGTAAATTAAATTTCTTGAGTGATTTTTGCATGATTCTCTTATTATCAGGAAATTTACTGTCCACTTAGTTTTTATTTTATTAGTTTTTGTTTTCTCCCTACAGATAACCAGAATTTCTTTCCATTTTAAATAAAATGAATAAAATATAAGATTGAAATATTTAGAAAAATTCACATAGGATATACTCTTAAGCTTTGGGGGCAATATTCAGTGACATTTGAGTTTCTTCACTTGCCATGTCAGAGCTCACATGGGGATTCATTCAGAAAAATAACTGAAACCTTTTTCTGTTTGTAAATTTCCAGGTACACTGTGGAGAAGCTACTTGTAGTCTGGTGAATCATCAATGAACAAGAGTTGTTCTTCCTCTTTGATTTTAGTTCTTTGCAAGTGTTAAGATGAGAATAGCTCCTGTTGATTTTAATATCATTTATATGAACATATATATCACACACTCAAGAATAAGTGAGTGTTTTTTATATTCCTGCTACTTTTATTCTCTTTTCTGTCTTTTACTAGTTTACATATGCAATTTTGGGCTAGATCTCCAGAAATATTATACTCATTTTCAGCTGAATTTTGTCTTATGAATTTTACTAAGCAGCCAGTATTTTCCATATGTATCAGATATTTTCTGACAATAAATGAGACAGAATAAAGTTAAAAATACAATATTGCATAATGTACCCAAAAGTTGACCAAGATCTTGGGCTTGTATCTGTATGGCTCATTCATTTACATAAAAACCTGCTAACGAATTTCCATTTAAGTGAAGTTCAACTGAGAATGTAAATGACAGAGTTTGCATTATTTGGTGTCACTAAACTACACAAAATTACTATAATGTACCCACACTGCATTTGAGTGTTGAAGCATTTTTTTGTAATCATTGGTTTATTTTAATGGGTAAAAGAGAATGAAAAAAAATTCCATTATCTCACTAATATAATCACCATGCATTTGCAAAGGCTTCAAGCTGCAAGCAATAAAATTATGACCAACATATACAGATACATGTAGCCAAGTTGCTTGAGATACCCATTATCCCCAATTTTTTGTTTCTTTATGTAGGTCTAACTCAAATAATAGGACAAGAAGGATTGTTCTGAACACTAATGGGTTTGTTTCATAAACCAGCTTATGATCAGGCTAAAGCTTTTATTCTTTGAGTCAATTACCCTTTAAGAGTACTCAGAACCATTTCATATGATATTTCTAAAGTGATTTTTCTTAGAAGAAGACTGCCATTCTGATGAATCATCTGAACCTACACCCACCTGTAGGAAAGGATACAGGCATATTTGCATCCAGGCCTGGCTCATTTTCTCAATTCCTCCTTCAGTTCTTCTGTCCTTTGTGTGTTATCATCACAAGTTGGTTCCCATCATTGTTAGAAGTTGGTTACTAGCAGCCACTGAAGGCAATATGGTTCACATCTAGGCAGAGAGCAGCATGAATTCCTATCATCACCCAAGTCTTGAAATTCACAGTGATGGAACTGTCCCTGAGTAATTCCCTAGGCAGGTGACTGTCATGTACTAATTTGCTAGCCCTGGATTATCTGAACCTTTGACTGTGGCAAGTTAGATAGGAATACCCTGACTGTCTTAGATAAAGCACTCATCCCACCGCTGAGTGCTAAGCTAATTCCACCAAATGAAATATTGCAACATAGTGGGACAAGGAAAGAGTAGATGTTGGTGAGAAAACTCACAGTGTCTGCTGTCACAGACTGGGTTCCCTGAATGTAAATTCTGAGAGGAGATTTAGTATTCAGGGTGTTTTTTAGAGAGCACCCTTGGGATCAATACCTGCATAGGGAGGGTAAGTCAGCAAAAGTGGGCAGAGCTGCTGGGCCAGTGACAGGTTTTGCTGATCCCATGAGGAGTTAAGAAGCAAGAATGGCCCTTCAGATTTGTTCTCAACTGGATGGAAATAACCAGGCAGTGTCTCTCCCATACAGATCTGCCACTGGACGTGGCTGCAGGGAAAGAGGTGTGACTTTGATGGTTCTCTGCAGGGGAGACAGTTTCTGAAGATGCTGAAGGCGCCTGATGACAAGACTCCAGACAGCTGAGGCCACAGTTCCTTCACTTAAGGGGGATCTGGGCAGTACATCAGGATATCTGTGACATTCACTCCAGCCTCTAGAAAGTAACATGTGAAACTTGATTCATGAATATACTGCGTGTATTGGTGGAACCCTGAAAGTGAAGTATTTTCCAAGTTGACAACAGAGCTCAAAGATTGGTTTGATTAAGTCTATACTCTTCCAGCTGATCAGAGTTAGACTGAAACAAAATGTAAACTTCTTCCTCCTTTACTTGTCCAAGCATTCCATATCGATCTCAACCCTGTGGAGGCAAAACACAGGGCTAACATTCTTTGGAAATGTTAATTGACTTCACATTTTAGCTTTATAAACCAAACAGGAGTTTGGGGGTTACCAGAAGAGTTACACAGCAGCATGAAATCACCCTCCCCCATCCTTATAAAATGAACAGAAATAGGTTTTAAATAAGAGAGAAAGAAAGAAAAGAATCCCTTCAGAAGCCGAAACCAAATAAGGAAATAAGAACAAATGAAAGCCATTAACCACAAAAAGGACAGAAACAGAATTCTGATGTGACAGGTGGCATGGTGCAGGCCCAGAGCCAGCTTCCCTGATCCCAGAATCAACCCTGAAAAAAGAAAATGACTCTACAAAATTCCCTAAATGCTCACTAAAATCTTCCATTTGGAACAACGTGGACTGAGGAGAAGTAGGCAATGCTTTTGGGTATTTTTCCTCTCTACTCTCTAGGTAGTTTGATTTTTTTTTTAATAATGAGTGAGCATATATTATTTTTATTTAAATAAGAATTATTTATGTGAATAATCAGAATAAGAAGTAAAAAACTGCTCTATGTGTCACATAAACAGTACCTCCTTAGGAGCATCCGCACAATCCATGGAAGAGGGTTGAACTTGGCCAATGTACTTCTTGTTCATCTGATCTTCAGCAGACTACTTCCAAAAGAGAATTGTTTGATTTAAAGCAAGTAATTAAAATTATGTCACTTTCTGTATGAATTTATTCTAAAAATATGAGAATATTTCTTATATATCACCTTATTTTGTTTTATATAAGCAGTAAACATTGAAATCATAGCTTTCCTCTCTCTAAGACTTTTGTTACACCTCTTTTTCTGTAGATTTATAGTCTAGGTAGCATTAATGACAAATGAAAAACATATATATGTTTAATTCTCACTGCCCTGTATTCTTACTCTCCCAATCTTATAGACAGTAAAAACACCACTCACTCTTATCCCTCATTTTTAATTTCCAGTAGCTTAGCAAAAAATTATTTTGCTTAGCACTGTGCAAGGCGCTGTGGGAGATCCTTGGAACAGGCTTGCTCCCAGCCAGCTCAGAGCTGCTGTCCACAAAGTAGTCCCTAGAAGGTAGTGTGTCTGCCAGTGGCAGATGACCCTTGGGCAACCGCTAGCCAGTGTCTCTCCTAAGGCCGCCCCCTTGGGACTCATACTATACTACTGAAGCCCAACTGTCATGTCTCAAAATAATGGTCCAAGAAGCCTGCTTGGTTCTCAAGGGATATGAGGATGTTGAAATTCAGCAGATGATTCTTCCTCCTCTACCCCACCCCTCCCACCATGCTTTAAATAGCTAAAGCTAAAAGAAGAGAAGGGGGAGGGGGAGGGGGTGGGGAAAAGAAAACGTGGCTAAAAATAAAATAGAATGCATACAAGTACATCTAGCCCTGAAAGAATGTTCCATGTTAAATCATTCCCTCTTCATCACTGACTTTCTGTAGGGTGCCAGGAGGCCTGAGCTGAAGCTGCAGATGCACCATGTGTTAGTCAGTGTTCTCCCAGGAGACAGAACCCATAGGATAGACATGGATATAGATAGAAAATATTTATTGTAGCAATTGGCATACATGGTTTTGGAGACCATGAAGTCCCACAGTCTGCCATCTATGAACTGGAGAACCAGTGGTGTAATTCAGTGAGTCTGAAGGCCTGAAATTTGGGGGCTGATGTTGCAAGTCCTGGTCAGAGCTCATAAGCCCAAGAACCAAGGGCCCTGATGACTGAGGGCAGGAGCAGGAGATGATGACTATCTCAGCTCAAGAAGAGAGAGAGAATTTGCCCTCCCTCCATGTCTTTGCTCTATTCAGGCCTTCAGCAGGCTGGATGATGCCCAGTGCATTGGTCAGGGCGATCTTCTTTGCTTAGTTGTAAAGGCTAATCTCCCCCAGAAACATCTTCACAGATATGCCCAGAAATAATATTTTACCAGTTAGCTGGGCATCCTTTAGCTCAGCCAAGCTGACACATGAAATTAACCTTCACACACCTTTAACTCCTTCTGTGACCCTGGCAATCTTCTTGGCCTCAGTTTTCTAATCTAAACTGGAGATAGATAAGAACCTAGCATTCTGAGGGTTAATAAGAGAACTGAGTATGTGATAGCACTTTATAAATGGTAGTATGCTATAAAAGCAGAAGTGCAACAGGATGTCCCAGTTGTACCCAGCTCAAACTAATTTGGAAACTGTTTGCCAAATCAGAGAGATGATGACTGCTCCAGAAATCTATTTGCATGCATTACCGTGCAGGAGGAGTTTTATTTTCAGGCTGAAGGAGAAAAGAGAATGTGTCTCTGTGTGTGTGTGTTGAGCACTAGCACTTCTAGGATGGAAGTAAAAACAAAATAATTGAGTGAATAACTTAGTCTCTGTTCCTACTCAGTATAAGGATATTTACAACCCCAATGGGGTAGGGATTAAAGCAAATACTGAATAAAATGTTTACACGACATTCTGTGCATCTCTAAGTGCTAGCATGGTTTCTTGGCTCAAGTGACAAAATGTGACAGAATTAGGGAGCAGGCTCACTCTCTGTTTTATTGAGAAATGAACTATAACCAATGCTGGGGAATTCTCCACTTCCCTTGCTCCTACAGGAGAGTTGGTTTGTGTGTTGGTTGGAGCCAAGCATAAGTGTAATGCTTGTTACGTGTTCCTAAGACAATCTGGGAAGGAAAAAAGGAGAGAGGAGACCTACTGTGTTCATACATGCTTGGGTTCTGTGGCTTTTTTAATTGTATTAATCAATGAAACTTACAATCACATGGAAGTCAGAATTACCATACAGATTCTCAAGAGCCAAGAGACAGAGATGGCCCTGGGAATTTTCAAAAATACGTACCAGGTTTTAAATGACCAGAGTGTCTTGATTTGGTGTGGGCTTGAGCCAATTTCATGTAGGTTTTGAGTGGGAGGTGAGCCTAAACTAACATCCAAAATACTTAGTGAAAGCTGACCTTTTTGGAAATAAATGTGGGGACCTGGGCGTCTATCCGTTGTCAGGCTCAGTCCATCTGGGTGGCCCCTGAACCGTCTTCAGGGATCCTATGGGGAAAATAATGTGAAAAACAGTAAATTAAAAAACTTTAAAGTTATTTCCATAAAGAAGAGTTGACCTAAATTTTAAAAAATTTAGTGTAAAACTTTAATTTCTATGTTGTGTTTCTTTGTTGTGGTTTATGCCAAATTCAAGAATTGTGCTCTTGGGCTGTTTTCACACCCATGAACACACTGAAACTGAATGAAATCTGGTATATCATCACGCACTTTCTGTTCTCTGTTCTTTTCCCAGCCCTAATACTATGCAGGGAAGAGCTATCGTTACTATGTATTATCATGAACCTAAGCATTTTCCTACAGATTTGCAGAACTAGGCTTTGATAAGACGTGCAAACTATCACTGTGAAAGAAGTCGTTCACTTCATCATCACTTTGAGTGCTGGCAAATTCAAGATGATACGAAAAAGTCAGGGAATGGCATGGCTTTTACCTTTGAGAAATTTCCAGTCTAGTGAGGAAGAAAGGCAAAAAGGAGAGAGCTATTGTAGCATGATATGACACGTATTTCAAAAGAGGTGTAAAGATGCTATGAAAACACAGTGGAGGGAAAAAAAAAAAAAACGAAGCCTGCAAAAGGCATCACCTACCAGAAGCAACTTTCTAGATTGACCTCCAAGGGTAGTGGAGTTAGTCACCCTGTGAACAGAGAGATGATGGAGGATGGAGGGAGGCGTACAAAGTCAGCACGGACAGAGCAAGAAGAAGCGTGTCAGCCTAGCAATTGACAGTTGTCCGGGCTTTCAAGTGAGGAGAAAAATAAGGACCAATCACAAGTTTTTTGTTTTTTATTTTTAATCATCTTTACTAATAGAACCAACAAAAAAAGTGTCAACTTTTTGTTGTTGTTGTTAACTGTTAAATTCTATATTGTTTTCCTCCAGATAACACAACACACAGTCTCATGACATTTCCCTCTGTATCCTCAGGGACATCTTCTGGAATCAGGCAAATATCTTACTGAAATGTTGCCAACTTTTTGGCCAGCAAACAGCAAGAGTAGACATGACAACAGAAATCCGACACGGTAAAGTTTCCCGGCTATAGTCAAGAGAAATGGCATACATCAAGTCAGGTTTCAACGTGCTTCTACAAAGTCAGCCTTCAACCATTTAAAGTTTCACTCATCATGGCTAATTACAATTCTATATGTTTCTGAAGGCTTTATAGTTCAACCCTCACATTTTGCTCAGGGCTGACACTTGGGCTTTCCCTTCAAAACTTCATAAGTACTAGAATCAGGTAAAACCAGTTTAGCAGATTTTGTAGAGGGTGAGTTCCAACCTCCTACACTGTCCCATGCTCCAAACACTTACCCCCAAATTGATGGGTGCTGCTGCTGGAAGGCCAACATTCACAGAAATACTGTAAACAAAAGCAGGGCTGGTCTCCAAGATACTCAAAACAAGTAACTGAATAAGGTACTATTTTGAAATATGACTTCTTTATAGCTGATTTTGGGATTAGTGACCACATGTCATTTTATTTATCTGGGTTATCTCAGAGGGAAAGCCTCTCAGAGCTTTGTACACTGATAATGTATTATTTTTTTCTTAAATGATAGGTCATGAAACATTCTGAGGCAGTGGAATTGCCTGGAAAGTCACATAAAATTATAATCATTTGTAACTCTAAAAGTCAAAGAAAAAGAGTATTTGTAAAAACCCACAGGCAATCATGAAATTAAAAACTGGAAAAACATAAGGCATTTCATTTCTATTCATTTGAAAGTGCCGATAGAAAGTGGTCCTTTACAAGACTGTGTAAACTCAAATATATCATCACAGAGGCATAGTACTTTAATTCTGGGAAGGACTTCAAACATTATCTACACAAACCTCTTCATTTTATAGATGAGTAACTAAAGTCCATAAAAAATAAGTGCCAAGCCTAAACTCACTAGGAAAGCTGCAATTAGACACTGGGGCTCTTGGCTACTACTACTGACTTTTGATAGATATTATGTAGAGGAATATTTTTCGGCAGTATTAAACTATGTATATTTTTTAACCTTTCCTATCCTTTTAAGTAAAACACTCCATTCAAATTGAAACACATGAAGCAACCTTATTTTCAAGTAACTGAAGTCCAAGGGGAGCAAATTCTTAGGTTTTACTCAAAAGTCACAGTCCAGATGAAAGAAAGAATAGATTACAGAAAATTCTGAATTAGGGAGAACTAGTTCATTACCCCATTCCTTCTTCTGCCTTTATACATAAAGAGCAAAAACTCTTTCAAGATGAGGAAGAAAGGAGAGCATTGGAGAGGAGGAAAATTGAAAAGAAACTGTTCAATATTCACTCCAAGAGGAAGATGATAAATGGGCAGACAAGTCCAGGAATTTTAAGGCAAAAGGATCTGGTACCTGCTCACAGGAAGGCAGCCTTAAAGGAGCTCCCTGGGTTGAAGGGCTGCAAAGGCTACCTGGAGAATTGCAGAAAGAGAAAAACCAAGGCAGAGTCAGTGGCTTTCCTGTAGCCCATCCGTAGGAGAAGATTCAAACCTCCCCTCAAATCCCAGAAGGATGTAGAAGTTAACTGAGATGGAGAGTCCACAGACCCAGACCCAACAGTCTCATGGTGAGACAAGATGTCAGCAGAAAAGCATGTGGATCAACTGGTGTTCAAAGAGTGGCTGATGGCCAGGCCTGACAACATACACCTCAAAGCATGCCAGAGAGCCCAGAAGCCAACCAAGACCCAACATTGCCAACCAATGCTGTGGCCTCCACAAGTACTCCCCTCCTGCTATGGGTTGAAATGTTGAAGTCCTAACCTCCATTACCTCAGAGTGTGACTGTATTTAGAGACAGGGTTTCTAAGAGGTAATTAAACTAAAATGAAGTCATTGGAGTGAGCCCTAACCCAATATGACAGATGTCTTTATAAGAAGAGGAAATTTGGACACAGACATAGAGGAATTGCACCTTGTGAACATGAAGACAGTTACCTGGGAGCTAAGGAGAGAGGCCTCATAAGAAACTCACCCCTCCAGCACCTTGATCTCAGACTTCTAGCCTCTAGGACAGAGAAAATAAATGTCTGTGGTTTACAACACCCAGTCTGTGACACTTCATTAAGGTAGCCCTCGCACACTAATAAGCCACCCTAAACACAGGGTGCCGCCCAGAGGAGGAGACTAGTGCTGAGTTATAAACTGACTGTGGTTAAACCTCTCAAAGATGAACCTCTTGGAAATTAGATTGTATGTTCTGTCATCAGTTCAAATCACAATAGAAATTCAATTAAAGAATATTTAAAAAACAAAAACACCCCTGCTCTTTCTATTATCCTTCTGCACCTCAGAGCCTACACATTCTGCAGGGAATTTACTTTGCATGCACTGTATAAAGTCAAAGGCATGAACTAAACAGCTGTTTACTGAACTCTGTAACTTTAAAAACAGTGTATCAATACCTATTTATAAACTTACTTTCCATATTGGTTAGTTTATTGAAAGACTATCAGAATGGATTGATTTGGTTAGTTTGGATAAAAAGCTAAATGAATTAATAAGTTGGGGGGAGGTATTTTTACAGCTTAATATTTTTGTTTATTGGTTGGACTACAGATCCATTTCTAAGTCAGTCATATTTATCAAACATGGAAGGCAATATGAATAAAAATTTGGAGTGATGAAGAATGGTAGACATCCCAGTTCTGCCACTAGAAAAAAATGTGTAGCCTCAGGCAAATTACTGAACCTCTCTAAGCCTTTTCCACCCTGTCTGTAAAATGTAGATAATAAAATCTAATTCAGAGGGTTGTGGTGAGGATAAAATTGATGGCACTAAGAATATACAGTAAGTGGCTGAGATAAATGAGGAATTAGTTGGAGAGTCAATTGGGACCAGACTATAGAGAGTTTGGGGTGTCTGAACTATGGAAGTTTGCATTTGATTTTTTGGTAAGCAAGAACTTTAATACAGAAATGCTCTGGCCCAGAGGGCCCAGTGTTCTATATTTTATTGTAATTATAGTTTGAGGATAATTGTTCATTGTTAATCTCTTGAGTTGGAAGCTTAGTGGGGCAAAGCATTAAGACACCTGTCATTTTAGGATAAAACATAGTCAAATTTTCTACCTTCTTATTCTGGGAAATTATTATCCTAGTTGCAAATATATATTATATCTTAGCCACCTAGATCTCTCTTCAAGAATGAAGGATTTATTTCCCCAGCTGTGGGAGTGCTGATGGCAGACATTCATCAGATATTTGCCATTTTGGGGAATTGCCTCAGTTTGAGCCACTTTGCCCAAATACAGGCCCAGAGGCAGCTTATATTTAATGACTGATGAAGGGGTTCCCTTGTGAGAAGCTGAGAGAGGAAGCAGAAAGCAATCATGAATCATGGATGGCTTGGCTCAGTTAAGGATGCAAGTTGGAAATGGCTAGAGGTTGCACTTGAAACAAGATAATCATGAAAGAAAGTGATGAGAAAAAATATTTTCAAAAGACAGAGCTCTAGGTGGTACAGCTGGTCATCCACACTGTGGAAAGAAAACAGGCATTAAAAAAATGAGTAGACAAAACTACCAACCAGTGACCTTAGCTATCCCTGGTCACCAGCCATCCCAGCGATTGAACAACAGGTGCATGACTAGAATAATCACAGTGGCAGGGATGGAGCCCACAAAGGGTCAAATCGCCCTGGCTCCCACTTACAGTGGTGTAGGAACCACTGCCACTGCTGAATGGTCAGACACCAGTGATGGAGACCAATGAGGAGTCCTCATGCAGCACAGACCTTCAAGGTCACCAATTAGCCACATGGTGGGTAACTGAGTACACTGAATACTTTCTAGGAAGGAAGCAGCAGAGATTGATTTTTGGTAAGAATAAACTCATATTCTCATAATGGATTTGCATTTTCTAACTACAGTTTCTCAGTCAACAATATTTTCCCAGGATTTAAAGACTGTAATTTACCAGCACAGGGTACAACTTCATAGCAAAGGAAGTGTTGGTATGAGCTCAGCCATGAGGTTTACTGGTTCTATTATATACCATACTACCCAGAAACTTCTGGCCTATGAAAATAACAGAAAGAGATAGTAAAAACACAGGTGAAGCACCAGCTTGGAGAAAGTAATTTGGGAGGATTTCTTGTCTTCCAGCAAGCAGAGCGCATTCTAAATCAATGACTTTCACGTGGTGCTGTGTCTTCAACTGGTGGGATACCTGAACCCAGAATCTAAATGGCAGGAAGAAGAGACCCTGTTGGGAATTTGTGCTTTCCATTCCTACAGCTCTGAACTGTGAGGGTTTAGAAGTTCCGGTTCCCAAAGAGAGAATGTTGCAACTGGGGGACACAAAAATGGTTCCATTTAACTATAAAGATCAGTTGCAATGGGGTCACTTTGGACTCCTTGTGCCAAGAGACCAGGAACCAAGAAGAGGACGACTCACCATCTTAGAAAGGATACTTGACACTGATCACCAGGTAGGGATGTTGTTACACAATGGGACCAGGGAGAAATATGTTTCAGCCAAGGTAACCCACCTGGGTACCTCATTGCAATCTGCCCACAGCTTTTACGGTAAATAGGAAACATGCAGCGGTCATGATTCAGAAAGCACGTTGTTTACCAGGCGCAGACTTTTCGAGGATAAGAATCTGGGTCATATCACCATGTAAGCCACCAAGAACAGGAGAAATGCTAGCCTAAGATCAAAGAAATCTAAAAAGATTAGTAGATAAGGGAGACAGTGAGCAACCAAAGACCAACTACAGTGGTGGGAGCTACAGTTCCTCTCACCAATTTTGCAGGGTGAAGAGCTCCCAGAAACCTGAAAAAGCTGCTCCCAAGTTTCATACAAAGATGTGATTCTGAGTGGTGTGATTCTTATGCATGCTGTGACTGTTAGCTACCCCCCTTTTAGAAAGAAGGACTTACTCTTCACCTTCTGGGAGTGCGCCATGCAGAGACCCCTCAACTGTCAGCCCTAATCTGGAGGTGCTTTGTTAAAGAGATCTGCTTCACCCAAGGCAAGCTCACTTCCCCGGGTGGCTCACATTCAAAGATTAATCAATGTGGGAATATAAAGCTGAATATCTCTCTCCAATTCATGACAACTCTGAAGGATGATGGTTCAAAATTCAGATCTCTCCATGGGATTCGCTGAGGATTTTGTCGAGACCACAGCACAGTCCGCTTTCTCCTCTGTCCAATCCTCTTTCCTCCTCCTCCTTTCCACAACGGTTGGTTCCAGGAGCACCTTTAATACATCTCCTCTTGTATGATAACCTCCATTTCAGAATTCACTTCTGGAGAACTCATCCTACAACAGATACTAACTGCGGGTCAGAAAAACCCAGCCAGTCTCAGGGAAACAGGAAAAAGAAGGGGGAAAAAAAGTGGAACCTAAAGTTAATAATCTACTAGAGGAAGAAAGTAGAGTAGCCAAATATATAAATCAAGCTGGGAGTTGTTCTTTTACATTATAACAGTGCAACATTTATGCCAAGGTAGATTCTACCTAAAATCCAAAAATAATAAAGAAATATTTTTTCATTTTCTCCCTCCTTGTTACACTGAATAAAGAGTTTATTGAGAGTGTTGGGAAAATAATGGAGACTTTTCTCACACCTGATTGCTCATATATTCATCTAACTATCTGCCTGGGAGTCCTTCTATAAAACAAAACAAAACACAACAAAACACTAATTCTATGCTGTCCCAACAGGCAAAAGAATGCACAATCCAACACTGTGCTATTAAAAAATAATTAGAAATATTTCAGTCAGTTTTTTCTAACCATGTGTTTAAAAAAAAAAAACAGCAACTAAACTAAAACAGATCATATCGTGAGGCACTATTAAATGTATAAACATAATAAATTTTCCAATTTCTCTGTAGGTGAAAATAATTCTAACTATCCTACAGAAAGCTCTCATTTGATGCACATTAATCTCAAATAAGCAATAATGATCTGAGCCGTAGGGAACTCTGGCCATCATAAATGTGTTTGCTCATTAAATTCCCACAAATGCTCTGAAGTTTATTTTAGATTGCATTTTAATTCCAATGAAATAAATTGTAAAACATTAACTGAATTCGTCTTCTTCAAAAAGTTTACTTGTCTGATATAAAAAATAAGTGTTTTACAATTCAGTTAACAAAGTTTTATTGTAAACTATAGACTAAGAATTTTAAGGAGAGGTTTTTTTTCTTGTTATTTACCATTTGGTATTCAAAATTACTTTGTCAAGATAGTAATACTTTATTTTACTAACAAGGTAATTGAATCTGAAATTCATAAAATAATTAAGGATTGAATTAGTTTCCCATGTGAGAATCTGAGGAAAACACTGTATAAATTTGATTTGCATTTCTTATGGCATGTTAGGAGATGTTACATATAAAATGTATATATGGGAGAATTTGTATCCGTGGCGTTCAAGCCCAGGAGATGTATTTGCATCTCCTTTGTATTTCTAGTCTTGCAGGAAATGATTCTTGGCCAATGGTAGAGATACTATAAGGATGCAAATAAAGATGATATTACACTGTAAACTTGCATCATCGGGTATCAGAAGTAATTAAAGGAGAGATTATATAGAAAATGCCTGACACAGGTCAATACTCAGTAAAGAGTAGGTGGTATTATTATGGCCAAAGTGAGAAACATTTTTAGCTGGAGAAGAGGGTTTCTTTTTCTTACAAGAACACATTAGATCTAATTAAAAAAAAATCCTTGAGTTTGGACACTTGGCTTCTGCTTGGGATTTAGAAAGGTGGAAAGAGCAACATTCCCACTATTTCAACAAAACTAATAACAAATAACCTTCAAATTTACAACTTTTCTCAAAGAGCTTAGGTCAGAAGTCAACAAACTAAGCTAAAATCTTAAGAAAGACAAGTGTCTCAAATGAGCAATGAGACATGAGCCCTTGCTTACCTAAGGCATATAGCACTGGACCCAGAGTGAAGAATTTAGCTAAAATTTTAATAAAATACTAATGGCAAAGTGCAAGTGATTGAGAGAATATTGAACTTCTAGAAACAGTAGATAAAAGAGGAATTTGCACTCACTGCTGAAGTTCTCACTGGACACTCACAGGAAGAGCTGGGGGTGGGTGACTATCCTGAGAAGCATCTTGTGATGCAGGCTTAGGGGAGAGGAGCAAACGGCCACTTCAGGAAAGGCACAAGCTCGTCTGCGTCTTTGTCTACCCCTGCTATAGATCAAAGGCCTTCAACCACTGGGAGAAGGACAAATACACTCTCCCTTAGGCCCCTGGTGAAAAAACACTGCAGCTCAGGAAAAGGAAGAGTCAAGTCCTCTTTATCCCTGGGGGAGGGGCAGGAATATATGTTGGACCAAGACTTGCAGTTTGAGATGGGGTAGAATCACCGAGAAGGCTCACCATCAATGCCAGGTACATGGTGCCTGTCTAACGCTTAAGTTAGTCAGAACCACAGAGAACAACGCATCTACCACCACCATTCATACAAACTCTCTGGCACAAGTTAACAGGAGTCAAATATCAAGTAACAGTAGTTTACTACTGGGAGGGGAGCAAAAGCATCTAGAGAAAATTTCTCTGAAGCATGAAGTAAAGGAAAGACTTAAAGATGTGAATGGAAAAGATATCAAGAAAATATCTCAGAAAACCAGTCCCACTTCAAACATAAGGTAATGCTAGAGAAATTTGAAGTGTGTGGTACACTGAGAATAACCATAGAAGCAAAAAAAGGAAACCACAACCCAGCTCAACTGATTAGATTTCCTAAATACTCCAAGAATGGTCCACAGAAGAAAGGGGATTACAAATTAGTTACCTCCATCTCTACTGTCTTGCATTAAACTCCAGGTTTCATCAAAAAGTTACAAGATAGGCAAAGAATCAAGAAAGCAAAGACACATTGTTGAGAGGCAAAGCAATTATCAAGACCAGATTCTGCTATGCCACAGATACTGGAAACATTAGACACAGAATTTAAAATAACTGCTAATAAGATAAGGCCTGCTATTAATATAGTAGAAAAGATGGACAAAATGGATGATTAAGTGAGTAATTTCAGCAGAGATGAAAACTGTAAGAAAGTATCAAATGAAAATGCTAGAATAAAAAAACAAAGTAAGAAAGATGAAAGCTGCTTTTGACAGGCACATCAGTAGATTGGCTTAGCTGAGGAATTAATAAACTTGAAAATAGGTCAACAAATCTACTCAAAGCAAAGCATACACACACATACAAAACAGTGAAATTTAAAAAAAGAAGAAGAGATCATCCAAGACCAGTGGGATATCAAGTGACCTAATATATGTGGAGTCTCAGAAGGAGAAGACAGAGAGAACAAGGTGGGAAAATAATATTTGAAAAAATTATGGCTGTCAATTTTCCAAAAATTAATGACAGATACTACACCCCAGATCCCAGGATTTCAGACGATACAAATAGGATAAATATCAAAACAAACAAGAATGACAAAAAGAAATCTAGGTGTATCTTCTCCAAACCAAAGAGAAATAAAAAAAACTTATAAATGTCAGAGAAAAAAGACTTCCGAATATGTTAAATATTTGAAAATAACACAATACAGTACTATAATATTTTTTATACTAAAGCTTAGGAAATAAATGGAGAAAGGAGACTCATAAAATATGATGCACTACTATCTCGGACTGTCAAAACTAGTCATGGCAAAGGTAAAACTTGTCCTTCACTTCAGCAAAATTGGAACTCCAAGTGAATTTCAAAGTTCAGTAGCAATGTATTATGCCTCCTTCTGGTATATAAGCAGGAGCACATGGTAGAACGCACACACACACACACACACACACATACATAAACACACACACACACATAAACACACACATACACACACACATAAACACACACATAAACACAGACACACAGACACACAAACACACACACACAGACACACACACACACACACACACACACACACACACACATACACATCAGAATATTTCACTCTTTGGAATCTCAAATTGTGATTCATAGCAGCTGAGTGATTTTATTCCTGACAGCAATTCAATTTATATTCCATTCGGCGGAATTCATTTTGAAGCATGGAAACAAAGCCAATTTCAGTTTGGACTGCTTCTAAGCGAAGGGAAAGAAATCATAGCTATTCATAAAGCACATAAGATTGAGAAACAATGAACAACACTATTTTGCAAGTTTAAAGAGAATTGTTTTGTGAACAATCTGTAAAGCTGGTTCTATTGCAATAACTCCCATGTATAGCACATTTACACTATTTTATTTTATTTCATCTCTAATCCTGCCAATAATAATAAAACAGAAATACTATAATTTCATGCTCTATTTGGAACGCTACTGATGAAGTACACAAACAGTGGCAACATTTCAAAGGTACATGTGAATTAAAGTCATGTGTTTCCACAGAAAAAAAATATAAAACTTTAAGATGTGCTGTTGTTTACGTGCCTTAGCACAAGCTGGAAAGACACACGACATAATTTTTTATGGGAAACAGTTGTTTACATTATCTAGATTTCAATTTGGTATTAAATCTTGTGGAAACATAAAGAAGGAATACTAAAGAACAAAACTAGAGACAATCTAACATATAGCCTTTTAACCCGGGTTCATTCATGTCCCTTCAATAGACAGACAGATTTTTGGTCTCTAGTGTTACGGCCATTCATTGTCATCAAACATTACCGTTCTTAGGAAAAATGAAAGCCATCAAAGACAATGAACAGCATAGAATTTTATTCTCTGGAGAGCAATGTCATCAAAGGATTATAATAACATCTTTTTCAAGTGTAAAATAAATATGTACTATTAAGATTGAACCATATTAATCTTTAGCACTGTTGAGCAATATGACAATGAAAAGGGATTTTTTTTTTAATAACATACTATTGGAGAAGATGACCTCCACAAGGTTATAAGTCTTTAGCCTTGGACCTCATGTCCCCCAGTTCTCCCTTTCATGTCACCAGATTAAAGACAACAGATTTAGGAACATTGATTGCCCATTTGCCTCAGCAGATGGGACTTTGGAAGTTCAAAATCTCAATGTCAGGAAAGAGTCTGGGGCATTTTGAATTCAGCAGGCTAGAATTACTATTAACAAATTAATCCAGTTTCCAGATTTTATGCTTTTATTTATGCTTCAGTTAACTAAAAACATATGAATTCAGATTATATCTTCAGTGTTCCCCAAATTATTGCTAAAAATCAACTGACAGTTCTAAGACAGATTTCTTCACTGTTGTTCAAGGCTATGCTTGTATTTCTAGAATTGTTTGCTATTGTTTTAAGGTTTTTTCACTGATCTTCTCTACACGAAGACATTATTAAGTACCATTCAAGCATATAATGCTCTTGTACATGATCTATAAATAAGTTATGCTTAAATGGTTCTGATTATGCCTTTGTATATAATATATAAAGTATACATGAAACACCTCTTAATTCTCTATATAATATACTGAAATATATTACCAAATACATTTTTATCTGGATCTAGAATATTTCTAAAAGTCACAAATGAAATTATGTCTATAAAGACAAGTAAGACAAATAAAAATAAAATAAGTAACATAGAATATTTTTCCAGCCAAAGACTTTAAACACCAATATATAGCTCAATAAAATAATTAATTATCTTAAAGTTCAGCATAAGGACAACAAATAAGACTGCTTCAAGGAATTTGGTTCAATGATTTATCAAATAAAACAACTCACATTGAATTTCCTATGGAACAGTATTTAAGAAGCAACGGTATATTAAATATGCAATAAAGTTAGAAGATATTATCTACCATTGAGACTTTTTAAAAGATAATTTTATTACATCAAATTTAAGAAGATTTGGTATTTTTGTTTTAATAAGATTATGATTTATCTAAGGTATTTTAATTTAATTTAAAATAAAGTACTCACTTTACAACTAGCAATATATAGACTTTCTGAGACACATGAGAATTTATGGCATAGTACTGTCTATTAAGCTGCCTAATACCAAATAGAGAAAGCCTTGGGTTCTTGAGTCCTTGATTGGATAATAGATATGTTTACTCATCCCCTCCCACCAAAAAAAGAAAAAAAATATATATATATATAAAATTGAATACTGTATACAGTGACAAATATCCTTAAATATGCAGCAAATATTAAAATAATGATTTCAAGCTCTTATGTATAACTACATCACAATTAACAGTTCATAAATTTTCTTCTCTATAATCTAACATGCCTCACTGTTCAATAATATGTTTAAAAATGAAAATACTTTTGGAATAGAGCTAAGAATCAATTAATTAAACTTAACACATTTAATTTATGTATATAATTCAGAAATTTACTTAATCAAAAATTAAACACTTTCCCTCAAAGGATCTTTTTATTAAATTAACAGCATGATGATTTCAACTCATTTTATTGATTTAGAAGACAAATTGACTAACTGTATTTGATTCAGTATTATCATTTAGCAAATTTTCACTCCCACTGAATGACTTTCATGGGAGAAGTACACGTTCCCATTACATTCATATTGGGCTAGACCATGTGCTTTGGCCAATAAAATATGGGCAGATGTGACAGTGTGTGTGTGACAGTGTCTGTAACAGTTGTGAGCATTGCTTGTTTCTACTTACCCATCTGGGAGCTTCTAACTCCCACCAAACGAAGCCTGCAACCTAGGGAGCCCCTGCCCCACCACTGAGTGAGTCACTCAAGCCAATCAACATACACACGAGTAAAAATACTTACCGCTATATGCGCTAAGATATTTTTTAGTTGTCTCTGATGTAGCAAACGCTGACCAGTTCACTAACCAGAAAGTGTAGTAATAATTAAGATATTGTTCACAATAACAACAAAATACATTGTTTTTACAAATTAACTTACAGAAAGATATATGAAAACTCCATCAGAAAGATCTTTTTAATGTAAAATCAAAGATGGTGCTCTGAATAAATGAATGGCATTGCACACTCTTTTTTTTTTTCATTGCACGCTCTTGACTTAAAAATTGTAAAGATAACAATTCCGCCCAAATTAAAATGCACATTCAGTATAATCTAAATAAGAATTTGAGTTAGTTTTTAAACAACAAGATACTTATTGAAATTGAAATTACCATTCTGTCAATAACTAAATCAACCTTTTTAAAAACTAGAATAAAGAACAGAAAGGTATATTATTGGAAGAGAGTCATTTAGAAATACATCATTGTATATATAACAACTTACTGTAAGAGAAAAATGACATCGCACATCAATGCAAGAAGGACACATCATGTAGAAGAGTCTGGGGGGTGGGAAGAGAGGAGGGAAAGCGCTCCCTACACAAAGAAAAATAAAATAAGAATCCAATCTAACACTACATGTGAGGGAGCATTCTAGGCAAAAGAAATATTGAAGTGAGAAAAGGAAATAAACACAAGAAATTCAGATAAATGTCCTTATGACTTAGCAGCAGTGAAAGTATTCTTAAATAAAATTTCAAAAGCACATAAGGCAAGAAAGCAATTATTTCATTAGACTTAAATAAAGTTATCCTTTCAAGGAAAGACACCAGGAAAAATGAACACACCAACGAAAGAATGGATCAAGATATTTTTAATATCTGAAACAAACAAGTGACTAATTTCCAGATATACAAGGAGCTTCTGAAAAACAAGAAAAGGCAGTAAACCTCATAGAAAAGTAGTAACAGCTATAAACAGGTAATTCACAATCAAGGGAACACAAAAGGGCAACATGCAAAAAAGTGCCCTTCAAAATCAGTTGCAATCAGAAACATGTATATTAAAAATAGCTGTCATTTAAAAATAGTACACAGGAAAAAACAGAGAGCTGGATAATTTCAACTATTGGAGAAATGTGGTGATATAAGAACCTCATACATTGCTAGTGGGAGGATGGGCTGGCACAGCCTTGCTGGAGAGAATCTGTCGATACTTAGGCCAATAAAGTGTAGACATAACCTATGATAAAGTCTTTCTCCTCCTATAAACTCAAAGAAATTCTCACACAAGTAGGCAAAGACAATCTGCCAGGATGTTTATCACAGCATTATGTATAGCAGCTGGGAGTTAGAGGCAACCTGGGTGTCTGTCACTAGGAGAAAAAAAACAAACAAAATGTCTGGATGAACAGGCGTTTACACAACAAATAGAAGTAACAGATCAATGTGTAGATTGCAACAGGAATGACTATCAAAAACATTGTGCTTAGATGAAAAGAAAATGAGATCTATCTTATGATAACGTTCAAAAAAATCAAAATACCTGCACACAAAACAAACACACATATTCTGTAAAAACATACATGGGGAAAAGAAAAAAGATGTACGTTAAACACAATAATATGGTGGTTGTTTCAGCTGTCTTTTGCTGAGTAACAAAACTGCTCTAAAATTTAATCAACAACAATTCCTCATTTTGCTCACAAATCTGAGTCAGGAGCTCAGCTACGGCTTGAGTAGGTGACCCCTGTGCCTACTTCTTACACATGGAAGGTGTTAGAAGTATTATATTAATAGCTGGGTTGTTCTCTAGGGCCAAGACCTATCCTTTCACATTTTCAACACCTTGGCCAAGACACCAGAAGGTGTGGCTCCACTGGGATGCTCTCCTGTTCAATTGTACACTCAGGCCTGTCTACATGGTTTCTCCAGCAAGGTAGATGGATCATAAGAGCAAGACAGATGCTGCCAGTACTCTTAAAGCTAGTCCAGGAGTTTGTGTTGCATCACTTTCGTCATAGTTGCAGTCACTTAGTTGGGATCACATAGTTGCTCTTGGACCAGGTAAGGAGAAGGAGACCCCATCTTTTGATGGGAGACGTGCCACAGTATTTATAATCATCTTTATTCAGTCATTGTTGCTCACAGAGGAAGAGAAATGGGAGTACGATATGGAGATAAAAGGGAATATAACCATTAAATAAAAGGGGTCTGCAAAAAAAAAATGATAATGTGCCATGAACTGATGGATTTCTATCCGATATTTTAAAAAATCAGACTCAGATTTTAAAGGATGTAGAGTCCTATAATGCTGTGTTTGTCTGCAGTCTAATCATTTATTTCAGTCCATTCTCTTCTACTAAATATTATGACCAGTACTTCCCTGGTAATTGTAATATATGTTTTAATAGGCTAGCCCTGGTCAGGATGACAATGTCTCCTTAAATTTTTCAGATTGGAGCAAATATTGCAAAATCTCCATTTATGTTAGACCTGAGTGGTGATTATATGGGCATAGGTGATATGATTTTAATATTTTCCTATGAATTAGAGATATTTCATAATTTAAAAAGTAACACCTATCATTAGAAATAGTCACCTGGGAAAAAATACCAATGTTTTGAATGGGTAAACAACTTCAAAATTCTGAAGGAAAAACGGTTAATTCAGTTAAAACTGTCTCTAAATCTAAATAGAGGTGCAGCTACAGTTTATTTAAAAAAAGCAATTTGCGCACTCATTTTCCTCTGCTTAACACGGATTATAAAAACAAACCATTGTTTTAGATTTTTTTTTGAGAAATAAAAACATAACTCTTTTTTAGAAGGGTATAATCTATAGATAACACTATAAAACATGATTTCATTGTTGAATCTAGAATTTTGCATTTAAATGTTAAGAAATAGCAACAAAGTCTAAAGAAGGCATTTATTACAATGATAGACATTTTTTTAGTCAGTCATTTTGTGTGTATCCAACACCTACTATATTCAAGGCAATTAAAAAAGCCTCTGGAATCTGTAATCAACTAGCGATATGAAGTTAGGGGATCCTTTCCAAGTCTCTACATAATGGGAGTTGGACTGAAAATTTCCTAGGGTCTTTTCCACAAAAAAAGTTTCATCTTTGATAAGAAATCTTATCAGAACTAACAGTAAAATTAAAGGTAGTATATGATAAAGTCACAAATTAGACCATCTGGTAATAAATATATGTTATCCCAGTGGAGGCTGATATTGGAGCAGGAGAGATAGGAGAGAGGAGGTGAAAATTGACCTAGAACTTGAAAAATGGCATATTTGAGTAGGTACAGAGGAAGAAGTACTTAAAGTTAAATAAACGTCATGAGAAGGCTAAGGAATCAGTAATGAAGAGTTACCTGGGGCAGAGTCAACAAATCAATTTTGAGTAGACAGACATTGCAACTGGAGGCTGAGTCCTACCTTTGGTTTTGTTTGGCAAGCAGAGTAGTTTTCAAATATTTGCTAGTTGCCCACATCTCTAAAAAAAAAAAACGAGAGAGAGAGAGACTTTACCTAGACAATCTCTGTCTAAAAATTATCTGACAAAATTGGCCCTATTTCCCACATGATAAAAATCTGCTGAAACTTAGCAGATTAGATGGAACATTCACTCTGCAGTTGCCCACAGTTCCTACTGACTTTTATTACACTCAACAGGTTTTATTTATCTATAAACCATGAGTGGCCTTATAGAAATTTCAGTATGTCAAAGCCATAGAAAAGTTTCATTTTTAAGAAGTTATAGATGTTACAATTGCCAGGCTGTAAAATTTGAATTTCATCTTATGAAATTTTACTACACACAGTTTTAAACCAGAGTTTAAAGAGTCTCTGTTTTTGAAACACTTCTTTGAATATTAAAATTAGCTCCAGTTAGGTACCTGAAAATGCTAGAATCAAAGAGAAGTCTGCTCAGGAACTGGGAAAAGACTAAGCCATGAGCCAAGAAGGAAGCTGGTTTTAAAGGATCATTGTTTTCTTAAGAGGTGGGAGAAAAATATGACACTAGGGTAGTAAAGTGCAAATTTGGGTTGAGGCTGAATTTGAGAGTAGATATAAAGACTGTCTACTCATATTGCTAGGTTAGAGATTGGGTTCTCCACACACTATTACTCTGATTATCGGCCTGTCACTGTCAACTGTTGGCTCCTCAAAAGACCACCAGCAAAGGAAAGGTCGTTGTCCTTACCTTGTCATGGGGAGGGGGGACCATGGTGACAGTCTCTTAGAAGGTCTTAATGTGGAAAATTAGGACATTAGCCTTGGTGATGTTAAGGTGAGCCTCACAAGGAGAGAACTGGTTGAGCTTGTGTACATTTTATAATTTAATAGCTTTGGATCGGTGGCACAGGAAGCAAGCATTTTTTAAGCAATTCTGATAAGAAAGATGACATCATAGGGGGGAGGATATAGCTTAAGTGGTAGAGTACATGCTTAGCATGCACGAGGTCCTGGGATCAATCCCCAGTACCTCTTCCAAAAAGTAAATAAATAAGTAAACCTAATTACCCCCAATTAATTAATTAATTAATTAAAAGAAAGATGACATCTTGATAAGTAAAATCTTTAGTTGGTTTGTAGTTTTTTCTTCTAGGAGTAGGTACCTTCTGGAGTAAGTGCGTGCATTATCTTTTCTTGGTGTCGGTATTGTTAACATGAGAAAGGAAAATATATTCCTGGTATCGCTTATAATAGGAAGAAGGAAAGTATATCCATTGGTTTCCTTATAAATGTTGGTTTCAGTTCTCATCACTCACCCCATCAGAACTTCATTTCTCTCACCTATAAAGAAATGATGATAAATAATATATCTGGAAAGACCTTGCCTGACCACTCTACATAAAACAAGTCCTCACTCCCCAGCTTTGTTACTCTGTCTATGTTTGCCCCTGTTATTGGCTTCATGATACTTGGCCTGTGACATTTTAAATTAACAATTTATTGTTAATTCTTAACACTATTTTCTTCACTGAACTATAAGCTCTATGAAGTCAGGGTTCCTGTCTATCTTGTTCACTTTTTACCACCAAAATTTAGCACTGTGTCTAATTCACAGTAGAAATGCATTGTGTTGATTGAATTCATTAAGAAAGGAATAGAGATTGATCAAATGGGCATTTGAAGTTAGAGAGTTCCAGAGGAGACATGACATTTATACACATAAAGAAAAATTGTAAAGTTTGAGGGAGAAGTTTATAGATGACTTGATTTATTTGAACAAATTGAGAAAATGTCAATTTTTGAGAAAACGTTTGAGATAATTCAGATATAAAGAAAACAAGAAAGGAAAAAAGCAAAAATTGATTATTATAAATTCAAGGAAAAGCAAAAATTTGTACAGGAATACAAAAATAGTCATTACATAGCTCAGCATTGAACCATAGGCCTAATAATAAATGTATTAAATCAATAATAAAAAATAATGAAATAACTGTACTGAGATATGAGAAAGGACAATTGGCAGAAGGCATGTGAGGGATATAGTTGCAAGGCTATTGCTATAGTCTGAACATTTGTGTCACCCCCAAATTCATGTGTTGAAATCCTAATGCCTAATGTAGTCATCTTAGTAGATGGGGTACTGAGGAGATGAGTAGGGTTATTAGTGCCCTTATGAAAAAAGATCTGAGAGAGCTTCCTTGCCCCTTCTGCGAAGTGAGGATACAACAGGAAATGGGGACCTAGAAGAGGACCCTTGCTGGACTATGCTGATGCCCTAATCTTGGACTTCCAACCCCCAGAACTGTGAGAAGTAAATGTTAATTGCTTATAAGCCACCCAGTCTGTGGTGTTTTTGTTATAACAGACTGAACAAATTAAGACAACTATTAAATTTTCATCTTCTATAGTGTAAATCAAAAGCTAATATATAAAACTAATTTTTAAAATGAACATAATCACATTACTTAGGAATTTGGAGCATACAGCAAATACAAGAAGAAACAGTTGAGAGTTGAAGATGGTTACCTCCAGGGTTACTTCCAGGGAATCGTAGGGAGGGGAGGGGAAAGGAAGAGTGGAGAACAATGGAAAAAAGAAAAACCTGTTTATCACCAAAAGCTTTATAGAAATATTGCCATTAGAAAGCATTTATATATGTAACTTTAATAAAATAATAAAGTCATAAAAGAAAGTTTTAGAAGCGTATCATGTAAGCACCTACATAACTTGGCTAAAAGCTCTTACTATCTTCCTGATGCTGCATGAGCAAGTATAACCTTAACAAGTCTGCACTGCTTTCCCAGCACCCTCCATCCCAGAGACCCTCAACTACAGCCAACTTTCTTTTGTTAAGAAACAAAATTCAACTGAGTAAATTTGAAGATCCAACTGGTTTTATTGAATGATTTGTGAATCAGGCAACATCCCATCCAGCAACTAGAAGGGTGCTCTTAGGGGTTATACAAAATACAAGATTTTTATAGGAAGACGGGCGGGGTAAGGGATCTATTAGCAAACGAAAAGAAAGGATCATTTTCAGGCCAGGGCATCTTCTGACTGGGGAGGGAGGGCCGGCAGGAGTTTAATCATGCAGATGGCATCTTCGCCCTCAGGGATGAAGAGGGCTCATGTGACCGATTACCACATCAGTGCTGAGCAGAAAACTCCAAAATGGTTAATATTACATTTCTGAGGAAGGTCAAAGCTCCAATTAGGTTAGCTGTTAAATCCGATTTGGTATCATGGGCTTTTAGCACAAGTGATGCCGTTTTGGGCCCATGGTTTTCTTCTTTAACAGGTTAAACACAGAATGCGCTTTCATGATTTCATGCCACTGCAACATGCTTTTTGTCTCTTATGTCCTTCCCTGATATGCCTACTGGAGACTTGTTCAATCCTGAAGACCCTAGAGTTTCTTTTTTATGAATTCCTTTCCTCCTTCCTGACAATTTCTAGGGGCCACCTTTTTAATGTACCTTGGGCCCTTTGAACTTGTAGGAGAGGTTAAACTTTTTTCCCTCTACCCTCTTAGATTCAATGGCTGAGAGCTGACAATCAAACTGATAAAAGAGAGACTGACAGGAGAAGAAAACTTGTAACTCTGTGTATACGCGTGGGAGTTTCCAAAAGAAAGAAGACTGATGGAGGAGGCCAGATGATTGAGACTTGTAGAATATTTTAGGCTACACAAAGGAAAAGGGTTTTGGGCTTCTGGGTAGGGGAGGCAAGCTATGGGGAGGGGAGGGGAGGAAACTGTGGCAAATAAGAGTTGTCTTCTTAGGCAGGAAAGAGTCTCTCGGGTGGTCAGGATTGTCTGCAGGAATAGCTCTCTTCCTGGTACAGAGACAGATTTACAAATGGAAATTTATGTTATTAACGTAAATTTTCTTTACAAAAGAGGAAATGTACGCCTTTTTGTAGGCAGTTAGTGGGGTGGTAAAGAGCTTTCCTTGCACCTGTGGTTTTCAATGATCTTTAGTTCAATGTAGAGGGAGAGGAATATATATAGCTCAAGCGGTAGAGTGCATGCAGCATGCACAAAGTCCCAAGTTCAATCCCTCGTACCTCCTCAAGAAAAAAAAAAAAATCTAATCACCCCCGCTCCAGACACGCACAAAAGAGAACCGATGTTTAGTTCAACATAATCCTTATGTCAAAGTGGCATATTTGGGGGGGTATATTCTGGTCCTCATCAGACCCTTGATGCTCTCCCTTATTTAGGAGCAGATTTTCCCCAAAGCCAGTGCTCTTTAAAATGAAGGAAATGAGTTGATACTGGGGATGCTTAATGTAAATTCATCACCCCTACCAGACAAACAATGGGAAAAGCATTTCTACTGAGAGAATCAAAGCATCCTTTTTACTGGTAAAAGCAACATTTGCTTATTTTAATAGATAGATAAAGGACCTGAGCTTTGTTGAAATGTAGGAAAATTATTCTCGTTCTTTGACTACTACAATTTTAAATCTCTTATTTCCCTACCTGAATTTATTCCATGCTAGGGATAACTTTTTTTTTGATTAATCAAAACCCAATTATATTACTTAGAAGTACATTTATCAAGATTACTAAAAGAAAAAAAAATGTTATTTTAAATTCAGCTACTTTCATTCTTAGCCTGCTGAGTCTGAATGTTAACGCACCTCGTTTGGGCCCCTAAAAGACTTTGTTTCAGCAATGTGTTGATGACAGCTATTTACTGGTTCAAATTTAAATTTTCTTTGCCTGGGCTATTTAAATTATAATTGGTACTAACAGTCCGAGGTCACAAAGAGACCGTAGTTACACAATGTGTATTCTTAGCAATAGAAAAATAATGGGGAAAAAAATCACTATAGCAGGAACACCAGGAAACAAACTTAGTACGGTCTGATGAACATTTAGAATACGCATTTAATAAGACAAAAATTATACTTTGTCTCAGTAGCAATATTCATCAATCTCATTACTCCTACTGGTAAGATCACGGTTAAAAACTGCAGTAATAGCCACTTCCGAAGGGTCATTCTTCTCTGTGATGATCTAAATATAATTTATTGATTTTGTTTTTATTTATATGGTTTTTGCCAATACTCTCTAAGCACCGAGGCTGCTCTGAATATTTCACATAAGATAAACTTGCAATATTGCAACAGAAACTCTCAAATTTTCACTTTCCTTTCTCTTTGTCACATACCTTTATTTAGTATCATTAGTCATTTTAGCTAAGTATTCAGCTGCAGTTAGGTATATGCAATTAGCTATACAGAATCAGAATTTCTCTATTCACTTTAAAGTGATTCAGATAAATTTAATGGATACAACACATAAGTAAAATGAAATTGAGATAAAAAAAGCCTTTACCTCTCATGAAAATAAAAGTGAAAAAAAGGTGAATTGAACTCTAACTGGTCAATTGTGTTTGGGCCAAAGTTATGACCCTTCATTGCAAAGTAGGGATCAACTCCACCAGAATATGTTATCCCCAAACATGCCTCTTTGACATCTGGATTTTCTGAGCTAAAGGCCATTAAGAACCAGTGGCTGCAGACAGTCTAATTTACAAGGTCCTAGCCAGAGAACCTAAACTGGGTACAGGAAAAGGTATTTTTTCCCTCCTATATGCATATTCCTAGTTGCTAAAACACACCTCCCTCCAATATTTGTCCGTGCCTTTACCTACCCTAGATGCCAAATTGTACATCATTCCCAGTGAGAATTTACCTTTTCATATTTGGATTCAGATTAAAGACAGATACACTTTAACAGAATAAACCTTGCAAGCTCTTTACAGTCAGGAAACAGACCTTTAGTTGTCCTCTAAATGCCTAGCACAATGCAGCAAGAACCTGTGACTGACTGTGGGAGCAGTTGTCTGAAACATTGCAAGATGCATCTGTTAATAAGACTTTGAGGAATGGTTAAGATAATTTTACAACTAGCTATATTTTTCTTACTACAGTACTCCTCTCTTACCTGCAGTTTCACTCTCCAAGGTTTCAGTTACCCTTGGTCAACCACAATCTGAAAATATTAAATGGAAAACTCCAGAAGTCAGCATTTCATATGTTTTAAACACTGTGTCATCCTGAGTGGTATGATGAAATCTTGCACCATCCCATTCATCCTTCCTGGGACGTGAATCATCCTTTGTCTAGAGCATCCCACCCACTCTTCGCTTAATAACCATCTCAGTTATCAGATCGACCATCCAGGTAGCACAATGCTTATCATCCTTATTTTACTTAGTAATGGCCCAACTTGCAAAAGTAGTGATGTTGGCAGTTCGGATATGCAAAAGAGAAGCCATAAAGTGCTCCCTTTAAGTGAAAAGGTAGAAATTCTCTATCTAATAAGGAAAGGAAAAAAAATTCCTATGTTGAGGTTGCTAAGGTCTACAGTAAGAACAATTTTTCTCTCTGTGAAATTGTGAAGAAAGAAAAAGAAATGTGTGCTCATTTTGCTGTCACATCTCAAACTACAAATGTTACAGTGCACAAGTGCTTAGTTAAGATGGAAAAGATGGAAAGACGTTAAATAAGATGTACATTAAGATACATTGAGAGTGAGAGACACCACATTCACAAAACTTCTATTACAGTGTATTGTTAAAATTGTTCTACTTTATTATCGGTCATTGCTCTCAGTCTCTTAGTGCACCTAATTTATAAATTAAGCTTTATCGTAGGTATGTCTATGTAGGATAAAACAGTGTGTCTAGGGTTCAGTAGTAACTGCATTTTCAGGCATCCACTGGGGTTTTAGAGCGTATGCCTTGTGGATAAGGGGGGACTGCTGGATTTATTAAATAATTTCTAGATTGAGAGATGTGAATATTTCTAAGATCAATTACTTGTAGAATGAGATGATACTAAAGATTTTTTTTAATACAGGCCAACTTATAAAGCCATTTCAGTAGCACAGAAGAAGGTAGGTGTGTCTAAGACAATAGCTAGCAGGACATTTCAGGAAGCCAGGACTGAGGATTCAGTCCTGAGTTGATACATGGTTCCTGGAAATACAGGAAAGAAGCTTGAGAAAAAGGCATGCCGACAGGTTTTATCTGCTAACAGATGCAGACATTAAGCTATATATTGAATGTTAAAGAAAAACAGATTCTTCATTTTGGCTAAAATAATATGTGAATTTATCTTATCTATTTCCTTCTTGTTAGCATTTTCAAGGACCTAAAAGCTCCAGGTGTTGCACATATAAATGTGGCCCTTTGAATTCTCTCTTTACGTGAGATTTTTAAGTGAATGTGACACTATTTGGACATTGTAAGTTCACTCCATCCTGACAATATACTATTGCTATATTTTGTTTCAGTGAAAGCAGTACTAAGTTAATGTACTATTACCTGAGACGTGTGAGACATGTGGTTCAGTAACCACAACATTTCCAACTTCAAGTCTTTGTTGTAGACAAAAATGAATAAAATAGCCATAGCACAGCCTTATGTTTAGATATGTTCTGAGATGCAAAGTCATAAATAAGGTAATTTCAATACAATAAGAAATAAAAAGCCGTAACTATTAGAAGTCTGGGAGCACACCTAAAGAGATATGATCTCTCTAATTTCCCATGTTAGTGATTATATAGAAAATTTTCTACAAATGTATCACACAAAAAAGTTGTTCCATTCATCTTTCTTCTTTTGTAGCCATTACCTTCAAATGAGGCATCCACTTTGAATTACAGGTTAGGTTTTGTTTCCTTTCAATCCATTTTGATGGTGTAATATCCAGGGGGAAAAAAAACTGGAAAGGCCAATAGATGAAGCAGAGAGAAGATAAAAGACATATATGCTTTCCCATAATCTGCTTTTGACTAAGGATTTAACAGAGGTTATTTAATTAAATTGGATCAGAGCCTTTGTTTTAAGCAACATATAGGGACTTTTAAGATAGATTTGAATTTGGTGATTTTAAAAAATCCCCTTTTCCCTTGCCAAAATGTTTCCCTCACTCACATTTCTCCATTGCATTCACACTCACAAACCCCAATTGGCTGAGTCTTAGTTTGTCTTTCATAATGTATTTTTTATCTTACTTAAATGTAAGTACTCTTTTTTCAAAGACATGGCAGAGTTTATCTCCTATGATCACACTCAGGCATAACTCTTCTGAATAAGGTCTCATAAGAAATGATATTATCACACCAAGGAATAGCCTTAAGCCAATTTATACTCAGTCTCAATCTGTGATCACTTACGTCACAAGCGTTACACACCCCCAGCCTCTCCAACTCTTGGTGATTCTATATAGCAACAGCAAGCTGTTTTCAGGAAGACAAAAGTTCATTTTATGGATTTCATAATTAAAAATTGCCTCTGAGAGTTTCATTCATACATGACAAAATTATCCATCCTTGGGAGTATCAGTCACTGCCATGACATTTTACCCTATCTCTGTAGAAGGAAAAGAAAATCTGGTTTGTTTATTCATTTAATTAAGATTTATTGGGCACTTACTCTGTGTCAGGTACTCTGCTGGGCAAAAGAGAAGAAAATGCACATACTAATACATGGAGCCCAATAGATCTAGGGTTAAATCTTGGTTCTGATATTTATTAACTGAGTGTGTAATAAAGAATGTGGCTGTCCTTTGTCTCTGGTTCCTGGAAGGCAGCCTCTAAACCCTTGGAATTTCCTGAGTCTTTGTTATTTATGGTGGATCCCCAGGAACCACATCATCTGATAGTTTTCACTGAGCAGGGCTCCTAAAAAGTGTATGCCCATGGATGTCTCAGGATAGGGGCTGGCCACACCAAAAAACAAACAAACAAAAACAAAAACAACCATGTGATTAGAGAGTTGGGGCTTTGAACCACTGTGTATCAGCTTGACCTTCAGAATTTCTGGATATTGAGTTCAACCATTTGGACAAAGATTCAATCCATCCTGTCTATATAATGAAGCTTCAATAAAAACTCTAGACACCAAAGTTCAAGTGAGCTTCTTGGGTTGGCAATATTCCATGCATGTATTGCTACACATTGATGCCAGGAGGAAAAATCATCCCTGATGACACAGGAGCTTCACATTTGGACACGTCTTAGTCCCAGATTGCACCCTATGCATCTGCCTTATGTGTATCCTTTGTTTGTAGTAAACTGGGCTACGTAGTCAGTTTTAGTGATTTCTGTGAGTGTTTGTAGCAAATTGTAGAAACTGACTGTGGTTTTAGGAAACTGCCTTACTTGCAGCTGGCATCAGAAGTCTTGGGAAGACTTGGTGGTCTGGAGGACTGTGCCCTCAACCCCAGGTTTGGCTACTCCAAGTACTAAGCAACTTTCTTTGGCAAATTATTTATGTTTTAAAAATATTAGTCTTCATATCATTAAAATAGGTAAAATAATAATATCTAAGTTACTGCGTAGTTGTGAAGATAAAATAGTTCTATAAAATATGTATCATCTGCTTTGCACTTAAAAGGTGTTCACTTAATGCTTTATTATTATTGGCTAGGAATTTAAAAAATCAAGTCTAACACATTATCTTATGAATGAAAGACTCTTACTAAAAATCTCTCTTAGAGCACACAAGTAAAGGATGTAGCATAAGTAAACTTGCTTATGTTGTCTGTTTTCAGATATGAGAACTGTATCTGTACACATCTCATCACCAGGGCCAGTGTCATGAATATCATTAGTCTTAGACCTATGACTAATGCTTTTTTCTTAATCTTTGAGAATTTTTTTTAAAAGCATGAGAATTACAGGGTAGTGCTCCATTATCAATACCCAAGACTTAACAAAAAGCTAAATTACTCTGGAAAGTCATAGCTGAGAATAGAAAACTCAGCAGATCAGAAACAGATCTTGCTCAGAGCCTTGATTCAGATGGCACACCTTCATTACTTCCAGCTCTGTGGCACTGCAAATCGCCCTTGCCCATCTGAAAGTACAATTGTGATGCCTATTATCAGAGCTGAAGTAAATATTAGCTAAAGTGATGCACATAAAAGAACATCAGAAACTCTAATTATGGTTTTTTTGGAGTATATAATTATTGATTTGGACACACAATGATATTCTCGTAGGGAGATAAAAATACTTTTGAGCAGTAAGAAACCTAGTTGCCTGATTCAATAAGAGTAAGAGAATTGGCTAAAATAATGTTGGCATTGAGACATAAATCCTTACTGTTGTATTGATGTAATTCGAGGATTAACCCCAGAGTATCAAATTAAAAAGAAAAAAAAGAAAAGCAGGCTACAGGCCAAATGTGCCCACAAATATGTTTTAATTAGTCTGCAGAGTTAAAAAAAAATACTCTTTTTTAATTGTGGCTATATTTGGCCCATTTTCCCCAGTGGCAACTATCAGTCGGCAATAAATGAAGTCATGACCCCTCCAGTTTTCTGCTGTTTCCACTCAAGGTGAATTTCTTGTTTTGCTTTTTTTTTTTCAGGGGAGCAGGGAGTAATTAGGTTTATTTATTTATTTATTCATTTACTTAGTGGAGGTACTGAGAACTGAACCTAGGACCTTGTGCATGCTACGCATACACTCTACCACTGAACTATACGCTACCTAACCCTGCCCCCAATTTTTTTATTTATATCACCAACCTAGTGCCTCTAGGCATACAAGCCTCTGACTCATTTCATAGAGTTGAGTAACTTGTAGAATCAGGGTGTTTATGATGGTGAAAACCAGGAGATAGATGTGAACAAGGAGGATGGAGAGCAGAACAGGAGATCAAAGGACCTTTGTTAAGAACAAAATGACTCATAGGTCAGGGAAAGGCAAAGCAGGCAGGAGAAGGAATTAGAGGGCAAGCACCTAGAAAGCCTTGCCACGCAGTGCCTGTTGGCCCAAGGCACTTACCATTCCTGCAGGAGAGTCCAACAGCCATGAGCTTAGCCCAGCCTTCCATGAAGCCCCCTGGGAAGACAAGGACCTGCAGGAAGCTGCAGCTGTGGTGGGCAGGTCTTGATTACCCCCAACACCCCACCCCCAGCTGTGAAATGTAACATTTCTGATTTTGCATTTGTTAACACATCTCTCTGCAAAGCCTCCTCCTCAATTCTTCCTGAAATATAGACAATAATTCCTAAATTACTCTGATGATGTGTGCTGTGACAATCATGACAATTTTGAGAATCCGAATGAATGCATTAATACTATAAAGGACAGTGGGAAATCTTTCTTTTTATGCAGGATACTGAGTGCTACTGAATTCCTGCTCCTGCTTTAGGAAATATTCTAGCCCTACATCATCTTTGGAAATTATAAGCAAGAGCTCATACTATGATAGAGAAATGAAGACATGTCAGGTGGGAATAATGGAGGCTTTAAACCTGACTGTTAGGGCTGTCTGAGGACATGCAGGGAGCGGGGTGAGTCACTGAGATGCTTCTGCCTCTCCCTTGCTCACAGCCAGGGAAATGTGGGGAAGGCAAAGTTGAGCCTACAGTGTGTGTGTAGACCCAGGTTGGCAGATCTGCTTAACAGCCATATTTCTGAGGCAGGTAATTCATATCCATAAGGTTATAGTATATTGTAAGAAAAAGAAACAGCTGAAGCCAACACTTGAGTTCCTTTCCTCATTTATTCATTAAGTAATTTATCCAAGAAATATCACTTGATCAACTAATATGAATTTGCTATCCATTTTAAGAATTATAAACTTTAAGGAAATTCACTAAGAAAAACAGGACAGATATCTCTAAAATCTATGTAAGTTTTTTGTAATTAAATATCTAAAGAGCATTACTGACAACAGTGTTATAAATTTGCAGATAAGGAAAACGCTGTAGACTTTTGCAGGTGCACCCTAGAGAAAGGGAAACTTGACTAATGAAGTGCTTGGGGATCAAATGGAAGCAGAGGAAGTGATAATGCAAGCCTTTGCTTAAAAACTCCAAGATTTCCCATGGTGAAGCAAGGGCTTCATAAGGAAGCCGTTGTTTTCATTATTTGATCTAAATCTTAATGAAGAAGCAAGAATTTCCAATGTAGAGGTAGAGAGAATTTTAAGTAGAAAAAATATAAATACATGATGCTTCATTAACTTGTACTAGAATAAGGAAGTTAGATTTGAGAGACGACTACGTAAAGGAGACTCTGAGTTATTTGTAATACAGGGAAGAACAAAAGATCAGAGACTGAACTACAAGGATTGGCAGCTGAAGCATGGAGATAGAAAATAACCTAGAAAAAAATTCAAAATTAATATCAAGTGTAGCAGGATGATTTGAGGAGAATGAGAACTGAGAAGGTCATTGTTACTCATGAGGATTTGGGTGACGGCCAAGAACACATTGAGTGGTGAGGAAGAACATCAGACTGGTTTTCAGAAGTGAATTGGTTGTGGACAAATAGAATCAGAAGGTATAGGCATACATTTGAGCAGTTTGGGTATTAAA